>NC_090334.1:55152788-55826433 GCF_035084215.1 Heptranchias perlo
CTGAATGTGAAACGAGCCAACACTTTTTGGTTGCCACAATGTTTTTCTCTAAGAGTCCCCCTTTTCAACAAGTCTATCATACTTGTCATCCCGAATTAGATTGTTGTTGTACTCCACTTTGGTGTAAATCAGTTCCACAAAACGCTTAAAGAGTAGAAATATGTCCGCCGATCCTACGTTACTGTTTGTTTACTACGGTTTCCAAGAGATTTTAGATTCAACTACGGTTTAATTTTTCACAATTTAAACCACTTCATTTCCAAATACCGATTTGAAGGATTGGTAGAAATGCTCTTTAAAAAAAATTATATATATATATATATAGCAAGATTACTGCTTCAGTTCTGCTATAAACTTCAGAAGCAGCGATCAGGTCATTTGTTCCTACACTGTTAATCACTAGGTTTACAGATGGTCTTGTGCCAAAACAAATATAACACGAAGCAACCGTCTCGGGTTACAAGTTAGAATAATAAGTGCAACTATAAAGTCATCATAAGTTGATTTAAAAATATTTTTTTTTAAAGTTGCTGGCATTTATTATTTCAGTTACTTTCTAAGAAATCTGCCAACCCAATAGAGAAAACTTGCAGTTTCGACATTATGTAATATCTTGTTCAAGTACGTAATTCAAGATTCAGTTCTATGCTGTTGGCTGGAAGTGCTGTCAAATTATGCAGAACCAGAACTTAATCTGTGCTATAATGCAACTGCAATTATTTAGAATGCACATAGCGAACGTGGATGGATACTTTATCGTTAGTTTGGCAGTGGCAGTACCCTGTGCTTTGCCTGCATAAACTAGTTAAGGGCGGCAATGTGGTGTTCTTTCTCTCATTCATACACATACTGGACGATGGTGTAGCCGCCAATAGACAGATCAGGCGATAGACATGCAATGAGAGAAATGGGATGTAGAGATGGGAAGGACTATGAACAGAAAGACACTACTAGCAGAAACAGCAATAAGTGAGTAAATGGGTATGTGGTAATTAGGTCACCAGGGCCATGGGCACCACCCAACAACATAGGGGAGGCATTTTCCTGGTCTGTAGGCTTAATACCACACCACATATTGACCCAGAATTTGCTGGGAAAATAAACGTGAGTTCAAGGCACACGCTGTTATTAGTGCGTAAAAAACCCAGCAATTTATGGCGAGGAAGAGATACGGTATGAGTTGCAAATCGCCACAAATTGTTGGATGACTTGCGCTGCTTTGCCATTAGCCTTGCAAATACAGGATCTCACTGTCAATGAATGTCAAGAAATTGCTGGATTTGCACCGTAAATACAAATTAAACTCACCATAGAAAGTCATGGCTGCTATTTCACAGGTAAGGACTCTGGAAAAGGGGTGATTTATCATCCTTGCATGCCAGTCAACCTTGGAGGTCCAGAAAGGGAGTAATTGAAACTGGAGTCTCACTCCTGTAGGTAGTAAATTGTTCCTGGAGGTTTTTAAAATTTTAGATATTAATTATAAAAATTATTTTCTTACTTTTCCTTTCTGTCTCTTTTTCCCTCTCTCTTAATCCAATCTTTCTTTCCCTCTCTTTATTTCTCTTTCTGTATCTAATTTGACTCTAATTCACCCTATTTCCTTCTCCTTCGTTCACTCTGTTTCTTTCTCAATCCTTAAATCTCATTGGTTAAGGAGATAGACTATTGGTCTTGTCATTCACCAAGGTCCCAGGTGCCCCGTTGACCTCACTGTGCCATTTTAATTCGCACTTCCAGCAATTTGCAGCGCAAAAATAAATGGAGCTGAAGGGTGAGGAAAAAAATCCAACTCAAGCCGCTCACTGCTCGATGCCCTGTTCCAGCAAATTCTGGTCCATTTATCCACACTGGGGGGACCTCAAGTTGCTATCTAATTTTTAATGAAATACAAGGTGATTCTTTTTAATGAATTCAGTATATATATATATATATATATATAATTAACATGTATATTTTAAACCCTAATATATTTTATCATGTTCATGAAGTAAGTTGTTGATCTACTACAGTTGTTATTGGCCTGTTGAAATTCTCACACGAGGACATTATGGCCATGAAAAAGAAAATATGCAGATTTTAAATGTTCAGGTCATGTTACAGGTTTTGAAAGCATTTAAAGATGGGACGCTTTGCTGGAGTTTCGGAGTGATCCAATCAGAACATGGAGTCTGGTAATTCTGAATGCGACCAGTAACATAATGTGATGTAGTTGCTATCTCAGGTAAGTGGATGCAGAATTTATTTTATGTGTTTTAAATAACCTGGTCAGAACTACTTTTCCACAAGCCATTGGCAGTTCAAAACAAAATCAAACTGTGCTGTCACCACCAGGCAATGTTAACTGCAACCATAGCAGCAACAACTAATAACTGTTGTTGAGGTTTCTCTTATGTCGATGTCACATATATGACATCTTTGTGCTACAGAAGTTTGTGAAAATACCCTGGGTTGACTTTAACTGTAACTTAGAATTTCTGTATCATGAAATGTATTTATATTAAAAAATGTTATCCAAAATATCAATTGAAATATTGCTTAACAGCATTTGTAGCAAACTGCAGAATGCTGAAATATTTCACAACTACAGTCAGTAAGATAATGCATGGGCTCAAGATATCAAGTTAAAGAATGAAGACAAAGCAAAACACAGCACAATGCATTATTAATGATTTTCTGTCACTAAACCAGAAAAATTGCGTATACTTATCTCCCCACACATTCTCACAACTAACAGGGATACATGCACTACTTCAATGCATCAAATACCCAGCAAACATAATAATGTAGTACTAATGCTAAGTATTCTGGTATGCTACTTCATAGCATTCTATTCCATGTAATAAAAAGCACTTCTATACTGGATCAAAACTCCAGTGCTATAATGTAAGTTTAATTAAAGTTGGTAACAAAATAACATGAAACAAAACTATGTATATAAATAGAACACTGCATAAGAAATTGTTGAATATGATTTTTATTCCACTCCTGAAGGAGTACTATGTAATTCACTCATAACTTTGTTGCTGGTGAGTTAGACAGTCTCCTTCAATTGTGGAATAAACACTGTATTCAACAACTACGTGTTTACTATACTTAGGCAAGTGATTTGTCATTGTGGAATATCCAGTGATAACCTCTTGTCAGTTTTTCTACTCATTTCAATTTTATTCTATGACATAGTTTAAAGTTACTAATCTTCCGCTCCAAAGCCATCTAAATGCAAAGGAAGTTTCAGCTGCTTACACTCATTTTACGTGTGAATTATGCCAGAACTTGCACCTGTTCATATGCTAATTCACGTACTCAGGAAACTTAACTCCTTCTGCTAGTGAATACCATAACTTTCCAACTCAACTACAGTGTAACAAAAGTATAACTGACATTCAGGAAATTCAGGTCCAATTCATCTAGTCATTCATAAATTTGATGTTTGCAGGATTTTGCTGTGTGCAAATTGGCTCATGTATTTGCCTATGTAACAGTGACTGTACTTCTAAAGTGATCCATTCATTGTAAAGTGCTTTGGGACACAATATACATTCATATATATACACATACATTTTATTTCTTTCATTTGAACTTTTAATCTCCTGGCCTGGTAGCATTGGTGGGGCAGCTCTGAATAATTAAACAGTGAACTGACAAAAGCTTGCTGATCTGGCAACACAGGGTTATTTGCATTACTGCTGTGACCACCTTATTTATCAAAACATCAGCTCATATTTAATTAGATGTATCTTCTACATATCATTCATTTAGACGTGGTAATAACAACTACAGAATTATGGTTTCACTGTACAGTAAGCCTTTGTCTTGAACTGCTTGTAGCGGTTTGATACAACTGTGTGGCTTCCTAGGCCACTTCAGGGGACAGTTCAGAGTCAACTACGTTATTGTAGGACTTGTGTCACATATAGGCCAAATCGGGTAAGGACGGCGGTTTTCCTTCCCTATGGGACGTTAGTGAACCAGTTGGATTTTTAGGACAAAATGAGAGGTTCATGGTCACATTTACCAGCTTTTTTATTGTCAGATCTTTAAGCTGAATTCAAATTCTCAAATTGCCATGGTGGAATTTGAACTCGCGTTCTCTGGATTATTAGTCCAGGCTTCTGGATTACATGTCCAGTAATATAACCACTACACTACCGCACCCATTTGTAATTGTGAAGCAGGGAATGGGAAATGTGCAGGAGGCCAGAGTTGGAGGATTGAAGGGCATGGATGGCATGTAGGCTGGAGGAGTTTGCAGATATAGACTAGGGCAAGACCATAAAGGGAATTGCAAATGAGTATAAGGATTTCGAATTCAATATACTGGGGGACAAGGGGCTAATGGGGATTGGTAAGGACAGAATTAATAAGCATGCAGAATTTGTTGTGGGACAGGATGCAGGTGGTAGAGTTTTTGATAAGCTGGAGTTAATGTAAAGTGGAACTGAGGAGGTGGTTGAGGAGGATATCGGAAAATTTGAAACTAGAGATAACAAAAGTACGTATAAAGGTTCAGTGGTGGTGGGGTTGAGGTAAGCATGGAGGTAGGCAATCTTGTGATGATAGAAGTAAGTGGTTTTGGTGATGGGGTATGAAGTTTGACCTCAGTTCAGTATAGAACAAGTTGCACACTGCCTGGTTCAGCTTGTGCAAAACAGCTGGAGAATGGGATGGGAGTCAGAGGCAAGAGTATTGGTGGGAGCTGAAAAATTCAGTTTCCCTTAGAATCATAAAAAAATTTACTCCTCAGCCTCCTCTGTTCCAAAGAAAACAACCCCAGCCTATCCAATCTTTTCTCATAGCTAAAATTCTCCAGTCCTGGCAACATCCTCGTAAATCTCCGCTGTACCCTCTCCAGTGCAATCACATCTTTCCTGTAATGTGGTGACCAGAACTGTACGCAGTAGTCAAGCTGTGGCCTAACTAGTGTTTTATGCAGTTCTAGCATAACCTCCTTGCTCTTATATTCTATGCCTCGGCTAATAAAGGAAAGTATCCCGTATGCCTTCTTAACCACCTTATCTACCTGTCCTGTTACCTTCATGGATCTGTGAACATGCACTCTCTTCCTCTACACCTCTCAGTATTCTCCCATTTATTGTGTATTCCCTTGCCTTGTTTGCCCTCCCCAAATGCATTACCTCTCATTTTTCCAGATTGAATTCCATTTGCCATTTTCTGCCCACCTGACCAGCCCATTGATATCTTCCTGGAGTCTACAGCTTTCCTCCTCACTATCAACCAATTTTTGTATCATCTGCAAACTTCTTAATCATGCTCCCTACATTTAAGTCTAAATCATTAATATATACCACAAAAAGCAAGGGACTTAGTACTGAGCCCTGCAGAACCCCACTGGAAACAGCCTTCCAGACACAAAAACACCCGTCAACATTACCCTTTGCTTCCTGCCATTGAGCCATTTTGGATCCAATTTGCCACTTTCCCTTGGATCCCATGGGCTTTTACTTTTTTGACCAGTCTGCCATGTGGGACCTTGTCAAAAGCCCTGCTGAAATCCATTTGGTCTACATCAAACGCATCGACCCTCCTTGTTACCTTCTCAAAAATTACAATCAAGTTAGTCAGACACAACCTTCCCTTGACAAATCCATGCCTTTCTAAATGACGGTTTATACTGTCCCTCAGAATTGATTCCAATAATTTGCCCACCACTGAGGTTAGACTGACTGGCCTGTAATTGCTAGGTCTATCCTTACCTCCCTTTTTAAACAACGGTACAACATGAGCAGTCCTCCAATCCTCCGGCACCATGCCTGTAACCAGGGAGGATCGGAAAATGATTGTTAGAGCCTCCGCTATCTCCTCCCTTGTTTCTTTTAACAGCCTGGGATACATTTCATCCGGCCCTGGTGATTTAACTACTTTCAAAGATGCTAAACCCCTTAATACTTCCTCTCTCACTGTGTTTATGCCATCCAATATTTCACACACCTCTTCCTTAACTACAATGTCTGCATCGTCTCCTTCTTTTGTGAAGACAGACGCAAAGTATTCATTAAGAACCATACCCACATCTTCCGCCTCCACACATAGGTTACCTTTTTGGTCTCTAATAGGCCCTACTCTTTCCTGAGTTACCCTCTTGCTCTTTATGTATTTATAAAACATTTTTGGGTTTTCCTTAATTTTACTTGACCGTATTTTTTCATGTCCTCTCTTTGCTTTCCTAATTCCCTTTTTAATTTTACCCCTGCACTTTCTATACTCCTCTAGGTTTTCTGCAGTATTGAGCTTTTGGTGTCTGACATAAGCTTCCTTTTTTGCCTTATCTTACCCTGTATGCTCCTTGTCATCCAGGGGGCTCTAAATTTGGCAGTCCCACCCTTTTTCTTTGTGGGAACATGTTTACTCTGAACCACTTGAATCTCCCTCTTGAATACCCCCCACTGCTCTGACACTGATTTCCTTCAAGTAGCTGTTTCCAGTCCACTTTTGCTAAATCACTTCTCAGCTTAGTAAACTTGGCCTTTCCCCAATTTAGAACGTTTACTCCTGTTCTATCTTTGTCCTATTCCATAATTATGCTAAATCTAACTGAATTATGATCACTACTACCAAAATGCTTTCCCACTGATACTCCTTCCAGCTGCCCAGCTTCATTCCCTAAAATTAAATCCAGAACTCCCTCCCCCCCCAAACTCTTGTTGGGCTTGTTCGTACTGGCTAAAAAAGTTCTCCAGGATGCAATTTAAGAATTCTGGGCCCTCCAAACCTTTTACACTGATCGTATTCCAGTTAAGGAAATGGAAGGCAGAAAATTAGTAAGCGAGTTTTGAAAGCAGAGGAAACAAAGGTTAGAAACTAGACAACAAAGGAGTTTGGCAGTGCTTAATGGTATATACCTCAATGCAAGGAGTATAGTGAATAATGATGTGGAGATAGAGTTATACAGCACGGATAGAGGCCCTTCGGCCCATCGTGTGATGGACTGGGTTGGACAAATGTAAGGAATCTTACAACACCAGGTTATAGTCCAACAGTTTTATGTTAAAATCACAAGCTTTTGGAGATTATCTCCTTCGTCAGGTGACTCACTTATACTCCTTACATATAGTGAATAAGGCAGATGAGCTGAGGGCACAGATAGACACGTGGAATTATGATATCTTAGCTATTACTAAAACATGGCTTATTCCAGCTACCCAAACTATTCCAGTTAGGGTAGTTGAAATCCCCGACTATTACTGCTCTATTGTTTTTGCACTTCTCAGAACTTTACCTACATATTTGCTCTTCTATCTCCCTCTGACTGTTTTGGGGTCTATAGTACACTTTCAGCAGTGTGACTGCCCCTTTTTTGTTCTTTAGCTCAACCCCTATGGCCTCATTTGATGGTCCTTCTAACATGTCATCCCTCTTCACAGCCGTAATTGTTTCTTTAACCAATATTGCCACCCCCTCCTTTTTTATCCCCCTCTCGATCTCGTCTGAAAACCCTGTAACCAGGAATGTTGAGCTGCCATTCCTGCCCCTCTTTAAGCCATGTTTTAGTAATAGCTAAGATATCATAATTCCACGTGTCTATCTGGGCCCTCAGCTCATCTGCCTTATTCACTATACTCCTTGCATTGAGGTATATACCATTAAGCACTGCCGAACTCCTTTGTCGTCTAGTTTCTAACCTTTGTTTCCTCTGCTTTCAAAACTCGCTTACTAATTTTCTGCCTTCCATTTCCTTAAGTTCATTTGGAAAAAGTCCTGGCTCATCCCATGGCTTGATGTTGGACAAACAATCTGACAACACAAAGGTGGTTTTGGAGTTAAGGGTGGTGGAGAGACCCTGCGCCTACTGCAGGGCAACATGTAAATGAGGAAAAGGAGAGACCAAGAAGGGAATCTTGGGGTATTCCAAGGGTGGCTGTGCAGAGGGAAAATAAGAAGCAAATGCAGGAGATGTGCTTGCTACCGGTAGCAAGGAACTATGTGAGGATAGTCCCGGGCCTACATAGAAGAAGGATGTTGAACACAGCTGTGGCAGTTTTTTTCCTGCTTTAAAAATAAAAAGGATATAGAAAAATATAATACAAAGTAAAATGTAATAGTTTACAGGTGGACTGAATGCTATTTTAAAAGACAATTAATGGCGCAAACTTTGTGACGTAATGTATACACGTTGAATATTTCTAGTATATCTTGCAATATATTTGAACATTACGCGGTCGCCGTATTAAGTTTTAGTCAAGTCTCTCGCCGTATGGAGTTGGCGCTTGCGCAGATCAGTGGCGAGACCGTGCTGAGATAGTTCAGCTTTCGTTCGTAGTGAGGATGAAGTCGCGTTTCAACACCATCGATATCCGAGCGATCGTCTCTGAGCTACAAAGGTATCCGTCACTGACACTTACCCCGGGCTGGGATCTGCCCGTTGTCGCTGCTGGAGATCACCGTCTGAAAACTCCATGATGAGTTTTAGGGATGTGTTCGGGATCCAGGGCCCACATGTCAAATGGGCAGGAGAGCGAGATGGGCTGTAATCCCCCTGGTTAAGGGATGGAGGTTATCCGGGTTCCTTTGAAGAAAGAGGGCAGCATATCCTATGGTCAGCGCTGGCCAGTTTTGGAAGTTTTTTTTGAGTGGATTATTTGGAAACTTCTAAAATGTTTGGGTACCAGAAACCTTTTTAAAAAAATTAGAAACATTTTTTTCACTTGTATTTATGAAAGTGTCAGCTTGCCTCTGAATCAGAAGGTTGTGAGTTAAAGCCCCGTTACAGATTTGAGCACATAATCTAGGCTGACACGTTAGTGCAGTACGGAGGGAGTGCTGCATTGTTGGAGGCCATTTGGATGAGATGTTAAACCATGAGATGTCTGTTCATGCAGGTGAATATAAAAGATAACAGGGTACTAAGCAAAGGAGAATAGGGAATTCTTCTTGCATCCTGCCCAACAAGCTTCTCTCAACCAACACAACCAAAAACAAATTAACTAGTGTGTTTGTGGAATGTAGCTGTGCAAAATGGCTGTTGTGTTTGCCTAAATAGCAACAATGACTGCACTTCAAAAAGTGCTTTGGGGTGTGTCCCGAGGATGTGAAAGGCACTCTTTAGATGAAAATTCTTTGAGGTAGAGACATTAGGTTTTCCAATGAATTTTCATCATCTGCAAAGCAGATCATAGAACTCAGATCATGATCTGCTCAACTTTTGTATTTCTATCTAGTTTTGCATCCATGGTCAGCCCTATCTTCAGTGAGAGCTGCTGTTCTCATTTCTTGGTAAAACCAATCTTTTGTAATTCAGTTACAATTTCTGCTGCTGTTTGAGGCACCACTGTTTTCTGGAACTTTGCAGCTTTCAAAAAGTTAAATATCCAGGTTAAAGCAGTAAGAGAGAACCTTCCATTGTTGTTAACACATTCCAGGTGATGAGTAGCACCCCTCCTGCTAATTAACTCTGCACAGACAAGGGATTGAAGTTCATATGTCCCTAATCCATATGGTTTAGCACCTCACTATAAGGTGCATTTACATGCTGAGCCACATGGACAAGCACTGCCAGGTTGTTTTTTTTAAACTCTGAATTTTCCTGTAGTTTTTGATCTTTGTGTTGGTGTGTGCATAGCTCTGTATAGCCTGGAAATTGCTGTTTGCAGTGTTAGCAAATGAGCACTTAACATGAGTGGCTCCATTAAAATAGCAGACAAAAGAAATGTTGTTAGTGCCTAAGTGTTCATGTGCTAATATCCAAAATAATAATTTCCAGGCTACTTTTTTAAAGTAAAATAAATGAGACTTGGTAGGTGTCAATATGTATTAATACTCTAATAAATTGTGTATACTTAATGCTTGTAAATATTATTGAAATTTTGATTTGTATTTAAAAATTAATAAAACCAGTCAAATCTGCTGTCTGGTTTTATGGTGGTCATGTAAAAGTTTTTTGTTATTTTTCTTTTTTTAAATAAATAACATTAGTTTTCTTTAGCTTACTAGGAATGAGGGTAAACAATGTATATGATGTGGACAACAAGACTTACCTCATTCGACTTCAGAAGTAAGTTTGGCTGTGTAACCTGTGTTTTGTTGCATCTGTTAAATATACATAATTCAGTTAATGGTAATGAGAATAGTATTTGAATCAAGTTTGTTGTTTTATTTGCCAGAACAATTGTTTTTCTATACATCTTTCATATTTTCTAAATTGAATAGGTGGTGAGTCCATCTGAATCTAATCGAGTTTATAATTTATTTGGATCTGCTAATTGTTCAGTGCCAAAAAGTGTATCAGGAACAGTAGGCATAGGACTAAGCTCATTTCCAAACAGAGACTGGTGGTGAAACTTGTTGTTATCCGTTTGCTTTTTGTATTGATTTGAAACTATTTCTGATACAAATATGTTTGATTCTCCCCCACTTTAGAACAGTGCAATTATTTTGTTATTTGTAAAACCTGCTTTCGATTCATCCAGACCGAAAGCAATATAATTTTAAATACAACTACTGCCATTCCATAAAAATTTCAATTAATCCTTAATGTCTAGATTTAATGTTAAAACTCATGTACTATAAGTACAGTTTTGAAATCATTTAATATTTTGGTTTTAAGACTATGCTAGATTTTGTAATTCAAATTGGATGTCTCAACAGTAATTATAGATTTTAGAAGCATCAAGAAGGATACTAATTTACTGTTAACATTTTATCACGTTCTCACATTGTACTTAACTTGTTTGTTTCCATTCTACCTGTTCTTTCTATTTCTTCACAGACCAGAATCAAAAGCTGTTCTTTTGGTCGAATCTGGTATCCGGATCCACACAACAGAGTTTGAATGGCCAAAGAATATGATGCCCTCAGGCTTTGCAATGAAGGTACAAAATAATCACTGCTCTATAGTATCACTGAAAATATTCTTGTAATAGTTCTATAGATTTAACAAATTTGCAGTAACCTTTGTGAACTTAAGACTGTGTTGGGCATCTATAATCCTTAAATATGTTGTTTTTATAAAATAGTTTTGTAAATTACTCCCTGATATGCTTAGGAGTCCTACATCAGAAAATAGGAGTCCTACATCAGAGTTTCTGTATTTATTCTGAAATTATGTTAAGGCAGCATCTTAAGTCCTGATTCAATCCTGCTCCTATCAGTCTTATACCTAGTTACTAGGGAGTTTGATTACATTAAATTTCTACTAAAACTGATGTGATTTTTGTTTTGGTTTCAGTGCCGTAAACATCTAAAATCACGAAGATTGATCTACATCAAGCAACTTGGTATTGATAGGATTGTAGATTTTCAGTTTGGCTCTGATCAAGCAGCTTACCACTTGATTATTGAACTGTACGACCGAGTAAGTCACAATAAAAAAAATCACCTTTCTACAAAAAAGATGAAGTCAAATATTTATGATATGTTCATTGTTGTACGTACTCAACAATATTAAAGGTATTTTTTGCATGGAAGCTGAAACCTATCATGGGCATTCTTCCTCATTCATTTGTCTTCCATGTATCTTGGGATAAGCGTCAGGCCCCTGCAAACAGCAGTGCAATTGCTGTTGGCTGTCCAGTAGGAAAAGTTCTCAAAAATCTATTCTGCACCATATTGAATTAGTTTGAATATTTGGCATAGTTCCCATCTTAACCTGTGAAGTTATTTTTAGTGTCCATATATATGTCCTTACTGGAGCATTTTATTGTTCAAACTAAAAGTACTTTAGTACATGCATTCTCTGGCTTCAAGTTTTCTAGAACTTATATTGAGATATTTTCCAGCAATTCCTGTGGGACCATGAAGGGATTCTTCACCCTGTCTTTCCCATTTTGTTGGTAGGAAATCAGTTATCGGTGGGATAAGTAACTGATGCAATGGCTAGCATACTGCCTGTAGGAACTTGGTTCAAATTAAACACAGATTAACACGTTGATAATTTCCTCTTTCCTAGGTGGTTGTAATGTTCTATGTGAAATTATTTGAGTAATCTTAACATACTTTCTAGGAGGAATGAATGTACAATACAGATCTATTCATAGTTTGGCACAAATTGACATTAGAGTGGTAATCTCATTCAGAGGTGATAGAGATGACTGGTCCAAAAGTGGAAAACAATTCACACTGATGCAGAGTAGAGGGTGCTCTTTTGAATTTGGGGTTAAGACCTATTGTTGGGGGAAGAGTGTAGGAAGTTTCATTCTGCACCTTTTCCAATGTTACACTTGACCTCAGTGCTCAAAGCTGATGGGTACAAAGAACACAAAGTTTTGTGTTCTCCATTTCCTGTGGTTATTACAATTTGACACTGTGGCATTTGCGTTTTGTAAGTTTTCAAATTCAAATATGTACCGTAGGTGCTTGTACTTTATTATTTTCAAGATATTTAAATCTACCTGCAATTATCCATTTCTGCCAGAATATTGTACCTTAAAATTTCCTACTTGCGTGTTTGCAGGGTAACATAATTCTCACTGACTACGAATACACAATTCTAAATCTCCTGCGTTTCCGCACCAATGAGGTAGAAGATGTGAAATTTGCTGTTCGTGAACGATATCCAGTTGATATTGCTAAAGGTCCAGAGCCTCTGTTATCTCTAGAGAGGTACTGTCATCATGTGCGTGTGAATTCAGTGTTTTGACATGTGGAGAGTTACTCAAAACTAATGAAAACTAAAAATATTTTCGGCATTGCCTTTAACTTTATGTCTCATTTCTGGTGTATGAAGTATTGCACTTTCCCACAGGAACAAAAACATTCATAAACTTTTAAACTTAAGTATCCAATTTGATTTTGTTGTAAAGATAGATTTTAAAATGTGATTGTGTCTGTACTGTCCAAATTTTAGACTGACTAACATTACATTTGGATATACAAGTTTAGGAGATCAAGGGCTCGATTTTAGCGATCGGGTGCGTTCATGGTGGGGGGGCCACGAAAATCGGGGATTCCCGGGGCGGGTCCGGAGCCCGGCTCCAACCTGCACCATTTCCGGGTTCCCCACTGACGCGCTGACATGTGCGCGCAGCCCCCGCATGTGGGACTCCCGCTGGCAATTAAAGCCAGCGGGGTGCCACTTAAAGTAATTGAACAGGTACTTCAGGTTGTTTACAGACCTGATTGACCTGTTCTTTTAGCAGGGATGGGATTTTGCAACTAACTGGGACTGTTTCCCGTACTGGGGGAAACACTCCCAGTTCAAATGGACATGTTGCAGCCATCAGCCTGTAGCAGCTGCAAAGGTCCATTTGACAGGGGCGGGGGCCCTCACTCATTTCAGGAGGCCACTCTGTCACTTTGGCCAAAGTTTGGCCTCCACCACCCTCCTCCTAACAATAAAATTCACCAACTTGCACACTTTTCCCGGTGTCCAGACACATGTACCTACCTTGTGGACCCCCTCAGATGTACATCTTCCGGATGGGGGCCGCCGTAGCTGCAGTCATGACCTCCTCGTAGGGCGAACAGTATCACCAGCCTCGCTGGCCACGCCATCTACCTCTGACATGTGGAGCTCCACAACACAGTGCTGTGACACATCCACCTGCACAGCAGGAAGGAGGGCAACCGCAGAGAGAGATGCGTTGCAGTGGGCACTACCCTCGCCACAGACCGAGGCTCAGCTTCCTGGACCTCTCTGAGCAGCAGTGCACACGGAGGTTCAGAGTCACTTGACATGTAGTCGTGGACATCTGCAGCCTCCTTCATGCCGAGCTGCTCCAGGCTGGCCCGCGCACCATCTTCTTACCTGTCGCTGTCAAAGTCGCCACTGCCCTCAACAACTTCTCCTCCGCATCCTTCCAGGGTGCCACCAGGGACATCGCCGACGTCTCTCAGTCGTCTGCACAAAAGAGCCCTGCAAATACACCTACACCCACTCTGCAGTGACACAATGGGTGGCATCAGGTGTGGGTCTTTATGGTGATCCTCAGGAAAGGGCATTATTGCACAAACCAGACAAGATTCGCAAAGACGTGACAGTAGTGGTGCCAATATAATATGTAATGTGAGTTGATCAGAAATTAAATATAAGTAAAAACCATGACAAACCCTCAAACACCCTTGTGCATCCCCTTCATGCTCACGACACATTTGCCTGTGGCTGCAGCACAGGTAGTGGCAGGTTGAGTGAGGCTGACTGTGAAAGAGATGCATGAGAGGGTGAGTATGAGATAGAGCCATGAGATTGTATGAGGATTGAGTTGAGTGGTAGTGGCGGGATGAGTACTGGTGAGGTGAGTAAGTGCAGGTAAGATGAGGTTTGAGTGGGTGTGAGGGGTGATGTGACAGAGTAGTGTTGGCATTGCAGAAGGAGATGTGGGGGCGGTGATGTGGCAGACGGAGTGTAGGGGAAAGAGTAAGTGTACTCACTTCGGCTGACCTACTTATGTCATTGCAGCGCCTCCTGCCCTGTATGCAGGTGGGCGATATGTTGGTGGTGCAGGTGACCTCCTCTGCCACCTCGAGCCAGGCCTTCTTGGTGGCAGAGGCAGGCCGCCTGCCGGGGGGGATGATCTCTGTCCTCCTTCCCTCCCCCCCCCACCCCCCCCCCCGCCCGGCCTCCTCCTCACCCCATCCAATAAGAGCTGGAGTGAGGCATCATTAAACCTGGGAGCAGCCTTCCCCTTGGGCTGCTCCATGCTGTAATTTTTCCTATTTCTTGCAGCATCAGTCAGTGGAGGACTGCCCCTTTAAATAGCGTTCCTCCAGCTGACAGACCTTACTGCACATGCGCAGTCCGCCCGCCGCGCAGCTTAGCAGCGGGGAACCCGTAAGACCAGGTAAGTGGATCCAATCAGCCTGCGATTGTGCGAGGGGCAGACTGATTTCACCGGGCGCGTTACCCACGTGCCCAATCGACGCCCCCCCCCCCCCCCCCCCCCGCCGCGATCCCTCTGCCATGGTAATATCGGGCCCCAAGTGGTCAACGTTGAAACGTATTTTCTCTCTCCTTTTTCCCATTCATGTACTTGGTATAAAGTTGGACTTATTTGGGTTTATCCAGAACACCCTGTCAATCTGTAAATAAGTCACAATTGTGTTTTATTTTTAAATTGTCATCTACTCAGATTCAAAGCTGTTTTTTGCTGTCATTGTTTCAGGAATCTATTTTAATATGCCTAAGGTAGCATTTATGGGGTAATGAAGGGCAATATATTAGTGCAGCACCTAGGAGCTGAGTTTGTACCTACAATTCCCAAAAAATGACCTATTGACTTCTGGCTGTTCTGTGATGGAAAGGTATAGAGCAGAAGGAAAGAAATTACAGAAGGAGATTTTCAAGTCAGGCCCAAAATGGGTGTACAATTGATGGTGCGCCCACAGCAGCACCCGAGGTCACAGATGGGAGGCCCGAAACATTTTTAGGTTCGGTCCTCATTTCAATAACCGCCTGATTTTCACCTTCCAGATTACAACCCAGATGGCGAAGGCAAAAATCTACCCCATATATTTTATTCAAAGTTTGATATACTGTTTATACTGGTTTTAAACTTCACTCACTTATATTAAAAATGACTGGCCGTACCAGTCATCTTTTTCAAGTCAGTTCTTAATATCTGCTGGAATAGTTTGAAATTGTTTCAGACTGGATGATGGATGACAACAGTGTAGTAGTGAGTCTTTTTTGGGTTTAGTTGAATCACTGAGGGGTGAAACATTCAATGGGTCCTTGTCCAGGTGTGTTTTAGTTTGTCATTTGCTGAAAGTTACTAGGACAGCCTGAAGATTGGAGGGTAGCAAATGTTGTGCCTTTGTTTAAGAAGGGCGGCAGGGAAAAGCCTGGGCACTACAGACCGGTGAGCCTGACATCTGTAGTGGGTAAGTTGTTAGAGGGTATTCTGAGAGACAGGATCTATGGGCATTTGGAGAGGCAGGGACTGATTAGGAACAGTCAGCATGGTTTTGTGAGAGGAAAATCATGTCTCACGAATTTGATTGAGTTTTTTGAAGGGGTAACCAAGAAGATAGATGAGGGCTGTGCAGTAGACGTGGTCTACATGGACTTTAGCAAAGCCTTTGACAAGGTACCGCATGGTAGGTTGTTACATAAGGTTAAATCTCATGGGATCCAAGGTGAGGTAGCCAATTGGATACAAAATTGGCTTGACGACAGAAGACAGAGGGTGGTTGTAGAGGGTTGTTTTTCAAACTGGATGCCTGTGTCCAGCGGTGTGCCTCAGGGATCGGTGCTGGGTCCGCTGTTATTTGTTATTTATATTAATGATTTGGATGAGAATTTAGGAGGCATGGTTAGTAAGTTTGCAGATGACACCAAGATTGGTGGCATTGTGGACAGTGAAGAAGGTTATCTAGGATTGCAACGGGACCTTGATAAATTGGGCCAGTGGGCCGATGAATGGCAGATGGAGTTTAATTTAGATAAATGTGAGGTGATGCATTTTGGTAGATCGAATCGGGCCAGGACCTACTCCGTTAATGGTAGGGCGTTGGGGAGAGTTATAGAACAAAGAGATCTAGGAGTACAGGTTCATAGCTCCTTGAAAGTGGAGTCACAGATGGATAGGGTGGTGAAGAAGGCATTCGGCATGCTTGGTTTCATTGGTCAGAACATTGAATACAGGAGTTGGGATGTCTTGTTGAAGTTGTACAGGACATTAGTAAGGCCACACTTGGAATACTGTGTACAGTTCTGGTCACCCTATTATAGAAAGGATATTATTAAACTAGAAAGAGTGCAGAAAAGATTTACTAGGATGTTACCGGGACTTGATGGTTTGACTTATAGGGAGAGGTTAGATAGACTGGGACTTTATTCCCTGGAGAGTAGGAGGTTAAGGGGTGATCTTATAGAAGTCTATAAAATAATGAGGGGCATAGATAAGGTCGATAGTCAAAATCTTTTCCCAAAGGTAGGGGAGTCTATAACGAGGGGGCATAGATTTAAGGTGAGAGGGGAGAGATACAAAAGGGTCCAGAGGGGCAATTGTTTCACTCAAAGGGTGGTGAGTGTCTGGAACGAGCTGCCAGAGGCAGTAGTAGAGGCGGGTACAATTTTGTCTTTTAAAAAGCATTTGGACAGTTACATGGGTAAGATGGGTATAGAGGGATATGGGCCAAGTGCAGGCAATTAGGACTAGCTTATTGGTATAAACTGGGCGACATGGACATGTTGGGCCGAAGGGCCTGTTTCCATGTTGTAAACTTCTATGATTCTATGACAGATTTTTCCTCCCCCCATCACCCGACTAAGGTCAAGTTGGACGGAGTGCACCCTGAATGGACCTTAACCCACTTATATTTCAGGGTTCAGTTCATTAGCATAGCCCCAACGTACTGCTGGCACAGGTATGCCCCTTGGAATGGGCATGCATCCAGAATCGGAGGATGGTGTTTTGATACTTCCTGAAAGGCCTGCAGGAGTGGTGATGGCTACTGGCTTTGTGGCCTTTTGGGTGCTATCCAAAAAAGAAGCCAGAATGTCTCTAGCCCCAGCAATCCTGCTTGCTGGCCCTCAAGAGAAAGCATTTACTTGTCTAGAAGTATGAGACAGTTGCTAGCAGCCCCTCCTCAGATTCTTCAATGTGGGAGTGCTCGGGGCAACCTCCAACACCCACTTCCATGGGGTACTGTAATGTTTGGGGCTCCAGCAGGCAGAGCCTCAAGAAAATGACATGGGAGGTATTCTAAAGTCACTCCCATTTATATTTTATTTCAATACAACCAGCGTTTTGAGGCAGTACCACTCTGCCCATTCTATGGACATACTCCAGAAGTGCACATGAAGTGCAAAGGGGTAGCGACCTTTGCTTTGATCTGAGGAAATACATTAATCTGGATACAAAGCATTGGAAAATTGGCCCCACTATATAATTTTAACTCTGATGCATCTGTATATTGCAGTAATTAATTGAAACTTGTGTTTTTGCCATTTTCTTTTAAATGCTGAAATTTCTAATTATTCTACAGGCTGACAGAAGTTTTGTCTAATACACCAAAAGGAGAACAAATAAAGAAAATACTCAACCCCCACCTTTGTGAGTAGTATTTTTGTTTCTAAGTACTGTAGATGAATTGTTAGATAATCAGGAAATCTCTGTGAGGTATCGATGTGTTAGTTGTATTATAACATGCTTAATGGTGGTAAATTACTGAAAGCACCGTGGAATAAAATAAAAAAATAAGTACAGTACTTAAGTATTACTGTTGTGTTATCAGTTCGTTGACGAAAAAGTCATAATAAGCTGGTAGATATTCAGTCTATATAGTTCTATATCATGGAATGTAAAATGTACCCTAATCATAATCAGAAACATAAGAATTGCTAGATGACAAAAGATCAAGGTTTATCTAGTTCGCCTTTTACCATCTTGGTAGTTACATAATACAGCAACAATTAGAGTTGTTGCCAATTGATCGCTATCAATTAGTCCACAATGGTCCCAGACATGAAGCAAGGAAAACCTCCAGTGGTGGAAAGCTTTGGGAACCATAGGTCCAAAGTAACCTGTTCCTCTCAACCATGCTACACTTACAATATGTCATGTCTTATGATTACGGCGACCGATTGTCTAACAATGAACATCAAAAATGTTTTTAAGACTGGTCTAATAAGCTGGCCTACAAATTAGCGTTTCAAATCAAATGGGAAAGTTCTGTGCCAATTTATAAGAACGAAAAGTGTTGGAAATACACAGCAGATCAGCCAGCATTTGTAAAGAGAAAAGATAAGTTAATGTACCTTGTATCAGAACTGGAAACTAAAACAGAAGGAAACAATGAAAAAATGTTGGAAAAATAGAGAGAGAATAAGGACAAGAGAGAAAAAAAAGAATTTCTCCAATCACCAAGAGGGAGTTGATGGGTTTCAGTATACACCTGAAACATTAACTTGTTTTTTCTCTTAATAGATGCTGACTCACCTACTGTATTTGCAGCATTTTCTGTTTTTATTTCAGATTTCCAGCATTTGCATTTATTTTTCTTTTTATAATATCAAAATGTTTAAATTTGAAATTACTGTAATTCTGGTCTTCGTGCATACTAAATATTCTTCTTACAACTCTAATTCAGTCATTCATGGTTTTATATAAGATTTCAAAAACTGTCACTTCTCAAGTACATAGCTCAAGTGGGTAAAGAGAAATTTATTGTTAGTAATTTAGTTTTATTATATACATTATTGTGTTAGTGATTTAGATTTAGTATGTACTTTTCCTGTATATAATAGAGAAACAGAACAGAGCCTTAGCTTTTTTTCAAATGGCACGATTTCCAAAAGTCCAGGATGTCTCATTGAAAGCAGCCATATAGCCCTACGTGCTCCTACGCACAGGAGTACTTTATACGTTAATTGAAAGCACTTTTATTCCATCAGTCAAAGGCAAATACTGTGGATGCTGGAAAATCTGAAATAAAAGCAGAAAATGTTGGAAATACTCAGCAAGTCAGGCAGCTTCTGTGGAGAAAGATATGGAGTTAATGTTTCCAGTCGGTTCTGACGAAAGGTCATCGACCTGAAATGTTGACTCTTTTTTTCTCCATAGATACTTTCTGACTTGCTGAGTATTTCCAGCATTTTCTGTTTTTATTTCTTATTCCATCAGCGTTCAGCTTCTGCAGCAGGTAGTGTGTCCCATGTACTTGAAGATGACAGTGCCATATAAGTTCATGGTAGATGGGTGCGTTGATGACTGTAGGCCAAAACATGACGGATATTGTTTACCATAAGCCTCACATAACCGCATTCCTGGGGGGGAATCTCTGGTTGACCCATCTGACATTGCCGATCCTTCCACCTCTCGTGACTTGCCTCCATGCTGGCATAGCATTGTAGTTCAAAGCCATTCACTCCTCTTCAGCACGCCATTGCTCTCTGTCAGTGGCCAGGGTTCCCCAAAAGTCAATGAACACGTTGCAATCCATCCTAACAACATGCCCAGCCCAACGGATTATCATAGCCTCAATGCTGATGCTGTCAGCACGTTCCAGTACTTTGTTGTCAGTGGTGTTGCCCTGCTACCTTATATGAAATCGGATGTGAAGGTGTCTTTGGTGAAACATTTCCAGCTGTTGAATGTGCCTTCAATCGAATGTCCATGTTTTGCATCCATATGAGAAATCGGTAAGGACAACTGCCTTATAGACCCTCGGGTTAGTGGCAATCTTTACAATGTGCTGATTCCAAACACACTTGGACAGTCTACCATAGGCCACACTTGCTCTCCATATGCGAGCCATCACTCCCTTATCGATCCTTGCATCATCAGATAGTACACTTCCAAGATAGGTGAACTCCATGACTTCATTCAATTCAGTTTCATCAATAGTGATCGATAGTCTAAAATGTGGCTTCCCAGGAGTTGGTTGATACATTACTTCAGAGTAATAGTAAGCCCATAACTACGAGCAGAAGCTATCATCATCAGCTGAAGGTCCTCTTGGAACGTGCCACAAGAGCGTAGTCATGAGCATATGGAAGAGGCTGGGTATTCTGTGGCGAGTGACTCACCTCCTGACTCCCCAAAGCCTTTCCACCCTCTACAAGGCACAAGTCAGGAGTGTGATGGAATGCTGTCCACTTGCTTGGATGAGTGCAGCTCCAACAACACTCAAGAAGCTCAACACCATCCAGGACAAAGCAGCCCACTTGATTGGCACCCCATCCACCACCCTAAACATTCATTCCCTTCACCACCTGTGCACCGTGGCTGCAGTGTGTATCATCTACAGGATGCGCTACAGCAACTTGCCAAGGCTTTTTCAAGAGCACCTCCAAACCCGCGACCTCTACCACCTAGGCACATGGGAACAACATCACCTGCCCGTTCCCCTCCAAGTCACACACCATCCCGACTTAGAAATATATCGCCATTCCCTTGTCATCGCTGGGTCAAAATCCTGGAACTCCCTACCTAACAGCAGTGTGGGAGAACCTTCACCACACGGACTGCAGCGGTTCAAGAAGGCGGCTCACCACCATCACCTTCTCGAGGGCAATTAGGGATGGGCAACAAATGCTGGCCTTGCCAGCGATGCCCACATTCCATGAACGAATTTTAAAAAAAGAATGTGCCACAAGAGCGCAGTCATGAGCATTCAGAAGTTCTTGTATAATTTATTAGGAGACTTTAGTCATGCTCGCAGTCTTGAGCATATGTACTAGATACTGCAAGTGAATGCCAGATTCCCCAGCAGCAGTCACGATATATTCATTTTACAACAGTCCAAAAAGCCACCATTAATTGCGGATACCCAGCAAGTCAAGGGAGATAAAAGATATCCGTTGCTACCTTGGCTCTTGACCTCTGCAGCATTCCCCACTCACCAGTTGGGCACTATGAGGTGCATGCCTCCACCAGCTCCATTATCAGGCATACCGTAGGCATGCAGAAGCAATGCATCCGATGCTTTGACAGGTCTGGGGGAAACCTTTGGTATAACACAAGCAAACCGGATTATCGTGGTTGGCTGCATTCTTTATAATGTTGCGATTCAAAAAAAAATCCACGTAGAGCAGCTGGAGCAAGAGCCTCTAAGGAGCAGCTAGAGGATGTCACTAATGAGTGTGTGGAACCAGAGGAGGCCCTAGCACAAGCACCTTTGGCAGCTTTAAGAGCCATATGCAGATCATTATATAGGAAAGTCTTTCCTATTCTCCCCACAGACACTTCCCATTACCCGTCTTTCCTGCATTTTCCCTGTCCCCTGCAATACAACACTTCTAATATCACCTACTATTTTGCCAGGCAGACCACACTTGTACATACCTTTCCTCAGTTACACAAATGAATCTCTGTTCGTGCTGCAAGTTCTGTGCCTAATTATTTTATCTATCGGTAAAGTGTCTGTGAATCTCTCCTCCCTCTGACCCACTATTAGCAGCAGAGCCGTCAGCTGCCTTGATCCTACTCTGTTGAATTTTCTCCTTAAGCCTTTTCTCTCCACTTCTCTCTTCCCCCTATAAGAACTGTGAAACGCTTTGGGATGTTATTTATGTTAATATGGCTATGTAAATTTGAGTTGTTATTCATGTTGCCTTCTCTTCAAAAACAAAAGCATGCATTGATTAGCTGGCGTTGATGGCATGGATGGCCCTTACCCCAAATGTCAGTGTCTTTGGTGGCAGGTTGTTCTGTACGACCTTTTATTTAGGCAGGTGATGGTGGGCAAGGGGGGTGCTCGAATGTGCACAATGCAGTGTAATGAGCACCGATGGAAAGGTGAAGACAAAAGTGAAAGAAGGCAAGGGTAGAACGGACCAGTTCATGATAGTAACAGTTGGTACAGTGCATAAATACAAGATCACATTGCTGCCTTCTACCTTGTCTGACCTGGTACGGTCGTTGAATTTCTTAGGACATTTGAACCAAGTCCATCCCACAGTGCTGCTTGCATTGACGGAATCTGCCACCTTCTGCCAAGTTTGTTGCTCTACTGTCTTGCTCACCCGATGCCCAGCTTGTTGCACCAAGATTTCTGTGGCACCTCGTCAAAGCATGGTGGCTTTCTTCTCTGCAGACAGCTACCAGACATGTCTTCACTGCATAGTTAATTTATTCAGCAACGTTCCAAAATGCCATCTCTTCTTTAAGCTGCTGCAGGTCTTTACTGCAATATCACAAATTCCTTCCTCCATTGGATGAGTGCCCAATCCCAGGTGGCATTTGACCACAGTGTGTTAATAACCTGAATTTATAAATATGGGTGGATTTGGTTCTGTTCAAGTTGGGCGGTTTATAATTACATACTTCCTAAATTAAGCTGGGAATATTGGCCCAGTGTGCCATTGCTGCACTATAATTATTGTTATGAGATGAACTCTATCCAGGTGGAATGCAGATGAATTATGAGGTGCAGTACCTGAGAGAACGGGTGATCTTCAGCTGTAATGGGTGTATTTTGAGTATGAGACCTTGGACTTGAATTAATATCTGTCTTATTGCAAAACAATTTGAATAATTGCTGGGTCACTAGACAACTGATCCTTTTTAAGCCAAATGTAGCATGCAGTGTATGAAGCTGTGTGACAAGCTTGGAATTCATTGTATTCCTTGAATAATGTACTTCTTGTACAATAAAATTACATTACAGGCTCTACGAAGGGTTAAGAACATTTATCCATTTGTAGAAAAAATACAAACAAACTAGGATGGGTCTTTTTTAAGGATATAATTAATAGTAAATTGTAGAGCAGTCTTAAAAGTAAATAAATGGAGCTGTGGAGCAGGGTTAGTGGTGAATAACGGAGCAGGATTAATGGTGAATAATGGAGCTGTGGGGCAATGTTAGTGGTGAATAATGGAGCTGTGGGGCAATGTTAATGGTGAATAATGGAGCTGTGGGGCAATGTTAATGGAGCTGTGGGCAGGATTAATGGTTAATAATGGAGCTGTGGGGCAGGATTAATGATTAATAATGGAGCTGTGGGGCAGGATTAATGATTAATAATGGAGCTGTGGGGCAGGATTAATGATTAATAATGGAGCTGTGGGGCAGGATTAATGGTGAATAATGGAACTGTGGAGCAAGGTTAGTGGTGAATAATGGAGCTGTGGAGCAAGGTTAGTGGTGAATAATGGAGCTGTGAGGCAATGTTAATGGTGAATAATGGAGCTGTGGGGCAATGTTAATGGTGAATAATGGAGCTGTGGGGCAATGTTACTGGTGAATAATGGAGCTGTGAGGCAGGATTAATGGTGAATAATGGAACTGTGGAGCAAGGTTAGTGGTGAATAATGGAGCTGTGGGGCAGGATTAATGGTGAATAACGGAACTTTTTTAAGGATATAATTAATAGTAAATTATAGAAATTGTAGAGCAGTCTTAATAGTGAATAAATGGAGCTGTGGAGCTGGAGCAGGATTAATGGTGAATAGTGGAGCTGTGGAGCAGGGTTAACTGTGAATGATGAAGCTGTGGAGCAGGATTAATGGTGAATAATGGAGCCGCGGAGCAGTGTTACGGCCAGAAAAGCACAGTAAGCAGTTGAGCTTCAAAAATCTTAAGAACTGATTTTGCTACTTCATTTTTATTTTCCTTGACACAGCTGGTATCAGGTTTGATCAATGGCCAACAATCTAAGTACAGACCAATCAGTGCCATTCAGTCTTAAGCAAAGGTAGCTTCTGTGAATTGAGAAATTTTTCATAAGGAAGTCTTGGGAGATTGTTGCTTTCTTAACACAGAAGTTCAAAGCAAGTCAATTTGTTTCTCGGGTGTCATTTTACAATAACATTGCTAGTATGAATCAGATCGGTTGTATGTTTTTGCTTTGGTGCACAGTTTAATCTGGCACTTCTGTCTAGGCTATACCTAGGTATTTCTCGCATGCTGGGCACCAACGACCACTCCTGTATTTGAGCCCTTGCTCCTTATGATCTGGATTGTGGTTTTACCTGCACAACATCTGATAATGTGGCATTGTCTAAGGGTCAAACAGAAACTCTTGTTACTGTATTTAGCCTACTGGATATAACATGAGCCTTGTTGTGATCTCATAAACTAGGAAAGTGGAAGAATAATCACTAACAGGTCATGATGTTGGTTATAAATTGTGAAATAGGTTTATTAGAAGAAATGGATAAACAATACGACTAGACAATAGAGCAGCTTATGCTATTTTTACAGAACTTTTAACTCAAATTTCCTTGGGTGTAAGAATAACAGAAGACACACTTCACTAGTTCTAATGATAACACTGAACATATATTAGCATTTGTAACTGTAACTCTTGTATATTGGTATTTCTAATGGCCCACAGAGCTCCTCAAGAACATCTCCACCTGAGCCACAATACAATGACACAGGATAGAACTGGCAAACTGAGAGAGATGGCCCCACATATATCTCAGTTTGCCTTTCATCTCCCTCCTGCATCCTTGCCTCAGAGACACTCTGTGAGACCTTACCCCAGCGGTATAACTGATTTATTTCAGTACTTTTTTTTGTCTAATTCCAGGAATCAAGGCAGCGTTGACACAAACAAATGTAGCTGTCACTCACATCGGGTTTAAAGTCATAATGCTGGCTTCCCAGACACTTGTCTCCACATAAACAAAGTAACAAACTATCAACCTTCCAGTGTCAGTGGACTGATAATTATACAGAAGTTATCAGGAAGTGCTTCTGATGGATTCTAATGGATTTGTAATTAAAGTTTTAACACATCAAGGTCATCTAGAATTCTTGCATCGACCTATATGTCAACTAGAATGCCATTTTCAATCACGTGCAGGATGTGGATTATACCCATTTCAACAATGAGTCTGCAATAATACCGATTTAAAGTGGCCAGCCACCTTTCAGAACAGATATTGAAAAGTATATTTATTTTCTTATGATTTGAAATGTGATGAAATTTCTTATCCATCACAACGCTTCTTTCATTTTTAAGCTTGTGGAGCAACATTGATTGAACATTGCTTGATGAAGGTCGGATTCTCTGGTAGTGCAAAAGTAGGCCACGATTTTGATTTGTCTAAAGGTAAGTTTATGGGAGCTGTGAAATTTCTCCATCACAGTTTATGAACCTTGATTTTTATTACAGTGCTAATTAAAATAATGCATTTTATGAAAATAGTTTAAACTTTTTTTAATTAAATAACATAACCTGAGGATAAGATACCTTTAGTTATTGTCAAAATAATTGTAATCTCTGGTATGAATAATGAAAGAGAATAATTTTGTAAATTGGACATATTTTGACCTATTTTTCTGCTTTAATTTTCAGAGCTTTAAATTCTGTTAATGTTTGTCTTTGCTGATATTAATTTGCAGTTTTCATTTCTAGATGGAGAGAAGCTTCTGGCTGCGCTACAGAAGGCTGAGGAATTTATGGAGATGACAAATAACTTTAAAGGACAGGTAGACTTATGTAACTTTATCTCCTTTGTGATACTAAGTCTTCCTCCTTTCTGCAAGTTACTTTTCTCTGTTCCCTAATTGGATCTCCCTATTCCAGATACCACCCCGGCTTAGCCTTAGCTTGTGCTTCACTGTGTATATCTATCACTGTGTATATGAATGATTTGAATATAGCCCTAGAGGAAGTTACGTCAAAATTTGTAGATGATGCCAAAATTAGAGGTATAGTTAATTCTTTAGAATATCAAAAGAAGCTGCAAAAGGATATTGATACGATGGGGGAATGGGCTGAAAAGTGGCAGATGGAATTCAATGTCTATAAGCGTGAAGCAGTGCATTTTGGTTTAAACAAATAACAGCAGTAATTATATTCTGAATGGAAATAGGCTGAGTGCTGTGGAAGAGCAGAGGGATTTGGGGGTACAGACTCACAGGATATTAAAGGCAACATCTCAGGTTGATAAGACTGTAAAAATAGCTAATTTTACGGTATGAAAGGGAAGAGTTAATGATGGGCCTATATTAAACATTAATAAGACCTCAGTTGGAGTACGTAGTATTGTGCTCTGCACTACAGGAAGGGTATTGAGGATTAAGAGATCCTCTCTAGGATGCCACCTGGTAGGAGGAAATACAAATATGAAGAAAGACGTGAAAGATTAGGGCTTTTTTGTTATAACTACATAGATTACGGGGTGTTACATTGAGTCTACAGCACAGAAACAGGCCATTCGGCCCAATTGGTCTATGCTGCCTTTAAACTCCATACGAGCCTCTTCCCTCCCTACTTCATCTACCCCTATCAGCATACCCTTCTATTCCTTTCTCCTTCGTGTGCTTATCTAGCTTCTCCTTAAATGCATCTATGCTATTTGCCTCAACTATTCCTTGTGGTAGCGCCTTCCATATTCTTACCGCTCTTTGGGTAAAGAAGGTTCTCCTGAATTCCCTGTTGGATTTATTAGTGACTATCTTATATTAATGAACTCTAGTTTTGGACTCCCCCACAAGTGGAAACATTTTCTCTACGTCTACCTTATCAAACTCTTTCATTATCTTAAAGACCTCTATCAGGTCATCCCTCAGCCTTCTCTTTTCTAGAGAAAAGAGCCCCAGCCTGTTTAGTCTTTCCTGATAAGTATATCCTCTCAGTTCTGGTATCATCCATGTGAATCTTTTTTGCACCTTCTCCAATGCCTCTATATCCTTTTTATAATATGGAGACCAGAACCGTGCACAGTACCCCACAGGTGTGGTCTAACCAAGATTCTATACAGGGTGATATGAAAGAAGTGTTTAAAATTATGTAAGAATGCGACAAAGTAATAGAAGCATACTGTTTCCGGTAGTTACGGGGTCTAGAATGAGCGACCATAGATACCAGATTCAATGTAAGACATTAGACAAGGATATGGAATTTATTTTCGGGTTAGCCTTTGAGGCAGAAACTATGGCAACATGGGGATATAGGAACAGGGCAGGTAAGTTTGACTAGGACTGTTTTCATGCATGGAGGGTAAATGCCGATACAGACTGGTTGAGCCAAATGGCCTGTTTCTAAATTGTAACTTCTATGTATTTTCCTGAGTGGCACAACTAAGATCAAAAATTCAGTGAGGAATAACTGAGGAGTCAGAAAGCCATCTCCCACCACTTTATGTTGATGGTTCAATATACTGTGCTACTTTATTTTAATGCAAACTCTAATACAGAGTCTAATTCAGACTCAGGGTAACTGCATGAACCATTAGAATGATTTTAAAATCTAACGAGCTGTTTTTTTAAGCTTGCTTTCTTTTGTTATGTTTTGAGAGTCAGGGTTTAGTTCTTGCTCCCTTTAGATAGACTGAAAGTTCATTGATGAGAGTTGTGTTTTTAAAAATCATGTACCTGTTTAAATTTCAAACTGCTTATAAACATGAAATACACAAAAATGGTATTAATTATTTTTGATATTTGTGTGGTTAGGGTTATATAATACAGAAACGAGAAAAAAAGCCAAGTTTGGATCCAAGCAAGCCATCTGAAGAGCTACTAACGTAGGTCTAATACTTCTCACATTGTAGTCTGGTTGTAGAGTAATTAGAGTATCTTTTTTCGTTTTAAAATTTCTTTTCTCTTTTACAGCTATGAGGAATTTCATCCATTTCTTTTTGCTCAACATGCAAACTATTCTTACATAGAATTCGACTCATTTGATAAGGTGATAATACACTTCTTGATTTTATATATTTCTTTTTTACCTCTGTCTTTTGTAAAATGTTCAGTCTGTTGGCCAGGGGCAGCCGAACTGCATTGGCGAAGGGTGGGCCCGAGAATAAATCTCTCCGTTGAGTCAGCGGGAGACTTGAGCCGAACCGAATTGACAAAGTACAAAGAGAACAGGAGTTTGGGTTAATTCCTAGCTATTAACATAAGATGACGAATCAAGGGGAATCTCCAAGCCCTGGGGACTTGGACTCTTTTGACTGGAAGGGACTCCTCCAAAAATACGTAATAGGGAAGTGGCCGCAATACGGGGAGTATGTGGGTCACATTGGAGACAAGGGAAAACCCGCTGGGGAGGCCCTTTGGAGAATTGCGCAAACAAAGATGTCAGATAAGAAATTTAAAAAGGTACAGAAGACCAGACGTATAAGCTATATGTATATGATCTAATGACGTGAATAAAGCGAATTGAGAGTTAGGAGAGAATTGTCTCTTCTCCTCTTTGTACTAAGCCAATAACTGTAACCGGTGACCTCCGGTCAACAAGTCTTATTCAGGCATAGCGTGGGTTGCCTGGTAATGGGAGGTCAATAAATGAGACTTGTTTCTTAAATCTATCATAGTTGTACAGATGATTTTTAAGAATCGTTGATCCCTTGCTGTAGCACTCACATATAGAGGGCAATTTTACAAGCCCATGTTGCCACTGGAATTCACGGGCAGTGCATGTGTGAATCTCCGATTTTGAGCTGCTAGTAAACAAGTCTTTCAGTAAGCAGCGCGGTATTGTAAAAGTACCTCCATTGCGTTATCTTGGCAGTAATTTATAAATATTCTTTTATGACTCCCATTATTATTTCTGTTTACTATTACTTTCAGGATTTTGCATTTCTACTTTGGTGTTAGTGTACTGTTTTGATGTGGAATGGGTTTTCAGTAACTATGAATACATTTTATAGCAAAAATGGAGGCAAAAGCATCAGTGACTGAACAGCATTTCTGTCTTTAAAGTGGGATTATTCACCTGGGATTTTTGTATTCAGTTGCAACATACACAAAAGAGGCTCATCAAATTTTTATGAATTACCTTTTTTGTAGGGAAGATCCAGCTCATATTCTTGCACTATGTATGTAAAAGCCAAAAATGAGAACATTGGTTTCTTGTTGCTAATAATGTGTTTAAGGTTATTTCTCAATTCAAAACAAATTGGCTCTCTAATGATAGGCTTTTATAAAGAAACAGAAAAGAAAGAACTTGGATTCAAGTATGCTGTGTGGGAATATAAATCAGATTTTCCCTTCTATATGTATTCTTTCATGGAGATTGATTATGTATGTTGCAGTTGAAAGCAGCAATACCTTTGGTTTAAAGAGGAAATACTATAAAACAATCACTGACATTTTGTCCCCATTTGTGATTTAAAAACTATTGTAATGGGTTGTCAAGAATTGGAGGTACAGCATTAATACTTGTGTCTGATGGTATGTAATAGATTCAGTTTATACTGCAAATATTGCTATTCAGTGGAAGACTCTTGCCATCTAAACATTGAGGATGAAGTGCAGATGAATATGTTTTATACTTTATGTTGATGTTCGAGTTTAAAATATAAGTCAAAATCTTTTGTGTATGTATTACATAGGAATGAAATCCTTTGCAAAAGTATGTGATAAAACTTGTAGTGGAAAAATACTATTATATAAGAAATATTATACCAACAATAGATCAGCCATACAGACCAGGAATTTCCCACATTTGTTCACAGTCTGTACTGAGTTAGTTGATGTAAGCCAAGGTGCAGATAGGGACACTACAGGTGGTCTCAGTGCCCGTAGGTTATGGAGAGGAAAATTGGCCAGAGTTTCTGCTCCTAATCACTATCTAGCAACTTCTATTGGAAGTGCCCCTGTAGTGGCGGGTGAAGACAGCATTGGGCTTGGGTGTGATCCATTCTATGCTGAATAGTCTGCCAACACTCAATATCGAAGTTCAAGGACCACTTTGGGAGGGGAATTGGAGGGCACCTGACACCCATGCAGTAGAACCCCAGCAGTATAAGTGCTGCTGTCTGTTTCTTTTTGATATTTATTTTTTTATACTGACTTTGTACAAATATATTTTTTGTTCAGGCAGTTGATGAGTTTTACTCAAAGTCAGAAAGCCAGAAAATAGACATAAAGGCTTTACAGCAGGTAAGGTTTAATTGTCTTTAAAAAAAACATGAAAAATTGCACAGAATATTTTAATTATTGAATGTATATTATTGAAGTTCTCTCTTCATCTCCCCCTCCACGGTCAAATACACAGTTACCAGAGCTAAAGGGATGTCTGTCTCTGTGTCATTCTAAATAAAAAATTGTTCATCAGATTTCACCAGGTTTGTTAAGTGACTTCATCAGCCTCAGGTCCTTTTCAAAATGGCTATGCTGAAACTAAACAGTATCTGATAATTTGTCAGTAAACTTCTTTTTCTTCTTCTTTGGCAGTCCCTCAGGGTAGAGGATGACTTGCTTCCACTCCGGGAGGGTGGGTTCTGCGTTGGCTGAATAGTATAATCCTGGAGCCGCAGACTCTGCCACAGGTGGGGCAGGTAGTGTTTAATAAGGCGGGTGGGTGAGACACTCTGGATTCTGCGTGCTCTTTCCGCTGCTTATGCTTGGCCTCCACGAGCTCCACACGGTGACGCTCGAGGTGAATGGCGCCTTCGCGGATGCTTCTTCTTCAGTTTGGGCGTTCTAGGGCAAGCGATTCCCACGCGTCGGTGAGGATGTTGCATTTTTTAGGGAGGCTTTGAAAGTGTCCTTTATAGTGTTTCCTTTGCCCTCCTAGTGATCGCCTGCCATTGTGGAGCTCTGAGTAGAGCACTTGTTTAGGGAATCTAGTGTCAGGCATGCGGACAATGTGGTCTGCCCATCGCAGCTGGCTGAGCATGACCAGTGCCTCGATACTGGGGATATTAGCCTGGGAGAGAACGCTCACGTTCGTACACCTATCCTGCCAATGGATTTGCAGGATGTTGCAGAGGTAACGTTGGTGATATCTCTCCAGGCATTTGAGGTGTCTGCTGTACATTGTCCATGTTTCTGATGCGTACAGGAGGGTGCTTTGTAGACCACAAGCTTGGTGCTGGATTTGAGGTCTTGGTCTTCAATCACTCTGTTCCTCAGGCGTCCGAAGGCTACACTGGCGCGTTGGAGTCGATGTTGAATTTCATAGTCGATGTCTGCTCGCGCCGAGAGGAGACTCCCGAGGTATGGGAAATGATCCACGCTGTCCAGAGGTTCAGGGGGGAAGTGTTGTATAGCAGGAGCGGGCTGGTAGAGGACCTTTGTTTTCCAGACATTTAGCCTGAGCCGCATTCTCTCATACGCCTCGGTGAATGCGTCGACGATAGTTTGTAGCTCGGCCTCCGAGTATGCGCGCATGCAGGCGTCTTGTACATACTGCAGCTCGATGACAGAAGTTGGGATGGTCTTGGTTCTGGCCTGGAGGCTTCGAAGGTTGAACGGTTTCCCGCTTGTCCTATAGATTAGCTCCACAACGGGCAGGCAGCTTCATGGTGATGGGGTGGAGTGTTGCAGCGAGGAAGATGGACAAGAGCGTTGGTGTGATGATGCAGCCCTGCTTGACCCCAGTTTGCACTTGTATTGGGTCTGTGGTGGATCCGTTGGTGAGGATCACGGCTTGCATGTCATCGTGGAGCAGGCGGAGAATAGTGACGAATTTCTGCAGGCAGCCGAATTTGAGGAGGATGCTCCACAATTCCTCACGGTTGATAGAGTCGAAGGCCTTTGCGAGATCAAAGAAGGCCATGTACAGAGGTTGATGCTGCTCCCTGCACTTTTCCTGGAATTGTCGCGCGCTAAAGATCATGTCCATTGTGCCTCTTGATGGGTGGAAGCCGCATTGAGACTCAAGGAGGAGCTCTTTGGCCACTGGAAGGAGGCGATTGAGGAGGATTCTCGCGATGACCTTTCCCGTGGCGGACAGTAGGGAAATCCCTCTAATTTCCGCAGTCGGACCCATCTCCTTTCTTGAAGATGGTCACAATTGTGCCATCTCTGAGATCTCCCGGCATACTCTCTTCCTTCCATACAAGGGTAATAAGGTCGTGTATTCGTGTCAAGAGTGCCTCTCCGCCGTATTTTAGTACTTCAGTGGGGATTCCATCTGCGCCGGGGGCCTTGTTGTTTTTCAGCTGTTGAATGGCTTTTTCGGCCTCATAGCGGGCTGGGGTTGTGCTGAGATGGTGGCGGGTAGCGTGTTGCGGGATGGTGTCGAGGGCACTTGCGTCGAGGACTGTGTCTTGGTTGAAGAGGTCCACGACGTGCTCTCTCCAGGTGGCATTGACTACCTCTCTGTCTTTGATGAGCGCCTCTCCATTTTTGGCTCTCAGTTGGGTAGGTCCCTGGGTACTCGGATGGCATTAATTGCGCTGAGGAAGCCACACACATCGTGGTTATCGGCGAGTTGCTGAGTCTCCTGCGCTCTTTCCACCCACCATCTGTTCTTTAGGTCACGGGTTCTTTGTTGCACCTCGGCCTTTAGTTGCCTATAGGCTTGTTTCCTCTCACACTAGTTTTGGTGGAGCTGCCAATTCAGGAACGGCTTGCGTTTGTGGTCTAGGAGATCCTGGATCTCCTGATCATTCTCGTCGAACCAGTCTTGGTGTTTCCTGGTCGAGAGACCAAGCGCTTCCTCGCAGATGCTGACTATGGTGGCTGTTCGCATGAGCAGTAAATAACAGCAGCTGTGATTGGTTGTAAATATCCAAAATCAGAAATTGTCAAACACTTCTGTGTGTCAGTACACACATTGTTCCGGAATACATAAATGCATTGCCTGATTACCTTAAAAGCATTTATTAGATTTTTGCCCACTGTTTGAAACTTCCTTCATCTTAGAAAGTAGGTGAAATGGAAACTACAACACTAATTTATTACATCACTGACTGTTTTATTACATTTTCAATAAATTTGTTAGATTGTGGTCTATTGAAATTAAGGATTTAAGAAAAGTCTGGATTGATCCATGTATCTATAATAAAAGAAATGAATAACTCTGACATTTAACAGACTTTTTACCAAACTTTAAAAATTCATCTGATTGGACTGCTTTGGAAAGCGGATGTTAGAATCCACACATTTTCATATTAACAGACTGATAATAAAGCATAGAAAGTCCCAGTCCCACCTACAGTTGATAAAATATATGTGAAGCTGTTCTTATTTGCCTTTTACATTTCTAAACTGTATTTTGTGTTTGTACAGTGACATAATCTCATCCCAAAATGGAAGATAAAATTATTATTTTGATTATATCAAAAATGTCTTGAGGTTTCAGTAATATTTTCATTTTTGTTACTGTTATGCTTAAAAAGTAATGTCTTGTGATTTTTTTTAATGTTATGGAGCAACTTATATACATGTGGGGCTAAATGTTAATACTGTTGCACAGCTGCTTAATAGCATTTTCACTGTGGAGTACTGCGGTGACACTTGTGTGCTTGAGGGAACAAATTGGCAAACTCGTTTCTGTCTTGTGCCACTAATGACATCAAAGGTAGTGTAGCCTCAGCACTACTCAGACATTCATATTAAATTTTACAAAAGTAGGGTTTTTATTTTTCAACTTTTCACCACCTCTGGTAAAAGGCGGGAGGTTTAGAGGGGATTTGAGAAAGAACTTTTTCACCCAGAGGGTGGTTGGAGTCTGGAACTCACTGCCTGAAAGGGTTGTGGAGGCAGGAACCCTCACAACATTCAAGAAGCATTTGGATGAGCACTTGAAATGCCATAGCATACAAGGCTACGGACCAAATGCTGGAATATGGGATTAGAGTAGACAGGGCTGATGGCCGGCGCGGACACGATGGGCCGAAGGGCCTCTATCCGTGCTGTATGACTCTATGACTCTATGACTGGAGCAAATGATCTTCTGCAAGCACATTAGCACCTTCCCTGTTCATGATTAGCCCATCTTTGCAAAGTAGCTCTCATCTATCCCAGAACTGTGCCAGTGCCCAGCAAAGTAAAATCTTTATTCCTGACACCATTCCTTTAGCCATGCATTGAGTTGTCTAAACTTCCCTTCCTTCCCTTTTCTAGCATATAGGTGGGGATGTAATCCTGAAATGACCACCCGTGAAGTCGTGCTCCTAAACTTGTTTCCTGATCTGTTAAATTCATCTTGCAGGGCTTCAGGTCTTTCTTTACCTGCATCATTTGAAAAAGCTTTAACCAAGCTTCTTCGTATTAAGCACCTTTCAATAAGTATGCTAGGTGCTATTTATGCCTATATGCCTCTTTGTGACTTTCAATAGAAAACTGCCCCCCCCCCCCATCATAACTGTAATCAGAATGTTCTAATGTTTTATTAAATCTTTAATAAAACTTCCAATGATTTAATTCATTTGTGCCTTGCCCGACTTAAAATTTTCTGGCACATAAAGCATTGTGTAGTACAGAGACTGTTACTTCTCTTGTTTACATCAAAAGTTTCTTTGGCTGAAAAACCAGAATCTTTGTTGTGTTAATACAACACAAGATTTAGCCTCACATTTTAACAGCTTCACTAAATAGAAAATAAAGAACATGACTCAACCGCTAATTCTGAGGTTCTGCAAACATTAGGACTCTGATTCTGTGGAGGTTCTCTTGGTCTCCTGCCGTAACTCTGGTGAGAGACCAGGGTATCAACATCAAGGGCTGAAATTGGTTGTTTACTTGGAAGTTCTGCTGGGCTCCTGCCAAAGTAGAACCCCGCCCCCCCCCCCCCCCCCAGAATTTCAGGATCATGGTTTATTCCATCTCATCCAACAATCCCTGCTCAGGTGAGGAGATTCTAAGAGCCTGACTAATATTGAGTTGTAACCAGATTAATATACAGTTTACAAGCACTTTTGAAACTTTCCATGGGTAAAGATGCACCATTGATCACTGTGGACAAAATGTTTGGTTTACATAATGCCATATATTTCATGTTTCAAGGAAAAACAAGCGTTGAAGAAACTGGATAATGTTCGTAAAGATCATGAGAAAAGATTGGAAGCTCTACAAGCAAATCAGGTAAAAATAATTATAAACCTGTAACAATATACAGTATGATAGTAAATTGGTAACTTGCTGCTGTGAGTATCAGTCTATCATCCATGCAGTTAAAGTAGCCTTCGGGGACACTGTGTACATGTATAATTATTATTTTGTATGCAGAACTTTTTTTTTTTAGATTGAAGAGCTGAGTAACTTTTCATCTCAAAGATTGAGACAAACTGTGTGGCTGCATCAGCTGTAGCTTTTGCCTTACCCCATCTGCAACCCCTCTTCTCCCCATCTTCCTCCCTCTAGCCCTCACCGGCTTTCTCTCTTCTATGAGAATGGTCTCCTCTGCACCTACCGCCTAACCACTCAATCACCTCTCCTTGCCCCAGGACTCACTGACATTATCAATGACTTTGCACAGGCACCATTCCCCCTCCATCAAAACTGCTGTTGTCACTCCCTCCTTAAAAACCCCACGGTTGATCCCTCCTCCCAATTACCATATCTAGCTTTTTCCTCCTCAAAATTTTTGATTGTGATGTTACCACCTAGCACAGTGTTCACCTCTCCCATAATTCCATGTCTGTACTCCTTCAGTCTGACTTCTGCCCTGCCACAGCACTGAGGCTACATAGGTCAAAGTCACCAGCGATAACCTCTGTGACTGCGACCATACTGTATTATCCAACCTTCTTCAAAAACTCTCTGTGGCATTCAGTACAGTTGACCACTCCATCCTCTTCCACCATCTCATTGGTGGTTCATTTCCATGAGACTGCTCCACTTGCTTTCACTCCTACCTGTCCTAATGTAGTCAGTACATCTCCAGCAATGGTATCACCTCCCTGCTCCACACAATCACCTTTTAAAGTATCCCAAGGTTCCGTACTTGGCCTTCTCCTCTTCCTTGTTTGAATGTTGCCCCTTGGTTACATTATTCATTGGTTTGCAGTCAGTTTCCACATGTATGCTGGCAACTCCCAATTATGCCTTCTCCCCTCCCCTTCCCCTGCCCCTTGACTCTATGACCACCAATGGACTGGCAGATTGCTTGACCGACATAACGTCATAATGAGCCAGAACTGTCTCTGAATAAACACTGAGAATACTAAACCATCTTATTTGACTGCTGCCAAAAACTCTAAACCCTTGCCCCTGATTCCACTGCCCTCCTCAGCTGCTTGCTCTGCCTGTACCAAATTGTCCTTGATCTTAGTGTCCTGTTCTATCTCAACTTAGTTTCAAATTAGATGTTTTCTACATCAGAAAGACCTCTTACTTACACCTCAGCAACTTTGCTCCTACCTCACCACCACTGAGGTCTCACTTTCATCAGCTCCAGGTCTGACTTCTCCGGTGGCCTCCTTTCTGACTTGCCAAGCTCCATCCTACACAAACTCCAATTTGCTCAAATTGCTATGCCCATATTGTGGCTTATTGAACTCCCTTTTATTGATTTCAAAATTGTTGTCCTCATTTAAAAATTCCTCCATGGCCTCACCTCACTTTTATGGTATTCTCCAGCCTCATGTCCCAACCCATGCCCTTTCGCATTCCAACTCTGGCCTCCCTTGTACTTCTGTCCCCATCTTTGAAAACCAGCTTTCTGACCTTGTTTTTGGTCATCTCTTCTAACTCTTCCATTACTGAACGGCATCTGCTTTCTCCTATGTGAAGCAACTTGCATGGAATATTATGTTGAACCATTATGTAAATGCAAGTTGCTTTTGAAGTTACTTTGTTGCTTTCTTCATTTGAGTCTTCTTTCATTATGCACTTTTTGTCACCAGAGGGTAGGCCATTTGCTGATGTGAATCTGGTTGTTCAGATTCCCAAGATGAATGACTGTCTTTGCACTGTGATCGTTTATGCCATGCAGGTACATCAAAGTTAACATGCAGGTACAGCAAGCAATTAGGAAGGCAAATGGTATGTTGGCCTTTATTGCAACGGGGTTGGAGTACAAGAGTAAGGAAGTCTTGCTGCAATTGTACGGAGCTTTGGTGAGACCACACCTGGCATACTATGTATAGTTTTGGTCTCCTTACCTAAGGAAGGATGTACTTATCTTAGAAGGGGTGCAATGAAGGTTCACTAGAGTTTAGAAGAATGAGAGATGATCTCATTGAAATATATAAGATTCTGAGAGGGCTTGACAGGGTAGATGCTGAGAGGCTGTTTCCCCTGGCTGGAGAGTCTAGAAGTAGGGGCATAGTCTCAGAATAAGGGGTTGGCCATTTAGGACTGAGATGAGGAGGAATTTCTTCACTGAGGGTTGTTTATCTTTGGAATTCTCTGCCCCAGAGGGCTGTGGATGCTCAGTCGTTGAGTATATTCAAGACTGAGATCGATAGATTTTTGGACTCTAGGGGAATCAAGGGATGTGGGAATCGGGCGGAAAGTGGAGTTGAGGTCGAAGATCAGCCATGATCTTATTGAATGGGGAGCAGGCTCAAGGGGCCGCTTGGCCTACTCCTGCTCCTATTTCTTATGTTCTTATATTCTTATCAACAAAATACTAACATTTATATGTAAGTAGAGACAAAGGGGTAAATTTTAACTTCCAGGAGGGGAGCGGGAGGGAAGATTTCGGGGTGCAAAATCCGGAAGGTAAGTGGGCGACCTTAATGAGGCCCATCAATAATACTTATAGATTTTGCGCCCGGCAGCCAGCCTGATTGATCGGCTGATCACCTGTCAGCAGTGAAAGGTACTGCATATCAGAGAGGGGGCGGGAGGGAGAGATCATTGGGCTTGGAAAAAAATCGAAGGAGGTGGGGGGACGTGGACGACATCGAGTTGGGGGTGGTGGTCAGCAAGCATTGTGGATCGGGATGGGTTGGGAGAGTGGTCGGCTGTGTGGGAGTCCTGTCGATCAGGTGATCTTGTTGGATCTGGATGAAGCATCCCTGCTCCTCTGGGCTCACAAGCATTGCAATAAAAGCACTCACCTCATGGATCTAGCCCTTCCCGCCTGCTTTCACCTGATGTGATTCGGAGGCTATGGGAAATCCAAACAGGTAAGGTTAAAGTTGTTTAAATTGTACTATACACAAAATGTTAAGTACCTCAAGTATCTGAATGAGATAAATTGCCTTTTTAAGTATCGGCCCGCAGCTTTAAGTGGGGGCGGAACTTCTTGGTGTCTGCTGTGCACAGGCAGTTAAATCCAGAATTAGGTGCCTTGGAGCCGGGATATGGTCCCGCTCCAAAAACTTAGCATTTTCACTGCCCACCCACTCCCAACCCACCCGTTCTTAGGGTTAAAATTTACCCCAAAGTGTTTGAGCTTCTGACCCCATATCCTCTCCATCATAAAGACCATTGACTTCCACCTCCATAACATCATAACCCTCTGCCCCTCCCTCTGCCCATCTACTGCTGAAACCCTCATCCATGTTTTTGTCACTTTCAGACTTGGCTATTCCAATGCTTTACTGACCGCCCCCCATCTTCCATAAACTGAGGCTACTTGTATCTTATCCCACACCAATTCCCGTTCACCGTCACCCCTGTCCTCAGTGACCTACTTTGGCTCCTAGTCCTCCAACACCTCAAATTTAAAATTCTTATCCTGTTGTTTAAATGGCTTCATGGCCTCAAACCTCGCCTCCCTGCCCTCAAACTTTCTGCCTAGGCTCCATGCTCTGTAGTTCTTTCCTTATCCCCTTTAACCCGGTCTCCTTTTAAGACATTCCTTGAAACCCACTTCTTCAACCAAGCTTTTGGTCATCCACCTAATATGTCCTTCGTTGACTTGGTGTTCATTTTTTTTGATTATATCTCTGAAGTGCCTTGGGACATTTTACTGCTTTATAAATGAATGTTGTGGTAAAAATACATACATTTTTATGTCTGCATTTCTCTCTTTCAATAGGAATATGATAAGGTGAAGGGGGAGCTAATCGAAATCAATCTGACCATTGTTGATAAAGCCATTGAAGTGATACGCAGTGCCTTAGCTAACCAGATTGACTGGACAGAAATTGGAAGCATTGTAAAGGAAGCACAAGGTCAAGAAGACCCTGTAGCTTGTTCCATTAAAGAGCTGAAGCTGAACACCAATCATATCACAATGTTGCTGAAGTAAGCTTTTTATTTTTGTCAATGTAAGCTCTTAATCCAAAAAATATTATTGAAGATGTACCATATATTGAGGAAGGATTTCAACACAGAAAAACTAGCACTAAAATTAATCAGTTTGCAATTGTGAAAAATAGTATGATAGCTCCCTTTTGTCTCATTCTAATTTATGGTAAATTGGAAGATAAAGGTATAAAAAGTACTCGCTGATGTGAATCTGGTTGCTTGAGTTCTCTTGCACTCTGTTGTTTGTGCCATCAACAAAATGATAACGTTTATATTTAAGTGCAGACAAAGGTCATGATTTTAGCTCGGAGCCAGGAACCCAGTGCGTCCGTAGATATTCGCGTGGGGAGTCCAGAAGTTAAGTGAGTGCGTCGCAATCTGCGATCGCAACTCAACTGAAGGTGAGTATTTGTGCTTCTGGGTTTCCCACGCACCAGACAGCCAGATTGACAGGCTGACTGCCTATTGGAAGGGAAAGGAGTCGCGAATTGGAGAGGAAGGAGGGAGGGAGGGAGAGAGAGATAGTGGGTCGTGGAAGAAATCGGAGGGGTGGGGGGACGTGGATGAAATCGGGTGAGTCTTGGAGTAGTTGGGGGGAGGGGTCCAACATTGGGGTAGGGGGGGTTGGCGAGGTCGGCCGATCACGGGGATCCGATCCCGCCAGGTGAGCTTGTTAGGCCTAGATTGAGCACACCTGCTCCTCCTGACCCATAAACAGTGCAGTAAAGGCACTCACCTCGTGGATCCGGCCCTTCTTGCCTGCTTTCACCTGACGTGAATCAGAAGCGATGGGAAACCTGAACAGATAAAGTTAAATTCATTTGACATTTTTAATACACAAAAAATTAAGTGCCTCACCTATCGCAATGAGGTACATTACCCCTTTAAATATCGGCCCACTGGCTTTAAGCGGGGATGGGACTTCCGGGTTTCTGTTGCGCGCGTATCCAAATGCGCCTGGGTTGAACCCGGAAGTGGGCACGTTGGAGCCGGGATGCGGTCCCACTGCAAAAATCAAATATTTTTACTGCCCATCTGCCCCCAACCCACTCATTCTTGGGGGTTAAAATTACCCCCATTGTGTTTGAGCTTCTTGCAAAATTATTTTTTAAGAGACATTTGCAGTAAATGTATAAATGCATGACTATAGCACTGAAAAGTTCAAGATTTACAAATTTTCCTTTAAGTTATTTTTTGATCCTTAAGTAATTAAATCACAATGGAGTAGAATGCCCGACTGCAAATGTAACTTGGGCTATTGTTAGTCAAAAATAACAAGTGACCTTCAAACTCTTCCATATACACAAAACAACTGATAATAACATATCGTTACACGTCTCCTAATCTTTGGGGTCAACGATGCATGTAAATCCCTCTGATGATTTATGGTGCCATCACAACCCTTTGGTTTAGTTGCAATTTTATGGTTCCACTATAAATAACTTGTTGAATAGACTAATAGACTTCGAAATTGTGTATTTTGGTGCAACGGTTGTGTAAGATAGCTGTGTAGATGGTAGAACATATCTGTATATATGAGATATACTCTTGGAGCTTCTGATATTCAGTCTAAACGCATTAAAAGGAATCGAATTAATCTTTGTCCTGAACTGGATTTCTACTATTCACGTATGAGTTTTTAGATTCTTAAAATTTAACTGGCCTTTGGATCATTTTACATTACCCAGTCCAAAGTACACAAACCTAACCAATCACATAAAGATACAGTACACTACTGAGTAAAGTGACTAACTTCTAATTACCGGAGCTTTAAAGATAACGTCAGACACAGAGATACATCAGTTAATACTTTACAAACATGCTATTAACTGGGATATCACAACATCATAAGGTTAAGCATTGGGGAGTACATAAGCTACTTAAGTGCTTATTGTGAAAAGGCCATCAGGTCTATTTCAAAAGCAAAATACTGCGGATGCTGGAAATCTGAAATAAAAACAGAAAATGCTGGAAATATTCAGCAAGTCAGGCAGCATCTGTGGAGAAAGAAACAGAGTTAACGTTTCAGGTCGATGACCTTTCTTCAGAACTGGTCTATTTCCTTGGCTATCTTATATACCTGTATATGGTCACCTCTCGGATGCCTCCTTTCCAGGCTGAAAAGCCCATGTTTCTCCAGTGTTTCCTCATAACTCAGACCCATGACACTACTAGGGATCAGCCTTATGGCTCTTGTCTGCACTGCCTCCACTGCTTGAATATCTCCATTGTGTCTTGGCGACCAAAACTGGATGCAGTATTTGATGTGTGGTCTGACCACAGCACTGCACACTTTAATCCTGAATTCCTCTGTCTTCTATTGTTTTGCCTATATATAGTTCAGCGTTCTGTTGACTTTATTGATTGGATGTGTCTAGCACCAATTCTGCTAATACTCTTTTCAGCTATTGCAGCACCATTCATGAAGTATGTGTTGCTTATTTTCCCTTCCTATGTGCAGTACTTCGCACTTGTCTGCCGTAAATTTTTTCTGCCATTTTTCTGCCCACTTCTTTTCCAATGCCCTGTTATTTTTGTAGTAGGATAATGTTTATTTTGTTCATATTTGATAATGGATACATACTGAAAATGTTATTCTCATCTTTATTGACAGCTTTCATGTTCTGAAATTATGGCAATGAAAAATGAAAAGTGTTATTGTTTTAGATTTTGAAAAAAAAATTCTATCAATAGCATTGATGACATGTGCAGTGCTGTTTACTAATCCACTCGTTATTCCTGCCAAGGCAGTTTGTCAGATAATCATGACCTTTTTAAATAGCCAGTTGCTTACAGATGGATGCCATAGGGGGAATTTTAACTCCCGTGCATCAGGAGGCCTAGTCCGTTTTAACAGACAGGCCTCATTTAAATGGAGCTGACGAGCTGCCTTCCCCAAACCGGCGTCCAAGACAGGTTTTCTGGTTTGGACAGGCGCAATATCGAATAGCTCAGAAGCTGCCTAGCAGCAGCAAGGCAAGTCATCGGGAAGTTCTTGGGAACGCGGAAGGGGCGAGCCAGCAGCAGCAGTGGCCCAAATTATTTTTGTGGGATCCAGAGGGTATCTACTTCTGGTACAACAGCTTCTACTGAATGGAGCGTCCACAATGGATTCTGTGCCCAGTAAGCCGAAAAATGGCTTTGAAGTCCTATCTACGTGATATGATCCCAATATAGGATAATTCATAAGGCTCCTGCCTGAGCTAGGTAGGTGCCTCAGCCGCCCAGCTTTAAGATAGCTGTGGCAGAAAAGAAAACCTATAAATGGATTGCTTTGATTTTAGCTCCCATACCACCCTGTTTCTGCTGAGTCAAGGACATTCTACATTTGTGCAACAGCTGATTAGGACTGTACCTGTCAAACCTGGTCACCTCCCATCTTGTATTTATTCAATTTTTAAAAGAAGATTTTAATGTTAGGAAGTCAATTTAAAATGAGTTTATTGGAGAGATGAGCTTTCATGGACTGAATAGCCTTTTCTCACCCTTGACTGCTCTTACGTTCTTATAAATAAAATGTTTTCAAATTTGTTCTATTAAAAAGAAAATGAAATGTCAGAGACTCTAGCTTGGATTTTTCTTCCTACCTTATTGTTATTTCTGTCTTCCCCACCCTCTCATTTTTCAAGGACAGGAAAGTGGATGGTCTAGGATGTTGATTTATTCTGTGGTCTGTCAGTAACCATTGTATAACGTATAGTTTTAATTCTGTACTCTTTAGAAACCCATATGCAACTGATGATGAAGATCAACAAAGTGTTGATCATCCAGATCAACAAAGTGTTGATCTGGATGAAGATGCTCAAAATGAAGAAACAAAAGGCAAGAAGAAAAAGAACAAGAATAAACAGCAGAAAAAAGTGTTACAGAAAAACAAACCGATATTAGTGGATGTGGATCTTAGCCTATCTGCATATGCTAATGCAAAAAAGTAGGTGTTCATCTAGAAAACCTACAATACCTGTGATTGACTTTGATACTTTCTCTTAAATTGAATATATTAATACAATTGTTTTAACTTTAAGATTAAAATTTGAGGTTGTATTCTATTCAGATTTAAAATATATTGCTAAATTTAAATCTGAGATAGATAGCTTTTTGGCAACCAAAGGTATTAAGGGATATGGGCCAAAGGCAGGTATATGGAGTTAGATCGCAGATCAGCCATGATCTTATCAAATGGCGGAGCAGGCACAAGGGGCTGAATAGCCTACTTCTGTTCCTATGTTCCTATCTCTAAAGTTTAAGCTACAGTTGCATAAACTGATTTTCTAATTGAATATTTTATCGATTTATTATTGAAATCATTAGACATTTAGAATATTTTACCAATAATGACTTCTGCCATTAACGGTGAGATATTTTCTTTATAATTTCAGTATGAAGAAATGGATAAAACTTTTAATTATGTCTTTGAGGGAATTGTGGAACACTGTACCCTGGACTGCTAACTGTTGAGCATTTCACACTTTTGAAGTGTAGTGCTTGATTTTTCGCATTCTGAAGTGTTCCCATGTACAATAAATAAGGATCCCCAATTTTATGTTAACTTATCTTCTCCCTCAATGTCCCTATGACCCAATTTATTTTACCAGCAGAGATAGACTGTAACTTGAAGGACTCTGCCAGTGATGCTTGAGTTAATTACTAGGAGGTGCATGAGAATGGGTTTGAGTGACCTGTTAATTATTTTTCTTGCTATTTTTGGGGTAGCATCTAGTCTCTGCTCACCACCTCCTCAGTATCCTATCTAAGACTAATGCCTCACCAACCTGATTCCATGTCTTAATATTCTGCATAACATTGCATTGAATTATCATGTGCCACTAATTCGTGGTTCAATAAGCATATTTAACAATAGCTGTACATATGGTTAATGTAATTATAATCATTGAAGAGCACAGATATAAAAAGAACCCATCCTGTAATGACAAAAGGAAAATGGAAGGGTTGGATCAAGTTGTTCTAATGCCTGTTGTTTTTATATTCAATTGCAGATGGTTAACAGGTGTTAATGTTAATTAAGCATTATTTAATTGTGCATTGTGTAAGCATTTTCTTATTTTTCAAATGATATTTTGGTGCAGATACTATGATCACAAAAGACATGCAGCGAAGAAGGAACAGAAGACAATTGAAGCTGCAGAAAAGGTAGGAAGTACTTCACATTGAAATACTTTTGTTAACTTTTGACATCTGGTGCTGTAGACATTTTTAGAAAGTCGACACAATGTGCACTGCATTTCCCTCCCCATTTTTTCTGTGTACAGATTTCACTGAGCCATAGATCTCTTGAGGTTGAGGGGCTAGCGATCTGTTCCCAGGCTTCCACTGTTGTTGCTATTAGACTGGTCATAAGCGGTAGTGAGAGTAGCCAGGTGACAACTTCAGTTCTGATTTTGTTTTTTGCTGCACTGCAGGAAGATGCCTCCATATGCCATCTCCCCAGTATGTGTAAGTAAGAAATAAATTGAGATGGAGAGGAAGAGATTTTATTTTTAATCCTGGTTAATATGTCTTTAGTAGCACAGAATTTCTTTCTGACTTCAAGTGAGGGTCACTTATTCATCCTTTGGTTGTTCTGTAATCATCTCATTCCTTTTTTAAATATTAGGATAATGTTAGAAAACCTCTTGGTCTCAGGAACTGCACTTTTGTTTATGGAGCTCTTATAAAAATATATATATATTACCCAGAGTCGTATCTATATCTTCTAGTTTTCTTTTAGGATTCCAGGATGTATCCCATCTGATCTGGATGTTTTGTCAAAATTTAATTCTTTTGAGTTTTCCTCATGACTCATTACTTACTGATGTTTGTCTGCTTGTGCTATAGATTCCGGCAGCAGAATAACTAGATTAAAGATGTTCTTGCCATCTGTTAAGTTTTTTTTAACTTCTAACTTTAATCTTTTAACTTCTTTATAATTAATGTATTCTTAATTTGTTTTTCTTTTAGGCATTTAAATCAGCAGAAAAGAAGACAAAAAAGACATTGAAAGAAGTTCAAACAGTCATTACTATTCAAAAGGCAAGAAAAGTGTATTGGTAGGTTGTGTGGTATGTATTATGTACATGGAGAGTGAACAAACTAGAGTGATATAAAAAAAATTGGGTTCTTTGTAAACTTTTATATCATCCTTTCACCACTCTTTCTGAATTGGACTATTTTGCCTCCACGTATTTCTTCAGTCTTTGACATTTCAGTTATTAAATGGATTAGAGTAAGAATAGGTGATTTCAATTAAGATAGCATCAAGGTGACTAATATAGTTGGACAGCTCATGTCTAGGTCTTATTTGTGGAAAAAAATGGTCACAGAATCCCAAACCATAACAACCAATGATTCTTATGTAGTCTCTAATTGAGTGTCATTTAGTGCCAATTTCCGGACTGTTTTGTGCTGTGCCCACATTCACTAAGACATGAATTGAAATTTCCTAAGTTATTTCATAAAGGATATTTACAGACACCAAAGAGCGGAGATCTTTATCCCATCAGTCTGGACTAGGTTCAGAACTGGGTCTCAGATGTGAAAGCACGACCTGCTAACACACTGCACCACCAAGTCCCTGAAGGAAATGTCCTTACTGCAATAAACTAGGTTCAGTTTGAAGGTTGAAGCAGTGTAACATAGGGCAACAAATATTGAAGTTGTGACTTTTTACTTGAAGATATACAGAATCATGTGTCACTGGGGTAGCTTTCCATTGTTTGTTTCTCATAGTAATTTTGTCAATAATTTTACAACACCAAGTTATAGTCCAACGATTTTATTTGAAATTTCAAATAAATTTCAAAGTAAATTTCAAATAAAATCGTTGGACTATAACTTGGTGTTGTAAAATTGTTTACAATTGTCAACCCCAGTCCATCACCGGCATCTCCACATCATAATTTTGTCAAGGGAGAATTAAAATGAAAATATCATTTCATAACTAAACATTTTAAATGTTCTCCTAAAATTTTGGTCAATATTTATTTTTCACATAATATAACAGGTTCAAACTCTATATAAAAATGCCATCTATAAATGTTGTGCCTTGTTATTTGCACAATGAACGATCAAATCTTTTCATTCTAATTAAACCTGAGAGGCTACATTTTGTTAATGATGGCGATGATGCGTCAGCCAGAACTCAGTTCCGAATGTGTTATTGGTTGGATATTGGTGAAATAATACAGATGAAAGTCATCTGTTTGAAGTCTTTAAAATTGAGTTTGTTTTCGGTGTTATTTTTAACTGCAATATTGATTGATTCTAAATTTTGTTGTGCTTTTTAAATTTGGTACCACAGATGAACTATCAAGTTTTGTCTATTTTTAAAAATGTTCTAATATATGCAGGAAGGTATAGTTAACTCCATGACTAAAAAATTATTTTTATGGATTTGTAGTGAACCTCCTAAACTGTGGGATATTTAAGATTTGCAATTGGCTTTTCGATTAGTCCATTATAATGGTTAGCTTCAAACTTGAGAGTAAATGATTTTAATATATCGCAGCTCGTTACTACTAGTTTATGTTTTTCTTTGGCAGGTTTGAGAAATTCTTGTGGTTTATCAGCAGTGAAAATTACCTCGTAATAGCAGGTCGAGACCAGCAGCAAAATGAGATGATTGTCAAACGATACCTTAAATCAGGTTTGTATGTACCGCTTGATTTTTTTTTCTGATGTTCTTGTTTTTTGCATCTACAGAATTATCACTTATTATTTTAACACACAATTCAGTGTGATTGGTGTCTGATGCAAAGTCACCAGGAAATTAGGCTGAGTTGTTTAAACTATGCCAAGCATCTTCTAGAAATGAGGATTAAGAACATATGAAGACTCAGGGTTGAGAAAAGGCCATTCAGCACATCAAAACTCATTCCTCCAGTAAATTAATTCTATCACTAAGACATCTAATTTTGAATAGTGTTCCTGGCTCTGTTACTTAGCTCGGTAGATTATCAGGCTTTGAATAAAGACGTTTTTCTTGACGTAACTGTTCTAAGTTTACATTTCACCAATTTCCATTTATGATTCTGCTTGGCAAATTAAAGTAGTAATTTGGGTTTACCATACCTATTTATACCATTTACTATTTTAGATACTTTGATGGGGGCTGTTTATGAACCTCCTTTCTAGATTGTAAAGTGCAAAAAAGATGATTTCGGGGGGTCCTAATCGTAGTATATAAAATGTTAATGGTTTAGGAGATGTGAACCCTGAAAAAAGCTGCAGAGAAATTCTTTCAACAACCCCTCCTGAATTGTCCCCAAATGGTGCCTTTGCAAATAACAATAACAATCATTTGTTTAGACTAAAAAAATATAATTGCAGTTAATTGATTTATATTTGTTGCTAATAGAAATTGCGGACAGTGATTCTACTTCTTACAACTGAGGTTTCTTACTGGGAACATAAGTGTTTGATAACTGCATTAGTATTTACAAGTCTTTTTTAACATGGGGCATAGGAACAGGAGTAGTCAATTCAGCCCCTCGAATGTGTTCTGCCATTCAATTAGATCATGGCTAATCTGTACCTCAGTTTCATTTACCTGCCTTTGCTTCATATCCCTTGATACCCTTACCTAACAGAATCTATTGTTCTCCATCTTGAAAATTTCAATTGACCCAGCATCCATAACCTTTTAGGTGAGAGTTTTCCAGATTTCCACTACACTTTAAGTGGAAAAAAGTGCTTCCCGATTTCATCCTTCAATGGCATAGCTCTAATTTTAAGATTATGCTCCCTTGTTCTGGATTCCCCCACCAGAGGAAATAGTTTCTCTGTATCAACCCTATCAAATCCCTTTATCATTTTAAAGACCTTGATTGGATCATCCCTCAACCTTCTAAACTTAAGGAATACAAATCAAGTTTATGCAACTTGTCTGCATAATTTAACCCTTAAGCCCTGGTATCATTTTGTTGAATCTGCACTGTACCCCCTCGAAGGCCAGTATATCTTTCCTGAGGTTCAGTGCCCAAAAATGAACTAAGTACTCCAGATGAGGTCTAACCAAGACTCTATACGTGAAGCATCACTTCCTAATTTTTGTATTCCAATCCCCTTGAGATAGGCAGTTTTCTCCCGACATCATCTCTCCTGAAAGATGTGATAATCTGTACACGTGGTGATTTGATCAGCCTTATACAAATCTCCTGGGGTTTTAATGAAGTTAAATGTGAAGCTGTTTGCAAATTTCCTGCAAAATCAGTATAAGTCAACTGCTTGTACAGATTTCCCCTCACCCATCACCTTTCAGTACCTGTCTGTGGCCATTATTCTTGTGAGCCAAATTGGCAAGTTATTCAAAACCAAAAGGCATTAAAACTAAGCCCAATCCTTTTTAATGTCCACACATGCGCATTCACTGAATAGCAACCATCAGGAACCCTAACCAATTTCCTTTCCCGAACCTAGGAGCACAGAGGTCAGTTGTAGCACTGTCAGCTTCATGTTATTTTTATGGTGGCTTTTTTTCAATCAGCATTCCATTTTGATTTTTGTTTTCTAGGTGATATTTATGTACATGCTGACCTCCATGGTGCCACCAGTTGTGTCATCAAGAACCAAAAAGGTCAATTCATTTACTTTTCAATGTTAACTTTCTGCCACTTTTTATTTTTCTGATGGGCAACCTTATTGAAATCATTCTTTATTTGCAGGGGTGCCAATTCCTCCACGTACATTGACGGAAGCTGGCACAATGGCAGTTTGTTACAGCGCTGCATGGGATGCACGTGTAATTACTAGTGCTTGGTGGGTCTATCATAATCAGGTAAGCAGCTACTATGGAGTTTTGTTTTGCAGTATTGCACTGAAGAGATCCCCAGATTAGACATTGCTTGGACAGTCTGTAGTTAAAAATCACAGTTAACCTTTTGATTGCTAATAGAAAGAAAAGGACTTGCATTTATATAGTGCCTTTCGCACCCTCAGAACGTCCCAAAGCTCTTTTCAGCCAAAGAAGTACTTTTGAAGTGTAGTCACTGTTGTAATGTAGGAAATGCGGCAGCCAATTTGCACACAGCAAGGCCCCACAAACAGCAATGTGATAACGACCAGATAACCTGTTTATAGTGATTTTGCTTGCGATATAAATATTGGCCAGGTCACTGGGGAGGACTCCCTTGCTCTTCTTTAAATAGTGCCCTGGGATCTTTTATGTCCACCTATGCGGGCAGATGGGGCCTCGGTTTAATGTCTCATCCGAAAGATGGCACCTCTGACAGTGCAGCACTCCCTCAGTAATGCACTGGAGTGTCAACCTGGATTATGTGCTCAAGTGTCTGGAATGGGACTTGCACCCACAACCTTCTGACTCAGAGGCAAGAGTGCTACTACTGAGTCACTGCTGACTCAGTATCCAAACACTGGGACAGATTTTCATTTTCACAGCCTGGGCGGTAATCTGGCGGACTGATCGCCTAGCTATTGAAATCAATGGGATAAAAATCGAGTAGGCGATTTACTCTGCTAGATTATGGCACAGGTGGTGAAGATAAAAATCTACCACTATGTCAGTGAAGCTAGTTTATGTAGTATTCATGAAAACAAGATTTATTTGGTAATGTATTCTGTACAAAAATCTGAAGATTATTTTTAAATTTTTTTTTTTCTAAATGCTGTAATAGTCCTGGCTTAATTAGGAATTGTACATAGTGATGGCTCAGTGAACGATAATCAAAAAGAGCAAAAATGAAAGTATGTGAAAAGATGAAATTATATGTTCATACAGTTTATTCTGGTTATGTTTAATGTTGCATATCTTTATGATGCTTTTAAAAATATATTTTAAAGTTTTTTTTTCTTCCCCTTCCCTCTGTAGACTCTGTGCCACATTCTCTATTCCCAACATAGAGTATGGTCATGTGTCCTGCTGCATTGTGAATGTCTGTCCACCAGAAGGTGCAGCAGAGTGACTTTCCCTCTAATTTTCCCTCCCTATGGGCATGTGCCTGTAATCTGCTTGGCACTTTCACACAACAGTACGGCTATGATTTGTAACTCAGTGTTTGAGTAACTGCAGGCATGAACTGGTCTCCTACCTCACTATGGTGTCATTGTGTCATCAGTAGTCCCTAACATATAGGAATGCAGTCCAAAGGTAATTTAATGGTATTGTACTGCATTGCAGTGGTTTTGAGGTTAGCAGAAATAATAGTTTTACCAGATGGCCAGGATAATGGTTTTAAAGTGATGATCTGAAAAGTTCTAGAAACTGTGTGTGTCTGAGCCCCACCAATCCCTCAAAAAACATATTAACTTTATTTGATTCTACTTTTTTGTCCTTTGCAGTCTTTCATTCTAGAACATCTCCATGCTCCTGACTAATGCTATTGTACTGTTGCTGTGGTGTATCTTGTGGTGGCATTTCACCCCTATTGTTTTTGTGGTGCTTTTAAATTTTTTTTCCCTATTAGCCAGGCCTCGACCTCTGCAGCTTCACTTGCTCATCTGGTTTAAAGTCAAACACCCACTGTTTGATGACAGTCAGAGTGCAAAGATTGAGCTGCTTGTTCCATGGTGCACTGCACTAATTGTTGGTACCACGGGACACTGGGTCGTAATTATTATTTATACTTATTTTAAAACAAACATGGAAAAAAATAGAAAAGATGTTCTTAAATCTGCCATCTTAAACTTTCAGGTATCAAAAACAGCACCTTCAGGAGAATACCTGACCACAGGAAGTTTCATGATTAGAGGTAAGAAGCTTGTTACTGTAATTCATTTTGATTGATGGATTGATCACTTGACTTTTTTGATCACTTAACCCAATTTTCACGTTTATTTTAGGCTTTCAACCAGTTGAGTTGTTTCATCACAATTGAGCAATAAGTCATTTTTTATATATAAATTTTAAGCTGTATAAAAGAACACTTTATAAAACCATTAATCCCCTTGCCATGTGAAACATTGTGTAATATTTTGATATAGGTAAAAAAAATTTCATTAAATATCAACAGGTCTTAGGATAAAGAAAATGTTTTTATTATAACAATAATTTGCATGTCTTTTTTTCTTGGATCTGATAATCTGTTGAGTAATGTTTTGCAGGTGCTTTATTGTTTATATAGTATTTTCTTGATCTCCCAAAACAGTGCTAATACATTTACGCTGCAATGTTCACAGCATTATTTGATATTTCCAGGTAAAAAGAATTACCTCCCACCTTCGTATCTTATGATGGGATTTGGCTTTTTGTTTAAGGTAATGTATTGATATTTTCTAGAAATTTGGGATGAAATGAAAAAGAAAACTGAAAAATCTATTGTAGTAGATTCCTTATCCATCTTTGGCAACTATACTAAAGTATTATAGCAAGTCATGTTGCAGGAGGTGTATTTGTATAGTTTCTCAGTTAATACGGGAGGCAGAATTCCTGTGGTGTGTTGCATGTCTATGGCGGCAAGGAATCTGCTCAGACATTATCTTCCTCTCTGATTCTCTTAATGCAGACTGGAAACTGAGTGGAGCAGGTGATTGAACCTGCTATCTTCCCACTTGTGGCATTGTGTGTTAGTGCTCAACCTGCAGCACTACTGTGCCATCCAGAAGTTGTGTGTTTATACTGATGTAGTCTAATGAGCCATTACTGAGCTCTGAATGTTTTTGATTTTCTTCCTAATTACTTCGGTAAAGCTGCCTTTACTCTGATGTGATTTAAGCCCAACCTCTAGAAGAGCATGCCATACTGCACCAGTGTGACATCCATTTCCCACCACAGCCATCCTTGTGGCCTTTCTGGAATGAAATTACCATTTAGTGCCAAATTAGGGGCAGTTTTGAGGTGTAGGCCTAAGCCTAATAGAAGTGGGTTGAGATTGTCCAAATTCATACCATGTAGAACCCTTGCAGCCAGCCGAAAGAGAATATTTTCATCCCATCATTGTCAGGATTCCAGAGGTGAGAATAAATTATGCTAATTTTGACACCTAATTTCCACTTTAAATTTATTTGTTAAATGAGCTCATTAACTACCCTGCTCATGAGGGTTAAGTTTATCTCCTGCTATAGAAGTTTGTATTTTGGTTTAGATATTCAAGACTAGAACATAGATAATTACCTTGCTTGATATTTAATTACTATTCCTCAATTAGGTTTTAAGGGTGCTTTGCTTTGCTTGTACTTAGGTTGATGAGCAATTTGTGTGGAGGCACGTAGGTGAACGGAAGGTGAAAATCCAGGATGAAGACATGGAGACAGTAACCAGCAGCACATCTGAGCTTTTTGCTGAGGATACTATACCTTTAGGTAACACAGGAAAGGCCATACAAAAATTTTTAAATGACAGAAAATTCTGGAGTTTCCAGAGAAATTATTTGTTCAACCTAACCTTATTAAAATTGTATTCAGCAAATATTTTGTTTGTAGAGGAAGCAGAACTAAAAGAGACTTTTGTGACTTGTAATGACATTGTGAAAATGACAATGCACTTCACTGTGTATTTATTATATGCAAAAAAAAGGGTTTGTCAAGCATTTTTAATGGGATCTTTTAAAGGTAGATAGTTTGTGTAACAGAAGATGATGGGAAATTTGATAGGAACAGGAGTAAGCCATTTAGCCCCTTGAGCTTGTTCCGCCATTCAGCGAGGTCATGGTTGATCTGTGACCTAACTCCATATACCCGCCTTAGCCCCATAGCCCTTAATACCTTTGGTTAACAAAAATCTATCAATTTCAGATTTAAAATTAACAATTGAACTAGCATCAACTGCTGTTTGCGGAAGAGAGTTCTAAACTTCTACAACCCTTTGCGTGTAGAAGTGTTTCCTAACTTCACTCCTGAAAGTCCTGGCTCTAGTTTCTAGGCTATGTCCCCTAGTCCTAGACTTCCCAACCAGCGGAAATAGTTTCTATCTATCTATCCTATCAGTTCCCCTTAATATCTCGAAAACTGCAATCAAATCATCCCTTAATCTTCTAAATTCCAGGGAATACAACCCTAGTTTGTGTAATCGATCCTCGTAATTTAACCCTTGGAGTCCAGGTTCGTTCTAGTAAATCTGCGCTGCGCTCCCTCCAAGGCCAGTATATCCTTCCTAAGGTGCGGTGCCTGGAACTGAACACAGTACTCCAGGTGCAGTCTAACCAGGGCTTTGTATACCTGTAGCATAACTTCTACCCCCTTATATTCTAGTCCTCTAGATATAAAGGCCGGAATTCCATTAGCCTTTTGATTATTTTCTGTTCCTGTCTGTGGCATTTTAATCTATGTACGTGAACCTCTAAGTATCTTTGGACCTCCACTGTTTCGAGCTTTTCACCGTGTGCATTATACTGTTCCTCCAACTGGAAAATGGCAGTATCAGTTCTTCATTTAGTTTTACACATGCTGTTGAGTAAGGTAAAATAAGCAAGTGGGTAAGTTCAGAGTACATATCTCTTTAAGATGCTTTTTTGAGGGAATCTGCATGATCCTCCCTTACTGTGCCTTTAAAACTACCAGCTGATAATGCAGTCCCCACACAGGATTACTTCTCCTTGGACCTTGCACTATAATGCTCTTAAAGGCCTACTTGTCTCCTTAAAAATTATCCTGCTACTGAGGTGGAGAAATGGCTAGAGCAAAGGCTACAGACAGAATATCCTCATTTGAGAATACAGCTTTGAAGGTCCTCTAGCCTGAAGACCTGCTCCTTTTTGGAATTTAGGGCCATTTTCCAGTGAAGAGCAGCACTGAAAGGTTACTGAAATGTCATAGGCCTTAGAGAGGGTGCAGAAGAGATTTACTAGAATGGTACCAGGGATAAGGGACTTCAGTTATCTGGAAAAATTGGAGAGTTGGGGTTGTTCTCCTTAGAACAGAGAAGGCTACGGGGAGATTTGATCGAGGTGTTCAAAATCATGAATGGTTTTGATAGAGTAAATAAGGAGAAACTGTTTCCAGTGGCAGAAGGGTTAGTAACCAGAGGACACAGATTTAAGTTAATCGGTAAAAGAGCTAGAGGTTACGTGAGGAAACATTTTTTTATGCAGCAAGAAATGATTTGGAATGCACTGCCTTAAAGGGTGGTGGAAGCAGATTCAGTAGTAATTTTCAAAAGGGAATTAGATAAATACTTGAAGGGAAAATATTTACAGGGCTGTGGGGAAAGAGCAGCGGAATGGGACTAATTGGATAGCTCTTTCAAAGAGCCTGTACAGGCACGATGGGCCGAATAGTCTCTTCCTGAGCTGGACCTACTATGATACTATGAAAGAATCAATGCTCACTTGCCTGTGGCCCGATCCTGGGCAGAGGCGAGGAAGAAATTTGCTGATCTTCACAAAATTGCTGTGGTTGGCTGCTGCATGTCAGTGGCTTTCTCTAAGGATGGAGATGGTCTAGTACTTCATCGTGCTGCGTCAGAAGGTGGCCCAGCAACTACAGGCATCATGGGTAATGCTGTTGTGACTGCCTAAACCTGCACACTTTTGACAACATCTAATGTCATTTGAACGAGGCAGCTGAGTGATATGAATATGGCCTTGCAGAGAGACATCTTCATCCATGTCAGATCTTGCCATTTCCCGTTCCGTCAGCATGGCCAGAAATCTGTGGGAGCAGTCCTCTGGAAAGTAAAAGGTTGTTGAAGCCATGGGTAATGGCTGTCTCAATCTGATCTCTCAACATGATAACTGATGACCGATCACTGCAGATTGAAGCCTAACTCTGAGCATTTGCTGTGGAAACTATGCCAGAGCTTAAGGGCTTGGCCGTGTTCTCGGTTTTTCAACCCACTATTTGGTAATTCCACTTTGTACGGTGAAATTGTGTAAAATGCAAAAGGCTTGGATCTTGGATACCAAGGCCAGGCTGTGCTGCAGGATGACCCTAATTGGGTGAGGCATCTGCAACTTTGCTTTAACATGCCAATGATCTGCTCCACCGAGCCACTGGTGCTTCATATCTCTTTTCTGGTTTTGACCATGAGCGTCTCAAAGAGGTCCCCTTGCAGCCATCCATCCAGTCTTCCTGATCCTTAAATTAATGATGGTGCCCATAGAAAGTCATAGAATAAAAAAATCACGTGGAGAACAACCTTCATTTGACAAATGATGGCTACCACATTAAAAGAGAGTAAACTGTCTTTTGATAACATTATAAGCTTTCCCAGTAACGACCCCAAAACAGGAACACAATCTTTACTGCTTTACTGGTACAGAGCAAAACTTCAGAATATTTCATAGCCATCACAGATCTGTAATAGATAAACTTATTTTCGGTATTTTGAATGTTTTATTTTTGTAGATAATTTGTCCACATATAGCTACAGAAACTATCATCTAATCTTTTTGTAGATTCCTTTTCAAACTGTGAGTTGCTCAATTAATACTTAAATGACTATATTATTTATGGGTTTATGTATTTTTTTTTAATTAAAGATTATTTTGTTAAGCCCAATCAGACAATGATGAGAGCAGTAGTGGTGAAGACAAAGAGACTGGTACAGAAGCTGAAAACAACCAGTGTGAAGAGGTGCAAGGAGATGCAGAGGATCAACAGGAGCATGTTGAAGGTGAATCAGACAAACAACAACATGAAGAGGAAGCTGATCTGAAAGATTCTAAAGAAACCCAGGAGATTGAGGAAAAGCAAGGTGAAGAAGAAAGTGCAGACTTTAGTTATCCTGATACATCAATTGATCTGTCACATCTTCAGTCAAAGAGGTAATCTTCATTTAGAATTTTTTTAGATTGTGGTAATGATTGTTAAATTTTTAGGGCCTCTGTTACCTTTTTTATTCTAGCTATTTTTGACTTCTGTGTTTCAGACTACTCTCAAAGGGAAACCCTTGCTTCTTAAGCAGTAATAGAACAAACGCATAGTAGCAGTGACTTAATATATTTTTATGGCAGATGATGAACTTAGCTCCATGTTGTACTAGAAAGCAGTTTGCACCTTCTATGCTAAACTGTTCTTAATTTTCTTATGTTTTGGTTCATTTTTTTCCTTTTTTCTCAAACTACCCAAGTTAACTAGTTTAACTAAAGTCTTCAGAGGTTCCAGACAGACTGTTTGATTTTTAAAAAATCAAATACCTTTAAAACGCTGATCAGGACCTCATAAATTTAAATAATTCAATTCAAAAGGAGCTATCAGTCAAATGCCTATTTGAAGAAATTACACAGACTTTGTATTTGAATTGAGCGGCTTCGCTCCCCCCACTTCCCCCCCCCCCCCCGCCCCCATTGTGTACGGTGAGAGAGTTAAAGAATCTTATATCAAGCCAAGTCTTGGACAAAAATGTTTCATTTTTGTCACAATATTTTAGTTGAGAAGTTGAACAGTTGGCAGTCTTGCAACACAGAAATTTAGATAGACAGCATATTCTTTCACTGGCTGGTGTCCTATTGCTTCCTAACGCTTGAACTTTCCAGTGATCAGTTTTTCAAAGGCTGCTATATAAAATATTTTGGCATGACAAGTATTGACTGTCAATCTTGCTGCATGTAAACATTTCCCCTGTTGGCCGGGCAGGGCATTCGGCCATAGAGGAATCCATGGTATACCTGTCCATCTTGTGAGGTGAACAGACAATGTAAAGGTGAGATCACATGACGAGGAATGGTGAGGGTAAAATGACATGCAAATGAAATAGAAAAAAATAAATAGAAGAGGGATTGTGGTTGTTCTGTTCATTTAACATGTATTAAATATATTTATAATCTGATTTTATGCATGGAGCCCTTACCCATTGTAAATAAAATCAACTTTTACTTTCAGAAGTTAGTTTTTCAATTTTGAATTTATCCAGTTTCATCCTTAATGAAATCACTTTTCACTCTTATCAGTATTTTTCCACATGTGTGATCTTGTCAGTACTGCAGTTCATTCATGGAAGCAACAATCCCTGCCAAATCTTTTTTTAAAAAATATATATTTTTAGCTTAATATTGCTGGTATTTTCTTACTGGTGTACCCTGTTGCTACTGGGGCGGTACCATATCCATTTAATTAATGAATCAGATCAGACACAGCACATTTTTAACTTCGTTATATGTATCTGATATGATTTGTGTTATAAATAATGGTATCTATCCCACTGGTAATACTGATCCAATATTTAACAGGTAAATTTACTCCACTGAATTGCTCCATAATCTCTGTGTTGTAAGTAGAGGGCACCTGTGACTTGCATTCATTTTTTTACAGTGATGAACTGCTGGTTAGAGCAGTATTGTCCAATAGAAATTGCTGGCTAGCCACAGGTGTGGCTACGGCGACACTGTTTTAACTACATGCACTAATTTTAGTAGAAAATGCCTTGCTTACACCCATAATAACAGGTCAATGTACTTCAGGTGTCTATTTACCTATCAACATTCAATTACCGAGGCAGTACAGCACTCATAACGATCAAAGAACACTCACGCACACTGCTTTTCATCTTAGCATTTTAGAAATAAAAATACATAAAGGTTAATGTACGCATGTTTACACCATGCGAATGAGTTTTGAGATCACGTGCCCGACAGTGTCTATCACTTTCTTAATTACTAATCAGAAATGCAATTAGCGACTTGCCTAAATCAGCTTCTTATGTGACATCATGAATTGTAATCGCTGCCCTCAATCACTGTTCCTATTCATGATGTCACTGAAATGAAATGTCATGTCACATAAAGGGAGTTCTGTGCAAAATATCTCCCCATACTAAGTTGAACCAGCAGTTTTGAAGATAAAACAGTAACGAGGCAAGTGACAACACGGATATTTCTTATAAAATTTGGGATTTTGGGTCATTTCACCCCAGTGTTGGCAGAAGCGTCAGATATTAAACCCCTGAACTCTAGAATTCTCTGCCTAAACCCTGGAATTCTCTTGCAAGCCCCTCAAAATGATATATGAAAGAATATACCAGAAGTGCTTCAAAAGCCTCCTCCAAATTTTTTTTTTATTCGTTCATGGGATGTGGGCGTCGCTGACAAGGCCAGCATTGATTGGCCATCCCTAATTGCCCTCGAGAAGGTGGTGGTGAGCCGCCTTCTTGAACCGCTGCAGTCCATGTGGTGACGGTTCTCCCACAGTGCTGTTAGGAAGGGAGTTCCAGGATTTTGACCCAGCGACGATGAAGGAACGACAATATATTTCCAAGTCGGGATGGTGTGTGACTTGGAGGGGAACGTGCAGGTGGTGTTGTTCCCATGCGCCTGCTGCTCTTGTCCTTCTAGGTGGTAGAGGTCGCGGATTTGGGAGGTGCTGTCGAAGAAGCCGTGGCGAGTTGCTGCAGTGCATCCTGTGGATGGTGCACTCTGCAGCCACAGTGCGTCGGTGGTGAAGGGAGTGAATGTTTAGGGTGGTGGATGGGGTGCCAATCAAGCGGGCTGCTTTATCTTGGATGGTGTCGAGCTTCTTGAGTGTTGTTGGAGCTGCACTCATCCAGGCAAGTGGAAAGTATTCCATCACACTCCTGACTTGTGCCTTGTAGATGGTGGAAAGGCTTTGGGGAGTCAGGAGGTGAGTCACTCGCCGCAGAATACCCAGCCTCTGACCTGCTCTCGTAGCCACAGTATTTATATGGCTGGTCCAGTTCAGTTTCTGGTCAATGGTGACCCCCAGGATGTTGATGGTGGGGGATTCGGCGATGGTAATGCCGTTGAATGTCAAGGGGAGGTGGTTAGACTCTCTCTTGTTGGAGATGGTCATTGCCTGGCACTTATCTGGCGCGAATGTTACTTGCCACTTATGAGCCCAAGCCTGGATGTTGTCCAGGTCTTGCTGCATGCGGGCTCGGACTGCTTCATTATCTGAGGGGTTGCAAATGGAACTGAACACTGTGCAGTCATCAGCGAACATCCCCATTTGTGACCTTATGATGGAGGGAAGGTCATTGATGAAGCAGCTGAAGATGGTTGGGCCTAGGACACTGCCCTGAGGAATTCCTGCAGCAATGCCCTGAGGCTAAGATGATTGGCCTCCAACAACCACTACCATCTTCCTTTGTGCTAGGTATGACTCCAGCCACTGGAGAGTTTTCCCCCTGATTCCCATGGACTTCAATTTTACCAGGGCTCCTTGGTGCCACACTCGGTCAAATGCTGCCTTGATGTCAAGGGCAGTCACTCTCACCTCACCTCTGGAATTCAGCTCTTTTGTCCATGTTTGGACCAAGGCTGTAATGAGGTCTGGAGCCGAGTGGTCCTGGCGGAACCCAAACTGAGCATCAGTGAGCAGGTTATTGGTGAGTAAGTGCCGCTTGATAGCACTGTCAATGACACCTTCCATCACTTTGCTGATGATTGAGAGTAGACTGATGGGGCGGTAATTGGCCGGATTGGAATTTTCGTGCTTTTTGTGGACAGGACATACCTGGGCAATTTTCCACATTGTCGGGTAGATGCCAGTGTTGTAGCTGTACTGGAACAGCTTGTCTAGAGGCGCAGCTAGTTCTGGAGCACAAGTCTTCAGCACCACAGCCGGGATGTTGTCGGGGCCCATAGCCTTTGCTGTATCCAGTGCACTCAGCCGTTTCTTGATATCACGTGGAGTGAATCGAATTGGCCGAAGACTGGCTTCCGTGATGGTGGGGATATTGGGAGGAGGCTGAGATGGATCATCCACTCGGCACTTCTGGCTGAAGATGGTTGCAAACGCTTCAGCCTTGTCTTTTGCACTCACGTGCTGGACTCCGCCATCATTGAGAATGGGGATGTTTGCAGAGCCTCCTCCTCCCGTTAGTTGTTTAATTGTCCACCACCATTCACGACTGGATGTGGCAGGACTGCAGAGCTTTGATCTGATCCGTTGGTTGTGGAATCGCTTAGCTCTGTCTATAGCATGTTGCTTCCGCTGTTTAGCATGCATGTAGTCCTGAGTTGTAGCTTCACCAGGTTGGTACCTCATTTTTCGGTACGCCTGGTGCTGCTCCTGGCATGCTCTTCTACACTCCTCATTGAACCAGGGTTGATCCCCTGGCTTGTTGGTAATGGTAGAGTGAGGAATATGCCGGGCCATGAGGTTACAGATTGTGGTGGAATACAATTCTGCTGCTGCTGATGGCCCACAGCGCCTCATGGATGCCCAGTTTTGTGCTGCTAGATCTGTTCTGAATCTATCCCATTTAGCACGGTGGTAGTGCCACACAACACGTTGGATGGTGTCCTCAGTGCGAAGACGGGACTTCATCTCCACAAGGACTGTGCGGTGGTCACTCCTACCAATACTGTCATGGACAGATGCATCTGCGACAGGTAGATTGGTGAGGACGAGGTCAAGTAAGTTTTTCCCTCGTGTTGGTTCGCTCACCACCTGCCGCAGGCCCAGTCTCGCAGCTATGTCCTTCAGGACTCAGCCAGCTCGGTCAGTAGTGGTGCTACCGAGCCACTCTTGGTGATGAACATTGAAGTCCCCCACCCAGAGTACATTTTGTGCCCTTGTTACCCTCAGTGCTTCCTCCAAGTGGTGCTCAACATGGAGGAGGACTGATTCATCAGCTGAGGGAGGACGGTAGGTGGTAATCAGCAGGAGGTTTCCTTGCCCATGTTTGACCTGATGCCATGAGATTTCATGGGGTCCAGAGTCAATGTTGAGGACTCCCAGGGCCACTCCCTCCTGACTGTATATCACTGTACCGCCACCTCTGGTGGGTCTGTCCTGCCGGTGGGACAGGACATACCCAGGGATGGTGATGGAAGAGTCTGGGACATTGGCTGAAAGGTATGGTTCTGTGAGTATGGCTATGTCAGGCTGTTGCTTGACTAGTCTGTGGGACAGCTCTCCCAATTTTGGCACAAGTCCCCAGATGTTAGTAAGGAGGACCTTGCAGGGTCGACTGGGCTTGGTGTTTTTTTGCTGTTGTCGTGTCCGGTGCCTAGTGGTCCGATGCCGGGTGGTCCGTCCGGTTTTATTCTTATTCTGACTTTTCATAGCGAGATTTTACAACTGAGTGGCTTGCTCGGCCATTTCAAAGGGCAATTAAGAATCAACCACATTGCTGTGGGTCTGGAGTCACATCTCGGCCAGACCGGCAGGTTTCCTTCCCTGAAGGACATTAGTGAACCAGATGGGTTTTTACACAATCCGGTAGTTTCATGGCCACCATTACTGATACTAGTATTTTAATTCCAGATTTTTTATTTAATCAATTTAATTTAATTAATTGAATTCAAATTCGCCAGCTGCCGTGGCAGGATTTGAACTCATGACTCTGGATTTTAGTCCAGGCCTCTGGATTACTAGTCCAGTAACATAACCACTATGCTACTGTACCCGTTTCCAAATCTACCTCTTCAACTGTGCCTTTGGTCACCTTGTTTAATTCCTGTCCTAGTTCCTGTTTAGGGTTTTTTTTAAATTATTCGTTCACGGGATGTGGGCGTTGCTGGCAAGGCCGGCATTTATTGCCCATCCCTAATTGCCCTTGAGAAGGTGGTGGTGAGCCGCCTTCTTGAGCGAGATTTTTTACAACTGAGTGGCTTGCTAGGCCATTTCAGAGGGCAATTAAGAATCAACCACATTGCTGTGGGTCTGGAGTCACATATAGGCCAGATCGGGTAAGGGCGGCAGGCTTCCTTCCCTAAAGGACATTAGTGAACCAGACGGGTTTTTACGACAATCCGGTAGTTTCATGGCCATCATTACTGATACTAGTATTTTAATTCCAGATTTTTATTTAATTAATTGAATTTAATTAATTAATTGAATTTAAATTCGCCAGCTGCCGTGGCGGGATTTGAACTCATGACTCTGGATTTTAGTCCAGGCCTCTGGATTACTAGCCCAGTAACATAACCACTATGCTACCGTACCCGTTTGATGTCCTTCCCCCCCCCCCCCCCCCCCACCCCTTCACTCCCCTGTAAAACACTTTGGAATTTGTTTTTCTATCAAGGCACCATGTAACAATAGAAGAGACATTTTTGCTGTGATGAGCATAAACAAATTGGTCAAAATTTAAAAAATTACAACCTACAGAATATAAAATAGCTTGACAGCTGTTGTGCTGGAGCGTTCCTCTGTCAGTGAGGGATGGTCCATTGAGGCAGACTGAGCATCAGAGAAGGCTGGACAGATTGGGCTATGTACTGTCACAACACAAGGCTTCTTTGCAAGCAGGAAAATACCACCTTCCGCATGTAATTTTCTTTTCATGGTGATGGTAAGCAATTTTTTTTAACTAAATGTTTTTAGATTTTTAAAATTTAAATTATCCAACTATGTTTTATATAAAGTAACCATAATAGGGTAATTATAGAGTCATAGTGATAAAATAAATCTGATTATCCAAATACCTTTTTTAAATCTTATTTTTCAACAGACCTTTGCAGATGCATATTACACCTTCTAAAGAAGAACCGATTGAAGAGGTAAGGATAAAGTATGTCTTTAGTTTAGTGTTAGGGTGCATAATCGTTAGTAATATCTTTTTTTCCAAATCCAGTTTTATTGTTTGGTTTGGGTATTGCATTGAGTTAGAATGCTGTCCTTTCACCTCTGAGGCCTAGGTTCGGATACACCCCAGACTGTTGGGACAGATATGTGTCTGTAGCCTGTAAGGGTCTTAAGTGAATTGAGTTAGGGTTTCAATCTGATTAATAGTAGGTATTTACTCCTTTATACTAGTTGGTATTAAATTGGTAGTTTCATTCCAGGAGGTGACAAGGATGTTGGTGTAGGAAATTAAAATGGTTTTCTGGTGCTCTTGAGGATGTGGTTAAATTACATTTTTAGGGCACAGGCAACTTTGCTGTTCATCTCACTCCTACTACGAGAGTCTGACAGATGTGCCAAAAATGAAGTGTTCCGTTCCCCAGGTCTGACATTGCTCATTTTGATGAACCCAAAAATTAAAAGAAAAACTTAACAAAACATGATGTCTTTATGCATGTTCTAGTGGCAGTAATGGAATGCACCTCAGAAATGTAGTTTTTTTCAAAAAAAATGTTTTAATTGCCTAGCAATTAACTAGCAAAACTGAATGGTTTAAATCACTGATTTCCCACTTCCAAATTTATATTTCAGGTGATTTTTTTTCACGAAGGTGAAAAATGCCTTGCCATAGAATTTAACACTTTTCCAATTTGGTGATCCAGTATAAACGACAAGCATTTTTAGTTCATAAAAAGTATTGAGAGATGCAGAGTAAACCTCCCTTTACTTTGTCCCAACAATAAGAATTCCACCCTGTGGCCTGGGCTGGATTCAAATGTTGGTCTCCACAATGAAAGGACAATTTGCCAATCCCACTGCATGACCCATTCCCTCAGTGTGGATTTTTTTTTTCTCCAGTCATTTCTTTTTAATTGAAAAATAACCATGGTTATAGACTATGTAGGTCTAGTCCCCATTTTATTGTGCACACCTCCAACAGTTCAGCTGGACCATTCTATACTTTTCCTGAAGTGAGAATTCTTAGAATCTGTTAATTTTGCTGAATAAAATATTTGCAAAGTGGCAACCTACAATTAACGATCTACTCAGTGTCTTCTTTGCACCAATGAAGATTTTGAGCAGGGTACAGCATTTTTATAGATGAGAATACTTGGGCAGGGGAAAGGAACAAGAAGGGAAGAAGTGCAGTTGATATTTTGATAATGGAGAAATAATAAAATTTCTCTCAGACTTTCATAGTTTTCATTTAGAATTTAAATAATGTTTTCAGTTTTATACTGGCCATGATAATGACATTTTTGTAATGACTCATTGTATCTTCTCTTCTGGTATACATTATCATTAGTCCCTCCTATGTTGTGCTTCATTTGTAATAGTATTGTAGAGCTTCAGAAAGTCATTTGTTGACTTGATGAATCCAGTGATATCAACTTAAAAGTTTGTTTCGTTTCTGCAGGTCGATGGGAAATCACAAAGTCGGAAACACCTGTCAGCCAAAGAAAGAAAGTGAGTATCATTTAAGACTTCTGTAAAATAAAAAAAAAACTGTTTCTCAATATTACACTCATGTACTAATTACTGACAGAATATCCATTTTTCCAGAATTTTTGTCACGATGGCTTAGTGATATCACACCACAGTTTGTAATTATTTTCTCTGGTTTTCTTGGTTTTAACAAAAAATGTAATTGTGATAAACTAAATAATCTGTGTTTCACGGTTTTGGCTCATCATACTGATTACTTCAATCATGAGTTATCTAGTTGACCACTCATAAGGAAGTGTACTCCATGGGAGGCAGTGTACTTAGGTGTTTCTTTGTATCCTGAAGACTTAAATATGATTTTGCTCCTCATCATCTTCATCTTCAATCGGAACAAAAACAGTATTTAGTTACTAGGAATGAATAAACAAAGAATTAAAAAAATCTTAAATTCATTGATCAGATTAAGCTAAGTGTTTAGTGACTGGTTAAAAGTGGGTTTAATTAGTGGTGTATTAGGACTTACAGGTACTATGCTTACCAGTTTGTACTACTCAGTGTTTTGATGTCGGGGAGAAAGTCTGATGGAATAAATTACTTTTTGCGTGTTTTAGAGAAATGAAAAAAAGGAAGAAGCCTGAGACTGAAGACTCAGAATTAGCAATTCAATCTGAAGACAACAAAACACCATCTGTAGAAGACCAGGATGCTAAAAAATCTTCCTTTTCACAGCCTATGAAGAGAGGACAAAAGGTAATGGATGGAGAAAGATTTAAGTATTCTGCCTTAAATACTAAATTATTTTACAATAAATAGGTTTTGTTATATGCTGTCAGAATTATCCAGTGTGATTACTAGTAATGAGAATCTTCCAGTACTCGTACTTGGAGACACATTTTAAAAAAAACTGCAAATGATGGAAATCGCAAATGAAAACAGAAAAGGCTCAAAATACCACAGCAGGTCCATCTTCATCTTAAAATATAGTGAAGGGTCTACACTTGAAACATTAACCTGTCTTTTATCTTTTCAGATGTTGCTGGAGATGCTATGTATTTCTCTCTTATAATGTAATTGGAATCTTAATGGTTTTGTCCATAGTACAAAATTGTTACAACATAAATTGGCTTAACATAATATAGCTAATTTTTGAACAGTAGTGTTGTACTGAGTTAAATGTTTTTAATGCATGCAATTCTAAATATAAGACTTTCCTGAATGCAAAGCTTCAATGTGATAAAGACGCAATCAACGACCATTCAATGGGGCGATTGAAAACATTTAAAAAGAGGATATTTCTCTTGTCTGAAACTGTATATTTCATTCTTTATCCATAAACAACTAATGCTACCTCACTATTAATATGATTTTGACTGTTCAACAAGCTACAAGGTTCCTCAACCCTTGGTTTAGTCATTTGGGACTAAGTGGGGCCTTGAAGGACTTCCTAGGACTGATCTTTCTCCATAGTGGATAGAGATGTCCTTTTTGACTTGCATGTTTGCTGTTTTTCCCAACCATAAATTCTAAATATTGAGCCTATCCATTTCTTCAGTTTTCTTGCATTGGTCCTGCAGTTCTCCAGCTAGTTATGGGATTTATTTTCCTGATTCTTCATTCACACTTAATTTCTAATGCTTGGCTTCTGGCTTATTTGATTTATATTTGTGATAGTTGTTTACTGTTCTGAAGATTCACAGATGGAAAGTGGGTACATGTGCCTCAGAGGTTTCCATTAGGAGAAAACATAGGTCCCTGTTTCTTTGGTCCTTGTCTAATTTTGTAACAAATATGGAGATAGAGGAAATGGGTGGCAGTAGTTTAGAATCTGGCCTCCACTTCTGGGACATGGATTCAGATCTAACACAGACTAATGGGATGAAAGTATCTTCAGTCTACTAACTAACTGTAGGGTCCAATGTGAGATGAGTTTGGGCTGTCTTAACCCAGTTCCTAGTGAGCATAGGCCTATTGCACAAAATGATCCTTTCAATTGACACTAATTTTGACACTGAGAGGCCACAGATTGGCTAGAGTGGGAAATGAAAAAAATGAGTGCGCTCATCTGGGGTTCAGGCTAAAGCACATTGTTAGGGGAGAAAAATGGGAGCTTTACTCTGAATTTGGCTGTGCTAAATCTGACCTAGTGGTGCTTAATGCTGATGCTGGATGTCTTAAATGGGCAGAGTTCCATTCCCTCACCTTTGAGTACCATTAAAAGAGTGTAGATTAGAAAGAGGTAAGCTTTGTAAACCCTTTTGATAATCAGGTGAAAATTTCCACCAACTGTTTTTCCTACTTAAGAATTGGTACTGAGAGACAAATGACAGTGACACTACAGTGAACTTGCATTTTAGTCAATGAAAATATTACTGCTTAGTTTCAGATACAATTGCTACCTTAAAAAAAAAGTTATTACTTTGTTTTGCAATATTCAGGCTAAACTGAAGAAAATGAAAGAAAAATATAAAGATCAAGATGAAGAGGATCGTGAATTAATGATGAAATTACTTGGGGTAAGGATAAATTGCTTCAAACAAGAAGCAGATTCTATTTTAAAATGCTGTAGTAATTGGATTTTAATTTGTATTACTTGCATCCAGTCAGCAGGTCCCAGTAAAGAGGAAAAGGTTAAGAAAGGAAAAAAGGGGAAAACAAAAGAGCAGGAAAAGCAGAAGGCATTGATCAAAGCGAGTAATGTTCATAGCAAAGGACAAGATGTAGACATTGTGACACATCATGTGGCAGAAGTTACTATAGAAAGTACTGCTGCAGAAGATCACCAAGAAGTAAGGCACTGAAGTCCCATTTAAGCATTAATATTCTAAAAAACTTTGGTTCCATCAACTAACAAAAGTGGTACAGTGTACTTTTATTTTGTGATAACAAAAATATTAATACAGGATATTCATTTAACATTTAGGACCAGGAGGAAGCCGAGCAAGACCTGCAGGCAGTTGAGGTAGGTTGTTTGTTTATTAATAAATAAACTCTTTAAAATGGTTTTCAGTATTCGTTAATCTTCTTCCTCTGTCAGTTCCAGTGAGTTTGAATAAAGAGCACACCACGGAGTAAATTGGGAACAGATACTATTGAGAGTTAATGTGTGCCAGAGGACTGGAGAGTGGCCAATGTAATACCCATTTTCAAAAAGGGAGGCAGAGCTAACCCACTTTTACAAGCCAGTTAGTTTAACACCTGTGGTGGGAAAATTTTGAAATATTTAATTAAAGATGAAATTACTAAATATCTAGATGAGGAGAAAATAATTAGAAGCAGTCAATACGGATTTCAGAAAGGAAAATTGTATTTAACAAACTGATGGACCTTTTTAAGGTGACGGATATGGTAGATGGAGGATATGCAGTGGATATGGTGTATACTTCAGAAAGCCATGGATAAGGTACCATATAGGATACTATTTGAGAAGATTAAGGGTGTAATTAGAGGAAGGGGAAAATAGGATTAAAAACTGTTTAGATAGGAGGGAACAGTAGGAGTTAAGAGCAGTTTCTCCATTGGTTGGAAGTGTCTTTGTTCTAGGACTGCTTCTGTTTACTGTGTACATCAATTATTTGGATATAGGGCTAGAAGGAGTGATGCCCAAATTTGCACACAATATTAAAACAGGAGGTATAATAAATAATTCTGAAGAAATTGCAAGGGGATATTGATAAGATGGTGGAATGGGCAAAAAAGTGGCAGATAGAATTCATTGTCAGTACATATGAGGGCAGGCACATGGGTTTAGGGTTACAGCTCGTGTGGAGGATAAACTACAACATGAACTGGTTGGGCTGAGCTGCCCGTTTGCAAGTTGTAATTTATATGTAAATCTATGAATATAAATGTTCGCTGGCGGTGCCTTCCTGTTTTGATATGTAAAACATCGTATTGCCCTGATCTGATCTGCAACTGTTTCAGCCTTTTAATTCAGAATTGGCCTTTGGAGCCAGTTTTTAGCCATTTGACCTTTTTAAAAAGTTACTCCAACCACTAAAATGGGAATTTGAAAGCTATTGAGAGATTTTATACAGAATTAAGTATAGGAAATATTGATAATTTAATTTTTTTCAACTTAAGGTTTAAAAAATAGAATACAGAGAAAAATTGGGAAAGAAAAATAAATAAGGGAATTGTGGGTAAAATTATAGTGATTTTAACTTTAGTTTTAAAACATTACAATAAATGTTCAAATATTACAGTAATACAATCTGTGCTGAGTTAGCTGATCTCAACTCGAATGTTGATGGGGCGATACATGCATGTGATTGTGCCTGCGATTTCACTACAAATAAGAAACAGAGGAAATCTTGCCTTGGATTATTGGCCCCTTTTGCCTGTCCTCCTGTTCAAATCCCTCCATGGCCTCATTCCTCTCTATCTCTGTAACCACCACCAGCCCTCCGAGAAATCTACATTCCTCCAACTCTGATCTCTTGCGCATCCCCTATTCCCTTCGCCCCACCATTGGTGGCCGTGCTTTCAGCCGTTTAGGCCCAAAGCTCTGGAATTCCCTCCCTAAACCACGCCACCTCTCAACTTCTCTCTCCTCCTTTAAGACACTCCTTAAAACTTATCTCTTTGACCCCAATTGAGTCACCCCTCCTATTATCTCCTTCTTTGGCTCAGATATCAATTTTTGTCTGATGGGGCGATACAATAAATCTCAGGGTTCCAGGTGTCGGGAGGAGAATAATAAGCCAGGGTTCAAAAACACTCCTGATCACTATACAGTGACCCTGCTGGGAAATGCGCATTTGTGGAGGTGGGGTGAGGACAGGATTTGACTTGACTGTGATTGTCCCCTATGGTTGAAATGCCCACTGTCGAGGCTCACATATAAAGAATGGGCACTTGGAAAGGGGAAACTCTAGAACACCTTCATTTCACTTGCTCTTTGTCCCTCGCTGTGGGTTACTTTTCCCTTCTTCCTTGGGTTCTCTCTGAATCCTCTGCACATACGACTTGAAGATGCACTTGAGTGGGATCGATAGACTTACTGTCCCTGTAGGCAGTAATTATGTGCTACATTTTATTAAGACCACAGTGAACACCTATAAAACTTTTCACAAATGATGAGTTTTTACTGAGCACTAATAAAATCAGTACTTCATTTTTTCCAGTTCACTACACTCAACACAAGAAGTTGGGAAAACAACAATAACTTGCATTTATACAGCACCTTTTAAATATAGCGCCGTTAACATAAGAAAACATACCAAGGCGCTTCACAGAAGCGTAATCAGACAAAATTTGACACCTGAGCCAAAGAAGGAGATAATAGGAGGGGTGACTCAAATTGGGGTCAAAGAGGTAAGTTTTAAGGAGTGTCTTAGAGGAGCGAGAAGTTGAGGTGGCGTGGTTTAGGGAGGGAATTCCAGAGCTTCGGGCCAACACGGCTGAAGGCACGGCCACGGTGCGAAGGGAGTAGGGGATGCGCAAGAGATCAGAGTTGGAGGAATGTAGATTTCTCGGAGGGCTGGTGGTGGTTACAGAGATAGAGAGGAATGAGGCCATGGAGGGATTTGAACAGGAGGACAGGCAAAAGGGGCCAATAATCCAAGGCAAGATTACCTGTTTCTTATTTGTAGTGAAATCGCATGCACAATCGCACGCCTTCATGATTTTACTACCAGTAACATTCTTCCAGAATGGCAAAAGGAATAGATGTAGAAGTACTATAGCTAGAACAAATTACTTATCAGAATTGCATTTAAGTAGGAACATGAATGTACATTGAAAACTTGTAATTGACTATTGAAACAATTTAGTTTCATAAATCTTTACTCTTTACTTTAGGAGGGTGAGAACTTGTTGAACTCACTAACTGGTCAACCTCACCCAGATGATGTGTTGCTGTTTTCTGTACCTTTCTGTGCTCCATACACTGCTATGACCAACTATAAGTAAGTTTTATTACGAACAGTTTCCAGGAATTTTCTTCAGTTATTTGAGATTCATGCTTTTTACCATGTTTTTAGCAAAATGGCCACAGATGGCAGTAGAAAATAGGAATGTACGAGTGTGTAATTAATCAAATTAACTGTCAACTTTATTCATTGGTTCAATCTCACCTCTGAGTCAGAAGGTTGTGGTTTCAAGCCCCATTTCAGGACTTAACGGGATAATCTAGGCTGCAGTACCGAGGGAGTCCTGCATTGTAGGACAAGCCTTCTTTCAGACGACATGTTTATCAGAGGGATTTCAAAAAGGGGGTTGGCCAACATTACTTCCTCAACCAACACCACCAGAAAACATCTGGTCATTCATCTCAATGATGTTTGTGGAACCTTGCTGCATAACAGTAACTACACTTCACAGGCTGTGATGTGCTTTGGGATGCCCTAAGGTTGTGAAAGACACTGTAAAATTGCAAGTTCTTCCTTTCCTGTTAACTTTTTGTATTTCCATGGGATTTTCCTTTTCTCCAGCTTTTGGAGGGGAGCAATCTAACCTACTTCTACAGGGAATAGTTTGTAAACTTACAAAATATCTGAGATAGTATTGGGCTATTGCTCGACACAGATCATAGAATCATATAAAGCTATGGCACAGAATGAGGCCATTTGGCCCATTGCGTCTGTGCCGGCCGAAAAAGAGCTATCCAGCACTTGGTCCGTAGCCGTGTAGGTTACGGCACTTCAAGTGCACATCTAAGTACTTTTTAAATGACTTGAGGGTTTCTGCCTCTACCTCCCTTTTAGGCAGTGAGATCCAGACCCCCACCACCCTCTGGGTGAAAAAATTTCTCAACTCCCCTCTAATCCTTCTACCAATTACTTTAAATCTATGCCCCCTGGTCACTGACCCCACTGCTAAGTGAAATAGGTCCTCCCTATCCACTCTACTCTACCCATCATAATTTTATATACTTCAATTAAATCTCCCCTTAGCCTCCTTTGTTCCAAAGAAAACGACCCCAGCTTATCCTATCTTTTCTCATAGCTAAAATTCTCCAGCCCTGGCAACATCCTCCTAAATCTCCTCTGTAACCTATCTAGTGCGATCACATCTTTCCTGTGATGTGGTGACCAGAACAGTATGCAGTACTCAAGCTGTGGCCTAACCAATGTTTTATACAATTCTAGCATAACATCCCTGCTCTTATATTCTATGCCTCGACTAATAAAGGAAAGTATCCTGTATGCCTTTTTAACCACCTTAACTACCTGTCCTGCTATCTTCAGGGATCTGTGGACATGCACTCCAAGGTCCCTTTGTTCCTCTACACCTCTCAGTATTCTCCCATTTATTGTGTACTCCCTTGCCTTGTTTGTCCTCCCCAAATGCATTACCTCACACTTCTCTGGATTGAATTCCATTTGCCACTTTTCTGCCTACCTGACCAGTCCATTGATACCTTCCTGCAATCTGCAGCTTTCTTCCTCACCATCAACCACACGGCCAATTTTTGTATCATCTGAAAACTTCTTGATCAAGCCCCCCACATTCAAGTCCAAATCATTAATATGTACCACAAAAAGCAAGGGACCTAGTACTGAGCCTTGCAGGACCCCACTGGAAACAGCCTTCCACTCACAAACACCGGTCAACCATTATCCTTTGCTTCCTGCCACTGAGCCAATTTTAGATCCAACTAGCCACTTTCCCTTGGATCCCATGGGCTTTTACTTTTTTGACCAGTCTGCCATGTGGGACCTTGTCAAAAGCCTTGCTAAAATCCATATACACTACATCAAACACATTACCCTCATTGACCCTCCTTGTTACCTGCTCAAAAAATTCAATCAAGTTAGTCAGACAGGACTTTCCCTTAACAAATCCATGCTGACTGTTCTTGATTAACCTATGCTTTTCTAAATGACGATTTATGCTGTCCCTCAATTGATTCCAATAATTTGCCCACCACCGAGGTTAGACTGACTGGCCTGTAATTACTCTGTCTATCTGTTTCTCCCTTTTTAAACAATGGTTCAACATTAGCAGTCTTCCAATCCTCTGGCACGACGCCTGTAGCCAGGGAGGATTGGAAAATGATGGTCAGAGCCTTTGCTATTTCCTCCCTTGCTTCTCTTAACAGCCTGGGATATATTTCATCCGAGCCTGGCGATTTATCTACTTTCAAAGAGCTAATCCCCTTAATTCTTCTTCTCTCTCTATGTTTATCCCATCCAATATTTCACACTCCTTAACTACAATCTCTGCATCGTCCTCTTTTGTGAAGACAGACACAAAGTATTCATTAAGAACCATACGCACATCTTCCGCCTCCACACATAGGTTACCTTTTTGGTCTCTAATAGGCCTTACTCTTTCCTTAGTTCTCCTCTTGCTCTTTATGTATTTATAAACATTTTTGGGTTTTCCTTAATTTTACTTGACAGTATTTTTTCATGCCCTCTTTGCTTTCCTAATGTCCTACTTAATTTGATCCCTGCACTTTCTATACTCCTCTCGGTATCTGACATAAGCTTCCTTTTTTGCCTAACCTTACCCTGTATGCTCCTTGTCATCCAGGGGGCTCTAAATTTGGTAGCCCCACCCTTTTTCTTTGTGGGAACATGATTATTCTGAACCCCTTGAATGCCTCCCACTGCTCTAATGTAAGGAATCTTACAACACCAGGTTATAGTCTAACAGTTTTATTTTAAAATCACAAGCTTTTGGAGCTTACCTCCTTCGTCAGGGAACCCTTCACACACTCACCTGACTAAGGAGGTAAGCTCAGAAAGCTTGTGATTTTAAAATAAAACTGTTGGACTATAACCTGGTGTTGTAAGATTCCTTACATTTGTCCACCCCAGTCCATCACCAGCATCCCACTGCTCTGACACTGATTTACCTTCAAGTCGCTGTGTCCAGTCCACTTTTGTTAAAGCACTTCTCAGCTTAGTAAAATTTGCCTTTCCCCAAATTAGAACTTTTACTCCTGTTCTATCTTTGTCCTTTTCCATAACTATGCTAAATCTAACTGAATTATGATCACTACCAGCAAAATGCTCTCCCACTGATACTCCTTCCACCTGCCCAGCTCAAACTCACCGAACAGACAAGTACATTTGAGACACATACAAACCATTTAATTTGTACTGTTCTACTTTAGGTACAAGGTGAAACTCACTCCTGGCACACAGAAGAAAGGGAAGGGTATGTAAAATCCTTGGCACTTTATATTCTCCAGAAATTTGTTTCATAGTGGCTATGTGAAATGATTTTTAATTTTGTTTTCTAGCGGCTAAAACTGCCTTGCACAGTTTCATACATTCTAGAGAAGCTATGCCACGAGAAAAAGATTTATTACGCAGTGTGAAGGTAAATATGTTTGAGTATTTTTTGCATAATGGAACTTAATCCTCTTCAAACACATTATCAAATTAAAACATTTTTATGTAGGAAATAATTGAATATTTTGAAGTACAGTAGATGTATCTTGGGAACCACAGGTTGCATTGAGGCTTCTAGCTCAATGTGATCTTATTATGTATTATGTCCACTTTTTCCTCTCTCATAACTTTATTCACAAAAAATGGCCATCACATGGAGGCAAGTTGTCAACACAGTTGAAGAGGCAGTTTTTAGTTTAGAACATTGATGTAACACCACTGAGATCACAGATCAGTGGCTACCTCCTGTAAAATAGGTCTGCATATTCTGACAAACTCCGTAGAACATATGGGTGTTATTTTACGGAAATACAGATTTAAAATGAACTTGAATATATTGTGAACACTTGCTTATAGTTTATTAATTATTTAGTAATGGTATGTAGAGTAATGCTAAAAGCTCATGCTACTTGAATAAACTAACTATTTGTTGTAATACTTAAGATGAAATGGTATATTCATTGTTTACTGAAGAAGTGTCAGTTGGTCTTCATCGTGAGAAGCTGTATATGTTTCTACTGCAGTCAACAAAGGAGTTGAAGGAATTAAAAGTTCACTTCAAAACGGAATAATTTCTTACAAACTTCCAAGATCATACATATGTGTTCTCCTTACTGATGGTTGAATGGATTCCCCTTATCACCACAGAATCCATGAGAATTTTGGAAAGGGAGCCCAGATTACTTCTTCTATATCAATGGTGATACTGTAGACTAAAATGCATCTTTTTTTCTAATTTAGGATACTGACTTGTCAAGAAACATACCTGGCAAGGTGAAGGTTTCTGCACCTAACTTATTGGCAATGAAACGGAAATAACACAGGATTTACTTTGGTTTGAATCAATGTTTAGGATGTCTAATGATAAACCCTCGAGCTGCTTTATTAAGAATTATTTAAATGTAACCAGAATAAGTGATAAACATGTCTTTGTTCTTGGTTTGTGCTGCACAAAGTTTTGAAATAAAAGCTATTGTTGAACATTCATATACACAATACCCAGAGTAACTGTTTTGCTTGAAATATTTTTAAATTCCTGGTTTGGAAATACAATCATTTTGTATTCCATATTATCATCAAAGCATTGAGAATGACCGTAAAGACTGCAAACTAACAAAAACTGTTTTACATTCGGCTATATATATCAAAATTACATTTCTTGAAACTGAGCCAGTAATTAATTTGTTTAAACATGTGTAATATCCCTTATTGATGATCTTCAGAAGCTCCCATCCTTCTCTCTTCCTCTTTCAAGGTGTATTACAGAACTTGTTCTTCCAAATGTCAGATTTTATATACATAAGAGGACTGCAAATAAATAAAATTAAATTCCATTCCCAAAAATGTCATATTTAGTTTGACTGCACATAACTGGTTCCAATCTCTTCTTCTGACATTGCATAGATAGGCTAGATAAAAAGATGTAACTTGTTAGTGGGTCGGCCTAGTTATTTTCAACCAATTTACTTTAGATCACTGACATCACTCAATAGCAAACTTGTCCTCCATCAAAGAAGCTAGTTTCCTGGGTGGCCATACATTGCAACCCCATGCAACTTTCCCATTGCTATCTTTCAGTTAAAGACTAAGTAACTTTTGGAGTATTGCAAGCTGTGAAAGAATGTGTTTCTCATTCAATTGAGTCATAATTCTCTTTTTTTGAAAAGAAAATACTGCATGTAATTACTGAGAATTAAACCATGTAGTACTGATTCTGATGCTTTCTCATTTTGTTTTTAAAATACATTTCAAGGCCCAGGTTCCTTTCTTGCTCACAGCAGTGACCACAGAAGATTAAACTTGGTATGTGAAGGACTTGATATGAAAAATAGTTGTGGTCAGTAATCCTACTACCCTTAGAAAATAGTGTTAGGAGTACCAAAAGATTTTAGCTTGCTCATCCATGTTCAAGCTCCATTCAGACAAATTTCATGTCTGTTCTGCAATAGCACCAAACCTGTGTAACTACACTCTAAATTAGGAAACTATCCATTTCTTTTTTCAATTGTTAACAACTAACTGCAACTTTAAATTTACAGTTAAGTGTCACTTGTCTTGGCTCAAACACAAAATATCTAGTTCACTAGTTCCCTTCACTAAATAAAAACAGAATGATTGCCTCCTTCTCTCTGCATAATGAAGTTTTTCTGGGCCTGGACCAATGGTAGATAATTGATCGGAGTTGGAAAAGAATTGAGGTGCAAATCCAGAATGAGTCAATATATGTAATGCAGAGTACAAGAGAATACCATAGATCCTGAAATGACTTAAGTTAATAAAGAAGAATGTCCTGAGATTCCCTCTTTCTCTCCTCCATTTTGGAAGTATATTTTTGTATAGTAGCTGAATGAATGGGAGAATAATAAAATTGCATCAGAAGGTGGGGGAGGCTCAATATTTGAACTTGTCTCAACAAATACACATTGTTTTGAAGGTAACAATTAAATGTTTTTCCCCAGGATATCACAAAGTAAACCAGTTTTCCTTTTGCTTCACATTTATTCAAAACAGAAAACAATTACTCTAAGATTCCTATACATACAAGCATATTAACTTCATGTTCAAAAGAAAAATAACAAAAAATATTAACTGCCTGCAAAAATGCAGGTACCAATAAAAATCAAAGGTCATGCTTCTCTGTTCTAGCAGTCAGGAATACTATTGTCACAAACCAGTGGTTGAGGGACAAAGAATAGCTAAATCATGCTATAATAATTGAAAATGTAATTGCATTGGCAGAACTCATGATCCAGATGTGTTACTGCTGCCAGCGCGTTGATTGATATTAAGAAGGAGATGCTTTGGAAGACAGTCCCATATATTAGCCAACATTTCTTTATAATGGATCACTGCCTCTAGGCAAAGTCTGAGGGATGAAAATAATACAACATTACAAAAATAACAATTTATTACACTTAAGTAATTGCTTTTGCTAAAATTGGGGGAGGGGAGAATTATTTACATAGATTGTTGTCTCTTTAAACTCATGTTTAAAGCATAAACACTAACTTCATACCACAATACAACAACTCAATCAGCACTCATGCTACTTTGAAAAAATAAGATACCAAATCCATTATAACCTTTATTTGGCACAGAGGAGAGTAAATTAAAACAGCTATGATTTATGACGTAAATCAGCTCAAAGTCCGTAACTCAAGTATTAACCATTTATCAAAAGGTCTACCCAAGATCAGTTTCTTTTACATTTTTCTCAGTGAGGTAAGGAAAGTCTATGTGGACAAATGATTCCATTCAATGTCAACAAAAAGCACACTCAAATGAGGTATAGCACGGGTCAGATATGGAACAACGCTCCCTCTACATTGCCGTATATGCTTTAGCTCCTGCATAATACCAGAGCACCATTTCTAGGCAACCTTGTAACCACTTCAAGTTAGGCTGCTAATTACTGCTGAATTACACAGTTGGATGTTTTGGATTCAAGTCCACTAGGACAGGATTGAGACTGCCAAACGCATTTCATATAGAATACGTACAGCTATTTCATCCCAACAGCATGGGCTGGATTTGAATTAAGATCTAAAAAGGTGAAAGAAGAGTGTTCTATTTCACTGTGCAGATGTTAATCTTTCTAAAAGATGCTCTTACCTGACAAGGGACTTCGGCTGTACAGAGAAGATAAGGATGTCATTACTATGAGCCTGCAGAAAAATAAAACAGTAATTTATATTTTAAAAACTATATGGATTGTCTGAGAAGGTAATGTTTATATTACAAATTGAAATAATCTTAATGTCACGTGCTTTTGAGATCCTTGGGAAGTGAGCAAGATAAACAGAAATTTCCAAATCTGTGGAAGATTTGCAAGACAATCTACAATACTATATCCATGCAATGTTTCTTTTAAAAGAAACCAATTTCTGGAAATATCAAAGTGGCCTTCTCATGCAGATTTTTTAAAAATGCACAACCTACTTTTCATTGATGTCAATCACTTTGTTCACTATTTTCAACTTATTATGAAATGTTACAGTAAATGAGTATCAGATCCTCCATTACCATTTAGCCTGTCCTCTCAAAAATTGCTTTTGCAGATAAAATGGTCACATATAAACCTAACCAGCGGACACATGAAGCCTTAAAGAGCTAGAAGAACTGAACTAACTCTTATCCAACTACTATTCAAATATTTACACTGTTTACACTAGATATCAGCCAGCATTACTAAAATATTTGTATATGAAGCACATCATTTTACATTAGAAATAAAAGCAAAATCTATGTTATATGCAGAACATTACAGTACTGTTGAGGAAAGTTGCTGCTTTACTAGTGCTGAAGTGAATTGGTTGGTGAAGCTCTGTAATACACTTCCAGAATTTTTCTTTAAATATAATTTGCAGAAAGTTCTAGTTTTCTTGATGATACCTTAAATTGTGAGGTTAAAACAATATAAAGTTTGGTCTGAAGTAAAGATTTGAATTTGTATCCCCCTGATGTAGAGTTGCAGAGTTCTACTGATGCTGAAGAGTCATATGTACTCTGGTTTCCGTTAAATCCATACATCAAAATTTTTCCTTGGGAGATAACGGTGTATAACAGTGAAATCAGGGTATTGTTTAAAATTATGTATAAAATACTTACCGCTTGTTGACGAGCCAATAGATTGTTAGCACATCCGCCAAAAACAATCACTTCTGCCTCATCACTTGTACAAGCAGAATGCCAGAGCCTGAAGATAAATAATGGCATTAGTACAAATTGCTGCATTTTTTGCAACAAAATGTTATATTACCTCCTATATGTTTTTTGAAAGGATTTTAGCCTCCATACATAATTCAATTTTGCTTTCACTATGAGGGGGGGAGATAATCACTGCTACTTGGTCACCTTATCTTCTCACTGTACTAGTGCAAATTATTTCAGTACAATGGATGATGCTGAAATGGAACTCTGAAAGCCTAAATGCTGCTCAGAGACCACAGCATAAAAGCACTCATCCTGCCCAGTCAGATCAAGACATCAACGTTTGGTGAAATTATCCAAGTTTCATTATCAGGTCCTCAGTACCTTGCAAACAGTATTGAGGGAAACCCTATGTAATCTTGTTCAAAAAGTAGCAACAAAACAAGTAGAAAATGCATCAACTTTTTTTGGTGGTTCTTGCCCATCCAGAGAACACAAGGAGGTACCAATTTGTTAATCTTTGTTTAGGACTCTGATGAATGGTCACACACCTGAAACACCATAAACAGTCTTTTCTCTTTACTTATACTGACTGGCAAGCAATATATTTCCAGCAATTTGTTTATTATTTCAGATTTCCAGCATTTGCAGGTTTTCCTTTTTCTTTGTTTTGCAATGTATTTACTTAGGGTTTGTTCTTGGAGAAGATTTAGGTAGAAAGCTAAGCAAGGCTCTGTGCTCATGAGACAAGAGACATACTGTCCTTCAATGAAAGATTCAATTTGGCAGATAAAACATTATTTGTTTTGAGGCAAATGAAATTTAAAACAATTTCTGGCAAAAGTAACAAATGTGGTCTAATAAATGACTCAGCTTTATCCTAAAAAAGATGCACCAATGGATGCTGCTGCTCACTAAGCTTTCTGAAATTTCCTCTATATCAAAAACATCCACACAGAACTACTGCAATCAGTTTACAGCAATACAAATTCATCTGGGTACTAACCTGGATTGTTGCAGAGACTTCTGCTATTCCTGTACTTACTGAGATGGTGCATTTGACTTAACAAGCCTAATAGTTAGCTTGACTCAGTTCATAGTACTCTCACCTCTGAAGTGGAATGATGTAGGTTCAAGACCCGCCCAGGACTGCAACACATAATCTAGGCTGACACATCAGTGCAGTACTGAATTGTTGGAAGTGCCATCTGTCAGGTGAGATATTAAACCAAGGCCCCGTTTTCCTGTTCAAGTGGATGCTATAGATCCCTCTGTGTACTGTGTCTGTGTACACAGTGGGATCTATAGCACTGTGTCCTGTCAAACATTCCTCCCTCAACCAGCAGCATCAAAAACAGATCATTCATCTCATTGCTGTTTGCTGTGTGCAAAATGGCTGCCAGATTTACCCACATAACAGCAATGGCACAATATATTTAATTCTCCATGAAGCATTTTGGGATGTGCGAGAAAAGTGTTAAAGCAAATTGTTTCTTTCTTAATGACTCTTAGTTGTACTGTACCTTGAGAATACAGTCATCAGCCTTTTTTTAAAATTCTCTCTCAAAGAATGTGTTCTTTGGCCTGCACCAGGGAATTTCCTTATTATGGCTCCCTATAGAATCACAGAATGGTTACAGCACAGGAGGCCACTATTCGGCCCATGCCAGCTCTTTGTAAGAGCAATCCAGTTAATCCTCTTTCCCCATAGCCCAGCAAATTTTTCCCCTTCAAGTATTTATCCAATTCCTTTTTGAAAGCCACAATTGAATCTGCTTCCACCACCCCTTCAGGCAGCGCATTCCAAACTTGCTGCATTAAAAGTTTTTCCTCATGTCGCCTTTGGTTCTTTTGCCAACCACCCTAAATCTGGTTCTCAACCCTTCCGCCAATGGGAACAGTTTCTCTATTTACTTTATCTAAACCTTTCATGGTTTTGAACGCTTCTTTCAAATCTCCTCTTAACTTTCTCTGCTCTGAGGAGAACAACCAAAGGTTCTCCAGTCTATCCACATAACTGAACTCACCGCCTCTACCATCTTTCAGGCAGTGAGTTCCAGACCACTACCACCCTCTGGGTGAAACAAATTTTCCTCAGCTCCCCTCTAATCCTTCTACCAATTACTTTAAATCTATGCCCCCTGGTCACTGACCCATTAGCTAAGGGAAATAGGTCCTTCCTATCCACTGTATCTACACCCCACAATTTTTTTTTTACACCTCAACTAAATCACCCTTCAGCCTCCTCTGTTCCAGCCTATCCAATCTTTCTTCGTAGCTAAAATTCTCCAGTCCTGGCAACATCCTCGTAAATCTCCACTCTACCCTCTCTCGTGCAATCACATCTTTCCTGTAATGTGGTGACCAGAACTGTACGCAGTACTCAAGCTGTGGCCTAACTAGTGTTTTATACGATTCTAGCATAACCTCCCTGCTCTTATATTCTATGCCTCGGCTAATAAAAGAAAGTATCCTGTATGCCTTTTTAACCACCTTATCTACCTGTCCTGCTACCTACAGGGATCTGTGGACATGCACTCCAAGGTCCCTCTGTTCCTCTACACCTCTCAGATCCTCCCATTTACTGTGTATTCCCTTGCCTTGTTTGCCCTCCCCAAATGCATTACTTCACACTTGGCAAAGTGGCAAATGGATTGAATTCCACTTGCCACTTTTCTGCCCACCTGACCAGTCCACTGATATCTTCCTGCAGTGTGCAGTTTTCCTCCTCACTATCAACCACATGGCCAATTTTTGTATCATCAGCAAACTTCTTAATCATGCTCCTTCCATTTAGGTCTAAATCATTAACATATACCACAAAAAGCAAGGGACCTAGTACTGAACCCTGTGGAATGCCACTGGAAACAGCCTTCCAGTCACAAAAACACCCGTCAACCATTACCCTTTGCTTCCTGCCACTGAGCCAATTTTGGGTCCAATTTGCCACTTTCCCATGGACCTTTACTTTTCTGATCAGTCTGCCATGTGGGACCTTGTGAAGAGCCTTGCTAAAATCCATGTAGACTACATCAAACACATTACCCTTAGCGACCCTCCTTGTTACCTCCTCAAAAAATTCGATTAAGTTAGTCAGACACAACCTTCCTTTAACAAATCCATGCTAACTGTTCTTGATTAATCCGTGCCTTTCTAAATGACGATTTATACCGTCCCCTAGAATTGTTTCCAATAATTTGTCCACCACCGAAGTACGGCTGACTGGCCTGTAATTACTCGGTCAATCCTTTTCGCCCTTTTTAAACAACGGTACAACGTTAGCAGTCCTCCAATCCTCTGGCACCACGCCTATAGGCAGAGAAGATTGGAAAATGGTGGTCAGAACCTCCGCTATTTCCTCCCTTGCTTCTCTTAATAGTCGGATACATTTCATCCAGGCCTGGCGATTTATCTACTTTCAAAGAAGCTAATCCTCTTATTATTTCCTCCTTCATCATGTTTATCCCATCCAATATTTCACACACCTCCTCCTTAACTACAATGTCTGCATCATCCCTCTCGTGTGGATTGACGCAAAGTATTCATTAAGAATCATACAGACATCTTCCGCCTCCACGCAGAGACCGAAAAGATAACCTAATAGGCCCTACTCTTTCCTTAGTTATCCTCTTGCTTTTATGTACTTATAAAACATCTTTGGGTTTTCCTTGTTAGTATTTTTTCATGCCCTCTCTTTGCTTTCCTAATCTTATTAATTTCACCCCTGCACTTTCTATACTCCTCTAGACTTTCTGCAGTATTGAGCTCGTGCTGCCTGATGACCATAGAAAAGATACAGCACAGAAGGGGGCCATTCGGCCCATTGTGTCCGCGCCGGCTCGAAGAACATCCAGGTGCCCATTCTAATCCCACCTTCCAGCACCTGGTCCGTAGCCCTGCAGCTTACAGCACTTTAGGTGCAGGTCCAGGTACTTTTTAAAAAGAGTTGAGGGTCCCTGCCTCTACCACCATCACCAATTCGGGCAGCGAATTCCATTCACCCACCACCCTCTGGGTAAAAAAGTTTTCCTCATGTCCCCTCTAATCCTTCTGCCAATCAGCTTAAATCTACGTCCTCTAGTTTGTGAACTCTCCGTTAGGGGAAACAGGTACTTCCTGTCTACTCTATCTGGGACCCATATAATTTTGTGCACCTCAATCAAGTCACCCCTCAGCCTCCTTTGCTCCAAGGAAAACAACCCCAGCCTATCCAATCTCTCCTCGTAGCTGCAATTTTCAAGCCCTGGCAACATTTTTGTAAATCTTCTCTGCACTCTCTCCAGAGCAATTACGTCCTTCCTGTAATGTGGTGACTAGAACTGCGCACAATACTCCAATTGTGGCCTTACCAGCGTTTTATACAGTTCCATCATTACATCCCTGCTTTTGTATTCTATACCTCGGCTAATAACGGAGAGCATTCCATAACATTCACAACCTTATCTACTTGTACTGCCACCTTCAGGGACCTGTGCACATGCACTCCAAGGTTTCTCACTTCCTCTACCCCTCTCAATATATTCCTGTTTACTGCGTATTCCCTTTTACTGTTTGCCCTCCCTAAGTGCATTACCTCACACTTCTCTGGGTTGAACTCCATTTGCCACTTTTCCGCCCACTCCACCAACCATTGATATCTTCTTGAAGTCTACAGCTATCCTCTTCACTATCAACTATGTGGCCAATTTTTGTGTCGTTTGCAAACTTTCCAATCATGCCCCCTACATTCAAGTCCAAATCATTAATATATACCACAAACAGCAAGGGACCCAACACTGAGCCCTGTGGCACACCACTGAAAACGGATTTCAATTCGCAAAGACATCCATCGACTTTTACCCTTTGTTTCGTTACTGAGCCAATTTTGGATCCAATTCGCCACATTTCCCTGTATCCCGTGGGCTTTTACCTTTCTGACCAGTCTGCCATATGGGACCTTGTCAAATGCCTTACTAAAATCCATGTAGACAACATCCACTACACTACCCTAATCAATCCTCCTGGTCACTTCCTCAAAGAATTCAATCAGATTTGTAAGGCATGACCTTCCTTGAACAAATCTATGCTGACTATCCCTGATTAAACCATGCCTTTCCAAGTGACAGTTTATCCTATCTCTCAGTATTGATTCTCGTAGTTTGCCCACCACCGAGGTAAGACTGACCGGCCTATAATTGTTCGGCCTTTCCCTTGTACCCTTTTTAAACAATGGTACTACGTTTGCAGTCTTCCAGTCCTCCGGTGCCTCCCCTGTATCTAGTGAGGATTGGAAAATGATCCTCAGAGCATCCGCTATTTCCTCCTTGGCTTCCTTCAATAGCCTAAGAAACAATCCATCCGGCCCTGGTGACTTATCAACTTAAGGATTCCAGTCCCTCTAGTACTTCCTCTCTCGTAATGTTTACCTTATCCAATATTTCACACCTCTCCTCTTTAACTACTACGTCCGAATCATCCCTTTCCTTTGTGAATACGGAGACAAAATATTCATTTAAAACCCTACCTACATCCTCTGCTTCTACACCCAAGTTACCCTGATCATCCCCAATAGGTCCCACCTTTTCCTTAGCTATCCTCTTGTTCTTAATGTACTGATAAAACATCTTTGGGTTTTCTTTAATCTTCCTAGCTAATATTTTTTCATGCCCTCTCTTTGCTTTTCTTATTTCCTTTTTTACGTCATCCCTGTACTTTCTATACTCCTCTAAGCTTTCTGCAGTATTTAGTTTTCTGTGACAGTCATAAGCTTTCTTTTTCTGCTTAATCTTGCCCCGTATACTTCTAGTCAACCAGGGGGCTCTAAATTTGGCAGTGCCACTCTTTCTCTTTGAGGGGATGTGTCTGCATTTTACCTGTAGAATTTCACTTTTTAGTGCTTCCCACTGGCCATTGATTTCTCCTCAAGTAGTTGTGTCCAGTCCACTTCTGCCAAATCACCTCTTAGTTCTGTAAAATTTGTCTTCCCCCCAATTTAAAACATTTACTCCTGATTTAACTCTGTCCTTTTCCATAATAATGCTAAAACTAACTGAATTGTGGTCACTATCCCCAATATGGTCACCCACTGGCCCATCTTCATTTCCCAGGACTAAATCTAGAATTGCATCCCCTCTTGTCACATACTGGCTAAAAAAGTTCTCCTGGACACCGATCAAGAATTTTGCGCCCTCTGTGCCCCTCACACTGTTTGAATCCCAGTTGATGTTAAGGTAGTTGAAGTCCCCTAAGCTTCCCTTTTTTGCCTTATCTCACCCTGTAAGCTCCTTGACATCCAGGGCGTCTAGATTTGGCAGTCTCACCCTTTTTCTTTGTGGGAACATATTTGCTCTGAACCCTCACTATCTTCCCCTTGAACACCTCCCACTGTTCTGACACTGATTTACCTTCAAGTAGTTGTTTCCAGTCCACTTTTGCTAAATCACTTCTCAGTTTAGTAAAATTGGCCTTTCCCTAGTAGAGAATTTTTACTCCTGTTCTTTCTTTGTCCTTTTCCATAACTATGCCAAATCTAACTGAATTATGATCACTACCATCAAAATGCTCTCCCATTGATACCTCTTCCACCTGCCCAGCTTCATTCCCTAAAACTAAGTCCAGAACTGCTCCCTCTTTTGCTGGGCTTGCTACGTACTGGCTAAAAAAGTTTTCCTGAATGCAATTTAAGAATTCTGCGCCCTCTATACCTTTACACTGATTCTATCCCAGTTAATATTAGGGTAGTTGAAATCCCCTACTATTACTGCCATATTGTTTTTGTACTTCAGAAATTTGCCTACATATTTGCTCTTCTATCTCCCTCCGACGACTTGGGGATCTATAGTACACATTCCCAGCAGTGTGATTGCCCCTTTTTTGTTCTTTAGCTCAACCCATATAGCCTGATTTGATGATCCTTCTAACATAACATCCCTCCTCACAGCTGTAATTGTTTCCTTTACCAATATTGCCACCCCCCCCTCTTTTTTATCCCCCTCTTTATCTCATCTGAAAATCCTGTAACCAAGAATGTTGAGCTGCCATGCCTGCCCCTCTTTAAGCCATTTTTACTCTAGATTGCTCCTTGTCCCTTTCCATAACTAATCTAAACCTTATGATACTATGATCAGCGTTCCCTAAATATTCCCCTACAGACACTTGCTCCACTTGACCCACCTCATTCCCCAGAACCAGATCCAGCAATGCCTCCTTCCTCGTTGGGCCGGAAACATACTGATCAAGAAAGTTGTCTTGAACACACTTCAGAAATTCCTCCCCCTCTTTGCCCTTTACATTATTACTATCCTAGTCTATACTAGAATAGTTGAAGTCCCCTGTTACCACTACACTATAATTCTTGCATCTCTCTGTAATTTCTCTGCAAATTTGCTCCTCCATATCCTTCCCACTAGTTGGTAGCCTATAGACTACACCCAGTAGTGTAATGGCACCTCTAATGTTTCTTAACTCTAACCAAATATAAAAGGGCCACTTGACCATTTGCTACAAGCCAACTACACAATTTTTTAAAAATTTTTTTTACTGCTGGTGGGTTCTCTGTAAAATCCATCAATCCTCAAGACAGTGACAAACTGCTTCATGTTCTCCCACACAAGTGATGGAGCAGAGGAGGAAATCTACAGATGGTTACCGGGAAGATACCGCTACCAAGTCTAAAAAGAAATCCTTGTGATATCCAAGTTTTCTGGTCATCAAAAGCAACATGAATGGATAAAGGAGAGCTGAGGAATCATTTTCTCCTCCAGCTGATGTTCTCAGAGCAAATTCCTCCTCTCAGATAAAAAGATGGAATGTTCCTAGCTTCAAGTGAATCATTTGGCACCAGAAGACCAACAATGTTAATCAAGGCTGATACAGCACAGGGTGCTGCTGGCACTTGTGTCTTATAAGCTGACATGTGAACTGAAGACATGCTAAAGCAGGCATCTGCATAAAGTCCAGTACACAGTGTGAAAGACTTACTAAGGCAGAAAATGGAGGACTTAAGCAATTTTCACAGATCCTTGGTCAATGGCTTGGAAGAATTGAATTTTGACAGTCTTATCAGTTTGATAGATTTCTGGTAAATCAGATGGTCAAAGCAAAACCTTTTCCTAAGCTTGAAGTAGGATTTACACTTCTGATGGTTTTGCAACATCAGCAGCTGGTTGCATTCTCTGCCATGGATATTCGTTAGAGACAGATCCAGAATATTCAATGCAGGGTTTTCAGAGAGCTGGTTTCTACTGGAGGCTGAAAATGAGACGACCAGAACCCACCAGCCTAAAGGAGGCCTCAGTGGGCTGATACACATGAAAAATAAAACATGCATCAGCCAAACAGATGGTGTTGGTAACTTCTTAAACTTCAGTGAAAACGCAACAAAATTATATTGAACTTTGCAAAACTCAAGTTAAGAACTGTAAATACTAGACCATCATTTTACAGCATAAGAAAACATACAAAACAATTAAAAAATGACAGTGTATACAACAGTCAAGACCGCTAGTAACAGGATAAATACACAGATGGATCAGAAAAAAGCATTATAAATAATAGAACAGAATGGTGGAACATCATCTGACCAACTAACATTACAAGAGTGCAAAATTCAGAAAGCAGCCGTAATCCAATAGGTCTTCAATTTATGCTGTTTACCTTGGTCTGTCTGCATAACTGTGCTCTACTTTTAACCATTCATTCTTGCTCACACTGTATATCCAAGCATCACCTAAAAAAAAAATTATTGTACAATTAATGGTGAATTCTTGAAGCACACCATTACAATAAAATATGTAACTATTCACAAAAAATGTTGTGCTAATTTGTTTTGTCCAATTATCAATTCACACGGAGAGGGTATGAACACCTAGCAAGTTTTTGCCATCATAATAACATTTTGACTAAAAAAAATGGACTTGAATGACATGAATATTTTAACAGACCACGGTGATTTTTTTTTCCATATTAAGTGCAATATTTTACACTCACAATATGGGTACAAACCTGATTGCATATAATTGGGCATCTAACCCTATCTCTCTTAAATGTTTGCAAAGGCATGTTACATGTAAGAAAATTAGTAAACTTAAAGTTCCTATCATTAATTTTATTAAATGTTAACTGTTCACTAAAATTTTTTTAAAAGCTCAAAGGCAAGTGATTTACAGAAAAATAAATGCATACATTTAATAAATAATAGTACAAGTGAAAATGTAAATAACTTGTAGTGGATACACAACGGGGAAGCTCAAAGCCACCTTGACCATGATACGACAAAGGCAGGCTCAACTCTGCAGTCTCCAAAAAAATCTCTGCAATAGTAAATTATTTATGTAACAAAATAAGAATAAAACGTACTTAACGGTTGTTTGTCAGTCGTGAAACCTCCAAACAGGAAGAGATGGTCATTTGAGATTGTAGTGAGTGAGTGCCAAGAGCGGCCAACGGGGATTTGATCAGGAGATTGTACCCTAGCAAATAAAAGTTTTGAGTGATAGACACGTTCTCAATGGAAGTGCATTGATTCACTGAAAGCCTAAACACTCAATTCCTGTAATACAACACTGCATACACCGAATCTCTAACTACAGAAAGTTGTTAACTTTAAGAACAAAGTAACGAACAGTTTGCCCTGCTGGTGCAGCATATTGTCCTACATGTTTCATTGATGTCAAAAATGGGAAAAGGCTAGGATTTACATTTATGATCAGCAATGGCGATGCAAACATACATTTATGAAGCTGTTTCTGTTTTTAAGATTAATACAGTAAAAGTAGCAGACATAAAAAGAAAAACTGAAAATCTTGGCAATCTGAAATAAAAACAGAAAATGCTAAAGATACACAGCAGGTTTATTAGCATCCGAATAAAGACAGGTTAACATGAAGAGTTTCAGTCTGAAACATTAACCTGTCCTTTCTATTTTCAGATGCTGATGGACCTGCTATATATTTCCCATATATAGATAAAAATATGATGAATTTTTAAACTGTGATTTATTTTTACTCTTAATATGTGACACTTGTCGAGTCTGACATTCCAGAACTTGGCCAGGCTATAACTGAACCACTAAGTGAAGTATAGGACTTCACACATGAATAAAATTAAAAAACAAAAAGAATATTTATTGCAGCTCACTGTCATGCACCTTTTAACAAGTGGCTATCCGGCAACACTGGCGGAGGTCTGGGAGTTGCTCACCTGCTGACTGACGCAGTGAGGAAAAGCTTTTCAGACCAAAACTATTGCATTTTAATGGTTGAAAAGTAGTTTGTGGTTCCCCTAATAGTTCAGCAAGTTTATGGAGTAGCTGAGCCATACACCTTGGCGATTCCAGGTTTAATCCTAGTCTGTGCTGTTAGCTGATCTCAGCCACAGTGGTGGAAGCAGCCTTAAACTGGCCCCACAGCCTCTGGAGAAAAAACACAACTAGGATTCCTGCTCGGTTACACCCAGAAACGCCATGCCTGAAGTCCAATGTGGATGCCAGGTGCAAAATAATCAGGCTTGACTGAGATCCTCTACGGGGTTGAATAGCCTGTTGACACTCATTGTTAAGGTTCACAAATAAAGAATGATCACTTGGATAAGTCACCGAAGGACACTCAATGCCCTTGGAACCATACCCCAGCAAGGAAACATTGCCCCGGAATTTCCTCAGAGCTGCTCCCGCTCCTCCAATATAACTTTGCGGAAGGGTGACGGAAATTCCACTTACACGCAGCTCTGAGGAAATTCATGGCTAATGTCTTAAGGAGGTTGGGGGGGGGAAATGGTAGTTCTTAATTTAGCAATCCACAATCATGTAAAATATAAGAAATCTGTAACATACACTTCATTCCATTCCCACGTATCCAAATCAAGGTAATAGAGATCATTGGTCCTGGCATCCTTCGGTAGAGATGGTGAAAAACAAAGTACATGAATGAATAAATAGTGATTTGTAGCAGACCGTTAATAAAGGGTTAATTGTTGGAAGCACTTTACATTTTGTTATGGGCACGCTCCCTTCATTAAACATTGCTACACAAATGGCTTACAATGGAATGATTTGAATTACATTAAATGTGTTAATTCCAACGTTAATGTTAATTTCTGTACTTTGTAACTTTGTAACTTCTTTCTCTGTAGAACAGATATTTTTTTCTCTTGGTAAGAGACGAAAAGGCAAGGCAGGCCACAAAAACACGCAGTGGAGGGAAGTATATACATATTTGCTGGTACAGTAGTGCAGCACATACTTGGCAGTAGAGGGAGTTTTATTTTGTATCTGATCCATGCAATACCAGACCTGATCTGGGAGTGCTTGATTGTGCTACAATTGCCAAACACTTGTTTTCCATTTTTCAGCACTGATATACCTTGTCTTGAATAGTTACAAAAACATTTTTTTTAAAATAATTTAAGTAGGAACACAAAAAGGCCACAGTAAGGAAAGGACTGTTCAAATGTCAGAAGAGCTCCTTGCTTGTGAAGGCTGTGCTAGAATTCTACTGTTTTTATGTTCTACACATGTTCACAAAAAGACTTAATTCAAACTTCTGTACTCTTGAAGCATCAATAAATCATTTTAAAGATGAATTCTTAGGAAGTATGAACTCCTTCCCCCTTAAGATAAATTAAGTAATAATGCAATCTCTTAATTTAAATTGCATAATCTCTCCTTAAAATTCACTCGGTTTCCAATAAATGCAACATTTCTGATGTTATTACAAATATTACAGAATTCATGAAGCAGACCTTTTTAACTGTGCAGTAAATCAAATAACCTACCTGATACCTTCCTCCAAACATATAACCTCGGTTTCCAATTGTGGTACAAGCATGAGCTGCCCTAGGTGAAGGGGGTTTCCCCTATTGGATAAAATACACATTATAACTTCCCATCACTACAAGATTAGTATACCGTTATTTTGGTGGAGTGTTGGATGCTGGTAAAATGATCCTAATCAAAATTACACATAAGAAAAACACAGGTGACACACCAGTGGAAAGGAGAGAGAGAGAAACCAGGAAATTATAGGCCTGTTAGTCTAACATCTGTTGTGGGGAAGTTATTGGAATCTATGATTAAAGAGAGACTGAGCACTTAGAGAATTTGAGCTGATTAGACAGAGCCAACATGGATTTGTAAAGGGCAGGTCATATCTAACGAACCTAATTGAATTTTTTGAGGCAGTAACTAAAGTAGTAGACAGAGGAATGTCCATGGACTTCCAGAAGGCATTCGATAAGGTTCCATATGTGAGACTGTTAGCTAAAATTAAAGCCCATGGAATTGAAGGCAAATTATTGACCTGGTTAGGAGACTGGTTAGGCGGTAGAAGACGGAGAGTAGGGATAATGTCCTCAAATTGGAAGGAAGTGGCTAGTGGTGTCAAACAAGGATCTGTGCTGGGGCTTCAGCTATTCACTATATTTATTAATGACTTAGATAACACCACAGAGAGCCATATATCCAAGTTTGCTGATGATACAAAGATTGATAGCATGGTAAGTATTTTTTTTAATTCGTTCATGGGATGTGGGAGTCACTGGTGAGGCCAGCATTTATTGTCCATCCCTAATTGCCCTTGAGAAGGTGCTGGTAAGCCACCTTCTTGAACCGCTGCAGTCTGTGTGAAGGTTCTCCCACAGTGCTGTTAGGAAGGGAGTTCCAGGATTTTGACCCAGTGACGATGAAGGAACGGCGATATATTTCCAAGTCGGGACGGTGTGTGACTTGGAGGGGAACGTGCAGGTGGTATTGTTCCCATGTGCCTGCTGCCCTTGTCCTCCTAGGTGGTAGAGGTCGTGGGTTTTGGGAGGTGCTGTCAAAGAAGCCTTGGCGAGTTGCTGCAGTGCATCCTGTGGATGGTACACACTGCAGCCACAGTGCGCCAGTGGTGAAGGGAGTGAATGTTCCTATGTTTAGGGTGGTGGATGGGGTGCCAATCAAGCGGGTTGCTTTGTCCTGGATGGTGTTGAGCTTCTTGAGTGTTGTTGGAGCTGCACTCATCCAGGCAAGTGGAGAGTATTCCATCACACTCCTGACTTGTGCCGTGTAGATGGTGGAAACATAAGAACATAAGAACATAAGAAATTGGAGCAGGAGTAGGCCAATCGGCCCCTCGAGCCTGCTCCGCCATTCAATAAGATCATGGCTGATCTGATCCCAACCACAAATCTAAAGAACACAAGAAGTCGTCGGAGCAGGACCCGGCCACATAGCCCCTGGGCCCTCTCCGCCACCCACAGGGCATTGACCGATCCGAACTCAGCTTCATGTCCAATTTCCTGCCCGCTCCCCATAACCCCTAATTCCCTTTACTTTGGGGAGTAAAGGGAATTAGGGGTTATGGGGAGTCAGGAAGTGAGTCATGCCGCAGAATACCCAGCCTCTGACCTGCTCTTGTAGCCACAGTATTTATGTGGCTGGTCCAGTTAAGTTTCTGGTCAATGGTGACCCCCCAGGATGTTGATGGTGGGGGATTCGGCGATGGTAATGCCGCTGAACGTCAAGGGGAGGTGGTTAGACTCTCTCTTGTTGGAGATGGTCATTGCCTGGCACGAATGTTACTTGCCACTTATCAGCCCAAGCCTGGACGTTGTCCAAATCTTGCTGCATGCGGGCATGGACTGCTCCATTATCTGAGGGGCAACTGAACATTGTGCAATCATCAGCGAACATCCTCATTTCTGACGTTATGATGGAGGGTAGGTCATTGATGAAGCAGCTGAAGATGGTTGGGCCTAGGACACTGCCCTGAGGAACTCCTGCAGCAATGCCCTGGGGCTGAGATGATTGGCCTCCAACAACCACTACCATCTTCCTTTGTGCTAGGTATGACTCCAGCCACTGGAGAGTTTTCCCCCTGATTCCCATTGACTTCAGTTTTACTAGGGCTCCTTGGTGCCACACTCAGTCAAATGCTGCCTTAATGTCAAGGGCAGTCAGTCTCACCTCACCTCTGGAATTCAGCTCTTTTGTCCATGTTTGGACCAAGGCTGTAATGAGGTCTGGAGCAGAGTGGTCCTGGCGGAACCCAAACTGAGTATCGGTGAACGTAGTATAGAAGGGAGCATAAAATTACAAAGAGATATTGATAGACTAAGTGAGTCGGTAAAACTGTGGCAGATGGATTTCAACGCAGGGAAGTGAGAGGTCATAAAGAATAGATCCGAATATTTTTTTTAAAGGGTGAAAAGATAGGAACAGTGGAGGTCCAAAGGGATTTAGGGGTCCATGTACAAAGATTATTAAAATGTAGTAGTTAGGTACAAAAAAAAAAATTAATAAAGTTAATGAAATGTTAACCTTTATAACTAGACGTCTAGAATATAAAGGGGAGGAGGTTTTGCTACAGCTATACAAAGCCCTGGTTAGGCCACATCTGGAGTACTTTGTACAGTTCTGGGCACCGCACCTTGGAAAGGATGGCCTTGGAAGGAGTACAGCGCAGATCCACCAGAATGCTACCGGGGCTCCAAGGATTAGGTTATGAGGAGAGATTACATAAACAAGGCTTGTATTTCCTGGAATATGGGAGGTTTAAGAGGTGATTTTTAGGGTTTTGAAAGAAATTGACAGGTTAGATAGAGAGAAATCTTTTCCGCTGGTAGGAATCAGAACCCTGAAATCAGAGTCAGGCCGTTCAGGAAAGAAGTTGGGAAACACTTCTTCACACAAAAGGTGGTAGAAGTGTGCACTCTCTCTCACAAAAAGCAGCAGATGTTAGCTCAATTAATACTTTTAAATCTGAGATCGATAGATTTTTGCTAGCCGCGGGTATGAAGGGATATGGAGCCATGGCATGGCAGGTGGATGGAGTTAGGATACAGATCAGCCATAATCTCATTGAATGGCCGAACAGGCTTGAGGGGCTGAATGGCCTATTCCTAAGTATTGCAATCTATAAAAGCCAAATCCATTCTGTGCAGCACTATACAACAACGGGGATACCTTTGTAATGGGCTGGTTCCATGTAAAAGTTTCAAGATCAATGAAGTGGACATGATTGTTCCAGCCTCTTGGAAGACTTGCATTCTGGAAAAAAAATAACTTAATGGTTTCATTCTCATTATTTTATCTATTCTTATTCTAAGACTATCTCAAATAATATACAGAATTACTTACCCAAAATGATGATTCATCAAATTCAAATGATCCGTGATACTGCTCTCGAGGTTGGTAACCATAACCACCAAAGAAAATCAACCTGGAATAAAAAGAAAGAAAAGTTAGCAATAATGAAAATGGGACAAGCAAAATGGATGAGGAAGAAAGAAATTTGCAAAGTCAAGATACATGAAAGGAATAAAACTATGATTTTTATAGAACTTAATGGAATTAATGAATAAATTATTCTTCTTCACGTCAGATCCTCTTCAGACAAAGAACAATCGCTATACTAAATATAGAGAGAGAAAGTGAATAACTAGGATTTTTTTTAAACAAGTTGTCAAAATCTTGCAAAAACTTCCCATGAACTCAATGGAATAATAGATGTCAATCTTCCCAATATTAAACTTACTTCAGTGACCATTCCCTTTCTCCCACCTCTGCAGTTACACGAAAAAAGCATTTCTCTTTGTTGGGCTAAGCTTCAATTTTCATTAAAATATTACCATTTTAAAAAATTCTAATAGTAGGTTTAAATCAACAACGCAATAAAAAACTTTAGATTCTATAATTTCCCTTTATTTTGGAGTCAAATTATTTTAACAGTAAAATTAAAGTTTAAAAATTACACACATTTGTTTTCCCTTTCATTTGTATCAACTTTATGAATTAAAATGTTCTTGCATAACAAGTAGGAATATGAATAAACAACTGAAAACAGTTTGATTACCATACTTTTTCTTAATTTTCTTCATAAATGAAAAGCAGCCAGGAAGTAAAAAGTACAGCCAAGTCTGATCTGAGCATGATAAAACAACAGCTGCACACATGAGCAGGGCAGAACTTCAGAAAGGGCTTCTTTCTCCCTTCCCTATGCTTCTTGTAAACTTTGCCTGGAAGAACCCATTCCGATATACATTTCATTGAACAACACCGTTTCAGGTAATTGTGTACATACTTGTTCTTGTACACCCAGCAGCCAAGCTTGTCTTTGGGTGTTGGTGGTACCCCCTTGAACTCTTTTATTCTCTCCCAATGCAGTGTTTTGTCTTTGGCTCTCAGGTTTAAAATGTAAAACTGCAGAGAGATGGAAGAGAAACAACTCTAAAGTTTAAATTTGCTTTATATGTTTTTAATGTCAAATTGTTTTGATAGTTAAAAAACAAAAATGTCACAATGAAAGGCTAAAATTCCAGATCTGCAATTTCTCCATGAACTTTAGTAATGTCATAGATCCTCCCTCCCATTAAAAGTTGATTAGTGATGAAACCATAAACAATTCACATTACAGCAAAGTTTGTGGTATGTTACAGCAAGCGACAGTTTTATTTCCAACTAAGTGAAACGATCTAGATAGGAAGCAACTGGTTAAACATTTACACAATTACAACTACTACTAACTACAGAAGTGTTACTGTATTAATAATGAGTTTGAGCCTATAATGTATTAGTTTACAGTTGTGCAACTGTGGGGAATGTTTAGAAATTCTAAAATCACAATTGTTCTAGTTAGGAAATTTGTAATAGTAATAATAAATTGTTAAATCTATATTACAATTTTGCATAATTATACAAACTCAGTGATAAAATATGACAATATTGCCAAATGGTCATTGTGCTTCTAACAACAATACTACAATCTACAGGATGCACTGCAGTAACTCACCAAGGTTACTTCAGCAGCACCTCTTTTTTCTGTGACCTCTACTACAAGAACAGCGATATCATGGAAGCACCAGCACCTCTAAGTTCGCCTCCAAGTCAAACACCATCCTGACTTGGACACGTATCATTATTTCATAGTTGTCAGATCAATATCCTGGAATTCCCTATCTAATATCATCATGGGAGCACCATCATAAGGACTGCAGCAGTTCAAGGAGAAAGCCCACCACAACAGTCTCAGGATAACTTAAGGATGAGCAATAATTGTGTCCTTGTCAGGAACACATACCAAGAACAAATTTTTTAAAATCTTGTGGTGCAAAAATTTTGCTTTTTATTTTTAAATCGGCTTTACAAATCTACAAATCAACATCCACCCTTCAAAATAACCTAATAATTATTATAAAGGATCAAGAAGAAACAAATTACATCAATTTTGAAACCCCATAACTCCAATCACAAGTGCAACTATACCAAGAAGCTTTAATATTTCAACGTATTCTCCCACAAGCATCAATCAAAACGTGCACTGGCTTCATAAATGTGTGAATATAAACGCTTGAAAATTCAGTTTTTGAAAAATGCATCATTCTAACAATCTAACAGTTAACTACAGTAGGATTCCTTCTCAACAAGTGCATTGCTTTTACCTCATTAGTGTTTCCTCTTGCATGGTGTCCTCCAAACAAATATAGTACTCCATCCACACAAGCTGCACAACTTCCTGACATGGACTGAGGCACATCACCTTCAGTGTACTTCTTCTTCCTGTAAGAAAGTAATTATTTTATCTGCAGGAGATACAGTTGGCTAGTTTAAAAAAAAAAGGTTTCTTAAAACAGAGACTGCCAAATCTTAACCACTGATTATTTACTACTTAGTGTCTTACGCCCCAGTGGAGGCCATGCAGCCTCTTCTCCTTCCCTTCCCTCTCCTCATTAAGTTTCTCATGAACGTCTGCGGCTGAGGAAGCAGGCTGGACAGCTACGTCTGCAAATGCTGTTCTTCCTCAACGAAACGGCACAAAACAAGGGCCTAATGGGATACTCATCTGATTTTCTCTTTTTTCATGTTAGCTGCATGATCAGTGTTGAATTAGCTGAGTTCAGTCAAGAGTGTCTGGGGAGGGGGGAGACTACAATTGACTTTAGTGTTCTTGGGTAAGGGAAAATGAGGTGGGGGGAAAAGAGAAAATCGCAAAGATTTCCTACTAGTGGTCAGTATCTATAGAGCTCTCCTGATAAGCGCACATGTGTGAACTTCAAATGGGGATAAGATTGGAGTTGGCTGTGATAAACCACACAACCAAATAATCTTCCAACGTTCACTGTCTAGGTTCACATATAATGAATACTGACTTGGACAAAGCACTAAAGAGCTGCTGCCACCCCTGGAACACCAACATAACTCGTTAGGTTCAGAGAATAGCAAAAATTAAAGGAGAGAAAAGTGCTGAGGAAAAAAAATGCTGCAAAACTAGTCTAATTTTCTAAAAATATTACATATTTGGAAAAAAATATTTCCCAATGTATAAATAAATATTTTAGTTTAAGCACATCAAAAAGTATTTTGGTCACAGGTTACACCATAATATACACATTTGTTTCTATCTCTATGGTTACACAAACTATTACAGCATTCAAAAATTTGCATTAAGAAAATTGTCAAATTTACAGCACAGTGGAATCCACTTAATTGCAACTGCTCAGGACTACCTAGCAAATTGTGATAAAATGGAAATTTCTATGAAGTGGGAAGCAACAAAAATTAAGGCTGGTCTGGTGCATAACGACGTCTGCCTAAATCTCGTACATCTTATAACAAGGGTGAATACAATATAACATCTTAATAAGAAGAAAATCTTACATGTAACGCGCCCACAAGAATCAAATTGGTGGGGGGAGCAGGGGTGCTGGTTAAATGCAAGCACACAGGAGTGCGATTATGCAACAAGGTTTTGGCTGGGAATTTTTTTATAAAATTAGTTCAAGGGATGTGGGCGTCGCTGGTGAGGCCAGCATTTATTGCCCATCCCTGATTGCCCTTGAGAAGGTGGTGGTGAGCCACCCATTAAAGCCATGTCCATTACTTTGAAACTGCAATTTCTGAGCAGTTAAGGATACTTTGTGTGACTTCCACCTATGGAAGAAGTAACATTGCCACTGCAGAAGTGATTACAGCTCTCATACCATCCTCCTGATGTCTGATGCCTGCATTGTTCTCCTGGTCTGCCAGTCACCAGCGTATTCCTCAAGTCATGCCATACCTCCCACATTGAATTGCAGATGAGGGTTCTGGACTACTCCAATGGTTCCATCATCAGCACCATACAAGAAGAGACCGTCTCCACGCAAGACCAATGGTCCTCAACGACCATCCCTCTGACATAAGTTCAGAACTGAGGCTGCCTGCTGACGATTCCACAGCATTCTGCTACATTCATAATTTCTCTGATGAGGCAGCTGATAGCAGACTACAGTGGGACCTGGATAACATCCAGACTTGGGTAACATTCATGCCATGTGAGTGCTAGGTAATGTCCACCTCGAACAGGAGAAACCCCACCACCTGCCCTCCACTTTCCATGGTCAGAATCATGCAATCCCCAACCCAACACCATTGTGGGGGTGCCATCTTCATAAGGATTGCCCCCATTCAAGGAGAAGGGCTACCTTCTTGGGGCAACTGGGAGCATGCAATGAATGTTACTTTGCCCTTGACGAACACAACCCCCCCCCACCCCCCCGCCCCAACTCAGCCCAGAGCATAGGAAAGAAAGGCAAGCTGGCAGTTGGCTTTCGTAAATGCATCATGCTTGACTCATTCAGTGATGACTTATGATCTGCATGATTAGCCAGATAGAGGGAATCTTGAACAATCCAGTTTGTACCAACTCTCTGAGGTAGCTGGCTAAAGTGTCTCACAGGAGGCTAGGCCGATCAGATCTACCCTATAGTACGTATGAGGAAATTAAGTGGGTTGCCTGGCTTGTAGAAGACAAGGGTTGTGGAATGAGAAGCACCGTTGCAAGAATTCTTGAGCGTGGGGACCAGTGGCAAGGACCACAACAGATTGCAGAAAGACAGACAGGTTAGCAAAGTTGATGGACCGGTGCATATGCTTGACTGAGTTTGCAAGCTCTGTGGCGGTAAGAAGGCCTGAGGAATGGGGCTTCCATGGTGTTGTCACATTTAGCAGGTGCAATGCCACGGAGATCTATGAAGCTAAACATCTGTGCACCCTGAAGAGAGATAGGTTTGAACATGAATGCTAAACGGGACCTCAGTGTGGAGGCACAAACCTGGCTCTGGAGAAGCTGCTTCCTTGATTGTCCATTTCAGGGATAATTAGCTGAATGATTTGGCTGTGAGGACTTGCCAGTCTGTCACACCAGGCCCCACTCCCTAGAGGACTGCATGGGATCTGCTGGTTGCAATAGTTGTGAACCGGGAGTGACGCAAGGCACACTATCAGCAGGATCCGTAAAAACTCCCATGAAACAGATAAACAGCACAGCATCGTCCCCCATCTACTGAGGAAACAAGGGTTCCACATTAAACGGTTTCCCACCTCGCATTGGTGTCATCGGAGGGTCTGACACTTTAGTTGAAGTGACATCATCAGATCATTCGCCCATGCGCGGAGAGTGACACACCAGGGGTCCGCGCAAGCACAGGAAGTGGCATCGTCGGAGGGCCCTAAATCTGAAGCGGCTGCATAGTGCTGCAAATCACTCCGAAAAAGATTAATAATATCAGACATAAACTCCAGTAAATGGTTGTACAACATCATCTTTACCAATGTGCCCTAAAACACCAGTCACAACAAACCATTCTGGTTACTGAATCAAAACAGTGTTAGTGGCAGGTGCCCTGTCTGTCCACTTGCCCGATCATTTTGCATTACACGGAGACTCAATTATCCGTTACCATTTTTTAAAATATCATCGATGTGTAAAAATATAGATAGAAAATAGAAACACTAAGCATACCATCGCCCAGTTTCCATGTTATAGATCCAAAGTTCTTCTCTTGGCAAGTAGAAATCATGGTAGCCTCGGATTGCAGCATTCTGCAACAAAAAAAATGTAAATCAGTTCAGGAGAAATAACCAAAACAATGATTTAATTTGTATGTCATATCTTTTGCAATGATTTTATGAAGTACCTATTCTGTTTAATAAAAGTCCTGACTTTTTTTTGATCAAATCATTTTACTTTAACTTGCTACAATGCAATCATTAATGGTAAATAACAATACAGCCACAGCAGCGATAATAAAGGTTGAAAATTTCTGCATGCTTTTCCATTACTGAACAGAGAAGATATGATTGGCATAGGCGCATGCACGCATGCACTTTAAAGACAGGAATTATTCGCTGTATACTGTAGTTGGAAGCAAATGGAACACCAGAGATAATTTCATAAAATTTACATGAACAGGTCACGTAGTCCATACTATCTTACCTTATAGCCACCCAAGATATACATATAACTTCCATGTGCTACAGCCACGTGGCCGCTACGTTCTTCTGGTACAGAATCATGAAAAGTTGGGTGTGGCATTCTATCCTGGTGATAATCAAGAGCGTTTTCTTCTTCCTCCTCCTCTTCCTCTACTACATGTAGGTCCTCATTCACACCTTCATTTTCATTTGCCATGTTTCACAATTTCTAAACAAAAGTAGTCAACATTTGACTGCAATGCAACTTTACAGGCTTCACTACCTCCAAATGAGCACTTAGCAAATGGAAAGTCAAAGTAGGATGTTTTTTTTTTAAATGAGTGACAGGATAATCACAAATGGTTGCAACTATACATAAACCTGTAACTGAAAAAAGGATACAGAATTTGGAACTCCAAATTTGTTCCGTCTATAGTGTGCAAATATAAAGTAGGACAATTAGGTAATGTAAAGGTGGGGGAATATCTAAGGAACAAACATAAAATAATTAGATTTGATATAAATATTAAAAAGGAGAGGGAACAGTTAAAGATAAAAGTACTTTGGGGGGGAGGGGGGAGGGGGGGGGGAAAAAAAAAATCAAATTTCAATTGGTTGTTAGTGAGGAAAGCTGTTAGAGAGCAGGAAGATATCAACGGACTGGTCAGGTGGGCAGAAAATGGCAAATGGCAAATGGAATTCAATCCAGGGGAGTGTGAGGTGATGCATTTGGGGAGGGCAAACAAGGCAAGGAATACACAATAAATGGGAGAATACTGAAAGGTGTAGAGGAACAAAGGGACCTTGGAGTGCATGTCCACAGATCTCTGGAGGTAGCAGGACAGGTAGATAAGGTGGTTAAAAAGGTATACGGGATACTTTCCTTTATAAGCCGATATAGGAGCAGGGAGGTTATGCTACAACTGCATAAAACACTAGTTAGGCCACAGCTTGAGTACTGCGTACAGTTCTGGTCACCACATTACAGGAAAGATGTGATTGCACTAGAGAGGGTACAGCGAAGATTTACAAGGATATTGCCAGGGCTGGAGAATTATAGCTATGAGAAAAAATTGGATAGGTTGGGGTTGTTTTCTTTGGAACAAAGGAGGCTGAGGGGAGATTTAATTGAGGTGTATAAAATTATGAGGGGCCTAGACAGAGTGGATAGGGAGGACCTATTTCCCTTAGCAGAGGGGTCAGTGACCAGGGGGCATAGATTTAAAGTTATTGGTAGAAGGATTAGAGGGGAGCTGAGGAGAATTTTTTTCACCCCGGGGGGGGGGGGGGGCGGGTGCGGGGTCTGGAACTCACTGCCTGAAAGGGTAGTAGAGACAGAAACCCTCAACTCATTTATAAAGTACTTGGATATGCACTTCAGGTGCCGTAACCTACAGGGCTATGGACCAAGTGCTGGAAAGTGGGATTAAGCTGGATAGCTCTTTTCGACTGGCACGGACACGATGGAGGCCATTTGGCCTCCTTCTATGATTCTATGAAATTAGTCCAGATAAATTGGCAAGAAAAACTGGCAGTTGGACAACACTGGAAACATTTCAAATGGGAGATGATTTGGGCATAAAGTAGACATATTCACACAAAAAGTAGGTCCAGCTGAACTATTTATGGATCTCCTTCACCGTTATAATCTGTGTAGTGCTGATTTATTTAAAAAAAAGTGCAGGTGTGATTCTGTAGTCAGATACCATCAACCTCATTTGTAACCCTGTTTGTACTTGTAAAACCCCAAATATTAAATATCACAGGCAGCTTACACGGGGCAGACGCAACCTGATTCAATCCAGGATTTGTCATGAAGCTTGTCAGGGAGGGCAATGAGTTAAAGCAGACTCAACAATTTAAAACAAAAAGTTGTACTGTCGTAATCAGTGCTAATCAGCTTCACATCTTGCTGGAACTGTGCTGGAATTCTTGGAACAACTGTTCATTTCCAAAATCTGGGCTGTTCTCAAACCAAGGAAAAAGACAGTGTTCAAACTCACAATATCAACCAATCACTCAAAAATATGACACAGTCATTCTTTAGTCACATATCTCATACCTACTACTGTTTCAGATTGTTTAAATTAAAGCAAGCCATTTATTGTTTTGTTTAGATTCTGGGGTCTTGATAACCTCACCTGATCTAATTTAATTATACTGTTATAATGTTGACGATGATAGAAACAAAAAGCAGAAGCAAGTAAGAGAGCAATAATGGCCTCCGTTCATGGTGATGACCGTTGCTGGCTCTTTAGTGTCTCTTACAGTCTGCCCAACAACCAGCCTTGGAATCCTGAATGTAATGGGGAATATCTACCTTATCTACGTGCATCTCCTCATATTATCTGGCCCGACTTATCTATCAGCTTTAGATCATTATCCATCCAAATCTACATGGAGGATTTCGCAGATACTAAGTAACGGTGGGGAGGGAGAGAGATAGTTTACGGTGGCAGTGACGGAAAAGCATCGTTTCACAGGAATTAATTGCAGGATATGATTCACAAAATGCTAATCCAAAAGTCCAATGAAACAAAAAAAAAATTAAATTGTTCAGGATAGGCCTTTATTCAGGTCTAGTTTTCATTTCTTCTGTTGTCAGTTTTTGGGGAGGCCATGTCAGCTTTTCTGATTTTTATTGGTTGATGTGGTTTATTGTACAGTTTATGGTCTAGATAGAAGCGACTGTTTTAAGTCAAAGCGTATAAAGATAATAGAACTGTAAATTCTTAATTATTAGGAGTACTTATTAATCGTAGATTCTGACTTACGGGCCTTCAACTAGTAATTATTTTTAAATTCACTAACCAGGATACATAATAAAATCCGTAACGCACAGTGGGGATCCCAAAACGGTTTGTGTGTGGACAGGCCACGGTCAACAACTGAATCAAATGCGCCACATTCACCTCACCCTGACTCGCACGGACTTTCAAACTAACCGACGGGCCTCCGGCCGACAAAAGTCAGCTCCGTCCCGAATTAACTGCCGGCCTTGCGTCCGGTAGAGGGCGAGGAAAGTCTCCGCCGGCCTCTGTTTGTTTCACTACGAACTGATCGGCCCACCCACCGACTCCCCCGGCCCGTGGCCGCCCCCTTTTTTACCTCTCTCCACATCCCCGGTTCCAGCTGCTTGTTTACAAACTCCACACGCGATCGCAAACGGCGGAAGTCAAACTTCAGAGAACTTCCGGTCGGGTAGAGTTTGGCGGAGGGGTGCTCGCTGGGGGGGGGTCACCCGGACAGACCCTTAATACACTCCCTGTGAAGATAAAGCGGCGTGACACTGGCTTATCATAACTCAGCTGGACTTTCATTCTACTACGGGGAGGGGGGGAAGGGAAATCGTGCGCACGAAAGTGCCGTTTGTAGTAGGGGCGGATCCAAAAAAAATAGGCCGGCCAGTTCCTTGAAGGTCTGAGCCTATTTAAATGGGCCAATAGGGGTGGTTCCTGAGTTGCCCCAGTGCCACCTGACAGGAGTGAGCACTATAAGTGCTCTTTTATGGGCACCACCAATATAATAACCAAACAAGTGGTCCAATTAAACTAAAGATGCTCAAAACCAAAAGGAACTACCAACTAAATCATAAAGTTCCCTGTATTGCCCACCGGTCACGGAAAACCTCAAGCGTACCAGTCGATACCTCGTGCTCCCTCTCCAAGGCCACCCGGGCACAGACAATACCACAGAAGAGAGACAGGCAGCCAGAGAGACTTCCCCCCCCCCCCACCCCCCACCATGGGACACGCTCATCCTGGACCCGTAAATGGCCATTTTGACCAAGCCCAGAAGCAGATTTACGAGATGGCCCTCAAACTACCATCCCCCCTCCCGAACATCCGAAGCATAGGGCAGAAATTCAGGAGTAGCCCCTCCAGATAGCTAAATATGGGTTGAAACTTCTTGTACTCAGTATACATGGATTCTTCCAGACTGCAAAAGTAGCAAGTGGCTAAAAGTACAAGTACTTAAAAATTTATTGCACACTACTGCTCCGTGCAACGCTCTACACCCCAGAACCCCAACAGTGCAGAGAAGGTCTGCACATGGAGAGCCTTCCACTAGCTGGTCAACTTTTTCTCATTTTCTAGGTTGGCATAAGTGCATTTTAACAAGACAAAACTGTCTCACAATCACATTTGTGCCTGTATTGCCATGAGATCCTTTGAGCACTGATTACCTACACTTCCAGAAGCCAATTGTGATTAACTTGTGTATGTTTAATCCTCATATTCTCATAGTACATTCTAAATGGTGAAAAGGTTAAAATAGTGGAGGTCCAAAAAGATTTAGGGGTCCATGTACATAGATCATTAAAATGTACAGGTACAGAAAATAATCAAAAAGGCTAATGGAATGCTGGCCTTTATATCTAGAGGACTACAATACAAGGGGGTAGAAGTTATGCTACAGCTATACAAAGCCCTGGTTAGACTGCACCTGGAGTACTGTGTTCAGTTCTGGGCACCGCACCTTAGGAGCGATAAATTGGTCCTGGAGGGTGTGCAGCGTAGATTTACCAGAACACCACCTGGACTCCAAGGGTTAAGTTACGAGGAGAGATTACACAAACTAGGGTTGTATTCCCTGGAATTTAGAAGATTAAGGGATGATTTGATCAAAGTTTTCAAGATATTAAGGGGGACTGTTGGGTAGATAGAGAGAAACTATTTCCGCTGGTTGGAGAGTCTAGGTTTAGGGGACATAGCCTAAAAATTAAAGCCAGGACTTTCAGGAGCGAAGTTAGGAAACACTTCTACATGCAAAGGGTAGAAGTTTGGAACTCTCTTCCGCAAATGGCAGTTGATGATAGCTCAATTGTTAATTTTAAATCTGAGATTGGTAAATTTTTGTTAACCAAAAGGTATTAAGGGCTATGGGGCTAAGGCTGTTACATGGAGTTAGCTCACAGATCAGCCACGATCTCAGCGAGGGGCTAAATGGCCTACTCCTGTTCCCATATGCAAAATAGCTAAAACTGTAAGCATAGGTAAAGATGATGATGAAATTAATGAAACAAACCTGCAAATTAAACAACAAAATAAACTAAAATATGAAGACAAAGACAGATTTCCATATAAGTAGAGGTTTTTTATGGATAAAATAATTGTTTAGCCACCTTGCCTCCCGTTTCTGGAAAGCTCTCCCTAAACCTATTTGGAACATCTTTCCCCATCTGTATTTCCTACATAGTTTGATATGTTGGTGACAAGGACACTTTCAGTTGAGTGCCAAGGAAGTGCAACTAATGTCAATAATGAAAAAAACTGTGGAAGCACTCTTTATAGGTCATATCTCAAAGGGACAGTCACTCTACACTATTTTACCATATGCAGAGTAAAATGGAGAAAATGATTAACTGTGTATTGATTGCTAACACATAAAACATGTAATAGAACTTTTACAGTTGAGAGCTCATACCACAATCATATTACAGACAAGTTAAGCGCCATCATGATCATTATGTTCACAATATTGACTTGATTCTCCACGAATATTTTATATATAGGGAAATATGATTGCTATAATTTTTACAGTATTTTGGAAGAGGTAAACCAAAAGATTGCAAGAGTTACCCATTTATGCCCACTTATTGATTTTTTAAAAACACACTATCCATGGGTTTATGTATTGATGCATACATTTTTATTCAACTCGTATATAAAGGAGGATAATCAAGTGAAACAACAGCATAAATCAGAACTACCTCTAATACACATCATTTTTAAACCAGCAACTTGAAAGGGTGGCACTTAAACATATGAAGGGCTCTTGAAAATATTTTATCAGGGGAAAAAAAAAAATCAACAAAATACTGAATACAAAAATGCTTACTTCTAGTTTCTGAAAATTCAATTGCTACAAATCCCAGAAATACCAGAGGTAACAGGCAGACTTCGAATGTGCTCAGTTTCGCTCTATAAGTGTACTTCATCCAGTACACAAAGTGCAACTAACGGATTTTCTTTTTATGTCTGGTGAATGATGAGTTTTTTCCCCCAGGTATATTTGGCCAAGTAATTGCTCGCTATCAGTCTTCTCCTTATTGCTCATCGAGTTATTTCAATTTATCCCATGCTGGATGGTGTCATTCCACAATTTATCATCTCACCCTATCTGTGATCTTTCTAGTAGCTACATGCTTGCTATCCCACCCAAATTTGATTACCAGACCACAATAATCATTCTTATCCCATGATTTATTGCTACCAATGGTGCTTGTAGTTTCTCAGTTGCTGAAAGATTTTTTTGCTACTGGGCCACTCTGGTCAGTCATCCTATGATTTATTTCCATCAGTCTCTCTGGTCTCCTAAGAATGTTTCCTAACTGCTATCATACTTTCAAGTTGTCTTCTTGCAGTTTATCACCAAGGTGATTGCTTCTGTTCCATGGTTCCTCACTACAGGTCCTACAATTTATGATCACTCAAGAGTTACACCTGCATGAATGATTTCAGCAAGTCACCATCAGTGAGAAATCACAGGTAAACAGCAATCAATATAGAATTGAACACCTTGAGCTAAACACAATCAGCACAGAACCACTCGTGAGAAAGTGGGAAGTGTGGAAGGAAAAATAACAGATGACAGCAAATGTAATTATTTGGACTCTGTATACTGGGTGAAGGACACAATAAAGAGCTACTAAAGGCACTGGGAGCTGTCCATTCTGTCACTTTATGTTCTGGCAGCACTATAGCTTTTCAGAAAAGGGAACTGAGCATTTATTCATCTTTTAATGATTTCAACTAAATGGTGGCAAATTGAGATAGTTTTCCAAAAGAGAGAAATGTGAGGAAAGGTGCTTTTTTGTGCTCTAACATTGAACCACGAAAAAATGAAGTTAATTTGGTCCTTAAATATCTCAGCAAAATATCCATGCACTTAATGGCAGTTTTAAAATAAAAACAGTAAACATAAATATTGATTAAAAATTTAATAGGAACATATTGAGCCTACATACATAAGTAAATGTAAATTATACAAGAATGCGCAAAACCAAAAGTAAATTTAGGGTGAAATACTGAAAAGTCTCCTAGAATGGTGGATAAAATTTCTGTAGTTATTTTGTAATTTTTACATTTTGTTACTCAAACCACCAAATTTTGTTTACAATAATCATAACAGGTATTACTGTCTCTAACTACAATCAGTAATCAATTACATATTAGGACCAATATATTAAAGAAAAGGCTTTCAGAGATGGTCCCAATGGCATTATTTGTCCATAGGTGTAGAGCCACCAAATAGTAGAATGTGAATTCCCTGCATTTCAACATAAATTGATATTTCACTGGTGAGAATAATCTCATAACTTGTTATGTGAACAACAGAGTGGCATGTTGATGATCACCAGTGAATAAAAAAAATGGGTTCTCTGTACTTACCTAATATCTTCATTTGTATTGGAGTAAAATGCAAATTGAGATGTCTTGCTTTACCAGTTTATATCTCACTGATGAAAAAGCCATCACTACTGGTGTATTACGTAAAACAATTTATTTCAGAATCTAGCCCCAGGATGATATAAAATGTATTAACATAGTAGATATGTTAATTAGTTTACAAAAATGAATAAAATACAGTACAACTGAATAACAACAATCACATTTATATCAACCCAATTTGGGTTTGCACATCTCAAACATTACATTTGCTGAACATAATGATATATATCGTGCAATACATCATTAAGTGTGATATACGCAAACATTCTTAATCAAACTTTCAGTTTAAAATACATTTTTCATTTCTCTTGGTGTCCAGCTGAAACCCAGAAAGTGATTTTCTTCTGCACTTGAGACAACAATTGACGAGGTAACCATGGAAGTTGACTCTGCAAAACTGTGGAATTTTTGGCAATGCAGTCTAAACACAACCTACAGAGGAAAAAACATCCATCAGCCAATATAATGCATATGTTCACATCAAAAGAAGTACATCCACTCTTCCTAATGATGCAATCATTAAATGGCAATTTAATAGTGCGGCAGAGTATCTTCGGATTTGAACGGTCTGATCTCCACTCGATAGGGCATCAGTCAACCAGTTTCCTCATGCTAGGGAATAAAAAAAAAATCAGCCATGGTTCTTACTCCTGATTTGTTATCTGTGTGAGACCAGATGAGGACAGGATCTAGCCCAGCTGTGATAGCCCGAAGTGTCAACTAGCTAACACTCACTATCCAGGTTTGCACACAAGGTACATCCACATGAAGCTGCCATGCGTTCCAAAGTGAATTGTAGTTTCTACTCCATATATCAGCGCACCACTTTTGTGGATTGTAGAATCCTCCACATTAGCCACTATGAGATAAAAGCTCCTCTCATGCTCAGAAAGTATCCTTATTTTAAAAGCTGGGATCCAGATCAGGATGTCTGCCCTGCAGCCAGCTGTTTCCTAAGTCACCTCCACTCCCGCTCACTTGATTTGTGTTTCACCCAGTGCACTGTCCTCAAGTTCACTTTCCAAATCCCCTGGAGTGATTGTAACTGTGCTGCTGCTTGCCAGAATGAAATTGAGTGACAAGTGTGCTGAGGGATGCATGGTTGCACTTGGTCACTGGCCTCTGCCTACCTCAGTTTCTTCTGCCACACCTGCAGAAATAAAAAGGGAAAAAAGCGTTATCAACATGTTGTCAATACAACTTTATGCCTTGCAGCCTTTGCCTAAAGTACTAGCATGGCAGTGCTGTTCAATGCATGGTCAGTAAGTGCACAACTGAATATGAAGAATAAAGGAAGAATAATTGTGGTACAAACCCTGATCTGGAGCCACGCCTCCTATATTCCCATCTCCTGTGTGTCTTTCAAAGCCCTGTTCCTGTATTTGGAGGACCAGCTCCTTAAAAGTGGAAACAGGATTTAGCTTGGCTTGTCCACCTCCTATTCCTGTTCTCATCCTCTCCCTCTTATGTGCTGCTTTATCCTACAAAATCAGAAGTATACATTGAGTAGTGGACATTGGTGGTATGACATTCCGAAACCCTTCTAACAGGATATTTGTAGATTTTGGGAAGACAGAAACATGCTTCATACAGATATTGCACATGGAAGGGGTTGACGGGGGTTTGTATGGTAAGGTTCCTATTAAAGGAGGCAGTGCTGAGCAAAAGAAATGCTGGGTAATGTACAGTACAGCCTAGTGGCCAACCATGGAAAGCAAGACAAATAATGAAAGAATGTATGGGTAGGAGGAAACACAATGACATTAATAGTTGCTGCACTGTATAACTACAAGGTCACAGTGTAGTAGTCCCCAATGTTGCTACTCCTGGGAAGGACACTGAAATTTTTCCAGCACTGAACCCAGCACAGTGCTGTTGACATTGATTAGCCACTTCTCATAGAACTCTCTGACTCTACAACAATTGGGGAAAACAAGATGATATTGGTGCTTGCTGCAACAATCTTTCACATGGCTTCTCCTCAAAGCAGGGTTCTCTGCTGCTGCCACACTGCTACTGAACATTACCTGCCACTGCTAGAAGCCTCCATTCAAAATATCACTTGCCCCTTTAAGCTAGTCACTATTGAATAATCGCCAAATTAAAAGGGTAGTCCTTGTCTGACACTTGCCAATAATATGCGAATTAGCTGAATCCAGAAATGATCAGGTTCAGGAGTGCAAATTGGGCACTAGCTAACCACGCACTGTTGGACTTAAGCTGCGGTGTTTGGGCCAAATGAAAACTGGCTCCTAGTAATTTCCAAACAATACCATGCAACAATGAGTTTTTCTCAGACAGAAGGGTTTATTTTCCAGTTAGGAATTCTTGAGCTTCAGGTGCAAGTTCCTGATCAAAAAAGTGTGTGGAGATATTGTGCCAGATCTCGTCATTTTGTGTCCTGATTCTCTGATCTGGATTTTACTTGGTGTAGGTGGATGCTTGTAAATTGGTGCATAATAACATGACAACATAACTGCCACGATTTTATATTGTTTGCTAAACACCAAGCTTCATACAGAAATTAGATTAAAGAGACCAACTGTAAGATTCCCTCATTGTCAGGCAATAAAAGAGTTTTTTCCCTGTTGCCGTGAGCTATTTGTAGACACTTTGTAGCTATTGCTATAGTGTTGCCTTTTTTTCCTACTGCTGCTGCCATAGTTCCACAATGCATTTTCTTTTGAAAATTGCCCTATATCTGTTTTTTGGAAATAGGAGAGGACCAGCAGAGGGATAGACAAGCAGACAGGACTGCACTCATCAATCAGTACCCAAATACTGGAACATACAAGCAGAGACACGCACCTCCATGCTCGCCTCAGGTGCAGTGATTGCAGAAGTTTGATTCACCAGGGAAGCAGTGATGGAGTTATGCCACATGCTGAAAGCAGAACTACAGTCAAACTCCACCATAGGCACAACACTGCCAGTGACTGTAAAAGTAACAAACATATTTGTTTCAAGCGGTCATTGCAATCATCAGCTGTGCACTGATATATGAGCAAGGTTACCGATGCATTGTTTCCTCAAGCCTCACAGTTCATCTCCTTCCTCGTGGACAACTGGCAGCAGTATGAGAAGGCTCTGCAATTTAGCAGAGTGGTGGGATTCCCAAAAGGTGCAGTGGTTATGGAACACACTTGCATGTCCCTGTATGTTCCATTACACAATGCCACTACCTACATGATCAGGAAGACTTCTGCATGCTGACCCCAAACAAAATCCCAAGGTCAGTAAACGAACATATTTTGGACAGGTGTCCAAGTCGTTTTAGCACAATTGGTGTGGGGAACATACTGGAGCCAGCCAAAGTGCTCAGAAGAATGGTTTAAAAAGGCCCTGAACTTTAAATTCCTATTTCTGCAATCGATTGCCCCATGGAGAGAAAATTCAAAAGACTATTGCCCCCACCTCTGGCAGTATCTAGGATCCCTGTCATCATCCACCTCTTTCAGTGATATCAGCACCAGATTCTGTCCCAAATTCTTCCCCACAGATTGCATGATTTGTGCGCTATTGCACCACAGGAATTTCTAGTCCCCATTCTTCACCTTTACCAGATATTCGGTAACCTCAAGCAACAGACAGGAAGAGTAAAATGCTCCAAGATGCCAGAGTTCTAACTTCAATGTCACATTTGCCCCAAAGATTACATGGGGAAGTTACTCTCCCCTTCAAACAAGAGCTGTGAATGTTGAAACAAGAAATCAAAACCAACATTTTCAGTTTTTCTAATTAGAATAGGGTTAATATTAACTAATGATAATTTTACAACTAAAAAATATAAAATCAAAGGAAATTTTAACACATTTACCTGAAGAGTGAATAGGGCTGTGTTTGAAAGATCAGCACATCATTACAGTGACCCTAGTTAAAAGAGCAGCAGAGATCAGATTTGTAGTAAACTTAAAACCATGCCCCTCTCCTTTGATATATAGTAATAACAGTAGTCAACTCATTTTTCAATTGTAATTTTCACAAGAACGTAAATAAATCCTACATTTGTATTTGAACTTCCATTAACCAAATTTCTTCTAATTTCTCCTGAAGTATTATCTAAGCTGATAGTTCAGTGATGAGATGTGCCTCTGATCAGAACAATTTTTCTGGTCGAATGAGATAGAAATAAAATAGTTTTGAATTTTACAAACTCCGGGAGTGTAAAAATAGGACCCTGATGTGATCTGAACTGAAATATTGTGCACATCACCAATCTTTCTGAAGCTGAATGGAAGCACTTAGAGACAAAGGCAGCTGCTTTATTTTACAGAAAGCAAGTAAATGCACAGAGTAACACATGTAATCAAATCTCACCTTGATTCAACTCACGACTCAGACCCCTTCTCAAAAATAAAATACGCCACACTTTCACTATTATCAGGCTAATTTAACTTTTCCTGGTCAGCCTTCTGATCCTGACCAGCTCTGGGCTTGAAAGGAACGCGTTTCCCTCATGAGACCAGGCTTCCTCCCCAGCTCTAGCTGGCTGCCCAATCTTGTGTCTTTATCCTTTTCTCTCTATATATTCACAGGAAGTAGAAGAGCTGTCCCTCTGACTTCCTCCCTGTTCAGTGATTTGCAGTAGATTTGTCAATAAAATCAGCTACCTCTCCTCCCACCTTGGGGTGTTAGTCTCAAGAAACCATCTCCTGTTATTCTTAAAATGAATAGTAGGCAACCTGGTTTAATAGGCCTGGGATGAGAATTTACTCGCATTGTCTCCATATGAAGTAGATTGTGAGCTAAAACATTCCACAGACTGTCTCATCTAGCTTTAATATCAATCTTCAAAGCCCTTTTTTTTTAAAAACCATGTGCAAATTCACTTATTGTTTTATAACAATACCTAAACATAACTCATTCCAAAATTCTTTCCGTGAAGGTAAGAAGTGATTAAAAATCCCAGAAGATGACGGAAGAAGAAAAGGTATAGATTTTCTTTCCCATTTTATTCTTAACAGAGAGCCAGAAAATAACTAGATAAGATCAGAAAAAGTTAAATTAGCCTGATAATAGTGAAAGTGTGGCGTATTTTATTTTTGAGAAGGGGTCTGAGTAGTGAATCAAGGTGAGATTTGATTACATGTGTTACTCTGTGCATTTACTTGCTTTCTGTAAAATAGACATGATGTGGAGATGCCGGTGATGGACTGGGGTTGACAATTGTAAACAATTTTACAACACCAAGTTATAGTCCAGCAATTTTATTTTAAATTCACAAGCTTTCGGAGGCTTCCTCCTTCGTCAGGTGAACGATGTGAAAAAAAAAATCGTTCACCTGACGAAGGAGGAAGCCTCCGAAATCTGTAAAATAAAGCAGCTGCCTTTGTCTCTAAGTGCTTCCATTCAGCTTCAGAAAGATTGGTGATATGCTATAAAGATACAGATCAAAATGTTGTCAAACACAATGGTTTCTGTTCTGCTGGGCCCATCAATGTGTCATCTATCACAAGTGTCCAGAACTGGATAACGTGAATATAGAATTATATTAATATACTGGAGTTTTCCTCAAATCCTTTCAATGGTCAAGAAGATGCACAGAGCTTTTTCTTCTTAGGTTTTATGGTAAGCCAAGTTTTTTATTGCCTCTCTTAACCCAGGAATAATCTATGTTGGACCCATCCTTAAGAAGTGGTTTTAAACAGAAAAACCTGGAAATGCACAGTAGTCAGTCAGCATCCTTCATCAGAACAGCAGGAGGTTCTGATAAGGGGTACACATCCAAAACATCATAACTTGTCTTCTCTTTACATACACTGACTGACATGCATGTAATTCCAAAAATTTTTGTTTTTATTTGAATTTCCAGCATTTGCACTTTTCCCTTTTTATTTTACTCAAAGTGGTTTGTTGGGTGTGGACTTAATACTTGTCAATACTGAAGAATACCCAGAATACAAATATAGGGTTCAGGGCATCTCAGAGGCTGTAGCAAAACTGGAAGCCATTTTTACTAACCTACTGCACACCTGTTCTCCCATCCAGTTTTACCGGTATTATATTAAATCAAAGAATTAAACAAACATCAGTCATTTCAATTTACTTACAGAATCATAGGAAAGTAGGTCATCCTTGCTCCCACCAAAGACCATCACTTCATATTCCTTTCCCAGACAGGCTGTATGCCACAACCTGCAGAGGTTTTCAATATAAAATATATCAGTATACAACAGTTATGTATTTCTAAGTTTTTATTTCATTCATTCCAATGTTTCAAGTTCAGAAAAGCACAATGATGTATCATTTTTGCAATTTTATGCACTTTTAAGATGAGGGTTGGCAGTGGTGATGAATATTTCTCCATTTCAACCATAAAATAATGACTTAACTTTCCCTTAGGTTGAATAAAATTATAATCAATGCTGCTACTATGCATTACAGTATTTCCTCAGAAAAGTATTAAACCACCCCCTCCCTTCACTTTACCCAAGAATTCTCTCCATTCTCCAAACATTCAATCTGCACCTCGCAGGCATCCCATGGAAGTGTTGAGAAATCTGCACACCATGCCATCACAGCTTTAGTATTCAGTATTAAAATTTCACAGAACATTACTTTTCTTGATGTTATAAAACACAAGCATATTTTGAAATTTTTCATGGAAATTCAGTCTTTTGAAGAATTAAGTAAACATAGGTTACTTACCTTTAAATCAGTAGTTAGCTTCAAAAGGAAGCTATTGGCCACATACCATAGGTATATGCCACATGTCTAAAATAATCACAGGGTTGTCTGCTCCGTGAAGGATTTTTAGCCTGAACATAAATGACTATTCCCTCCCATGTCCTACCAGGGAACCCATTTAGGTGGCCTTCCTCAGTTCTTTCAACCGAACATGACGGAATTTAGCACTGTAGGCTGAGTGTGGAATATTGAGGAAGAAAGCTTCTCTAAAGGCTACTAATCTGAAGAGGAAAGTCACCAAATTGAGTCTCTACTCAGAGTTGTGCCATTCATCTATCATAGCAGATGCATTCTGCAAGAGATAACTATTGCCTGGTCAGCATTCAGCCCCAGAAGATCAACAATGAAAATTCATTGCCCAGTAAGGAGTCACCAGGATTTCTATTGTTTCCTGTGATCAGATCTGGTTAATATTTCCTCAAACAAGTAAGAATAGGGAAAAGAATATAGGAAATCAAACTGTTAAAAGTGACCATTGAAGTACGTTGGCTCCAGAAGCAGTTTGTCAACTGCTTCAAAAAAGTTCTAAAATTAAAGACTTTCTTCAAGCTACAGCCACGTTCAAACACCCCCTGTCCCCAGGATTGAATCTACACGTCAAAATAGATCCTCTAAAACAGATCTCCATCCTCTGCTTTCATATCAAAAGAAAACACAAAAGCCTTGAATAAGCTTGTGAGTGAGACGTAGGCCGCCAAATAACATAGGAAAAGTACAGAAGCAGGCCCTTGCAACTACAAGTTGCAGCAGAATTCATGAGGGCCAGCTCAGGATAATAAAGCGAGCAAACAGCACCCCATACTTGGTGTACAAATTCCATTTCTCCCTGGGGGCAAATGCTGGAGCAATTGCAGAAAGAGTGGTACACTGCTGCACATTTCTTATTCTATCTCCTCATTCAGCCTTACTGGGCAACAATCTGGTAAGCCACAGAGAGCATGACAGGCCTCACAATTCCCAACGATCCAAGCCTATTCTTGCTGGGCTTACCCACCAAGGAGAAAACCCTCATTCTGCAATATGCAGACTAGCACAACAGTCACTGTGAGCTACTCATTATGACAAAAGCAGAATTCTTCCCATGACAAACATACAAATGAAAAATCTGTAGGACAGATCTGTAGTCGGAGAAGAAAATACCAGGAAGTCTGGAACCCATTCAACCCAGGCATCTCCCAACCAGACCACCCCTCAAGAAAGTCCAAGGAGGACTGCAAAGTAGCAACACCCCCAGTGCTCCAAAGGGAACGAGTTGCACATTCATACGTGCAAGTCCCTTGATGCCCTTCAAGCCAAACCTCAAAGACTATTGTCAAATTACCGTGACATTATGCAGTTTCTAACATGTGTACAATATGCCAATGTATACCTCTGTGCCTGTGTCAAACTGTATCAACTTCATAAAAAATAGATTTTAAAAGTCTACGGAACAGAACAGTCTGAATCAGCGACAAAGTAAAACCACAAAAGAAAGCCTTAAGAATTTTTACCCTCTACCCTGAATACAGACTCCAAGAGAAAAAACAGATACCAGAATACAGAACAAGTCCTAAGTACAGCAATGGGATGGCAAGTGGAAAGGCAGGGGAAGAGATCATGTGGCTCAGAGGCCTATTGTGAGAAAAAAAAATCTTGTGCTATAATTTTCCCCATTTGGAAGAAAGTCTTTTATTTTGTATATTAGTAGATCTCCCATTGGATTTGTCATAGTGAGTATAGAGACTTGTGTGGAAATGTTTGGCTCAAGAACTGGGCATATGATATAGTGGAAGGAGAGCCACACGGTAGGTCCTGGATTTTTTTGCACAATTCCCAGCGCCTGGGTCAAGGTTATTTTTTTTTAAAAAGCCAAGTTGTGAGGCATGAGTGAGAAGGCAGCAGAGCGAAGAGAGAAAATTTGGCCTGAACTGGTGAGTAGGTTTTTATAATCTAAATTATAACTTTTGACTAGTTAGCCATCAACTAGGGTTGTCTGATTCGGTTAACAAGCTTCCTATTAATTAGGTATGAAAGTACTGGTGGCCAGGAATGATTTTTCATTGTTTGGCTGTTTTGAAAGTGGCATCTGTGCCTGACTGGTTTGTTGTACTCTGTGATTTGAGTGAATTCAAACAGATTGTAGAAGTGAGAAGCTAGAGGGTTGCAAAAAGCCAGGAGAATGAAACGGCACTTGAGTGAGTAGAGGCAGTTTGATCTGAAATGGAATGGCACACTGAAGTGTAATTGGTTTGAAATTACTTTGTTATTTGAGTTTCTAAGTCATGCGAGTTCAGGAACAAAAGTACAACTTGTCTTACGTGAGAGTTTCTGGAAATTATTAGTGTCCAGGAGAATCATGGATTTAAGAGGTGTCTGCGAGGAATCACTTGAGCTCAACAATACTGAGCTTCAACCACAATTGGAGACACTCTGCATTATACAGGAGGAACATTTCCTACAGAGCACGTTGTAGGTAGGTAGTCACAGCTAGAAATGGTGACACAGAGGAAGAAAAGTGGGTGACCATCTGCCATTGGAGGGAAGAGAACTCTGGTATAGATAGTGCAGGAAACTTCTGGGGGATTCTGGAGTCGTCTGAAATGTATACATAGGGATACTTATGATTCTGATGAGGACAGTGACTCAGAAGAAGAAAATCAAGAGCAACACCACGGTTACATAGAAGGAGAGGGTGGGGAAAGGAGTGATAGTGTTGAGAAAAGGCAACTGATAATAGTCATAGGGGATTCTATTAGAGTGAGAGAAAACTTTTCTGGAGCAGTGACTGGAGTTCCTGAATGATCTGTTACCTCCCGGGTGCCAAGGTAAGGGACATTAAAGGAGTGGGTAGGGAAAATTCTGGAAAGGGAGGGAAAGCAGCCTGAAATCATTTTTTTTATTTGTTCATGGGATGTGGGCGTCGCTGGCCAGGCCAGCATTTATTGCCCATCCCTAATTGCCCTCGAGAAGGTGGTGGTGAGCCACCTTCTTGAACCGCTGCAGTCCGTGTGGTGAAGGTTCTCCCACAGTGCTGTTAGGAAGGGAGTTCCAGAATTTTGACCCAGCGACGATGAAGGAACGGCGATATATTTCCAAGTCGGGATGGCGTGTGACTTGGAGGGGAACGTGCAGCTGGTGGTGTTCCCATGTGCCTGCTGCTCTTGTCCTTCTAGTTGGTAGAGGTAGCGGGTTTGGGAGGTGCTGTCGAAGAAGCCTTGGCGAGTTGCTGCAGTACATCCTGTGGATGGTACACACTGCAGCCACAGTGCGCCGGTGGTGGATGGGGTGCCAATGAAGCGGGCTGCTTTGTCCTGGATGGTGTTGAGCTTCTTCAGTGTTGTTGGAGCTGCACTCATCCAGGTAAGTGGGGAGTATTCCATCACACTCCTAACTTGTGCCTTGCAGATGGTGGAGAGGCTTTGGGGAGTCAGGAGGTGAGTCACTCACCGCAGAATACCCAGCCTCTGACCTGCTCTTGTAGCCACATTATGTGTGTGGCTGGTCCAGTTAAATTTCTGGTCAATGGTGACCCCCAGGATGTTGATGGCGGGGGATTTGGCGATGGTAATGCCATTGAATGTCATGGGGAGGTGGTTAGACTCTCTCTTGTGGAGATGGTCATTGCCTGGCACGAATGTTACTTGCCACTTATCAGCCCAAGCCTGGATATTGTCCAGGTCTTGCTGCACGCAGGATCGGACTGCTTTCATTATTTGAGGGGTTGCGAATGGAACTGAACACTGCAATCATCAGCGAACATCCCCATTTCTGACCTTATGATGGAGGGAAGGTCATTGATGAAGCAGCTGAAGATGGTTGGGCCTAGGACACTGCCCTGAGGAACTGCAACAATGTCCATGGTTCACGTTGGGACCCAATGACATAAAGAACAGCAGGATGGTAGTCTTGCAACGAGAAGTTTGATGCTATATTAAAAAGCAAGAACTCCAGGTGCCACATGCTAGGCCAGTTAGGGAGAAACAATTTAGAATGTCAATACGTGGCTCGACCGATGATATCTAGATCATGTGTGTTTGTTACAAATTTAATTTTGAGGTACGTTATAGTCCAGTAGATGGGGAACAAATGTGGTCAGCCAAAAAGGTTTGAAATTTTTTTTTCTAGCTATGATTGTTTTTGTTGTTGTTCATTTAGTAAATGAAAAACAGACGCCATGAAAAAAGTTTTACAGATAGTGTTTTTTTTAATATATAAGTGAATGGGAGAGTAGAACTAATCTGTATCTAATGTCCTATGGACATGTCAAAAACATCCATGATGCAAGGTATTTTTCCATATCCAAATAGACATATCAAAAGTGTTCCGCTCTCTATAGGTACTTTCTAGGTGCAATATTTTTAATTGGATAGCTAGATGGGCAAATACAGAAAAAAAATGTCCACCATTGGAATGGGCAAGACCTGGGTGTAGTATCACAATATGTTAATATATTTGCCCTATATAGGAAGCCTCGATATTCATTGTTTCTCTCACCCACCCCCACCCACCAAAAAAAAAAGCTTTAGAGAGAAGCTTCCTGCAGAACACCAATAGAGGTATTAATAGAAATGTGAGTTTATGATGATTCAAACATAAGCAGCCAGCTGACTGGTCAAGTTCACAGTGACTTGGATAAGGACATCAAAAACTTCAATAGGATGATACTGTAATGCTCACCTGACCCATGTGTGGGTAATTCAGTCCACAAGATTGAAATTAAAATCAGCTTATTTACAACACAAAATAAACATCCTTCATCAGCAGACATCAAGCTTTCCTATATTTTAATAGGTACAGCACACCAGCGTGCCCAGGATGCTTCAACTGGCCTCAGCACTCCAGACTTGGGTGGGGAAAGAATCAGCCTGGGTTTTCACTTCTGGTCATTATCTAGTGATCCCTGCTGCAGAGTATATGTGTGGATTTGGGTGAGGGCAGGATCTAACTTACCTAAGATGCGTTCGTGATGAAGTAACTTGCTGGATGTTCAAGGGTGTTTTCGATGGCAGATGCGGGGTGGGGCGGGAATTCCACCCACCATCCTGACACTATAGTGAACCTGATTCATTTTCCTGGGTTGGGCCTAATTAACAATGCAGGATGGGTTCCCAGATAAAAAGAGAGCCCAACACTTGTGGCAGCAAAATTCAGCAGCATTTCAGTGGGACACCTGCCACAGAGCCATAGGACTAGGAGGCACCATCAATGGGGGCAGAAGCACTCTAAAGATTTTAAGACTAATTTTTACAAAAAGCACTGGAATGAGCTGTCACCACCTTTGAAACAGATGTGGAGTAGAAGGGGGGGGAAAGAGAGGTGATCACTACTAGGCCCCTAATCTCGACATCGAGGCCATCAGCGGTATACTGAGGCTTCCCTGGCAAATACCGCCAGCCGTCTTCTGGCATTATCTGGGGTCAGCAGAACTGCAGCAGGAAGGCAAGTAAATCATCTGGATTCCTTAGCACCAGCATTATTTAAATGTGGTGAGGTGGTCAAGGATCAGGCAGCTGAGTTCCCTGCTTGGGGGAGGCGAGAGAAAAAATTGAGACATCAGTTACGAGAGGTAGGGATCTAATGATTCTGCTCCATGCTCCATTTTCCCTCCTTAAACTCCAATACCACCCAATTACAGCAGAGGGAAATCTAGGCTCACATGGTCATAAGAACGAAATAAGGGAGGATAGCTGATGACTGTGAAACACGTCAGTACCTTCAGGAGAAGACTGGGAGAAAAAGAATGAAGTACCACAGGGAACTGTAATTTCCTTGTAATTTAAGTAGACAAGTTAGTCCTTAACTATAGCTTCCAGGGGAAGTTTTCAGAAAATCTGAAGCCATGTTTCAAAGCCTTAATGTACATCTCACTTGTCAATCTCAGAAAAAGGGATCAAAACATTCAGTACCGACAGTCAACGTAAAATCGTGCTTTGGTCCGCTTGTTAAACTGATAGTTACATTTTGTTAGCTTCTTCCTTGCCAAGCAGATGTACAGAGAAAATAAAATATAAAAGTGAAGTCCACCTGAACATACTAATTTTCCTCACAGTTCACTCAGTTACATGTGTCACCACTGTTCTCCATGGTAATCTGTCTGGACGGGACTGAGGATGGCCACTGAATACTACCTTCTCCAAGGAACTTGTAGGAAAGAGAGAGTTCCATCAAGATGTGGGACCATGAAACTGGCCCATACTACTATTCCATCCATTACTGTATATATAGGAGACAATTATTGATTGTAGTATCCCCTAAGTGGCCACAGCCTCCAAACTTTACCCTGTTGTGTACATTAGACACAATAGAGCAGTCCCACCCCAGATATTAGTGGCAAACATCAGTTAGTAGACCACAAATATTGTAAGTATGTTTGTGGGAAGTTCTAGTGGAAGATTGCTCACAAGGAGTTGATAAAATTTTAAGTAGATACAGACTTGCTTCTCAGGAAAAGCAGCTCTATGGCTGAACCAGATTCCCATCTGTGCAATGCTTCAGACATAAATGCCATCATAACAGGACAAACAAACTGGGAAAAGGAGGATGTGATCTCATCCTTGTCTAATTTGTGCTGTTCATACGTGGATTAAGTACTATTTATTCAAGCTTGGATGATTTTATTGAGCTGATCTATTTTCGTGACATTGCTCAGAATTTTAATTAAAATTCACAACTGTAGAATAACGATGAAAAGGCATAACAGAAGGGCTCTTTTAGCAACAACAGCAACTTGCATTTATATAGTGCCTTTAAAGCAGTAAAACGTCCCAAGGCGCTTCACAGGAGTGTTATCAAACAAAATTTGACACCGAGCCACATAAGCCGATATTAGGACAGGTGACCAAAAGCTTGGTCAAAGAGGTAGGTTTTAAGGAGGGTCTTAAAAGGAAGTGAGGTAGAAAGGCGGAGAAGATTAGGGAGGGAATTCCAGAGCTTAGGGCCTAGGCAGCTGAAAATTTTTAAATCAGGATCCGCAATAAATACTACCATATAGGAAGAGACACATTTACAAGGACAAGTATAAATGGCTACGCCAACAGTGAAAACTGATGCCTTATTACAACAATGATGCTTCTCTCATAGGTAAGCAATAGTAGCACAAAGTGACTGTTCACAACAGCAGCAGAAAATAACATTGTTGTCTGGGGAGAGGGATACTCTTATAAATGTGGGAAGGAAAACATCATGTTGATTTGGTTGAAAAAAGTCATGTTGATTCGGTTTAAAAATCCTTAAATGGGACATGCACCCAATGAGTTTTCCCCAACTTATTACTAAACTTACACATAATTTGTGAAGTATAAACAAATGAAGTAGCTCTACCTAAGTTTTTTTTTCCCCCCACAGTTGTGAAATAAAACTGATGGACCTGGATTTTGTTCTATCTGGATCGTGTAGCATGATTGTCCAACTTTTAAATCATTCTAAACCTGAAGTGTACCTACTGAAAATATTTATATATATAAAAATGCACAGATTTTAACATTAAAGTTTGAACATATTACTGCCAAAACAGTGGAATTGTTTTCAGGTACATTTTTGATATTTACATGAACCTTTAAATGAAAGGGTCCTAAAAGGGCAAAATATACTTATGACATTCCTTTCTTATTACAAACTAATTCTAATCTATGAAGCTTTCTTTCTATATGCAGCGTTGGAACTAGTGTAGCCCTGTGCAATTCATTTCTGATTATCTGGCAATGGAAAGTAATCTAAGCAATATAACTAAGTAACATAATCTGAAATCATGTATTGCACTCTTAACTGATCTGCTACAATAATCACCCTACTTTAACTTCACAGTATTACTATAATAATTTTTCCCACCTTGTATTGAACTAAGAAGCAGTCTACATTTCCTTGCCCTGCACTCTGCATCTGCCTTTGCTTTCCTCACCTCATCAAAACCTTTGTCTCATGACTTGCTGTTGGTAAACTCCTGCCTGGTCTGCTTCACCGTAGAACATGGAGTAGACTTTCCTGACTCGAACTTGTTGAAATCCTAGCTTGCAACCTGACGCTTTTTTTTTGTACAGACTGTAACAGTGCTCTATTACGCTTGGTAGCTGCTAATCTAAAACGGTGCAAAATGTCACTGCTGTACCTAGTATAAATTCTATTACAGAATGTTTCAATTATTTATTCATATAATAATAGATATATATATTTATAACGAAGACGGGAATTTTAAATAGAGCCAAACCACAATGTAAAAATACTCATTAAGTACATCACATACAGAAATTTTAATTACAAAGTGAAACATGCTAGGGTTGAATTTACAACAGCATTAATAGTTATAGAAACCATTCAAACTGCAGAAATATATACAAGTGTTATTATAATTTAAGAGTCCAATCTGCAAACATTTAATTAGTGCAATTTTTTTCAGGGAAAGATAAGTTTGACTTTTAATACTTGCATATTAGTTTAAAATATGCATTTTGTACCAGTGCCAAACATTTGGACTTTTTAGGCATGATAATCTGCTGTATCATTAAGCAATTAAGGGGATGAAATTCCTCTGAATGAAAAATGGGAGAATGCTTTTTTTTGTTAAAAAAGCCAAAATGAACTGCTAATGAAATTGTATTCTCAGAAACTGCACATTTCAAATATGCCTATTCCCACAATTTTATTAGTGGATCATTACACAGGAAAACAGGCATATTCTCCCATATTTGCATTAATAGACATTTCAGGCTGTAAGTCAATAATAAAACAAATAAAAGACAACTTTTTGCCATTAGGGAGTTATTATGAAGAAATTCAGTTGCAAACTCAGGCCCACTATTTAATGTATCTAAGTTTTATAATTATTTACAATACATTAATACTCATTACAATCACGTACGGTAACTTTGGCCCCCTTTAATGTTTCTGGTGACATATTGAAAATCTCCAAAACCATTTTTGCTGCTCCTAACTCAAAAGATGAGGTAGATTTGTAACTGGTTACCAAGTTGATTACATTTTTAAGCTCTCTGATGAATAGCTTTCAATTTCATAAAGCACTGAAAAATCTTCATGATCTAAATTTCTATAGTAGCAGTTAATATCATGTAGCAAATTTTAACAAGTATTTCACTAGTTATGTGGCCAACTACAAAACTATATCATCTTCTTCAGTGCTAAAGCAGCTCATGCTGTCTAACCTAAATCTCCACTTTTAGAATGTGGTCGGGAGATGAAAAAAGCAGTTCTGGTAGCAATGCTACATTTCTTTTGTTCTATAGAGTTAAAGGCCAAATAGCATCATATCTCTCATATTCAATAAAAAAATTCCAAAAATAAATTTCTAAATTGATACAAGAGGTTAGTGCTTAAGTACACAATGTTTGCAGATGCATGGTCCCATACATTGTTGGTTCTTTGCATATCTGTTTTGTAAATGAACCAAGCAGATGTTGTTTGAACATTTAGGAATTATGATGTAATGCTACTTTTTATGTATGAAGAGGAGATTTGGATCATTTCAAGTTTCCCTACTTTAGAAAATAAATTTCTGATGTAACAAATATGCTTCAATTTATTTATTATCTGATTAAGTGTTTTAAAATTAGACAAACCAGATTAATGGGTTAATAAATGGATAACTAGAAAATAAAAATAGCCATCTATTCAAAACAAAATGCAAATTTTGCAGATATTCCTCTATTTGTTCCAGCGGTTGCCCCAAGCTTGAGCCATGCACAGCCTGTAGCTGAGGGGGCAATCTGGCAACTTGTTCAAGGTCTTAACCAACGTTCCCATGAGAAAATTGCTAGGTGTGCAAGAGTAGCTTGGTGACAACTCTCCCTCAGATTTTCTCTTCCACTGTGGGAAGCATCTACCCATCATTTCCTCACACTAGCATGGTGTGCTTGTAAGCAAGACACAAAAGAAAAGTAACCTGCATCCTGATCCTCTAATACAGTTCCACAACTAGGAATTTGTTAATTATACACAAAGTGAATTAGTCTAAATAATGATGAATTGATCAGTCCCAACTGAAAATAAACCTGTGAATTATAGAAATTGAAATTAAACCAAATTAATTCAAAGAAAAAAAAAGACTGGAGGATAAAGATTCAAAATAGATTTGAAATCACTAGAATATGCTCATCTTACTTTGCAGTTGTTGTAGTCTTATTTTTTTCTAAAAAGACTATCTGGTATTAGTCTAGCACTCAAAAGGAGCAATGATCATCTCCCCTCATCCTTTTTTCACCCTCTTAAAAATTTAGAAAACCATAAATTCATTTTATTATGGTTCCATACAGCGAAACGTCTTTGTTGTAATTTTGCCTCAATTAATTCAAGTAGCACACGACAAAGTTTAAAATTTGCATTTACATTTTTTTTTTGCTTTTTTCTACATCATTTTATATCCCCAAAATAAATGATTTTTTTGGTAAACTTGCAGTTTAATTTCATAGGATTAATGAAATAGCACTCTCAACTAAAAGTTGAGTGCATTACTTGGAGTAGTATACTGCTGGTTTCCTTGCACCACATATTATACCAGCTAGCAACTGACTTTCTCCTCTGGCAACATACCCTAGACTGACTTTTGTAAATTGTTGAAGAGCAGCTGTTGGTAAAACCTTCCAATTTCCCCATCTTCCCTGTGGGGAAGCACCAAGCCTTTCTTGATCACATCCCATCATTGCGCAGAAGAGATTGGGAACTTGGCCTGCAAGTAATTGCAGATGCAAGCTAAAATGCATACCACACATTAGTGCTCTAATTAGCTTTGTTGTTTTGCAATTATCGATATCTCCGCCCTTTTGTTTTTCCCAAGATAGATTGATTTTAAATTAGGAATTACAATAACTAATTTTTAAAAAAATAACTAATGAGTTTGTACTCAATTAGAACTGGTCAATGCACATTTAGTATTAGAAATTCTTCATAGGCTCAATGATATAAACCAAAATTGCCCACTTGTTACTACATACAAAAATTGACATAAATTTTACCTTCATAGTCTTCTTGTACCTGTCCACTGCCTAAATATTGAAATATGGCTAAATCTGAGAAAATCCTATTAAATAATAAAAGTTACTGAATATTGTTTGTTTATGTGCACTACAAACAATGTTGCATTCTTCAGCAGAAACTCTTACTGCCTTGTTTATACCTGGGTCTATTCTTAGGACAGTGCTCTAGTTGCCTCCACTCAGTAGCTCCAACACTGTATATCCATGCATCACCTGGAAGAGACAGACACAATATTCCTGATATAAAAGTTAATTTTCATCAATAAATCTGAGGTCACCCTTACTATTAACAATTTACAACAGTAACTGGAAAAAAGATGGATTACCTACATCTAGTTGTAACGGTTATTGTTTAACTAAGAAGTAGACTTTACATACAATATACAAGGCAAGAAATGTAACCAGGGAAAACAGAGGAACTCCTGACTTGTAAGACTGAAACTAGCGGTCATAGCTTTCGACTAGAAGAGCATCTCGTTTGAAGGATGCGAGACTATATCCATAGATCCACTCTTTAAAAGCTTAAATTATATATTTTTTTTAGGGAATAATTTCTCTACCAGTTAACACTCAACAGTAAAAAGAATAAGATCAACAGGGTTACTGGAGAACAGTGATACATTTGGAAAAGCTTAGAACAAGGTGCAAAGTTTACAAAATACACTTCAGAAATAAGCAAAATGCTATTAAATCAGCATCAATACACAAGAAATCTCACAGCTAGTAATAACCTATAAAACCATTCTTTCCTGGAGGAGTCAAGAACATGTACAGAACAAGAAAACAACACATGCCCATCAAGTCTGCTCTCTCCACTGACCATTTGCAATTTATCCTAAAATGGACCCTATCCAGCCCATTTAATTCCAAAGAAGGTGTCAATTTTAAAGTAAAACTCTAGAAGGCTTCTGCCTAATTCCAAGGATTACTGAACAAACCCAAATATCAGAACCATGTTATAACCTAAGTTATTAAATCCTGACCAGCTACATTTTAAAGAATCCATGGTTCCAAAACTGGGACCATTATGTTCCATACGTTATCTGTTGGTCCATATCCTTGTAATCTTCTTCCCCATCCTTAAACAGATATTTATGCAGCAGCTTAAGAATTAACCATCTTCAGCCAGAAGTGCCGAGTAGATGATCCATCTCGGCCTCCTCCAGATATCCCCACCATTACAGAAGCCAGTCTTCAGCCAATTCAATTCACACCATGTGATATCAAGAAACGGCTGAGTGCACTGGATACAGCAACGGCTATGGGCCCCGATAACATCCCAGCTGTAGTGCTGAAGACTTGTGCTTCAGAACTAGCTGCGCCTCTAGCCAAGCTGTTCCAGTACAGCTACATCACTGGCATCTACACGACAATGTGGAAAATTGCCCAGGTATGTCCTGTCCACAAAAAGCAGGACAAATCCAATCCGGCCAATTACCGCCCCATCAGTCTACTCTCAACCACAGTAAAGTGATAGCACTGCCGACGACACGTTCCATCAAGCAGCACTTACTCACCAATAACCTGCTCACCGATGCTCAGTTTGGGTTCCGCAAGGACCGCTCGGCTCCAGACCTCATTACAGCCTTGGTCCAAATATGGACAAAAGAGCTGAATTCCAGAGGTGAGGTGAGAGTAACTGCACTTGACATCAAGACAGCATTTGACAGAGTGTGACAGCAAGGAGCCCCAGTAAAATTGAAGTCAATGAGAATTAAGGGGAAAACTTTCCAGTTGCTGAAGTCATACATAGCACAAAGGAAGATGGTAGTGGTTGTTGGAGGCCAAATCATCTCAGCCCCAGGACATTGCTGTAGGAGTTCCTCAGGGCACTGTCCTAGGCCCAACCATCTTCAGCTGCTTCATCAATGACCTTCCCTCCATAAGGTCAGAAATGGGGATGTTCGCTGATGATTGCACAGTGTTCAGTTCCATTCGCAACCCCTCAGATAATGAAGCAGTCCGTGCCCGCATGCAGCAAGACCTGGACAACATCCATTGCCAAATCCCCCACCATCAACATCCTGAGGGTCACCATTGACCAGAAACTTAACTGAACCAGCGATATAAATACTGTGGCTACATGAGCAGGTCATAGGCTGGGTATTCTGCAGCGAGTGACTCACCTCCTGACCCCCCAAAGCCTTTCCACCATCTACAAGGCACAAGTCAGGAGTGTGATGGAATACTCTCCACTTGCTTGGATGAGTGCAGCTCCAACAACACTCAAGGAGCATGACACCATCCAGGACAAAGCAGCCCGCTTCATTGGCACCCCATCCACCACCCTAAACATTCACTCCCTTCACCACCGGCGCTCAGTGGCTGCAGTGTGTACCATCCACAGGATGCACTGCAGCAACTCGCCAAGGCTTCTCCGACAGCACCTCCCAAAACCGCAACCTCTACCACCTAGAAGGACAAGAGCAGCAGGCACATAGGAACAACACCACCTGCACACACCATCCCGACTTGGAAATATATCGCCGTTCCTTCATCGTCGCTGGGTCAAAATCCTGGAACTCCCTTCCTAACAGCACTCTGGGAGAACCTTCACCACACGGACTGCAGCGGTTCAAGAAGGCGGCTCACCACCACCTTCTCAAGGGCAATTAGGGATGGGCAATAAATGATGGCCTTGCCAGCGACGCCCACATCCCATGAACGAATAATAAAAAAAACAATATAGCAAAAAACACTATTCCTGAGTGAGTAGAGGACATTTTTTTTTCTCATCTCTCGTCTAACTTGAGAACTCCTAAATTTTATTCTTGTATCATGGAAAGAAATTTTAAGAACAGGAAAAAGACATTTGGCCAAACAAACCTGCCCCGATATTCTCTAGTTCTACCATAACATAAGTTATGTAACTTGTTCACATTTACATTATCCATGCATCTCTATTCTTCAAAAAGATCTACCTTTATCAAACAGAAAGTAGCTAAACTCTGAATATGATTTCAAGAATGTACAGTCCAAGAGTCTTTTTAACACTTTGAACTTGTCCCAGTTCATCAATGCCCCTTGGAAGATAGGGCTCCCAATTCTGTGCACTAAACAAAGCCTTTCCAAAAAGTTATATTTTAGGGTTTTTATACATTCTCCTTGGGTTCAGCATCACAGACCACTCCCATAAGTAAGCCTGTACACTCTGCAACCAGGATTATGTCTTGCCCAGTATCTAGATAAATGTAGCAAGCCCAGGGGTTGAACAGAGAATCCTTGTTATTGTACTTCAACTGAATATATGTCATGTTGGCATATGGCTTCCTCAAATTGGGAAAGGCAGAGGAATAAACTCTATTAGACAATTGCTTAGGCTCTAACTGCTGATTTGTTGAACAGTTAAATAAACACAATTAACTACAAGCTTTACTATGCTTCTGGGAATATCAATAACAAAGACACTTTCTCTGTGCTAACACGCAACACTGAAACATGATCCCTTACATCTTTCGTTACAGCTCGTTACCATGGACTTCCTGGTCTGCCATATCGCAACTGACTTCAAAATGACTGACAAGTAGGATTTTCAAGCCTCCCAGTGTCAGTGAGTCTTCCAAATGCGTGTGGACTTACCAAGTATTGTCGCTAGCAGCCCAAGAGGTTTTCACGCTTTAAATTTCCAACCGCAGCATTGCCCCCTCCCCGCTCCATGATGCCACCCACAACCGCTGCAGCGACCTGGGACCAACTGGTGTGTTGGGAACAATCGGGGGTCGATGGGAGGCTCCAGAGTTGAAGCCAGGAAGGGAGAGCGCGACTGGGGGTTGGGTAAAGGGATGAGAGGTTAGGGGATGGGAAAACTAGAGAATTTTGAGGGGGTGGGGGGGGGGGGGGGGGGGGGGGGGGGGGGAGAGGGAGGGGAGAGGCTGATGAGGTCAGGGCGGATTGGGGCTCAAGTGGGCTGTCACTGCTTGTGGAATTGTACTCCTAGTCAGTACCTCAGAGGACAAAAGAAACTGGAGAAATAAGAAAATGTATCTAGCAACCAAAAAATGTCTGCCTGCAGCAATATCAGCTATAGAACACAGAAGAAATTGTATATATACACTTACTAAGAGGTTGACTTTCTGCACTTAGTCCTCCAAACAGGAAGAGCTGATCATCTGTCACAGGAGTCAAAGTGTGCCATGAACGACCCTGTGGACGTACTCCTTTCACAGTAATTCTAAGAAAACATAGAAAAGTAGGAAAAATGCAATCTTATATCCAAGTACTCCTCATTCAGAAACCATACCGATAATTAAAAAAGGATGAAGTGCATAAGCATGTATTTCACTTGTTCGAATAATAGACTTTTATTCAACTTAATGCCAGACATGACATTTGCTGTAATTTATGCATCTCAGTCTCCATTAAAAAAAAACTACAATCTAACAATTGTGAATGCCTTCTCACTTCAGCAATCACTTTGATGGAGGCTCACTCCAGATACCCGCACAAGAGGCCAGAATTGGAAGAGCAGAGATCTCGGAGGGTTGTAGGGCTGGAGGAGGTTACACAGATCGGGAGGGGCGAGGCTACGGAGGGATTTGAAAACAAGGATGAAAATTTTTAAAAATCGAGGCGTTGCCAGACCGGAAGCTATTGTAGGTCAGTGAGCATAGGGTGAAGGGTGAACAGGACTTGGTGCGAGTTAGGATATGGACAAAAAAGTTTTGGATGAGCTCAAGTTTACGGAGGGTGGAAGGCTGGCCAGGAGAGCATTGGAATAGTCAAGTCTAGGTAACAAAGGCTTCTAGATATTACACCTTCTAAATATATTTAATCATAAAGGAAAAATGTCATAATCTGGAAACTTCATTTTAAATGACATATGTAGTTTCTTTCATTTGAAACAGGATGATGCTCCAATCTGTCAAATGCACTCTAGAGAACACTTTGCAAAAAGACATCCCAACGAGCTTCACAGCCAATTAATTACTTTCAGTAATGTAATGGATTGAAAATTGGTTAACAGACAGGAAACAGTAGGAATAAATGGGTCTTTTTCGGGGTGGCAGGCAGTGACTAGTGGGGTACCATAGGGATCAGTGCTTGGGCCCCAGCTATTCACAATATATATCAATGATTTGGATGAGGGAACCAAATGTAATATTTCCAAGTTTGCTGACGACACAAAACTAGGTGGGATCATGAGTTGTGAGGAGGATGCAAAAAGGGTTAAAGGCAATTTAGACAAGTTGAGTGAGTGGGCAAATACATGGCAGATGCAGTATAATGTGGATAAATGTGAAGTTATCCACTTTGGAAGGAAAAACAGAAAGGCAGAGTATTTAAATGGTGATAGATTGGGGAATGTTGATGTACAAAGGGACCCGAGTGTCTTTGTACACCAGTCACTGAAAGCAAACATGCAGGTGCAGCAAGCAGTTAGGAAAGCAAATGGTACGTTGGCCTTCATTGCAAGAGGATGAGAGTATAGGAGCAAGGATGTCTTACTGCAGTTATACAGGGCCTTGGTGAGACCACACCTGGAGTATTGTGTGCAGTTTTGGTCTCCTTACCCAAGAAAGGATATATTCTTCATAGAGGGAGTGCAGCGAAGGTTTACCAGACTGATCCCTGGGATGGCAGGACTGTCATATGAGGAGAGACTGGGTCGACTCGGCCTATATTGTTGGAGGCCAATCAGCTCAGCCCCAGGACATTGCTGCAGGAGTTCCTCAAGGCAGTGTCCTAGGCCCAACCATATTCAACTGCTTCATCAATGACCTTCCCTCCATCATAAGGTCAGAAATGGGGATGTACGCTGATGATTGCACAGTGTTCAGTTCCATTTGCAACCCCTCAAATAACGAAGCAGTCCGAGCCTGCATGCAGCAAGACCTGGACAACATCCAGGCTTGGGCTCATAAGTGGCAAGTAACATTCGCGCCAGATAAGTGCCAGGCAATGACCATCTTCAACAAGAGAGTGTTTAACCACCTCCCCATGACATTCAACGGCATTACCATCACCGAATCCCCCTCCATCAACATCCTGGGGGTCACCATTGACCAGAAACTTAACTGGACCAGCCATATAAATACTGTGGCTACAAGAGCAGGTCAGAGGCTGGGTATTCTGCGGCAAGTGACTCACCTCCTGACTCCCCAAAGCCTTTCCACCATCTACAAGGCACAAGTCAGGAGTGTGATGGAATACGCTCCACTTGCTTGGATGAGTGCAGCTCCAACAACACTCAAGAAGCTCGACACCATCCAAGATAAAGCAGCCCGCTTGATAGGCACCCCATCCACCACCCTAAATATTCACTCCCTTCACCACCGGCGTGCTGTGGCTGCAGTGTACCATCCACAGGATGCACTGCAGCAACTCGCCAAGGCTTCTTCGACAGCACCTCCCAAATCCGCGACCTCTACCAACTAGAAGGACAAGAGCAGCAGGCACATGGGAACACCACCAGCTGCACTTTCCCCTCCAGGTCACACACCATCCCAACTTGGAAATATATCGCCGCTCCTTCATCGTCGCTGGGTTTGTATTAAAAACAGATAACTTTTTTTTGCTGGAAATCACAGCAGGTCCGGCCGCATCTGTATATGGAGAACAAGCCAACTACGACTTGAGTCTGGATGACTCTACGTCAGGTGGGGTTACATGTAGCGTGACATGAACACAAGATAAAAAATTTTTTTTAAAAAGTTATGTTTTTAATACAAACCCCAGCATCTGCTACATTTGACCCCTTGTGACCCCACCTCAGTATTCTTGGATGTAATGTTTCCCTGACTAACCTGGTAGAACACCATTCACTCCTGATTGCTGTGATTATCTCTCTGCCGAGGTGTGATAAAGGACAGTTAGAAAGATTATCTGTAATCACCAGGCACTGTTCTCTGACTATATATGCTGTGCCTTTATGCAACTCTTCACTTCACCTGACGAAGGAGCAAAGCTCCGAAAGCTTGTGATTTCAAATAAAGCTGTTTGACTATAACCTGGTGTTGTGCGACTCCTTACATTTGTCCACCCCAGTCCATCACCGGTATCTCCACATCATGGGTGTAGCAACTCCAATGTTCGGAGTACTTGCCACCACATAGGCATTCAGGAAACCTTGATGCTGGGTTGCTTGGCCAGGTCCCAGCCTGGTTTCTGTCCATTCCAGCAGACTCCCGCTGAAGTTACAGCCTTCTTATCTTTCTTAATCCCCCAAAATTTTACAATATGTTTCTGCTGTAATGAAGTTGAAGAATGATGTATATGCTACTCAATTGTTTCCTTTCTAAAATACAGTACACTAGAATTAATTTAAACAGATGGCAGTAAACAAACAATCTGGGGTGATGATAAAGGAGCTTACTTCTAGTATCAGTTGGCTTACAAATATATCCAACAATGATTTAGTGCTTCAGGAAATGCAAAACATACTAAATCTCATTCCAATAGGCTGAAGGAGGACATAGCATCGGGATCTTCTTTATATTCACAGGTACAGCACAGATTTGATTGATGTAGACAAATCAAAAACAGCAGAATAAAATGAAATAAAGGAAGGGGGATGACAAGACAATATACATGGGCAGATTCTGAATTTCCCTGTGGCAATGAAGCTTCAAACCACTGGTGGGTTTGGAGATGAAGGGAGCATAATCAGATTTTTAAGATCAAAATTAAAGTACCTAACGTATCAATAATAGAAACAAAAGTGATCAAGGGAGGAAAAAAAAAGGTTTTCTGCCGCTTGTGCTTGATCTACGTATTATATAGAAAATAAAACTACTTACTCTCCAGACCAAGTCCATGTATCCAAGTCTAAGCAGTGCAAATCATTAATTCTCGTTTCCTGAAAGTCAAGGGAAAAGTGTATGTTAAACAGATATATTTTACATATCAACGGAAGTGCCTACCTTGTAGAGTCTTCCCCTATTTTAAAGAAACCACAATTCACCTACCACAGCAATAAATAATAAGATACAAATGAGACAAAGATGCAGTTTTTTTGTTAATCACATCACATTTCTTTCCAGCACCATCTAATTAGTGCCTTTAGACTCCCATTAGTTCAAAGTTCAACTGGCCAACTGGGGTCAACTGGCCACAGCTCAACTGGGGGTGCAACTGGCCAAACCACACAGATAACAGAGAGGGTGAACAATTTAATCCTTTAAAGGATGGATTCAGACATAGATCACAAGAGTGAAAGGATGGTGTAACAACCCACTTCATTACCAAGTATTTCCTCCTCCTTCCCCCACTGTTATACAAGACCTATGCCAAATACCAGACACCCTACTCTCAAAGTTCTACCAATGCTGCTCTGCAACTGGTCAGAAAGTGTACAAGTACTTTTCTTCCCGTTTACTTTTTTAAGGGTTCAGCCCAGCCAAATAAAAATAGCAAGATGCTGCATGTGTAATCAGAGTTAAAGCCCACGTTTTGTTACTCCATTGTGAAACATATCAATACTGTAACATTCTTCCAAGAAAAAAGGAATTTCCCCCCACTACTAACAAGGCTTTCAGGCATTTAGTCAGAAATATTAAATATATAAATACACACTAATTCATGATTCCAAAAATGAACTCTTAATTAAGAATATTCACTTACTTCTTCCCGTACAGTTTTGAAGTTATTTTCTTACATAAGATAACCTTTCACTACACTATGTCCTGCGAGATAGCCTCAATAAAGACATCAATATTTATAATTTTACCTGTTCAGTTAGAAAACAGATGAGCAACTCACCAGTATCCTTCCTCCAAATAAATAACCTTTATTTCCCAGTGTGGCACATGCATGGGCTGCTCGAGGTCGAGGTGGCATGCCCTATCAAACAGTAAATGTTCAGGTATGTCGTAATCACAAGAAAGATAATTAAAACCTAAATAAAGGCATTTTCTACTAAAATTAGTGCATGTGACTAAAATGATGTCGCTGTAGCCACACCTGTGGTGGACAATACTGCTCCAGAAAAACTGAAAAATGAGGAAAATAGTTGTAATACAAAAATAATTTAAAACTCATGCAAGTGATTTATATATAAAAAGATGCCTCCATGCACACAGTTTTACAAACATAGAACAGTGATTTATACATTGGTACACCATATAAGATCAAAATTACAATAGGGCAATACATATAGTTTTTGTAACTATTTGAAAATTTGAGTTTACTCATTGATTATGTAGCATAAAATTTGGAGTATAAATCTGGTCATTCTGCAATTTTATTATAGCCCAAGTTTCAACATACTTTAGTTGCTGGCTGGTACCAAACATTCATACTGGGATCAAAGACATGGATGTCATAATTCCATCCCCAGAACATCTCTTCTTCCTTGGAGAAAAATTTAAAAGGGTAAAGACTTTTTTAAAAAAAAACATTGAATTCCTAAACATTACTTGTATCTAAGAATGTCGAACATGGTTACAAATTTCAGGTCTGCACTAGATATTCTCGTGGGTTCAGCATCACAGACATTCCTGTAAGCAGACCATGCATTCTGTATGATCAGGTGGATACTTTTACTGCCCAATAACTAGTCATACAATAGTGTGTCCTGAGAGCCGCAACAATAAGGACCCATGTGATATCACAATATCCAATGCACACAAGTGTCCCCATATGCAATTCTCCTATCTTCCAGAAGGTAGACTGATAAACTGGTTTACTTTATTCTTTTCAGTCCTGTATTTTGTGTAACGTTTTCAGTGAAATTCAATCTATATCCTATTACTCCTCATAACATGGAAAATAACGAAGTATGCCACTCTGCCCCTGTTAACAAGCAAAATTCACTTTACAGACTGAAACTAGCAGGCACTAACCTTAGAAAGAGCATTTTCTCCCTCTCCGACTGTTTCCTACTTAAACTCACTTCAAACTGCCTTCTTTTCCAGGCAGAGAGGAAGTCACAGTTTTGGCCTCTAAATCCTCCCTCAGTTTGGTGTTGAGGATTAGCTAGTTGAGCTACCAATCAAATCTACTACCTGAATCAAAAGCTTCACCTCCCTCACCCCTGCCATCACCACAGCATATAAATGGCCAGTTCAGCTAGGAGTCCCTGCTGTGCTCAGTGAAACCATTCTAACATTATAGGTGCAATTAGCACTAAAGATATACTAATAACTCCCACTGTCTCAAAATTATAAGAAATACAATTATTTTAGACAGTACATCTAGCACCAGTGAGCAAATCTAAACCATGTTACCTGACAGCTTGACTTGTGGAAAGATGACACCTTGTGTACCGATTTTAACTTAAAACTCACCCATAGGAATGTCAAGTTTTAGATTGTAGAAGCTACTGGTATACCTATAAAAACTTTGTTGTTGCACACACCACAAATAAAGAGTTTGGGGTAAAAGCCTGAATTGCAACAAGGTCCTCGTCAGATGGTCCACAAACTGCAAACCAATCCATAAACTTTTTTTAAAAAAAGCTGGGTGAAATCCCTTTGATACTCTAAGACTGAAGTAGGCAATTATATCTCTTTCTATTATCTTTCATGTATATTACAGAACCTATTCAGGTTACAAACTACTACCAAATTATTTTATGTCAAACAACATTTAGTGGAAGTGTAGTACAGATTGTGAACTATCTGAAATGGTTCTTGTTATGATTTGGGCTTTCCCCAACATGCTTTACCTGTGCTTATAACAGCAGAAGAACGCAAGCCCAATCAATAGCAAGCATCTCCAACAGGGCACATCATGGCAAAGGGCAAGCATCTTCCAACCACGTTCCAGATGGAAAACATGAGTGGGTCTAGTGCATCTCATTGTGCAAGTCAATATTCTCAGAATCACTCTGATGATAAAGTCAAAAGTACCATTTGCAACTGTTGGACAAAAAACCTGGAAGCTGCGCTAAGATGTGCTGTGTCTGATGAATTCCAAACTTGGATCAAAGAGAAATACTGCAAAGTTTTGCACTGAATGGTGGTAGATGTTTGTTAAGTAAATATACATCTGCAGTACAAGGCATTTCCTACTAAAATTAATGCATATGGCTAAAACATGTGTCACCATAGCTACACATGGCTAGTCAGCAATTTCTATTGGTTAATAATAATTCCCCAGAAATGGAAATGAAATACCAAATAGAGAAAATTTATAATTAAATTGACAGGATCTTACCCAGGATGCTTCATTCACATCAAATGAATCGTTTAATTCGCTGATTTTCTTGCATCCATAGCCGCCAAAATATATCAATCTGTCAGAAATTAAAGTCACTTTTTGAAATGCAGGAACAATTTACATTAGTAGCTATTTCTTACGCCACACCAAGTTCCATTCAAGACAAAAATGACAAACCATTTTTGACAAATATTAATTTTGAAGATGATTAAGAATTCTGAATATTTTTCAATTAGTGACATAAAAAAGTTCAGTGAAAAATGAAAAATTAATTTAACAAAAGCATTGTACATTATAACTTGTATAGCACTAAGAACAAAAAGGTACAAAATTTGTTCAGCAGGTTAAAGGGTTAATTCTATTACAAATCTAGCTGTCCTATATGGTGTCACCCATGGCTCAGCAGTAACACTCTCACCTCTGAGTCAGAAGGTTCAAGTCCCACTCCAGATACTCGAGTACATAATCTGGGTGGACATTCTATCCAGTACTGAGGGAGTGCTGCACAGTAGGAGTTGCCGTCTTTTGGATGAGACATTAAACAGAGGTCCTGTCTGCCCTCTCAGGTGGATGCGTACAATCCCATGGAACTATTGATAGAGGAGCAAAGGAGTTCCCCCAATATCCCGACCAATATTTATTCCTCAATGCGTGCATACAGTATCTTGGGGTATTTGGGACTTCAATATTCTATTACGAACATGCACATTATAATACTAGGAAGTAAATTTATTGAAAAAGATTAGGATATCAACTGTGTTAATAAAGTTTAGTGACTTACCTGTCTTTATATACCCAGCAAGAAAGTTTATCTCTTGGAGTAGGAGGATTTCCTTGGTAATTACTGAGCTTCTTCCAAGTAAACATGTCATCCTTTACTTGCAAATTAACACAATACAGCTGTTTCAAATGTTTAAAAAAAATTAGTACTCTTGTCTGCATTATCTATAATTTCATTCTAAGTAGAAAAGCATGGATAATTTACTACCCATATCCTCTTACGAAAAGATACTTCGATAAATTAGCCATAAAAACTGAAATTAAGTCATTTCCTTTCAAGTGTCACATCTAAAAGCTTACAAAAATGGACAGTGTTGTAGTGGATCACATTAGTGCGCAGACTTACCTAGCATCAGAACATGCAACTACTTCATTGAGAGTTCCCACTCTAAGCTGGATAGCCAGCTAATTGAGGCATTATGTGTGAGAAAAGTAGAGGAAAAGCAGAAGAATTAGAACTGCATCCCTCCTGGGGACACTGAATGCAGGCAGAAAACCTGTAACAGGTCAACTGCCTACCCTTTTAGTTTGGAAATTGTGGATGACAGGCAGGAATGATTGACTTTATTAATTCCTTTTAGTTATGAAAAGGTAAATCTTATTGAAAATTGTTTTGTAAAATAAAAGGTTATACATAATCTCCTAACCTTTAGAAATGTAATAGGAGCTTCCTATGGTTTATATAATTTTGCTTCTTTCAAATGGTTCATTTAACTAAATCAAAAACAGAACAATTTTTATTATGAGAAGCTCAAGGTAACTTTTGATCACACATATATTTGACCTAACTTATTTAATTCCCATCCCAGTTGCACTATTACAGGAAGCAAAGGCCAAGCCTTTCCCAATGGGTGAATAGAGCAAATCAGATACAGAGTAGTCCAGCAGCAGGCTTCCTCCTTACCGTCTCAGAAAAGAAGTACATGGGGGAAATAAAGGGCAAAAATCAATGAAGGGGAAAAGAAATTAGGGGAAGTTAAAAGCTTGTACCTTCAAAGCAGTCAAAATTACTGTAACTATGTGCATATAAATATGTATTGCATTTTACTAAATTTTCATTACAATAGGCACTGAATTTTTTTTAACATTTCAAAAAATCCCCCCTTTTCTGGGAAAATATGCCACCTGATATGATGCTAACCCATATAGATTAGAAACATTGTAGGGTTGATCCCTGGTCCACGCCGAGTTGGCCAATTTCAGTCAGGAGAATAGCATAGGTGCTACAATTGGTTTCAGAAATGCTGGACTAGAGAGGGGAGAAAATAAATTCACAAAGGTTCCTGCTCCTGATCAATATCCAGTGGTTACTGCTGGAAAGTACATATAAATGGATCTCTAGATCATGGTTAAGCAGCCTGCGTTCAATGACCGTCCAGGTTCACGCATGAAGAATCGACATTTGGCAAGCTACCATAGAACTGCTGATGCTTTCGGAAAAGGTATCCAAGCATGAGTCAGCACCTTCAGGAGAGGAGCTAAGAGGCAGGAGAAAAAGTTTTGTTTAAAAATCTCCCTTTTAGAATGTAGCTCCACAACACAGCTCAAATAAAAATCAGCAGGGTTGAGGAGTGGAATATTAAAGCCTAAATTCCATCACTCCTTGGCATTTCGTGTTGGTGTTCGAACATTCAGCATCATCGTGCTGTGCTCTGTTTACCGAAGATAAGACAGAACACATTTTGCAAAAGTAGCTCTCCATTTCCTAACTGTTTCAGCAAAGTAGAAAACATGATAAACAGTACAATAAAAACATTTACGATAGATGACCTACTTCATTACTATATCCTAGATCATCATATCCTCCAAAAATGTACATGACTCCATTCAGACAAGCTGCACAGCTTCCCGACATAGGACGAGGGAGCTCTCCTTTCATTGGTTGTCTCTGCCTGTATTAGAGGAACATGGGTTGAGATATTTTTACACATCAAATAAAATATGAATTACCCAAGTGTTGCAATATAATGAATACCATTTAGCTCCAGTTTATATCAATTAAAACCACTTGCACTTTAATTTGTATAGGATATCTGTTAAGTTTAATTAGTAATCTAATAAATAAGAGGAATGGCAGGGCAGCTCAGATCTGTCGAATGCACGGCCTGTGCCATGTGGGAACTTCGGGACGCCTCCTGCATCCTGGACAACCAAAGGTGCAGAAAGTGTCACCAGGTGGAGGAACTCGAGCTTCGGATTTCGGAGCTTGAGCAGCAGCTGGCATCATTGCAGTGCATCTGCGAGGCCGAGAGTTTCATGGATAGCACTTTTCTGGAGGTGGTCACCCTGCAGCTTAAGAGAGTGCAGGCAGAGGAGGACTGGGTGACCGCCAGGCAGACAAGGAGGACCAAACAGGTAGTGCAGGAGTCCCCTGAGTGCATCTTACTCTCTAACCAGTATTCGTGAGGGAGAGGGTTCCTCTGGGGAATGCAGCCACAGCCAAATCCACAGCACCATGGGTGGCTCAGCTGTACAGGAGGGGAGGAGAAAGATCAGGAGAGCAATAGTGATAGGGGATTCAATAATTAGGGGAACAGAAAAGCATTTCTGCGGCCACATACGCAAGTCCAGGATGGTATGTTGCCTCCCTGGTGCCAGGGTCAAGGATGTCATTGAGCGGCTTACATTCTGAAGAGGGAGTGTGAACAGCCAGAGGTCGTGGTCCATATCGGTACCAACGACATAGGTAGAAAGAAGGATGAGGTCCTGCAGGAAGATTTTAAGGATTTAGGAAAGAAATTAATAAGCAGGATCTCAAAGACTCCAGATTACTCCCAATGCCACGCACTAGTGAGTATAGAAATAGGATAGAGCAGATGAACGTGTGGCTGGAGAGATGGTGCAGGAGGGAGGGCTTTAGAACCAGTTCTGGGAGAAGTGGGACCTGTACAGGCCAGATGGGTTGCACCTCAACAGAGCTGGGACCAATGTCCTTGCGGGGAGGTTCGATAGTGCTGTGGGGGAGGTTTAAACTAATTTGGCAGGGATGTAGCATCGGAAAGGAGAAACACGTGCACAAAGGATTGGGAGAGACAGTTAGCAGTAGAGTAAGAAATAATACGGTATTAGGTGGGATCAGATTAAGAGAGAATACAAGAAGGTCTAAAATAGGTTTACAGTGCATGCGTGTAAATGCACAAAGCGTAGTAAACAAGGTTGGTGAGCTGCAGGCGCAATTAGCCACATGGGAATATGATGCTGTGGCGATAGCGGAGACCTGGCTCAAAAAAGGGCAGGACTGGGTACCAAATATTCCTCGATACAAGGTGCTCAGGAAAGATAGGGAAGGAAAGAAAGGGGGGGGGGGGGGCGGCAGTATTGATTAAGGAGAATATTACAATGCTGGAGAGAGAGGATGTCCTGGAGGGGTCAAGGACAGAATCTATTTGGTTAGAGTTAAGAAACAATAGAGGTGCCATTACACTACTGGGGGTATTCTATAGGCCACCAACTAGTGAGAAGGATATAGAGGCACAAATTTGCAGGGAAATTACAGAGATGTGCAAGAGCCATAGAGTACTGATAATGGGGGACTTCAACTATCTTAATATAGACTGGGATAGTAATAGGGGCAAAAAGAGGGAGGAATTTTTGAAGTGTGTTCAGGAGAACTTTCTTGACCAGTACATTTCCAGCCCAACCAGGAAGGAGGCATTGTTGGATCTAGTTCTGGGGAATGAGGTGGGCCAAGTGTCAGTGGGAGAACATTTAGGGAACAGCAATCTTAGTATCATAAGGTTTAGATTAGCTATGGAAAAGGACAAGGACCACTCTAAAGTAAAAATACTCAATTGGAGGAGGGCCAATTTCAGTGAGATGAGAACAGATCTGTCCCGGGTAAATTGGAATCAAAGATTAGCAGGCAAAACTGTAATTGAACAATGGGATTTTTTAAAGAGGAGATTGTACGGGTACAGTCTTGGTACATTCCCACGAGGGAAAAAGTTAGGGCAACTAAAACCAGAGCTCCCCGGATGACAAAAAGAGATAGAGGGTAAGATGAAGCAAAAAAATGGGTCGTATGACAGATGTCAGGTTGATAATACAAGTGAAAACAAGGCTCAATATAGAAAGTTCAGAGGTGAAGCAAAAAAGGAAATAAGAGGGGCAAGAGAGTATGAGATTAGAATGGCAGCTAACATAAAAGGGAATCCAAAAGTCTTCTATAGGCATATAAACAGTAAACGGATAGTAAGGAGGGGTGGGAACGATTAGGGACCAAAAAGGAGATCTACACTTGGAGGCAGAGGGCATGGCTGAAGTAATAAATGAGTACTTTGCATCTGTCTTTACCAAGGAAGAAGATGCTGCCAAAGTCACAGTAAGAAGAGGTAGTGGAGATACTGGATGAGCTAAAAATTGATAAAGAGGAGCTACTTGAAAGGCTAGCTTACTTAAAGTAGATAAGTCACCCGGTCCAGATGGGATGCATCAGAGGTTGCTGAGGGAAGGGTGAAAAGTTGCAGAGGTACTGGCCATAATCTTCCAATCATCTTTAGATATGGGGGAGGTACAAGAGAACTGCAAATGTTACACCCTTGTTCAAAAAAGGGTGCAAGGATAAACCCAGCAACTACAGGCCAATCAGTTTAACCTTGGTAGTGGGGAAACTTTTAGAAACAATAATCCGAGACAAAATTAAGAGTCACTTGGACAAGTGTGATTAATTAAGGAAAGCCAGCACGGATTTGTTATAGGCAAATAGTGTTTAACTAACTTGATTTGAGTTTTTTTGATGAGGTAACAGACAGCATCGATGAGGTCAATGTGGTTGAGGTGGTGTATATGAACTTCCAAAAAGCGTTTAATAAAGTGCCACATAACAGGCATGTCATCAAAGTTGAATAAAAGGGGTAGAAGCAGCATGGATACGAAATTGGCTAAATAACAGGAAACAGAAAGTAGTGGTGAACGGTTGTTTATCAGACTGGAGGGAGGTATGCAGTGGTGTTTCCCAGCGGTCGGTACTAGGACCATCGTTTTTCTTGATATATATTAATGACTTGGACTTGAGTGTACAGGGCACAATTTCAAAATTTGCAGATGACATAAAACTTGGAAGGGTAATGAATAGTGAGGAGGATAGTGATAGACTTCAAGAGGACATAGACAAGCTGGTGGAATGCACGAACACATGACATGAAATTTAACACAGAAAAGCATGAAGTGATACATTTTGGTAGGAAGAATGAGGAAAGGCAATATAAACTAAAAGGATACAATTCTAAAAGGAGTGCAGGAACAGAGATCTAGGGTTATATGTGCACAAATTGTTGAAGGTGGCAGGGCAGGTTGAGAAAGCGGATAAATAAGCATACGGGATCCTGGGTTTTATAAATAGAGGCACAGAGTACAAAAACAAGGAGGTTATGAAGAACCTTTATAAAATACTGGTTCTGCCGCAACTGGAGTATTGTGTCCAGTTCTGGGCACCGCACTTTAGGAAGAATGCAAAGGCCTTAGAGAGGGTGCAGAAGAGATTTACTAGAATGATTCCAGGGATGAGAGACTTCAGTTACATGGATAGACTGGAGAAGCTGGGATTGTTCTCCTTGTAACAGAGAAGGTTGAGAGAAGATTTGAGAGAGGTATTCAAAATTATGAAGAGTCTAGACTGAGTAGATAGAGAGAAACTGTTCCCATTAGCAGAAGGGTCAAGAACCAGAGAACATAGATTTAAGGTGATTAGCAAAAGAACCAAAGGCAACATGAGGAAAAACTTTTTTTTAAAAAAAACACAGCGAGTGGTTATGATCTGGAATGCACAGCCTGAGCGGGTGGTGGAGGCAGATACAATCGTGGCTTTCAAAAAGGGAACTGGATAAGTACTTGAAGGGAAAAAATTTGCAGGGCTACAGGGATTGGGCAGGGGAGTGAATTGCTCTTGGAGAGCCGGCACGGACTCGATGGGCCGAATGGCCTTCTTCCGTACTGTAACCATTCTATGGTTCTAAATCACTAAAGAAGCAAATTATTTTTATAGGCGGTATCCCCCATTTCGTTTCTTCATTGATCTTCCTGACACCTGCATCTGAAAGTGTGAGTGCCCACAGTCCACTTCCAAGTGTCAGCCTTGGCTCAGTAGTACCACTCTGGCTCAGAGTCAGAAGGTCATGGGTTCAAGTCCCACTTCAGAGAATTCAGCACATATTGTAGGCTGACATTTCAGTTCAGCACTGAGGGAAGGCAGTCTGCCTGTCCTCTCAGGTGGACATAAAAGATCCTTTGGCACTTTTTGAAGAAAAGCAGGGGAGTTTTCCAGATATCCTGGCCAACATTTATTCCTTAACCAACAGATTATGTGGTCATTTATCTCATTGCTGTTTGTTGTACCTTGCTGTGCACAGAAGTCAGAAATGGGGATGTTCGCTAATGATTGCACAGTGTTCAATTCCATTTGCAACCCCTCAGATAATGAAGCAGTCCGTCCCCGCATGCAGCAAGACCTAGACAACATCCAGGCTTGGGCTGATAAGTGGCAAGTAACTTTCACGCCAAACAAGTGCCAGGCAATGACCACCTCCCCATGACATTTAACGGCATTACCATCGCCGAATCCCCCACCATCAACATCCTGGGGGTCACCACTGACCAGAAACTTAACTGGACCAGCCACATAAATACTGTGGCTACAAGAGCAGGTCAGAGGCTGGGAATTCTGCGGCGAGTGACTCACCTCCCGATTCCCCAAAGCCTTTCCACCATCTACGAGGTGCAAGGCACAAGTCAGGAGTGTGATGGAATACTCTCCACTTGCCTGGATGAGTGCAGCTCCAACAACACTCAAGAAGCTCGACACTATCCAGGACAAAGCAGCCCGCTTGATTGGCACCCCATCCACCACCGGCGCACAGTGGCTGCAGTATGTAGCATCCACAGGATGCACTGCAGCAATTCGCCAAGGCTTCTCCAACAGCACCTCCCAAACCCACAACCTCTACCATCTAGAAGGACAAGGGCAGCAGGTACATGGGAACACCACCACCTGCACACTTCCCTCCAAGTCACACACCAACCCGACTTGGAAATATATCGCCGTTCCTTCATCGTCACTGGGTCAAAATCCTGGAACTCCCTACCTAACAGCACTGTGGGAGAACCTTCACCACACGGACTGCAGTGGTTCAAGAAGGCGGCTCACCACCACCTTCTCAAGGGCAATAAATGCTGGCCCTGCCAGCGATGCCCACATCCCATGAACGAATAATAAAAAAATTTTAAAAATCAGCTGCCACATTTCACTACATTACAACGCAACTACCCTTCAAACAATACTTCAGTGGGTGTAAAGCACTTTCAGATGTCCCAAGGTTGTAAAAGGTGCTATTTAAATGCAAATTTGTTCTTTCTTTCTCGCTGCCAATGCCACTGTAGCCGATTGCCATTAAGTGTCAGGAGACACTCAAGCATCACCCTTCTCTTGAATTCCCTTTCCCCCCCTACACGAAAAGTGTTGTAGTCTCTTTTTGGCACCGAGAACAGAATAGGATTCCAACCTGTATCCAATCCTACTCCATGACATTAACTGTCACTCTTGGTACCATGTAGGCAGAAAAATTAGGTTAAAAACAGTTTCTGTCACAGATCTCAAAAGACTAGAAGGTCAAACTATTCAACTTAATGCCCATTCTCTCTGCTGCAAAAGCAAGTGTGCCTCGCCAAAGGGATAATGTTTACAAGGTGCTTTGACATGGACTTCAGACATTGCAGCTGTAATTATGTAGGCTGACATGTCCACTCATAACTATCTGTTCAGGTGTTGGTCATTGGAGGGTCGACAGTGGGAAAATATCCCTGGGGGGGGGTTACAGCTTCAGCAAGAACTGTAGCATGTAACAGGGAGAAAAAGACTTCAAAATCATGTAAATAACAGGAAATAAAAGTAGTAAAGTTTTGATGCGGGGGGCGGAAAAAGAGAAAAGAGAACAAATGTGCAAATATAGGGACCTTCAGTGTAGTGTAAATAACTGGAAGTGATAGGTTTTGGGGAGGGAACAACAGGTTACCTGGATCTTAAAGCAAGTTTTGGAAGAGATATTAATATCTCTAAGACCTGCATTTATCTGTAAGATACGTAATGTTTTTATTCCAGTCATGTGACATATTGCTTTAGTAAATTTGCTATATTAAGCAACGGGCAAACTTCTGTTGCATTTAGACCACAGTAGGACAGTGGTAAACACCAGAAACTGAACTCCATCCATGCAATAAAAAATAAACGGTTACACTTTTGTCACCAGAGAAAATGACTTACCATACACCGCTTTCTATTTCATAAACCCAGATTTCGTCGTTCGGTAAGTAAACTTCGTTATTTTCATATGTCTGAAATAGAAAAAACAATGCCTTACTCCTTCCTGCAATCTTACTAATATCCTGCAATCTTACTATTAATCCAACATTTGGAAATTAATGTTACAAAATTTGCTTTTTTAAAAAAAAAGATCACTCAGTAGGGGCAAAGGATGAAAAAGTATTTTCAATGTAAAGGATTCCCATCAGAATAAGTAACGAAAATTTTAAACATCTATCCCAGAAAAAAAAGATTCTGATCAATGCTGGATCTGATGCAACCTCGTGGAACCTGTGATGTCAATTCTTCACACAGAAAGAGGCCCACTCAGAGTGATTCATTACTTTTCCAATAGGTTCATTGCTCTGCCGAGTGCCATTCCACAGATACCAGCAAGTAGCTGCTTAAGAAATCTTGTAGATTGGTAGCGAGGTCGTCTCAATGCCAGTGCAAGGTGCCTGTGCCAGGAAAATTAATGTTGAGAAAGTGAGAACCTGTATCAAATTGATACTTTTTTTTTTGCAATGCGCATGGCTACTGAAATGAACCTAGCCCCATCAATCTACCAGTTTTCGTACGCTTGCTGAAAGGGGGAGTGGCTCCCCACGAGGGTGTCAAGGGCACACTAGTTAGGTTTCTATAGGGGAGTAGGAGAACAAGAAATTAAATCATTTTTTCCCACATTATTAGATAGGGTGGTGGGGAGCATACATTTAATATACGGTTTTCTCACTGATACTTGTCTTCAGTACAGCTGTTTTAGAATAATATTCCTGATCTTTCTAAAAACCTTAAAAATTTAACTGTTAATAGTAACATTGACCAAACAGTCAAATTGGTGCGGTAGTAACTAGATATTTTTATTTTTAGACCGTCTAGAATATTCCATCAAAATTAATAAAAACAAGATATTTGTATCTGTCTTCACAGTAGAAGGCACAAAAAGCATACCAGAAATAGTGGGGAACCAAGGGGCTAAGGAAAGTAAGGAACTTAAAGTAATTATCAGTAGAGAAAAAAGTACTTGAGAAACTAATGGGACTAAAAGCCGACAAATCCCCTGGGCCTGATGGCCTACATCCGGGGGTTCTAAAAAGGTGGCTGCAGAGATACTGAATGCATTGGTTATGATCTTCCCGAATTCCCTAGATTCTAGAATACCTTCCAATCTACTGGGACCAATCACGCTATTCAAGAAAGGAGGGAGAGAGAAGACAGGTAATTATAGGCTGGTTAGCCTGACATCAGTGGTTGGGAAAATGCTGGAACCCATTAGTAAGGAAGTGGTAACTGGGCACTTAGAGCATCATAATATGATTAGGCAGAGTCAACATGGTTTTATGAAAAAGGGAAATCGTGTTTGATAAATCTATTAGAGTTCTTTGAGGATGTAACTAGCAGGGTAGATAAAGGGGAACCAGTGGATGTAGTGTATTTGGATTTTCAAAAGGCACAATGATAAGGTGCCACATAAACGGTTGTTACACAAGATAAGGGCTCATGGGGTTGGGGGTAACATAGTAGCATGGAAAGAGGATTGGTTAACAGATAGAAAACAGAGAGTAGGGATAAACGGGTCAATTTCAGGTTGGCAGGCTGTAACTAGTGGGGTGTCGCAAAGCTTGGGCCTCAGCTATTTACAATCTATTTTGATGACTTGGATGAAGGGACCAAGAGTAATGTATCCAAGTTTGCTGATGATACAAAGCTAGGTGTAAAGAAAGCTGTGACAAGGACACAGAATCTGCAAAGGGATATGCACAGGTCAAGTGAGTGTGCAAGAAGGTGGCAGATGAAGGATAATGTGGGGAAATGTGAGGTTATTCACTTTAGTAGGAAGAATAGAAAAACAGAATATTTTTTAAATGGTGAGAGACTATTAAATGTTGGTGTTCAGAGGGATTTACGTGTCCTCATACAAGAAACACAAAAAGTTAGTATGCAGGTACAGCAAGCAATTAGGAAATCAAATGGCATGTTGGCCTTTATTGCAATGGGGTTGGAGTACAAGAGTAATTGCCTTCCTACAATTGTGCAGGGCTTTGGTGAGACCTCACCTAGAGTACTGTGTACAGTTTTGGTCTCCTTATCTAAGGAAGGATATACTTGCTTTAGAGGCGATGCAACAAAGGTTTACTAGATTAATTCCTGGGATGTGAGGGTTGTCTTATGAGGAGCTGTTGAATAAAACAGACCTATACTCTGCAGTTTAGAAGAATGAGGGGTGATCTCATTAAAACATAAGATTCTGAGTGGGCTTGACAGGGTAGATGCTGAGAGGTTGTTTCCCCTGGCTGGAGAGTCTAGAACTAGAGGGCACAGTCGCAGGAAAAGGGGTCGGCCATTTAAGACGGAGATGAGGAGGAATTTCTTCACGCAGAGGGTTGTGAATCTTTGGGGCCTGTGGATGCTGAGTCATTGAATATATTCAAGGCCGAGATAGATAAGATTTTTGGACTCTAGGGGAAATCAAGGGATTTGGGGATCAGGCAGGAAAGTGAAGTTGAGGTCGAAGATCAGCCATGATCTGATTGAATGGCTGAGCAGGCTAGAGGGGCCGTATGGCCTACTCCTGCTCCTACTTCTTATGTTCAATACAACACAAAGATTTCAGTGTAACTGCTACAATGTGCTTGCATAGTTAACTGAACACTACTAGGTGGCCCCCTGATCAGGCAGCCATCTAGTGTTCAGTTAACAATGTACAAGTACCATACATATCATTTCCCCCCTCAGAAATACTTGGTGAAAGTAATCATCTCTAAGAATGAGCCTGGTTAACAGTTAAAAAACATTTTTTAAAAATTGAACAACTACATCTTACAATATAGCGATAAAAAAACCATAGCACTCTCCCAGTAGTATGCAGGAATGATGGGTTATGCCAACCACCAGAACTATAATGAAAACCATTACACTCATAACTATCTACTATTCCAAATGACCGTTGTGAATATCTTCGAGTAGGATTGACAATGGGTCCAGAGACTAATAGCAGGAGCAGTAGATGGTAACTTCTCAGTTTCAGTTTCAACATTGTCAGGGTTCACAACTTTCTTCAGAGGCTGTTGTGGAGAGTTCCCAATGGAGTCAGGAGCACAAATAACATCCTAGGAGGTGGTTAGATCGTTACACATGGGAACAGTGGTAACAGCTACTTCCTTAGTATTAATGGTCAGTTCCTGAACCTGCTTCACTAACTGTTGAATTTTGTGGTATGAGCGTGTTCAGGATTTTTCTCACTCTTCAGAATATTTCCTGTGCTTTTTGTATTTCAGAATCATCAGTAACTCTTTCTCGTTCATTTTGCGACTGCCTTCCAAAATCTGCTTTGGATGGTGTGACATCTGGTTCCCTGGACAGTATTCATGGGAGGCTCAAAGGTCTGGTCATAAGGCCTATTTATCTACATGCTGCCCCTCAGCGACATCATCCAAAAACATGTCAAGTTCCATATGTATGCTGACAACACCCAGCTCTATCTCACCACCACCTCTCTCGACCCCTCCACTGTCTGATTTGTCACGCTACTTGTCAGACATTCAGTACTGGATGAACAGAAATTTCCTCTAACTAAATATTGGGAAGACCGAAGCCATTATCTTCGGTCCCTACCACAAACTCTATTCCTCTCCCCGGCCACCGAGGTTGAACGAGATCCTTCACAACCTTGGCGTTCTATTTGCCTGAGATGAGCTTCCGACCACATATCCACTCCATCACCATGACCGCCTACTTCCACCTCCGTAACATCGCCAGTCTCCACCCCGCCTCAGCTCATCTGCTACTGAAACCCTCATCCATGGCTTTGTTACCTCTAAACTTGACTATTCCAACACTCTCCTGGCTGCTTCCCATCTTCTACCCTCCATAAACTTGAGCTCATCCAAACCTCTGCTGCCCGTATCCTAACTCGCACCAAATCCCGTTCTCCCATCACCCCTGTGCTTGCTGACCTACATTGGCTCCCGGAACCCCTTGATTTTAAAATTCTCATCCTTGGTTTCAAATCCCTCCATAGCTTCGCCCCTCCCTATCTCTGTACCCTTCTCTAGCCCTACAACCTATGCTCCTCCAATTCTGGTCTCTTGCACATCCCCGATTTTAAGCACTCCACCATTCGCAGCTATGCCTTCAGTTGCCTAGACCCCAGGCTCTGGAATTCCCTCCCTAAATCTCTCTGTCTCTCTCTCCTCCTTTAAGACACTCAATAAAACTTACCTCTTTGACCAAGCTTTTGGTCACCTGTCTTAATATCTCCTTATGTGGCTCGGTGTCAAATTTAGTTTGATAATGCTCTTGTGAAGTGCCTTGGGACGTTTTACTACATTAAAGGCGCTATATAAATGCAAGTTATTATTGTTGGTGGGTCTCGTTAATCTGGTCAATAACATTGCTAATTGCTGACAAACTGTCTGATTTCTGGATACTGGCTGGTATGAACTGGAAACCAAGGAAATATTCCCGATCATATTGCTTCTTGCCTTCTGGATTGAGCAATTTCCACTGTTCTTCTTTGAAGCCACACACACACACACACAACAGTTATCAGGGTTTTCTTTGATACTGATCTCGGTACTTTCACTTTCAGAAACGGTCTCTGAACCACTCTGTTCAGGTTTTACCAGAGACACAATCGAGCTTGCCCAGTCGTTGTGGCCGATTTTCTCAATTATGCTCTCACGTTTCATGCAATCTAGTTCCTCAGATATCCTTTCCTTTAGAGCATAGGATACCCCTCTGGGCTTAAAAATGTTTTGGCTTCGCACCCACCTTCATGTTAAGGTGTACCTGGATACTCTTTGCTGGATCTCTTCATCCACCTTACCTTATGGTAGTTTCTTCCCCAGGTTCCTCATCAGAATTGACATGGAGGATACTGTATTTTTGTCTTTTCTTCTGTGGATTTCTCACAGGGCTATATGACATGACTTGGAGCTTTCTTTTCTTCTCCCTGCCTCCAATTCTAGTAGCACCTACTGGCTTCCAGCAACACTTAGCTAAATGGCATGATTCCGTGCACTCGTGACATTTAACCTCCTTATAAAAAAGATCAGTTTGGATAATGATTTATTTTACCACACCTGCAACTAGGTTGAGCAACTCTATTCACTCTGGAGCTTGTACCCTGTGGCATGTAACTCACTAACATGGCTGATAGCAGTCTCCATCCCAAGTGCTACTTTTGAGAACTCTAGCAAATGTGAGTCTGTCTTCTACCAACTGCTTCTGCTGTATCGACCTTTCATTCAAACCCAGCAAAAGCATGTGTATTAGACAGTTTTCTCAGTTCTGCCACAAACTGAGAAACATTTTCATCATCCCTCTGCCTCCTCGGATTCAACTTAAACTGTTTCACAATAACAAGTGGCTTCAGGCTCAAATGTTTTTTGACCACTTGGACTAACCCCTCATACGTTGTTTCCAGGTGTCAGCCGTGGCTCAGTAGTAGCACTCTCGCCTCTGAGTCAGAAGGTTGGGGGTTCAAGTCCCACTCCAGAGACTGGAGTACAAAATATAGGCTGCCATTCCAGCACAGAATTGAGGGAGTACTGCACTGTCGGATCAATCTTTCGGATGAGACATTAAACTAAGGCCCTTTCTTCCCTCTCAGGTGGGCATAAAAGATCCCATAGCACTATTCAGAAGAGATGGGGTGTCCCGGCCAATATTTATCTCCCAAGCAATATCGCTAGAAAAACAGATTATTGTGGGACCTTGCTGTGCACAAATTGGTTACCGCGCTTCCTACATTACAGCAGTGACACTTCATAGTTCTTAATTGGCTGTAAAGCACTTTGAGACATCCCTGGGTGATGAAAGACGCTATACAAATGCAAGTCTTTTTCTTTCTTTCTTTAGGCTGGACAGGAGCAATCAGATTCTTAATCAATGTATATATTGCAGGTCCACAGATAGTTTTTTCAGCATTTATTGCAAGTTCATTTGCCTCAAAATAAAAATTGAGTCTCTACAGCTCGACCCCATTCAATACTCTCCAATTTTTCCAACTAATGCCAGTATAGAGATTTGCCAATTCTAGTTGGACACATTCTTGGAGGTTTCATCAGAGGAACTCATGTCCAAACTGCTTTTTACTCCTCTCTCCAATATTTTAATAATTGATAAACAAAAGTGTTCAAAGAAAATGACCATATGATTTTTCTCCTGGGTTGCTCACAGCAGTGTCCAGAAGATTAATCTTTAATTCCGGGAGGCACCAGGGCCTTCCTCGAGGGTTGGCAACCCTATCCCAACATGATTAAAAAAAAGTTGTGACAGGATAGACCACTAGCTAAGTAGCAAGAATGTCCAATATTCAATCTTTTTAACGCTATCCTTTATTCAGATACAACAGTGGCAGCAAGGATAAACGCTCAAATGGGTGCTTTAATAACTAGCTACTTTTATTTTCAGTTCCTCTAGAATAGTCAAAAAATACAAGAGTGTATTTGCTACAAAATGTTTACTCTCATGAGGGGACCATTTAGTTCATCATTGGCTGTAAAGCGCTTTGGAGATATCTTGAGGTTGTGAAAGGCAAGTTCTTCCTTTCTTCCTTCTAGTGCTCAGTTAACAATATGCAAGTACCATACCTATCAGCAATTGCTAAATTTGTATGAAACAAAACAGCTTTCATATTTACAATAGTTTACGATGTCACTGTAACAACTGCCCTTTCATGACATCACAAAGAGACTCAACTGCTTTAATTATTTCAACAGCCTAGAAAGTAACTTATTTTTAAATGCAGTGAAATCTATTTTCCTGGCATAAACAGAATGCCCAGTTGGGAGACAATGTTATCGAGTTTACCCTTCCACCAACATATTCGTGATTTACTGGTGACTCCAAGTTATAAAATCCTAGATGAATTTAGTTTAATGCCTCACTGTACATTTACTAATTGAAATCTTACTTTAATGGACTTTATAAGAGCTTTCATTTCACTTAAAACTTTTTTCTTTCAATCTCTCTTTTCATCACTCATCAACAGATCAACCTACTGCCAGGGCTCTTGTTCTACCAGTGGGATACCACATGCTGCAAGAGGTAGAAGCCTGCAGATGACCACGATCTGATCTCCCTCCTTTTTCAATTTGCCGAGCAGCATAGCTGAGAACAGGAACTTATATGGGCATGATTGCAGGCGGCAGACATTTAACAACCACGGTAGGGCTCCATCCAGCAACACACGCAGGTCACTGGTTTCATTTCCTCCAAGAGAAATTAGATCCATAAAAAAATAGCACGCCTCGGTAATATAGCTGCACGTGGCAATTTTGGCGACTTAATATGTGACACGGCAGGTCGCTTTGTTTACCCGGACAATCCCGATTTTTAGGTTACACCAGTCCGGCAACCTGCAAGAATGTTCCTATGACTCACACATGCTCTTCTGCTCATATCAGCACTGAATGAGGCCCAACTGGCGGGTTACTTTTAAGAAATATATATATTGAGCAGTCCCACACTTTCTTGAGACTTAAATGTTGCTTTATTGGGTGAGTAAAGTAACACCTACCACGTAGCCACCCCACACGTAAAGAAATCCGTCGTTAAATACTGCGTGGTGGTGGTTTTCTTGAATTCTCCGAGACCAGTATTGGGTTTCAGCCATTTTAACCCCGGGCTTCTTGTTCGCCAAGCTCCCTGTGTCGTCCGCTCTAGTTTTCCCCCCCACTCTCGACGCCGTCTGTCGCCGAACCTCCTCCACCCGGTCACACGTGAGCGCTCAATGCAGCGCTCGGCCAATCAATAGTCAGAAGTGATGCGGTTTGAGCGCCTTAGCCAATCAGGCGCCGGGAGCACGGGCCATCGCGAGCCGTCACTGCGGGCGGCAAACCTCTGCACGAGCCGCCGCGCAACGGTTAGAGTTTGAATCCTTGCGGCTGACGGCTGGTGCGTATCTGTCACTTTTATCATTCAATTTTTTGAAAACCCCTACGTTAATGGCTTTTGGGACGAAAAGTCTGGTCTGTACCGAGTTACCTGGTCTGAGCTGGGGTAGCAAGAGGGACAATTGTCCTGAATATCTCGGGGGAAGCAACCAGGCCTCCCGACATCACTATCCATCGCCTCTATTGGAAAATGTGGGATGGTTTGGAGTCGCAGAATGGGGCTTGGCTATGATGGTCTTTAATACGCAGCCTGTTCACACTCATAGGTGAACCTAGGCTGCCATTTGGGTGAGGTACCAAAGGGCCAATAGTACCCAAAGAACTAATTCCCAACATAAGTTAACACCTGTGGAGGAAATGAAATTGAACGGGGTAATTATTTTCAATTTTTCATAACGTTACTGTCAAGAAGCAATCTTGTGCCACATTCACTGACACCAGTTTTGTTGCCCTTCCATTTGGCATATATTGAAGTGATTACATGTTTACCAGTACATAAACTTGATTAGAAAGGTCTGCCTGCAACAAAAAGATTAATATGCCCAGGTTAAATTATTGTTTTGGATTATTTATTGCTAGAAACAATATGCAAAGGGTTAGAAACACAGGGTCACATATAGAGATGATTGAAACATACTCAGAGGAAACCAGACAGTTCATTTGTGCAGGTTTCTTGGGCTATACAAATATAAACTGTTAAAGACTAGTTCCTGGTAAACAATAGAAAGTTTAAGGTGTTACCCGTTTAAATGGTCAGAGCTATGGCATTCAAGCGTGAGCACCTTATACCATTGTCAAAAGAATGGCTAACCATCTACTATTGATAGAGAATTACATGCTTTTGTAGGCCAACTGTATCTCAACTTCAAAAGGATTTAAAATTGTATTTCTGATGGGGAGGTTTAACTGAGAAGTCAGCTTTCCAGTTGGGGAGTCAGGTGCTAACAATCTGCTCTAAGAGTTTTACAGCGAGCAGAGAAGCTGAGCTTGTTTTTTAATCCATAGTTATAAGATGAATCCATCATGTAAGAAGCAAACGTTTTCAAAATCTATGCCTGTCGAGAGAGATGGCCCAGGGAGTGGGGTCTTTAGTCATTTATGTACAGAGCGGTATAGTAAAGTTTAACATACTGTTTTGTTCTGTATACTGCTTTATTTAAATAAAGTCTGTTGAGTCTTGGTCCCATAAAGTATAGTCAGTCTGCTTATGAAGCGAATCTCTAGGCAACATGTGATGAATTCCAGTAAGCTAGAATAAAATTCAAGGACTCTCTCTCTGTTCAATCCCTGAGTCTTGCTATCTAAATATTGGGCAGGTAAATATACACTCCAAATCATAGGGGACGCATGGTCTACTTATGGGAGTGGTGGGTGACAGGGAACCTAAGTAGAGGAGCCTAAAAACCCAAGAATCTGACACTGCCATTGCAACATTCCATACTTCAATTCCTCACATACAGACCACCCTCCGATAGCCAATTCGCACCCTCCACCTTGTCCACTACATGATACTGGTAGAGAACTAATACGTGTAGAACTGTCCTGATCGCTCAATGTATAAATGCACTTTATGGTATGATACTCACCCAGACAGGCCAGGCAGATCCCAGGTTCAATCTTGGTATGTGCTCAGTTAGCTGATCTCAACCAAGATGACAATGGGTACATTACAGTTGGCTTCATGGCCCTGGACTAGGAAGGAAAAAAATGGCAATTATTTGCACTCCTGATCTCTATCTGATGACCCCAATTGGAAATGTTCAAATGAGGATTGGCTGGGATTACCCCATAATCAAATAGTCTCCCAACACTCACTGTCCAGCCTCATATGCAAAGAATGGCTATCCGTCATGATATTGGAAGGCTGTTAGGACCGATGGAACCATATTCTCCAGCGTGAACTACTGCTTTCAGAAGAGAAGAAAGTTCGAAAGAAGATTAAAAAGGGAAAATGTGTTTTTAATATATAATTTAGAATTTTACGGTAGGATAGCAGGGAATATTAAAGGAAATATCAAGCATTTCCATAAATGTATTCAAAACAAGGTGAAAAAGGAAATTGGGGCTACTGGAAGTTTTTATGCTATGGCAAGAAAGTGTCAGTGGAATTTTGGGAGGGAGGACTCGTCAAACACATTTACTGGAGTTATTTGAAAAAATCTTGGGCCTTGTTGACCAGAGAGATTCTGTGGATGCAACATATTTAGATTTCATAGAATCTTAGAGCATAGGAGGCCATTCGGCCCACTGTGCCCTCGACGGCTCTTTGAAAGAGCTATCCAATTAGTCCCACTCCCTTGCTCTTTCCCAATAGTCCTGCAAATTTTTCCTTTTCAAGCATATATCCAATGCCCTTTTGAAAGTTACTATTGAATCTGCTTTCACCACCCTTTCGAGCAGTGCATTCCAGATCAGAACAACTTGCTGCATTAAAAACAAATTCTCATCTCCCCCCTGGTTCAGCAAGACTTTCGTAACATGCTACACAAGTGATTAGAGCACATTGTAGCAAAGCATGGAATCGGAAGCAAGCTTTTGAGATAGATTGAAACTTGGCTAAATCAGCTGTATCTAAAATCTTGGGGAATATTACCCCTCCCCAAATTTTATTTTATGTATTTTCCAGCAATTTGGAATCTACAATGGATCAGCCAATCCATTGCTTCCCAATCCACCTCAGTAAGGAAATTGTGATTACATTAACTAGCATTTGAACAAAAATAGACATTTAAAATTCTAAAAGGAATGATAAAAATTGAACCAAGCTTTTAAATGTTGTCCAACATAAATCTAGATTTTTTAAAAAAATCAATAGTTCCCTAAAAATTGAACAGTTTTTTAAAAATATGTAAGTCTAACCATCTTTCCAATATTTTTGTACAATTCACACCCAGTCTAATTAAATATTGGGGGAAATAAATCAAAAATGAATTGTCCGAGTGTTTCTCACTGAAAGGAGCAGACAGATAGAGTTTGTAGGAGGTGGTGGGTAGGGGATCTCTCCTTCCTTGTCCTATCACCATGTACATGTTTGGTTCTCAGAGGAATGGTGTCAGGTGAAGATAGAGACATCTCCCTCCAGCTGGGAACTACTCGGGCAGCTTGGTGCAGCTTTTATCTTCCACTTTTAAAGAAGGAGCCAGTCTCAACTCATCCTCTCAGGACACTTGAGTAGTGGTCAATCAAATGGCATTGGGGACACTGGCAGCTCTGCCAGCCACATGCTCCAAGCCCCTTCTGCCACATCTCAAGACCATGGTTCCTGCACCACAAACACTTGGGGGTCCTGGGAGAATTCACAGCTACCCCAGCTTCTCTTTCCACATTTAACTTACCCAGTATTATCCTCCACTCTTGGTAGTTGCCAGAGCTGAAGTAAGAATTCTTAGGGCCTTGGGCAACAAGAACATAAGGGGGCCCTCTTGACCCCCAGACAACCTACTCCATTAAAACACAAACGTGTAGTAAAAATGTATGTAGAACGTTTATACACCGCATCAAAAATAAAGCAAATCATATCAGAATATACTACACTTAAATAAAACTGCTTAATTTGACCAGAGGCCTCATTTTTGGCTGTGGCACCTGAGCACATGCGTTAATCTGCCCGATAGCTGAAACAGGTTCCAAGCCTGCACAAATGCACGTGTTGAGATCCTAGAGCCACACCTTCTGGCAAAAGTTGCAAAATTATATACAAATTAATTTTTATATAATTTGCAACTTTCTCTTGGACCCTAAAAGCTGATAAATCCACATCAACCAAACAACGAACTAACTGTTAAACAGCAGCTCCTGCTTTACTTACAGCCGCTCCTGCAAAGGAATTCCAATCCCAATCCTAACTTTGATCTATCTTGCTGAGTGCAAGGGTCACAGAAAATGGCAATGCACGCACCCTACAAATGAACTGTGGTGGCTCATGGGGTGACGACCTCAAGTGTAGGATGGTTGAATTTGTCCCTGCTCATCTCATCTGCAAACACTGATTCTGAAAGACTTACTCTCTAGCATGCATGCCAACCATCCATCACAAGTAGTATTAGTAATATTGAAAAATAATATTTCATTAGGCTGATTTAACTATACAATGGGAACAATCTTTCCATTTATCAAATGAGCCCAGCATCTGCTGCTCTTCACCAGTCATGACTCCTTCTGACCCACAGATTGCAGAAACCAAGTGATAATGCTGCAAGCACACACACAGAACAAAAATTAAGCTGTGATAATTCATGGAGCATCTTAAGAACTTGAAATTTGAGTGCGAACAGCTGGCCATACCCTGTACTAATTTGGAAGTCTGAATGTGGCATAAGTGGATGAATTTGTCCCAAATGCTAATATCGACATAACTGGCAGGAAGTTGATATGCAGGACTCCTATTTTTCCTCAATCTCTCACTCTCTCTCTCCCTACTGTTGTTTCACTTTTCTTATCTATCTCTCCTGTAAGTCTCTCCAACACTTTGCTCCTATTACATGTAGCACTTTGCTCCTAACACACATAGAAGATCAGGCTGGGAGGCTAGAGGAGTCCAGAGTGGGAGCAAGCAAGCCAGATGAAGTTCAGAGTGCAAGGGAGCAGGGTTTTACCTCACCATATCCGATGCTGTTGTCAGATGTTGTTAGTCATAGGAAGCTGAATTACTTTATGTGATACTACCATGCAGCCAATATTTCAAATTACATAGATTTAAAAAGAATACTTCTGTTGCTGCAACTGGTTCAATACCACTCCATTCAGCAACACTTGACTTCATAGGTTAGTGACATACAATGTGGTTGGATAATAATACCAATCAGCAGTATAATTCCAGAACCGCTCATCCCTCAAGCTCCTTTATAATAAAGCATTCTCTACAGACTGTCAGTGCTCTCTACCCTATAGTATTCTCATCACAGGTGACATGGCAAATTTGATATGTTTTTCAAAACATGACAACCTTAATGGCTCACATTAAGTACAGATGGTGTACTACCCTCACTAAATTCTACTGATCTTTTATTTTTAGTTAAGTTAAAAATAATTACAAATTATACAATGCCTGTGGCCCAGGAGAGCCATAGCATATTTTACAATAATGTATCAAGGTCAATTGTTTCAATATCACGCTGCTGTTATCTCCTAATTTCTGAAAGACATAACAAACAAAGAATGCGAAGATGCTAAAATAATCGAAAACGTTCGGGGGAAAATCCCTGAAAAACAAACCAAAATAAATTAAAAACTTGTGACTTTCTTACTTTTAAATTCACCTATCTCATTTTTTCCTTTCTCGTGGTTTCTTGTTTAATGATTTCCTCTCTTTTCGACAACTTTATTTTTTCTTCGACAGTACATGTCCAAACGTCGCGTTTCTCTTCCCTCTTCTATACTTCATTAGATTGCGGTCAACATTAAGGGCAGAATCATGGTCTGCAGCTCTCCAACTGCTACGCCACGATGGTCCTCAAAATAAGGGTCCTTTTTACTTAAACCTTTTTTATTTAAAAATTGAGCCAGTGCACAAATTGGATACAATAATGTTGCTAGTGTCATACGATATTTAAATAACGCTTGAACCCAATGGAACGTAACACACGACTTCATTGCTCATGTACACACAATTTAAACACCGTTGTACACCTACAGCTAAATGAACGAAAAAGTAAACAAAAACCTAGCAAAAGAATGGAGTTTATTATCTTTCATTTCTCGCCTTGTACATATTATACTCGTTTCTAGTCCACAAAGGTCAAACATATAAAGATTTAATCAAATATTTAAATACCCAGGCAGAATGTATGGAGTGAGGGACTAAGGTTAGGTGCTCTGAGTAATATGGGGGATGGGGGCGGGGGGGGAAGAGTCCAGCTGGGCTATGCCCTCAATCCCATAACTAGAAACTTACCACGTAACCACCCCAAACATACAGATAGTTGCCATCGAGAACGGCGCAGTGACCGCTTCTCTCCTCTGCCACCCAATTAATTTCGGAGTCTGCCATTTCCGCCGTTTGTCCCTCAATTTTCCGGCTTGTGATTCTTGCTTTCCGACTCTGCTACATACGGGATATAGGCAATAGAAAACATTACGGAAAGCGAAACGTCTCAAAATACAACAACTGCAGACACTTCCAGTAACATAGTTCGTGCCTGTGTTTGTAGTTATGTTCATTTCGAGTGAATAGATGAATGAATGAACGAATACATTTCCTATTTTTATTTAAATAGCATTTGTTATGCTATTCTCCTACATACGTATATATAGCACTTTGATATATATTTTTAAAGTATGAACCTAGTCCCATTTTTCCTTTTAGTAACAGAAGACCCATTGGTCCATGGAGCTCACCCCCACGCCCCCATTAGTTTCCTTTAGCCCTGTATCACTTTTCTTAATAGGAATTCATCCTGCCCTCTATTTGAAACCTAATAAGGTTTTATGTCAGACCTTCCCTGCCAGTTGGTAATCTATTCCACAATTCTATCACCCTCTTATTAAAAGTATGTTGCCTAAATTCCCTGTGTGCCACAATGGCGGTGGGTGGGACTCCTGTCCATCCCTTGCCATCCAGACCCCTAACTTAAGCCTATTTCCCAGAGTCAGGGACATTTAAATATTTTAGTGAGCCCTGGGGTGTGTCTCTCAACTGGTGGCGGAGGGAACTTGCTGTGGCTTTTTGCCACAGCATTAGCTGGAGCCTTATGATTCCAGGGAATCTTTTTAAAATAATTTTAAATTGGCAGTTTTCCATTAGGCTGGTTTCTCTAATACAATTGATTGTTTTGCGATCGATTGCATTGGCACAAATAGCTATTTAAATTTTAACACCCCCCCCCACCCCGAGGCCCTTAGCAATAATGGATGCCACGGATGCACAGATGTACATTCAGCCCAGCATAGGCAGGGCACAAATAACAGGAAATATACTCTACGACATATTTCCTTCATTTGCATGTCATCATAACTGGCCTGCCGATATGTGGGCAGGCCTATTATACGACTGCCTCCACTTGCAGCAAAATTATTGATGGTCGGAAAATCTCTATCAAATCCCCTATTCTCCTCCCACTTTCCAGCACTTGGTCCGTAGCCATGGAGGTTACGGCACTTCAAGTGCTCATCCAAGTACTTTTTAAATGAGTTGAGGGTTTCTGCCTCTACCACCCTTTCAGGCAGTGAATTCCAGACCTCCACCACCCTCTGAGTGAAAAAATTCTCCTCAGACCCCCCTAATCCTTCTACCAATTACTTTAAATCTATGCCCCCTGGTCACTGACCCCTCTGCTAAGGGAAATAGGTCCTCCCTATCCACTCTATTTCATCCCGTCATAATTTTATAAATCTCCCCTCAGCCTCCTTTGTTCCAAAGAAAACAACCCCAGCCTATCCCATTTTTTCTCATAGCTAAATTTCCCCAGCCCTGGCAACACCTTCGTAAATCTCCTCTGTACCCTCTCTAGTGCAATCACATCTTTCCTGCAATGTGGTGACCAGAACTGTATGCAGTACTCAAGCTGTGGCCTAACCATTGTTTTATATAGTTCTAGCAGAACCTCCCTACTCTTATATTCTATGCCTCGGCTAATAAACGAAAGTATACCGTATTGCCTTTTTAACCACCTTATCTACCTGTCCTGCTACTCTCAGGGATCTGTGGACATGCAGTCCAAGGTCCCTTTGTTCCTCTACACCTCTTAGTGTCCTCCCATTTATTGTGTACTCCCTTGCCTTGTTTGCTCTCCCCATATGCATTACCTCACACTTCTCTGGATTGAATTCCATTTGCCCCTTTTATGCCCACCTGACCAGTCCATTGATATCTTCCTGCAGTCTACAGCTTTCCTCCTCACTATCAACTGCATGGCCAATTTTTGTATCATCTGCAAACTTCTTGATCAAGCCCCCCCAGATTCAAGTCCAAATCATTAATATATACCACAAAAAGCAAGGGACCTAGTACTGAGCCATGCGGGACCCCACTGGAAACAGTCTTCCAGTCACAAAAACATGTAAGGGTGGAAATTGCGGAGGTACTGGTCATAATCCTCCAATCATCCTTGGATATCGGGGTGGTGCCAGAAGATTGGAGAATTGCAAATGTAACACCCTTGTTCAAAAAGGATAAAGGTATGGATAAACCCAGCAACTATAAGCCAGTCAGTTTAACCTTGGTGGTGAGGAAGCTTTTAGAAACGATAATCCAGGACAAAATTATCAGTCACTTGGACAAGTGTGGATTAATTAAGGAAAGCTAGTACAGATTTGTTAAAGGTAAATCGTGTTTAACTAACTTGATTGAGTTTTTTGATGAGGTAACAGAAAGGGTTGATGAGGGCAATGCAGTTGATGTGGTGTATATGGACATCCAAAAGGCGTTTGATAAAGTGCCCCATAGTAGGCTTGTCAGCAAAGTTGAAGCCCATGGAATAAAAGGGGCAGTGGCAGCATGGATACGAAATTGGCTAAGTAACAGGAAACAGGGAGCAGTGGTGAACGGTTGTTTTTTGGACTGGAGGAAGGTATACAGTGGTGTTCCCCAGGGGTCGGTACTAGGACCACTGCTTTTCTTCATATATATTGATGACTTGTACTTGGGTGTACAGGCACAATTTCCAAATTTGCAGATGACACAAAGCTTGGAAGTGTAGTGAACAGTGAGGAGGATTGTGATAGACTTCAAGAGGACATAGACAGGCTGGTGGAATGGGCAGATACATGGCAAATGAAATTTAATGCAGAGAAGTACGAAGTGATACATTTCGGTAGGAAGAGAGAAGAGGGGCAATACAAACTAAATGGTACAATTCTAAAGGGGGTCCAGGGACAGAGAGACCTGGGGGTATATGTGTACAAATCGTTGAAGGTGGCAGGGCAGGTTACATGAGAAATAGGAACAGGAGTAGGCCAATTGGCCCCTCGAGCCTGCTTCGCCATTCAATAAGATCATGGCTGATCTGATCCTAACCTCAAGTTTAAATTCATGTCCAATTTCCTGCCCGCTCCCCGTAACCCCTAATTCCCTTTACTTCTAGGAAACTGTCTATTTCTGTTTTAAATTTATTTAATGATGTAACTTCCACAGCTTCCTGGGGCAGCAAATTCCACAGACCTACTACCCTCTGAGTGAAGAAGTTTCTCCTCATCTCAGTTTTGAAAGAGCAGCCCCTTATTCTAAGATTATGCCCCCTAGTTCTAGTTTCACCCATCCTTGGGAACATCCTCACCGCATCCACCCGATCAAGCCCCTTCACAATCTTATATGTTTCAATAAGATCGCCTCTCATTCTTCTGAACTCCGATGAGTAGAGTCCCAATCTACTCAACCTCTCCTCATATGTCCACCCCCTCATCCCCGGGATTAACCGAGTGAACCTTCTTTGTACTGCCTCGAGAGCAAGTATGTCTTTTCTTAAGTACGGACACCAAAACTGTATGCAGTATTCCAGGTGCGGTCTCACCAATACCTTATATAACTGCAGCAATACCTCCCTGTTTTTATATTCTATCCCCCTAGCAAGAAAAGCCAACATTCCGTTGGCCTTCTTGATCACCTGCTGCACCTGCATACTAACTTTGTGATTTTCTTGCACTAGGACCCCCAGATCCCTTTGTACTGCAGTACTTTCCAGTTTCTCGCCATTAAGATAATAACTTGCTCTCTGATTTTTCCTGCCAAAGTGCATAACCTCACATTTTCCAATATTGTATTGCATCTGCCAAATCTCCACCCACTCACCCAGCCTGTCTATATCCCCTTGTAAGTTTTTTATGTCCTCCTCACTCTCCACTTTCCCTCCAATCTTTGTATCATCTGCAAACTTTGATATGTTACACTCGGTCCCCTCCTCCAAATCGTTAATATAGATTGTAAAGAGTTGGGGACCCAGCACCGACCCCTGCGGAACACCACTGGCTACTTGTTGCCAGTCCAAGAATGAACCATTTATCCCAACTCTCTGCTTCCTGTTAGATAACCAATGCTACACCCATGCCAGAATATTACCCCCAATCCAGTGATTCTTTATCTTGAGCAATAATCTTTTATGTGGCACCTTGTCGAATGCCTTCTGGAAGTCTAAATACACTACATCCATTGGTTCCCCTTTATCCACCCTGTACGTTATGTCCTCAAAGAACTCAAGCAAATTTGTCAGACATGACTTCCCCTTCATAAAGCCATGCTGACTTTGTCCTATTAAATTATATTTATCCAAATGTTCTGCTACTGTCTCCTTAATAATAGACTCCAAAATTTTACCCACCACAGATGTTAGGCTAACTGGTCTATAATTTCCAGCCTTCTGCCTACTACCCTTTTTAAATAAGGGTGTTACATTAGCAGTTTTCCCAATCTGCCGGGACCTTTGCCGAGTCCAGAGAATTTTGGAAAATTATTACCAAAGCATCCACAATCCCTACTGCCACTTCCCTCAAGACCCTAGGATGTAAGCCATCAGGTCCAGGGGATTTATCTGCCTTGAGTCCCATTAATTTACTGAGTACCAATTCCTTAGTGATTTTAATCGTATTTAGCTCCTCCCCCCCCCCCCCCCAGAGCCCCCCTGTTTGTCCAGTGTTGGGATATTCTTAGTGTCCTCTACCGTAAAGACTGAAACAAAATATTTGTTCAGCATTTTTGCCATCTCCATGTTTCCCACCATTAATTTCCCGGTCTCATCCTCTAAGGGACCTACGTTTGCCTTAGCCACCCTTTTTCTTTTTATATAACTATAGAAACTCTTGCTATCTGTTTTTATATTTTTTGCTAATTTATTTTCATAATCTATCTTCCCTTTCTTAATCAATCCTTTAGTTACTTTTTGCTGTCTTTTGAAGACTTCCCAATCTGCTATCCTCCCACTAAGTTTGGCTACCTTATATGTCCTTGTTTTTAGTCGGATACTATCCATAATTTCTTTACTTAGCCACGGATGGCTGTCATTTCTTTTACACCCTTTTTTCCTCAGAGGAATTTTTTTTTTTTGAAAGTTGTAAAATAACTCCTTAAATGAACACCACTGCTCATGTACCATCTTACCCTTTAATCTACTTTCCCAGTCCACTTTAATCAATTCCGCTCTCATAGAGTCATAGAGTTATACAGCACGGATAGAGGCCCTTCGGCCCATCGTGTCCGCGCCGGCCATCAGCCCTGTCTACTCTAATCCCATATTCCAGCATTTGGTCCGTAGCCTTGTATGCTATGGCATTTCAAGTGCTCATCCAAATGCTTCTTGAATGTTGTGAGGGTTCCTGCCTCCACAATCCTTTCAGACAGTGAGTTCCAGACTCCAACCACCCTCTGGGTGAAAAAGTTCTTTCTCAAATCCCCTCTAAACCTCCCACCTTTTACCTTGAATCTATGTCCCCTTGTTATAGAACCCTCAACGAAGGGAAAAAGCTCCTTAGTATCCATCCTATCTGTGCCCCTCATAATTTTGTACACCTCAATCATGTCCCCCCTCAGCCTCCTCTGCTCCAAGGAAAACAAACCCAATCTTCCCAGTCTCTCTTCATAGCTGAAGCGCTCCAGCCCTGGTAACATCCTGGTGAATCTCCTCTGCACCCTCTCCAAAGCGATCACATCCTTCCTGTAGTCAGTGTTGGGTGAGAGTGTCTCCTTTATTCAAGCTCAGTACGCTTGTTTGAGAACCAACCTTCTCACCCTCTAATTGGATATGGAATTGTTGACCGGAAGTCACTGGTTAACGGTTTTGGCTTAGTACACAGAGGAAGAGTCAATTCTCTCTTAATTCTCAATTCGCTTTATTAACGTTATTAGATCATGTACATACCGCTTATACGTCTGGTTAGATATAGGCATGCAGTTTACAGCAGGTTATACAGTTTTATACTCAAACTAGGATTTAAACGCACACCCACTAGGTTTCCCTGACTAACACTCCCTGAGTGGTCACAGAATAGAAAGGATATTATATTACCCGGAAAGGAGAGATAACGCTAGCCAGGCGATTCGCTCTCTTTCTCTCGACGTCGTCTCTACGTCCCTGACGTAGTCTCTACGTCCCTGATGTAGGGTCCCTACTTCCACGATGGTTAGTCTCCGGAGTCTCCCTCAAAACACACACTCTGGCACCAAGCCTGCAATGCTTCAGTTTTAACTCCAAGTCTGTCTTTTCGAATGATGCTGTCTTCTCCGGTTGGCTTAAAATTCCTTGAGTGGTCAGTGTCATCCCCTGATTGGCTCTGTTCCAAGGGGCTAGGTAGCATCACCTCATTACTCCTTTTCTAAATAAGGCCTGGTGTCTCATCACAGCTCCTTTGTCCCTCTAAGAAGCGGAACAAATTCAAATCGGTTCTGGCCAGTTCAGACCAGTGACTGAACTCCAGGTCACCTCAGTTCAAAAGTCAGTGTCTTTGTTAGCACTTCGAATTAACCTCAGTAGTTTTCTGCAGCCCCGGGCCAACATCTCCCCCCTTTTGATCTAAAGATATTTATCTTAGCATCATTATTCTCCCTTTCTGTGTACCACTCCTGAGGTTGTTATTGTCCCCCAATGGGCATGTTACATCCGCGATATGATATGATTATAGAAAAAATATAAATGGTTATAGAAACAATATAAAAAAGAAGCGTATAAAATATACTTCACACAGTGTCCTTATATTGATAATCGCTTCTTCTGTTTCATTATAGCACTAACACTCAATTGTTGCAAAATTTCATTTTTCCACCTTTTAAGCTGATATACATTGAATATGACAAGTTTTAATGCACATAAAATCACAACTGCAGCAGCATGTGATAAAATCCTGACCCATGGATGTATTTGAACATTAGATCCCCAATTCCAAAACCTATCCCAGAACCCGGAGTCCCGTAGCAGTTCATCTGCTTTATCAGCATGAGTTTTAATTATTTTAGTGTGTTTAGTCCATTGATGAATTATCTCATTGGCTTCCTTCGCTATTTGCGTCCAATCTGCAGTCAGGTGCGGAATGGGTGGTAGTTCGGTAGGAACATATTTCCACAGATCTTGGTCTATATCGGTACGTTGGACTGTGAGGTTTTCGTTTATCACCATCCTCATTATTGGCTTAGGCAGAACTTGTCGACCGACAACCAGGTCTGAGGTCACGTTGTTAATGGCCACATTGTGTCCTTCCAGAGGGCACTGTTTCCATCCTTTATTATAGTTCATAGCCGCTGTAATACGTTTGTCCCACAAGGGCGTATTGTAAAAAGGACTGGTTGTTAACCGGCAAAATGGACAATGAACAATTTTCATAAGTACTGAACCCACAATTAGTAAGTTTCTGTCTCATTATCTCTTCTGGACAGGCCCAGTGATTCCCTCCTTGGTGACACTTTGACAAATCTACCCCTTTCTCAGCACCGTCCATTACAATAGCATGAGATGGTGGACTGCTCAAAGATATCCAAGTACCCTCATATGATACTTGCCCACGTTATGAACTCTTTTAAAGGGTAGGTCAAATTGCCTCCGTGCCAGGGAATATGAAACACCACCCCAACGTAATATTTCCCTTTATGAGTCACTACCCCAGTCAATATTTACATAGGTGTGGTCCCAGTGGACCATAATTTTACCTCGACCGTCGCTCCCCAATGGTCGCTCCATAAATGGACCCACAAATTGATTAATAATTTTTCCCTCTGGGATTACCGACAATGTCACCTCTAGAACTGTGTTACATGAAAACTGTACCGCCGCTCCTTCCGGTATACCCAAAGTCTTTCCTACACGCGCTAACCCATCCACTCCCGTATAATACAAATTTAAATCCTCTCTTTCCCCTTTGTTGGTTCGGATTGTCTTATTCTGCAGAGCAAAGTTGTCCCTGGTCTTGGGATCTCCCTCCGTCGTCGACACTGCTTCAGGCACGTTCATTCGTCGTGACGGCTCCAAGGCAGGTTCAACCGCAGTTCTGATGATGGTCAATCCGATAGCAACAAAATGCATTATCCCCTTCATTCTAGGCTGGACCTGTAATAAACAAGTGTAATTTCTGCTCTTATTTACAGTTTCTTTTAGGTACTATCATAAGTCCAGCCTCTCCATATACTGAGCCAGACCGTCCAAATCCTGTTCCCAATTTGTTTCAGATTCTAACCGTCCGTTTCTTTGAACCCACTTATTCCCCCTTTTTGTTTTATGTTCCTTTTCATTTTTTTCCTGGATTCGCCTCTGCATGTGAACGGACAGTATCAAATTTGTGTTCAATCACCTCCTCTTGGACCTGTAGCTGGTCCTATTCTTGATCTCCCTGACCTTCAGAATTCGGAACATTGTTAGCATCGAGCAGCACATGCCAATGATGATTATCTTGTTTTTCTCCTACCAACTTTAGCTGATTAATGTGGCACCAGCCACTCTTATCTGGTGCCGTTAATATCCTGTATACAGATGGGCTAGCTTTGTCTACTATCTCATAGAGACCGGCAAACTTTGGACTCAAGAATGAGGTGGGCTGTTGTATTCTAATCATTACTCTCTGTCCGGGGCTCAACTCTATCGGGCTGGCTTTTGCATCAAAATAAGCCTTGCTTTGCTGTCTCTTCTTTCCCTGTCGGTGAGCGGCTACCTAATTTGCTTCTTTTACTGTTTCTACTAGCTGTTGTACTCATTTTTCTGATATAATGTGGTCTACCTCGGGTTCAGACAAATCCAAACCGACCAACCCCTCCATTCCCCTCATGTCCCTTCCTGTCATGAGTTTATAAGGAGTGTAGCCTGTTGATGAAGCCACGGTATTCTGGACTATCATCAGCACAAAGGGCAGAACCACCTGCCAGGTTGTCTTGCGCTGCTGCACCATTTTGGCTATCATGTTTTTCAATGTCCGATTCATTCTTTCCACAATTCCACTAGACTGTGGTCTATAGGGTATGTGAAATCTGTCTAACCCCAAAAAGGGTCATAACATCCTGCATTACTTGGGCTGTAAAATGTGTTCCCTGATCCGATTCTATGCTTCGGGGTAAACCCCAACGGATAAACACCTTTTCTAATAGAATTTTCGCAGTAACTTTGGCTGTGTTTGTTCTGGTCGGAAAAGCTTCCACCCATTTAGTGAAGGTATCCACTATTACTAGAATGTACTTGTATCCTCCTGGAGTGGGAGGAAGCGGTCCTATATAGTCTATCTGTAAATTAGTCCAAGGCCCTTCTACTGGTCTAGTATGTCGGAGGGCCCCTTTCTTAACATTTCTATCGGGGTTGTGTTGTGCACAGATCAAACAATTCTTGACATAGTGTTCCACGTCACCTGTCATTCCGGGCCACCAACACACCTCCTTCATCCTATCTAGGGTGCTGTCTGTCCCTTTATGTCCCCATAAGTCATGATACCAGTGGATTATTTGGTTTCGTCCCCCCTCTGGCACCACAAATTTTCCTTCACATAAAACCACTCCGTCTTGAATATAGACCCCCCTTGTGCCTTTTGTATGTGTCTGACTCTGCTCCTTCTATTAGTTTTTTTAATTCTCCGTCTTTCTTTTGCTCCTCCGTTAAATCCATTACTTTGACCTGCTTCTCTTTCTGGCCCCCGATTTCCCCAATCGGTGGCTGCCATTCCTGTCCACTTACAGCACCTCGTTTAGCTAGTTCATCAGCTTTCCTGTTCCCTTCGGGAGATAGTTTTGAATGAGCTTTCACTTTTGTGACCCCATATCCTTTCCCCTGTGCTTCTTCAAAGATGTACCGTAATAGCGGGGCTGACGGAAGGGGCCTTCCATCCGCTGAGACAAAACCTCTCGCTTCCCATAGGGGCAAATGTTCTGTGAGGCTATTACAAACATACATGCTATCAGAATATATGACTGATCTGGGCGGAAAATATTCCGGGTGACCAACCACATATGCGACGGCTGCTAGTTCTGCTACTTGCGCACTCAGTGTTAGGTAATTTCAGAGCCGCACTAAATCTTTCCTGTCCGTGGTCATCCTCCATGTATATCCCACAGCCAGTTCTCCTTTCCCCATCCTGTACTGATGAAGAGCCATCCACAAAAATTTTAAAAGAGGGTTCTTCCTTTCCTGTTTCATTTGTCTTTCTGCTTTCAGACCCCGTCTTACCCCCTCCTTTTTGTTTTGATACAAATGGGCCCTTGGGGTCATTTGCTATCATCAATTGACACTCATGTTTTTCTCCCTGATAAACTAAGTTGTCTGCTAACATAGTGGTGGTTTTTACCCCCTTTACGGTTATATTTCTCCCTTGCAGCAACAATGTCCATCTAGCGATTCTATTTTGGCTAACTGAACCATCCTTAATCCTTCCATCTAACAGTAGCTGTACTGGGGTGTGCTCTGTTAATATTGTAAGTGGGTTTAGTCCCACTATATAGGTAAAATGCTGCACTGCCCAAAAGACAGCTAGCAAGTGTCTTTCACATACCGTATACCCCTGCTCTACTGGTGAGAGCATACGTGAGGCGTACGCTACTGGTCGTAATTTCCCGTGTGTCTCCTGTAATAGAACTGCCGAGAGGGTGGTGTCTGTGGTAGCCACCTCCAATGAAAACGGCTCAGTTGGATTTGGGGTTTTTAAAACAGGTGCGGCAGCTAGTGCTTGCTTTAGATCAGTCATGGCCTGGGTGTGTTCTGTTTTCCACTCCCAGGCCACATTCTTTTTTTAATAATTCCATCAGCGGGGCCGCCTTTTTGGCGAATCCATCAATATGGTCCCTGCAATATCCCACCAACCCCAAGAAGGACCTTAACCCTTTCACATCCTGCGGAACAGGGAGTCTGCCGACTGTCTCTACCCTTCGTTTGTCAATGTCCCTTAGTCCCGACGTCAGAATCATTCCCAAGTAAGTAACTTTTTGTTTCATGATCTGCGCTTTTTTAGGGTTAATCTTTAATCCCAAGTCATATAACAACTGCAGCAATTCACTTAGCAGTTGATAAAGTTCCTTCTTGGTTTCAGTTTGTAGGAGTAAGTCATCTACATACTGCACTAGACATTCAGGCCTCGAGAATCCTTTTAACACTTCCCTCAGCCGTTGGTGAAATATGGACGGGGAGTTGTGAAACCCCTGCGGCAGGGCGGTCCATGTATATTGCTGTCCTTGGAAAGTAAATGCAAATTTATATTGACATTCTTTCTCCAGTGGAATAGACCAAAAACCGTTACTTATGTCCAAAACCGTAAAGCACTGCGCATCCTCATTTTGTCGAACTATTGTCTCTGAGCTAGTTGCTACAGTAGGGGCTGTTAGCGGGGTGACTTTATTTAATTCTCTGTAGTCTATCATTAGTCGCCAGCTACCGTCGGGTTTCCTTACTGGCCAAATAGGTGCGTTATTAGTAGAAACTATTGGTCTTAATATCCCTTGCTGCAGCAGACTCTGTATCACCTTCTCTATCTCTTCTGCTTGCTTTGGGAAACCATACTGCTTTTGTGGTTTGGGGTCTGGACCTTGTATACACACACTCCCGGTCATTTTCCCACAATCATGTTTATGTCGGGCAAATACTATTGAGTTTTGTACAATAATTTGTTGTACTTCACGATCTTTACTCATTTCTCCTGGTCCTATCCACATTTCCCCGATCGTGCATATCCTATCGTGATATTCCCCCACTGGGACGAGTGTGTGATTTATACTGCCCATGCCCAAAGGCATTTGCCAAATCATACAATTAACAGGGTCGAAGCAAAATCCCGCTTTGGCCATATAGTCACTCCCTAATATATGTTCTTGTTCTCTAGGTAATTTAATAAGAACCACTGAATGCTCTATCACTATGTCTCCCACACCGACTTCCAACGGTACACTCACATATTCCACTTGTGAATGCCCTGTGAATCCACTGAGAATAATTTTGTTTTGAATTTTCCAATCTATGTCATTGATCTGAGTGGCGTTAACGGTGGTTTGGGATCCCCCTGTGTCCCAAAGGAATGTAAGAGGGCGGCCTCCGACCCTACCATTCACTAGGGGTCTCCCCGTGTCATCCAACCGCGCGTCACACACCCATAATGGAGAGGCCTGAGACCATCATTGCAGTTCGGGGTACAACCCGGAACTCGGTGATATTTCTATCGTATCACACTGAAGACTTAGTCTATTCGGCCCTTCCACGGGTAGGCTCTGATTCCTTCCCCGACCTGCACTCTCTCGTCTCGGGTTCGGGCAGTCCCTTGCGAAGTGTCCCTCTTGGCCACAGTTATAGCATTTGGACACCTCGCCTTGAGTTCTCCCTGTTCCTGAGAAGTTTCCTCTACCTCTGCCTCTACCTCTTCCCACTGTCTGATTAGCTGGAGGGGGTTCCCCCTGAGTAGGTCCCCTCCCTTCATTTCTCCAGATTATCGCCTGATCCTTAACAGGCATTGCTCTGTCCCCGGATGCCTTGGATCGTTTTGGTATTTCCCTTTCCCATACTCTAACCATCTTCCTAATTATCCAGGGTTCCGTATGTGTGTCATCAGCGAGGTCAAACTGATCTAGTGCCTTCCTCGACTCCTCAGTGCCATGTGACACTAGTGTTCTCAACCATCGGTTCCTAACCTCCCGCTGTAAATTATCCCTATCTAAGCCTGTGCCGTAGACCCCTTGAAACACCGCCCAAATGCGAGCCGAAAATACAGTGGGGTGTTCACCTTTCCTTTGATAGCATTTCATTAGCGCCTCCACTGGATTCCCTCTGTTATCGCCCATGACAGATAATACCTGGTCCTTTAAGGCCTCATTTGTGCCTCTCCCAAGTTTTTGTTCCTCCGGTAGGGCGGAGTGTATATGTGGGTGTAGGCACATTAGGATTAATTTCCTTTCCTCAGCATCATCTAAGCCGTGTATCGCTCTCTGTTGCCTGACCGCTAGGAACAACTCCCTAGGATCATCCCCAGGCGCACACGTCCCAATATCTTTCGCAATAACCCTCAGTTCCTGTACCCCAAGTGGGGTGGAATATGTCATATCCTGGCCATCTTCCCCATCTGTGCTCTAGTGGTTACAAGGGGGGCCATTGGGGCAGGCGGTTCTTTCGGCTCTGGAGCATATGCTGGCGGTGGGTCCCCTAGTGGAGGTTCCCTATCACCGCTGCTGTATCTGTCCGCCTCGTCTGCTAAATCATCCCAATCTACATCCCCTAGACCACTTTCTTCACCTCTTCCGGGTACGAAAGCACACAATATGCCCCTCTGTGCGGCTATCTGATCTTGTAACCTCCCTATCAGTTTCTGACACTTTGTGTGATCGCCAGTACTACTCCTCTTCTCCTGAGCTGATCTTTGAATCACATTCATAGCAGTTTTTAAATCACTACATTGTTGTTTCCATCTCTCCACCTCAGCTTTACCTGCTTGGGCTTCTCCCTCTCTCTTACTCTTTTCATTAGTCAATTTTTCGCACTGTAACTGATATTGGTTCATGTGCATCAAATCTGCACTTCTCTATCCCTTTAGATCAGTTACCTTTTCACTAAGGCGGGCTATCTCCTCACGGCATTTTTTATTCTCTTCCCCTAATTCGTCTTGGATTTTCTGATGTTCTTCGCTCTCTCTCGTAGCCTGCTGTCGGCATTCTATCCATTCCTCAAGTAAACATCCGATCGCTACAGACTTCTGTATCTTTTTAAATTTCCTATCTGACATCTTTGTTTGCGCAATTTTCCAAAGGACCTCCCCAACAGGCGTTCCCTTGTCTCCAATGTGACCCGCATACTCCCCGTATTGCGGCCACTTCCCTATTACATATTTTTGAAGGAGTCCCTTCCAATCAAAACAGTCCAAGTCCCCAGGGCTTGGAGATTTCCCTTTATTTGTCATCTTGTGTTATTAACTATGAATTAACCCAAACTCCTGTTCTCTGTATACTTTGCCAAATTCGGTTCGCCTCGAGGCTCCCACTGATGCAACGGAGAGATTTATCCTCGAGCCCACCCAGGGACGCCAAAGATGTTGACCGGAAGTCACCAGTTAACGGTTTTGGCTTAGTACACAGAGGAAGAGTCAATTCTCTCTTAATTCTCAATTTGCTTTATTAACGTTATTAGATCATGTACATACCGCTTATACATAAGAACATAAGAAATAGGAGCAGGAGCAGGCCAATCGGCCCCTCGAGCCTGCTCCGCCATTCAATAAGATCATGGCTGATCTGATTCTAACCTCAAATCTAAATTCATGTCCCATTTCCTGCCCGCTCCCCGTAACCCCTAATTCCCTTTACTTCTAGGAAACTGTCGATTTCTGTTTTAAATTTATTTAATGATGTAGCTTCCACAGCTTCCTGGGGCAGCAAATTCCACAGACCTACTACCCTCTGAGTGAAGAAGTTTCTCCTCATCTCAGTTTTGAAAGAGCAGCCCCTTATTCTAAGATTATGCCCCCTAGTTCTAGTTTCACCCATCCTTGGGAACATCCTTACCGCATTCACCCGATCAAGCCCCTTCACAATCTTATATGTTTCAATAAGATCGCCTCTCATTCTTCTGAACTCCAATGAGTAGAGTCCCAATCTACTCAACCTCTCCTCATATGTCCACCCCCTCATCCCCGGGATTAACCGAGTGAACCTTCTTTGTACTGCCTCGAGAGCAAGTATGTCTTCTCTTAAGTTTGGAGACCAAAACTGTATGCAGTATTCCAGGTGCGGTCTCACCAATACCTTATATAACTGCAGCAATACCTCCCTGTTTTTATATTCTATCCCCCTAGCAATAAAAGCCAACATTCCGTTGGCCTTCTTGATCACCTGCTGCACCTGCAAACTAACCTTTTGATTTTCTTGCACTAGGACTCCCAGATCCCTTTGTACTGAAGTACTTTCCAGTTTCTCGCCATTAAGATAATAACTTGCTCTCCGATTTTTCCTGCCAAAGTGCATAACCTCACATTTTCCAATATTGTATTGCATCTGCCAAATCTCCACCCACTCACCCAGCCTGTCTATATCCCGTTGTAGGTTTTTTATGTCCTCCTCACTCTCCACTTTCCCTCCCATGTATCATGTGCAAACTTTGATATGTTACACTCGGTCCCCTCCTCCAAATCGTTAATATAGATTGTAAAAGAGTTGGGGACCCAGCACCGACCCCTGCGGAACACCACTGGCTCAGGTTGCCAGTCCGAGAATGTACCATTTATCCCAACTCTCTGCTTCCTGTTAGATAACCAATCCTCCATCCATGCCAGAATATTACCCCCAATCCAGTGATTCTTTATCTTGAGCAATAATCTTTTATGTGGCACCTTGTCGAATGCCTTCTGGAAGTCTAAATACACTACGTCCACTGGTTCCCCTTTATCTACCCTGTACGTTATATCCTCAAAGAACTCAAGCAAATTTGTCAGACATGACTTCCCCTTTGTAAAGCTATGCTGACTTTGTCCTATTAAATTATGTTTATCCAAATGTTCTGCTACTATCTCCTTAATAACAGACTCCAAAATTTTACCCACCACAGATGTTAAGCTTATACGTCTGGTTAGATATAGGCATGCAGTTTACAGCAGGTTATACAGTTTTATACTCAAACTAGGATTTAAACGCACACACACTAGGTTTCCCTGACTAACACTCTCTGAGTGGTCACAGAATAGAAAGGATATTATATTACCCGGAAAGGAGAGATAACGCTAGCCAGGCGATTCGCTCTCTTTCTCTCGACGTCGTCTCTACGTCCCTGACGTAGTCTCTACGTCCCTGACGTAGGGTCCCTACTTCCACGATGGTTAGTCTCCCTCAAAACACACACTCTGGCACCAAGCCTGCAATGCTTCAGTTTTAACTCCAAGTCTGTCTTTTCGAATGATGCTGTCTTCTCCGGTTGACTTAAAATTCCTTGAGTGGTCAGTGTCATCCCCTGATTGGCTCTGTTCCAAGGGGCTAGGTAGCATCACCTCATTACTCCTTTTCTAAATAAGGCCTGGTGTCTCATCACAGCTCCTTTGTCCCTCTAAGAAGCGGAACGAATTCAAACCGGTTCTGGCCAGTTCAGACCAGTGACTGAACTCCAGGTCATCTCAGTTCAAAAGTCAGTGTCTTTGTTAGCACTTCGAATTAACCTCAGTAGTTTTCTGCAGCCCCGGGCCAACAGAATGTAACCATGTTATGGTCACTCATTTCAAGGGAATCCTTAACTAAGACATTATTAATTAATCCTGACTCATTACACAGGACCAGGTCCAAGGTTCCCTGCCCCCTTGTAGGATCAGTTACATGCTGCTCAAGAAATCCATCCCTAATACACTCAATAAACTCTTCCTCAAGGCTGCCCTGCCCAATTTGATTTGTCCAGTTAATATGATAGTTAAAATCCCTCATAATTATAGCTGTTCCCTTATTACATGCCCAAACTATTTCCTGATTAATACTTCTTCCAGCAGAGTTGCAACTATTAGGAGGCCTATATACTACGCCCACTAGTGTTTTTTTCCCCTTATTATTCCTTATCTCTACCCAAACTGTTTCATTATCCTGATCCTTTGTCCCAATATCATTTCTCTGTATTACAGTGATTCCTTCCTTTATTAATATCGCCACCCACCTCCCCTTCCTTCCTGCCTGTCCTTCCTGATTGTTAAATACCCTGGCATATTTAATTCCCAGTCGTTGTCACCCTGCAGCCATGTTTCTGTAATGGCCACAAGATCATACCCATACGTAGTTATTTGCGCCGTTGACTCGTCCATTTTGTTACGAATGCTACGTGCATTCAGATAAAGAACTTTCAAATATGTTTTGTGACACTTAGTTCCTGCTTTTTCCTTTTTTAACACTTTACCTTTTACTCCATACCTTCTGTCCCTTCCTGACACGCTTTCCTGTGTGCTCAGGTTCCCAACCCCCTGCCACAGCTTTGATGCTGGGTTAATCGCCTTACGCTTTCTAGTTTTTATTTTATCTGTCGTGCCTAAAGTACACTTTCTTTCCGCTGCTCTACGCTTTTCCCTTTCACTTGTTCTTGAACAACTGTTTGTACTATTTGTATTGTAGATTTCCCCTGGGTCTTCCCCTCTCTTGCTGCTCTCAACTTTATTCTCTTCTGACTCCCCGCTCAGGTTCCCATCCCCCTGCCACTCTAGTTTAAACCTTCCCCAACAGCTCTGGCAAACACCCCCGTGAGGACATTGGTCCCGGTCCTGCTCGGGTGTAACCCGTCATGCTTGTACAGGTCCCACCTTCCCCACAACCAGTCCCAATGTCCCAGGAATCTAAATCCCTCCCTCCTGCACCATTCCTGCAGCCACGCATTCATCCTGTCTATTCTCCTGTTCCTATACTCACTAGCACGTGGCACCGGTAGTAATCCTGAGATCATTACCTTTGAAGTCCTGCTTTTTAATTTATCTCCTAATTCCTTAAATTCACCTTGCAGGACCTCATCCCTTTTTTTTACCTATGTCATTGGTACCAATATGGACCACGACTACTGGCTGTTCACCCTCCCCCTCCAGAATGCCCTGCAGCCGCTCTATGACATTCTTGACCCTAGCACCAGGGAGGCAACATACCATCCTGGAGTCACGTTTGCGCCCGCAGAAACGCCTATCTGTTCCCCTTACAATTGAATCCCCTATCATTATAGCCCTGCCACTCTTCTTCCTCCCCTCCTGTGCAGCAGAGCCACCCAGGTTGAGAAAGTGGTTAAATAATTATACAGGATCCTGGGCTTTATAAATGTAGGCATTTAGTACAAAATCAAGGAAGTTATGATGAACCTCTACAAACCACTGGTTCGGCCACAACTGGAGTATTGTGTCCAATTCGGGGCATCGCACTTTAGGAACGATGTGAAGGCCTTAGAGACGGTGCAGAAAAGATTTACTAGAATGGTTCCAGAGATGAAGGACTTCAGTTATGTGGATAGACTGGAGAAACTGGGATTGTTCTCCTTAGAGCAGAGAAGGTTGTGAGGAGATTTGATAGAGGTGTTCAAAATCATGAAGGGTCTAGATAGAGAGAAACTGTTCCCATTGGCAGAAAGGTCAAGAACTAGAGGACACAGATTTAAGGTGATTGGCAAAAGGTGACATGAGGAAGAACTTCTTTACGCAGCGAATATGGAATGCACTGTCTGAGGGGGTAGTGGAGGCAGATTCAATCATGGCTTTCAAAAAGGGAATTGGATAAGTACTTGTGTCAGCCATGGCTTAGTGGGTAGCACTCTCGCCTCTGAGGCAGAAGGTTGTGGGTTCAAGTCCCACTCCAGAGACTTGAGTAAAAAATCTAGGCTGACACTTCAGTGAAGTGCTGCACTGTCCCCGTCCTACAGCAGAGCCTGGTCTCCAATCGTCTCGGTTTTCGCTGCCATTGGGCCAAGACTTCGCTCTGCTGGGACCGTGTGGTGGTTGGTGTGCAACAACCACTCCATGTTAAAAGAATCAATGCACAGGCATTTTCCACCAAGTCATCCTTGACCCTGAGGGACTGCCAGAGAGAGAGATAAGTACTTGAAAGGAAAAAATTTGCAGGGCTACAGGGGAATGGGACTAGCTGGATTACTCTTGCAGAGAGCCGGCACGGGCTCAAGGGGCTATATGGCCTCCTTCTGTGCGGTAACCATTCTATGATTCTATACATACATAAAGTAACATTTGTATCCCTAAAAAAAATGTGTCAAGCTATATGATTGGTGAGAGCCATGTGACTGGTACATCTATAATTGACTGCCATATTATTGATTAGATGGTTAGCGAGGACCAATCATAATCATAGAAAGGTTACAGCACAGAAGGAGGCCATTTGGCCCATCGAGTCCATGCCAGCTCTATGCAAGAGCAATGCAGCTAGCCCGTAGACCTGCAAATTTTTTCCATTCAAGTATTTATCCAGTTCCCTTTTGCAGGCCATGATTGAATCTGCCTCCACCACCCCCTTTCCAGATCCTAACCACTCACTGTGTAAAAAAGTTTTTCCTCATGTCACCTTTGGTTCTTTTGCCAATCACCTTAAATCTATGTCCTCTGGTTCTTGACCGTTCCACCAATGGGAACAGTTTCTCTCTATCTACTCTGTTTAGACCCTTCATGATTTTGAATATCTCTATCAAATCTCCTCGCAACCGTCTCTGTTCCAAGGAGAACAACCCCAGCTTCTCCAGTCTATCCACATAACTAAAGTCCCTCATCCCTGGAATCATTCTAGTTAATCTCTTCTGCACCCTCCCTAAAGCCTTCACGTCTTTCCTAAAGTGCGGTGCCCAGAACTGGACACAATACTCCAGTTGTAGCTGGACCAGTGTTTTTTAAAGGTTCATCATAACTTCCATACTGTAATGTGATTCCATAATGTGATTATGACCAGATTATCTGGTCATTATCACATTGCTGTTTGTGAGACCTTGCTGTACGCAAATTGGCTGCCATGTTTCCTACATTACAACAGTGACTACACTTCAAAAGTACTTAATTGTCTGTAAAGCGCTTTGGGATGTCCTGAGGATGTGAAAGGCGCTATATAAGTGAAAGGTATTTCTTCTCTCTATTTCATTATTTGAGAATGTATTTTAGTATATTCATTTATTTTATACTTTCTTTCCTACACCATCTTTAGCCATCACGAAAACTTCATCCTTAACTATGCCCATCTTTCTACCTGCCTCTACTTTTCTGCCATAAGTAGCTCCTCATTTCACTGGTACCGCTATTTCTCCATTCAGATGTTCTTGTGACTCCTTTTCACTCTGTCCATATTCTCTTCTGCCCCTTCATACTTCATGTAGCCCAAACATACTCACCACAGCCACACTTCCTGCTTTGCTGTACCACTTCTGCTCGTCCATTCCTTGCTGCTACCTCAGCAGTTCACCAGTAGGTCCTATAAGTTTCTCCTATACTTCCTCTCCCTTCCATTCCACTCCCTATACCCCATAGTATTTCCATTATCCTTTGGTTACTCCCTCTCCCCCACTCTGCCACCACTGCAGCTCCTTTCCACCACTTCATCTACCCACAACTTTTCGCTCTTTCGTACCGCTGTTCCCGTTCTGCCTACCATATCTTCTCCTCTATTGCCTTCGTGCGTATCCCTTTTATTTTTCTTATTGCTTTCTGATCCCTCAACATTGTCTGTTATGTTTTTAGGCTTTACCTAGGTATTTTTCTTCTGCTTTGCACCAAAGAGCTGTCACTCCTCGTGAACCGGAGTGTGACTGTACACACAATATGTGGTGGGATTGTCTGGGGAATTTAACAGAAACCCTTCTTACTGTATTTAGTCTGCCAAATATGACATGAACCCTCTTGTGATATTCAAGACTTTAGAAAGTAGAAAAATAAATGTTCTATTAGACTATAACATGTTGATTAGATGTAAGGAGTGTTACAACATGTAATACTCCTTACATTTGTTCACCGCAGTCCATCACCGGCATCTCCACATCATGTTGATTAGAAGTAACAGATAAGCAGTTTAAGCAATTTACTAGAAAATCAACTACATTTACATATTTGATAATAACATAATTAAACTTAACTATATTTTTTCATTGAGTATCTTTATTAAAGTTTTTACTTGGAGACTCAACCTCTCTCAAAACCCTGGGCTTAGAGTTAATGGGCCCGATGTTACCAGGGCTGCGGGTTCGGGCGGGGGGGTTATCGGGCGCGTGGGTATCGTGCCCGGCGAAATCAGTCAGCCACCCGTGCGATCGTAGCCCAATTGGAGCCACTTACCTTGTCCTCCGGGTTCCCCACTGCTGATCTGCGCGTCGGGCGGGCTGCGCATGCGCAGTAAGATCTATCAGCTGGAGGAGCTCTATTTAAAGGGGCAGTCCTCCACTGACAGATGCTGCAACAAATAGAAAAAATTACAGCATGGAGCAGCCCAGGGGGAAGGCTGCTCCCAGTTTAATGATGCCTCACTCCAGGTATCAATACACGGGGTGAGGAGGAGGGGGAGGACAGAGATCTTCCCCCCGGCGGGCGGGAGGAAACGGCCTGCCTCTGCCACCAGGAAGGCCTGGCTCGAGGTGGCAGAGGAGGTCACCTGCACCACCAACATATCGCCCACCCGCATACAATGCAGGAGGCGCTCCAATGACCTCAGTCGGTCAGCCGAAGTGAGTACACTTACTCTTTCCCCTACACTCCGTCTGCCACATCACCGCCCCCACCCCTCATCTCCTTCTGCACTGCCAACACTACTCTGTCACATTACCCCTCATACCCACTCAAACCTCATCCTCATCTTACCTGCACCTACTCACCTCGCCAGTACTCATCCCGCCACCACCACTCAACCCAATCCTCATACAATCTCATGGCTCTATCTCATACTCACCCTCTCGTGCATCTCTTTCACGGTCAGCCTCACTCAACCTGCCACTACCTGTGCTGCAGCCACAGGGCATGCATCATATATGTGCAGTAGGCAGCGTAAGGCAAACGTGTTGTGAGCATGAAGGGATGCACAAGGGTGTTTGAGGGTTTGTCGTGGTTGTTACTTATATTGAATTTCTGACCAGCTCACATTACATATTATATTGGCACCACTACTGCCATGTCTTCGTGAATCTTGTCTGGTTTGTGCAATAATGCCCTTTCCTGAGGATCACTATGAAGACCCACAACTGATGCCACCCATTGTGTCACTGCAGAGTGGGTGTAGGTGTATTTGCAGGGCTCTTTTGTGCAGACGACTGAGAGACGTCGGCGATGTCCCTGGTGGCACCCTGGAAGGATGCGGAGGAGAAGTTGAGGGCAGTGGTGACTTTGACAGCGACAGGTAAGAAGATGGTGCTCGGGCCATCCTGGCGCAGCTTGGCATGAAGGAGGCTGCAGATGTCCACGACTACATGTCGAGTGACTCTGAGCCTCCGTGTGCACTGCTGTTCAGAGAGGTCCAGGAAACTGAGCCTCGGTCTGTGGACCCTGTGGCGAGGGTAGTGCCCTCTGCGACGCATCTCTCTCTGCGGTAGCCCTCCCTCCTGCTGTACAGGTGGATGTGTCACAGCACTCTGTTGTGGAGCTCCACATGTCAGAGGTGGACGGCGTGGATGGCGAGGCTGGTGAGGCTGGTGATGCTGTTCGCCCTCCGAGGAGGTCATGACAGCAACAATCCGGAAGATGTACATCTGAGGGGGTCCGCAAAGTAGGTACATGTCTCTGGACCCCGGGGTAAGTGTGCAAGTTGGTGACTTTGATTGTCAGGAGGAGGGTGGTGGAGGCCAAACTTTGTCCCAAGTGACAGAGTGGCCTCCTGAAATGAGTGAGGGTCTCCCCCCCACCACCTGTCAAATGGACCTTTGCAGCTGCCACAGGCTGACAGCTGCAACAGGTCCATTTGAACTGGGAGTGTTTCCCCCAGTTTGCTTTAAAATCCCACCCCTCCTCACATAATCCCTTAATCAGGTCAGTTAATGACCTGAACAAGCAAAGTAAATAGCTTCACGTGGCATCCCGCTGGCTTTAATTGCCTGCGGGATTCCCACCAGCGGGGGCTGCGCGCGCACGCCGGTGCGTCAGTGGGGAACCCGGAAGTGGGCGGGTTGGAGTCGGGCTCCCGACCCACTCCGGGATTCTCCGATAGCGGGTGCTAAAATGATGCCCAATATTTTTCCCCACAGTATCACACTGTCAGATGAATGCAGTTATCAACTACACCTATATCTGTAAATCCCACAATGTTGCAATCTGAGCATATTCAGAATCTCTCAGCATGCATCCGTATGATTCTTTCATTGTAAAACTTGAAGCATCTTTCCTCATGCTCTTTCAAGATTTGTGATATTCTTTGTTTTTCCAAATGATTTGAAAACAAGCTGGATAGTGAATTTTAATTTGACCTATTTTCATTAAAGTTTCAGATTTATTATCAAATGCTTAATTTTTAATTGAGAGAGAAAGGGGTTGGTTACACCACCTGTGCTTTCTTTTACTTATATTGATAAATTCTAAACAATTAGAAAATGGTTGTATATCTTACTCAGGTTATTTGATTTTGCTTTTCCGAATGATTTGAAAACAAGCTTTTCCCCTCTAATAAAACGTTACTTGAAAACAATTTTCATTTTTTTTACTTCATACAGTCTAGCTCAGAGAGATAAAGGTTGTATGATATACACCTGTGCTTTCTTTTCTTTACAATTATAATTCCAAAACAATTATTGTTTGTGTAGATATTTAGTTACGCAGGTATGCTAGTTAAAGAAAGAAGTTGCATTTATATAGCTCCTTTCACAACCTCAGGACATCCCAAAGCACTCTACAGCCAATGAAGTACTTCTGAAGTGTAGTCACTGTTGTAATGTAGGAAATGTGGCAGCCAATTTGTGCACAGCAAGATCTCACAAACAGCAATGCGATAACCAGATAATCTGTTTTAATGATGTTGGTTGAGGCATAAATGTTGGCCAGGACACCAGGGAGAACTCCCCTGCTCTTCAAAGTGCCATGGGATCTTTTATGACCACCTGAAAGAGTAAATGGGGCCTTGGTTTATTGTCTCATCTAAAAGCCAGCACCTTTGACTATGCAGCACTCCCTCAGTACTGAACTGAAGTCACAAGATCATCCCTTCTTCATTATTTCTGACCAGGATCACCCTTTCCCAAAGCTACCGAACCCCAAAATTTACTCCTCCTTCAGTGCTATCAAACCTCGAACCACCAGGGGGAGGCTGCTAAATGGATAATCTCAATCTTGGAGATTAAAGAAAATCGACCAGTTCCTCATACTTGGTCTCATGGGGGAAGGAGTAGGCAGTTATTGTGCGTGTAATTTTTATGTTGCATGTAGCTGGGTCTTTACCAGGCTCCAGCTGTTTTATGAATGTCTAGGTTTGCGCTATTTTCAGGATCCTGTCGCGTTCTTCCCAGCGCGCTCTCTGCTTTGTGACGGAAGCTGCGATTTGGCGCCAAAGTTGAAGGATGGCGACTAAAGTAAAGACGAAAGTTTTAGCTGCTTTTAAAATGCATGGGTTAATCCTGAGATCGTAAGTAAAACGTCATTTATTACAAAACCTATTGTTTTATATATTTACAATCTAAAAATGTCAAAGCGAATGGTCAATGTTAGCAAGTTTTTTTATAAATGTTAAGTAAAGTGGTTCATTTTTATTATGACTTTCCTCCATTGATACGGTTCAGTAGTTAAATTATATTTTATATGTGCGTACATAAAATGCATTAACATTAGTACAATTTCCTATGTAATTAAAGAGAAGTTAATAATTAACGTGTCACCTGTGGTCTGGTTTGAATTTAATGTTTTGATTAAATATAAGCGAGCTCACGGATGACATGTTATTTACATGGCACATTGATCTGTACCTTTTTTTAAAAATAATTTCATTTCATCAGCTTTGCAGGTTGTGTTATTGTTTCTCTTTTTTAAGAAAACGACTTTGTAGCGTGTAATAAAGCCGTATTAAACAATAATTTGCATTTAACGTGGAAGAACGTCCCAAGACACTTCACAGAGATGTAATCAGACTAAAATTGACACTAATCAAAGATGTGGAGATGCCGGTGATGGACTGAGGTTGACAATTGTAAACAATTTTACAACACCAAGTTATAGTCCAACAAATTTATTTTAAATTAAATTCCACAAGCTTTCGGAGGCTTCCTCCTTCGTCGGGCGGATGGTGGAAGCCTCCGAAAGAAGGAGGAAGCCTCCGAAAGCTTGTGGAATTTAATTTAAAATAAATTTGTTGGACTATAACTTGGTGTTGTAAAATTGCCCGACCGACGAAGGAGGAAGCCTCCGAAAGCTTGTGGAATTTAATTTAAAATAAATTTGTTGGACTATAACTTGGTGTTGTAAAATTGTTTACAACTAATCAAAGAGACAGGGGTCACTAAAAGCTTGGTCAAGGAGGTGGGTTTTAAGGAGGGTCCTGAAGGCGATGGGTAGAGAGGTTTAAGGAGGGGATTGCAGAGTTTGGGGCAGAAATAGCTGAAAGCATGTCCACAAAGGATGGATGATGGGATTGCGGGATGTTGACGAGGCCAGAGTTGGAACAACACAGAGTTCTTGGAGAGTTCTTGGGCTAACGAAGGTTACAGAGATAGGGAGGGATGAGGCCATAAAGGGATTTAAACACGAGGGTGAGCATTTTAAATTTGTGGCTTTGGGGTACCGGGAGCCAATGCAGGTCAGCAAGTACGTGGGTAATGTGTGAGCGAATCTTAGGTGTCGGATACGGTATGGACAGCAGAGTTTTGACGAGCTGAAGTTTGTGGAGGTTGGGAGACCGGCCTCGAGAGCATTAGAATAGTTGAGTCTGGAGGTGAGAAAAGCATGGATGAGTGTTTCAGCAGCAGATGGGCTGAGGCACGGATGGAGAAGGGTGATGTTGCGGAGCTGTAAGTCGGTGGTTTTTGTGATGAAGACATGAGGTAGGAAGCTGCACTTGGGGTCAAATAGGATGCTAAGGTTGTGAACAGTCTGGTTCAACCTGAGACAGTGGCCGGGAAGGGAGATCAAATCGGTGGTGAGGGTACAGCGTTTGTGATGGGGTGTAGAAGACAATGGCTTTGATCTTCCCAATGTTTAACTGGAGGAAATTGTGGCTCATTAGGGTTGGGTGCATTCTTGACAACACAGAGGCAGGGAGGAGGCCGAGAGTGTTGGTGGAGAGGTAGGGCTGAATGTCATCCGCGCACATCTGGAACCTGACCCCATGTCTTCGGAAGATGTTGCCAAGGGGCAGCATGTAGATAAGGAAATGGAGAGGACCAAAAATGGATGCTTGGGACTCCAGAGGTAATGGCGTGGGGGTGGGAAGAGAAGTCATTGCTGGAGATGCTCTGGCTGCGATTGGAGACAAACACAAAGGTTAAAAGTAAACCGTTGAAAAGTTACATATCCCTGACTGAGGGTTGATGGAAACAGCTATATGCACAAATGTACCTTAAATTAGATATGATGTGTAATGTGATGTAAGGAACATTTGTTCTGGTGAGGTATTCTTAAAGAAAAATGCTACATAACGTGGGTCAAATATTAAAATGTGAGCCTTTTTAAAATTCTGATCCTTGTTTTCAAATCCCTCCATGGCCTCGCCCCTCCCTATCTCTGTAACCTTCTCTAGCCCTACAACCTGCGCTCCTCCAATTCTGGCCTCTTGCCCATCCCCGATTTTAATCGCTTCATTATTGGCGGTCGTGCCTTCAGCTACCTTTAGAGGCCCTAAGCTCTGGAATTCCCTCCCCAAACCTCTCTGCCTCTCTAACTCTCTCTCTTCCTTTAAGACGTTCCTTAAAACCTATCTGACCAAGCTTTTGGTCGCCTGTCCTAATATCTCCTCATGTGGCTCGGTGTCAAATTTTGTTTGATAATGCTCCTGTGCAGTGCCTTAGGACGTTTTACTACATTATGTATTTATGAAACATTTTTGGGTTTTCCTTAATTTTACTTGACAGTATTCATGCCCTCTCTTTGCTTTCCTAATTTCCTTTTTAATTTCACCACTGCACTTTCTATATTCCTCTAGGCTTTCTGCAGTATTGAGCTCTGTCTGACATAAGCTTCCCTTTTTTGCCTTATCTTGCCCTGTATGCACCTCGTCATCCAGGGGGCTCTAGATTTGGCAGTCCCACCCTTTTTCTTTGTGGGAACATGTTTACTCTGAACCCCTTGAATGCCTCCCACTGCTCTGATGCTGAATTACCTTCAAGTAGTTGTTTCCAGTCCACTTTTGCTAAATCACCTTTCAGCTTCGTAAACTTGGCCTTTCCCCAATTTAGAACTTTTACTCCTGTTCTATCTTTGTCCTTTTCCATAACTATGCTAAATCTAACTGAATTATGATACTACCACCAAAATGCTCTCCCACTGATACCCCTTCCACCTGCCTAGCTTCATATATAGCACCTTTAATGGAAACAACGACTTGAAGGTAATTCAGCATCAGAGCAGTGGGAGGCATTCAAGGGGGAGATTCAAGGGGTTCAGAGTAAACATGTTCCCACAAAGAAAAAGGGATTTGACTGCCAAATCTAGAGCCCCCTGGATGATGAGGTACATACAGGGCAAGATAAGGCAAAAAAGGGAAGCTTATGTCAGACACTGAGAGCTCAATACTGCAGAAAGCCTAGAGGAATATAGAAAGTGCAGTGGTGAAATTAAAAGGGAAATTAGGAAAGCAAAGAGAGGGCATGAAAAAATACTGTCAAGTAAAATTAAGGAAAGCCCAAAAATGTTTCATAAATACATAAAGAGCAAGAGGATAACTAAGGAAAGAATAGGGCCTAATTGGAGACCAAAAAGACAGCCAATGTACCTATGTGGAGGTGGAAGATGTGGGTATGGTTCTTAATGAATACTTTGTGTCCATCTTCACAAAAGAGGGGGACAATGCAGAGATTATAGTTAAGGAGAAGAAGTGTCAAATATTGGATGGGATAAACAGTGAGAGAGGAAGTATTAAGGGGCTTGGCATCTTTGAAATTAGATAAATCGCCAGGCCCAGATGAACTGTATCCCAGGCTGTTAAAAGAACTAAGGGAGGAAATAGCGGAGGCCCTGACCATCATTTTCCAATCCTCCCTGGCTACAGACGTGGTGCTGGAGGATTGGAGGACTGCTAATGTTGTACTGTTGTTTAAAAAGGGAGTAAAGGATAGACCTAGTAATTACAGGCCAGTTAGTCTAACCTAGGTGGTGGGCAAATTATTGGAATCAGTTTTGAGGGACAGTATAAACCATCATTTAGAAAGGCACGGATTAATCAAGGACAGTCAACGTGGATTGTTAAGGGAAGGTCGTGTCTGACTAACTTGATTGAATTTTTTAAGGAGGTAACAAGGAGGGTTGACAAGGGTAGTACATTTGATGTAGTCTATATGGATTTTAGCAAGGCTTTTGACAAGGTCCACATGGCAGACTGGTCAAAAAAGTAAAAGCCCATGGGATCCAAGGGAAAGTGGCAAATTGGATCCAAAATTGGCTCAGTGGCAGGAAGGGAAGGGTAATGGTTGATCGGTGTTTTTGTGACTGGACGGCTGTTTCCAGTGAGATTCCGCAGGGCTCAGTACTAGGTCCCTTGCTTTTTGTGGTATATATTAATGATTTAGACATAAATGTAGGGGGCATGATTAAGAAGTTTGATACAAAAATTGGCCGTGTGGTTGATAGTGACTGCAGGAAATATCAATGGACTGGTCAGGTGGGCAGAAAAGTGTCAAATGGAATTCAATCCGGAGAAGTGTGAGGTAATGCATTTGGGGAGGTCAAACAAAGCAAGGGAATACACAATAAATGGGAAGATACTGGGAGGCATAGAGGAACAGAGGGACCTTGGAGTGCATGTCCACAGATCCCTGAAGGTAGCAGGACAGGGAGACAAGATGGTTAAGAAGACATACGGGATACTTTTGTTTATTAGCCGAGGCATAGAATACAAGAGCAGGGATGTTATGCTAGAACTGTATAAAACACTAGTTAGGCCACAGTTTGAGTACTGCGTACAGTTCTGGTCACCACATTGCAGGAAAGATGTGATTGCACTAGAAAGGTCGCAGAGGAGATTTACAAGGATGTTGCCAGGACTGGAGAATTTTAGCTATAAGGAAAAATTGGATCGGCTGGGATTGTTTTCTTTGGAACAGAGGAGGATGAGGGATGATTTAATTGAGGTGTATAAAATTATGAGGGGCCTAGATAGAGTGGACAGGAAGGACCTATTTCCCTTAGCAGAGAGGTCAATAACCAGGGGGCATAGATTTAAAGTAATTTGTAGAAGGATTAGAGGGGAGCTGAGGAAAAATGGTCGGGATCTGGAACTCACTACCTGAAAGGGTGGTAGAGGCAGAAACCCTCATCATATCCAAGTACCTTTTAAATGTGCACTTGAAGTGCCATAACTTACAAGGCTATGGATCAAATGCTGGGATTACACTGGGTAGCTCTATTTCGACCAGCACAGATACGATGGGCCTAACGGCCTCTTTCTGTGCCGTAAATTTTCTATGTTTCTATATAAATGCAAGTTGTTGTTGAGTCCTTGGAAAAGCTGCTCAGGGAGAGAGCTGATTGGATGACAGACTATGTTCCAGAAAACCAGAAAATGTACTTAAAGTACCATGGTGATGCAGTATGGTGGAATGCAGGTGTGATTTTCCCACTCTGCTTAATTCCTGAACTCAGTCATGTTGCTGACGGGATGTGCCTAGTGGTTGCCAGTTGCCTCCTTGGAATGGGGGAGGAGGGAGAATTATTGTTGGGCCACTATTGTGCATTGCCTAGCAGATGACTGAAGAGCATCTTTGCTTTGTTGGAGGACTGGGAGATCACCTGTCACAAAAGCAAAATACTGCAGATGTTGGAAATCTGAAATAAAAACAGAAATGCTGGAAACATTCAGCAGGTCAGACAGCATCTGTGTGGAAAGGTCATTGACCTGAAACGTTAACTGTGTTTCTCTTCACAGATGCTGCCAGAACTACTGAGTGTTTCCAGCATTTTCTGTGTTTATTTGGGAGGTCACCTGTGTTCTGTTGCAGGATAATTGTGCTGAAAGGGAGGAAATAGAATGATTTCATGCCTTCTCTCCACAAAAAAATCAGACTTATAGTCCTAGATGCCATTCCTGGTTAATCATAGGTGATTTGATGATTGTAATGTTTGTCATGTGAGCTATTTCTGTTTTATCCGATATACATACAGTAGTAATGATTCAAAATTATGCTCATTAATTTATTAAAAGGTGTATCCAAGATTGATTTCAGAGTTCAAATCGACCATTTATCAAATAACTGGAAATGGAGATTGCCCCCGAGGAATTGTTTTATAAGCAACTACCAGTTTGTTAACCTATAATAACTTTTTAAGGGATATATATAGTATGTGCCGTGGATAAATCCACGATTTCTTATAATCTATTAACATAATTCCGCTTTCTAAACAAACCACGGTCTTTATTTCCTACTACAATAGACCATGATGGCTAGTACTTAGTAAAGGAAGATGGTAGTGGTTGTTGGAGGCTAATCATCTCAGCCCCAGGACATTGCTGCAGGAGTTCCTCAGGGCAGTGTCCTAGGCCCAACCATCTTCAGCTGCTTCATCAATGACCTTCCCTCCATCATAAGGTCAGAAATGGGAATGCTCGCTGATGATTGCACAGTGTTCAGTTCCATTCGCAACCCCGAAGATAATGAAGCAGTCCGTGCCCGCGTGCAGCACAACATCCAGGCTTGGGCTGATAAGTGGCAAGTAACATTCCCGCCGTTCAAGTGCCAGGCAATGACCATCTCCAACAAGAGAGAATCTAACCACCTCCCCATGACATTCAATGGCATTACCATCGCCGAATCCCCCACCATCAACATCCTGGGGGTCACCATTGACCAGAAACTTAACTGGACCAGCCACATAAATACTGTGGCTACAAGAGCAGGTCAGAGGCTGGGGATTCTGCGGCGAGTGACTCACCTCCTGACTCCCCAAAGCCTTTCCACCATCTACAAGGCACAAGTCAGGAGTGTGATGGAATACTCTCCATTTGCTTGGATGAGTGCAGCTCCAACAACACTCAAGAAGCTCGACACCACCCAGGACAAAGCAGCCCGCTTGATAGGCACCCCATCCACCACCCTACACATTCACTCCCTCCACCACCGGCGCACAGTGGCTGCAGTATGTACCATCCACAGGATGCACTGCAGCAACTCGCCAAGGCTTCTTCGACAGCACCTCCCAAACCCACGACCTGTACCACCTAGAAGGACAAGGGCAGCAGGCACATGGGAACAACACCACCTGCACGTTCCCCTCCAAGTCACACACCATCCCGACTTGGAAATATATCGTCGCTGGGTCAAAATCCTGGAACTTCCTACCTTCACCACACGGACTGCAGCGGTTCAAGAAGGCGGCTCACCACCACCTTCTCAAGGGCAATTAGGGATGGGCAATAAATGCTGGCCTTGCCAGCGATGCCCACATCCCATGAACGAATAAAAAAAAATCACAATTTTCTACTGTTTTATTTCTCTATGATTAGTAATGCCACCAAATTTCTTCTGGACGTCCTTGAGTCAGTCAATGAGTTGGAGCTTGACGACGCAATTGAACGCATCATTGATGCAGTTGAAAAACAGCCATGTAAGTAACTTTTGAACGCTCTGAACAATTAATTACCTAAGATCTATTGCTAATCAACTCTTAAGTGAAGTGGTATATGGTGTTCAGTCCTTAGCATTATTTTTTGTAATGGGAAAAAGATTCCACTGCATGCAATGGATTCTGGGGCATTGGTAGCATCAGTTATTGAATTGACATAATATTACTTCACTGCTAGATTATTCCCCAGGATTGGTCTCAGTGCATTTGGGCCAATCAGAGTTGCTTTTGGTTCTGTGTGCCTATACTAGGATTTTAGGGATATGAAAATGATTAAACTCCAACTGTACCCCTGCGCACACTTAGAGATCTGAAAGCCATGGCTTTGCCAACCTGCACCTAAGCTTTTTGGACTTGGGTAAGTGGGATGTGTGCCTGCAGGAAAGAATGTGCACCCTGTATTGAGTAAATAGAAACCCTACAGTAGCTTGAATTGGAGACTTTTATCCATATGATAGGATTCCACCTGTGTCAGATATCTGCCTACTCCAATAAAAAAAAATCCAGAGTCAGTTGTTACAAGCTGTAGCTAAATAAAGACAAGCCTTTGATTTGTGTGTTTCTACTTTTCAGTGAGCTGCAACATGATCGAGCAATCAATGGTGGAGGCAGCAGTCCAGGAGTGCAGTCAGACATGTGATGAAACTATGTAGGTCAACTGGAAGATTTATCTATTACATTGACTAGAAATTGTGTGTGGCAATCGCAACAATTTTCTAGCTTTCAAAATTGTTATATAAAGTATACACTGATACATACCTCAGCAATGTCGTGTTTCCACTCCTATTAGACAAAAATGTTGACTTTCAAACAATTTGGGGAGCAGCCATTCACTAAAATAAATTAGAGTGTTGGAGGTTTTAAATTTCAAGGTTTTTCTGAGAGTTAATGGGGTAATTACACCCTTATATGTGTACATGCATGTAAAAGCTGTGATTTTCTGCAGAACTTTCTCGGCCCTTGATCTCCAGCCTCAGCCCCTAGCCCTAGCCTGTGTTCCCTTCCAGATCCAGCCTTTCATTCCCAATTTCTTTCACACCCAACCGCGTTTGGTGGCTCCTGGAGGCACCAGTACAAATGAAGACAGTGGCTCTGGATCGACGTTGACCGGTGCATCCAGTGCGTAGGAAAGGCACTGGTCAATACACCAGACTTAATGGCAAATGGGTTTGCCTTTGTAGTTAGTCATAAACAAATTGAAACTTACAGCTAAGCTGGGTCCTGCTAAGGTACTTGCAAAAGGAGGGAGAGCTAATAGGCAAAAGCCTACACCTTTAAATAGTTCTCTTGAAGTCTTTTTGTAGCAATCAAGCGGTGCTGCAAAACCATGAGGCCAGGAGGGTCATTAAGGAGATAAAGTGGGAATCATTGGGATAGATCTATCTGCAGTTGTTGATTTGCATTGGTACTATGAACTTCCTGAGAAGGGGATAAAGGGCACTTTAGTCTTTTGTATCTTCAACAATAGCAAAGTTCCACTGCAGGCTGAGTTTGTGTGGTATAATGTGTGTTCAAACAGTTCTCCTTCATGGTTCAGAACTCCTAGGCTAGACAAAGTCCTTCTATTTCATGCCTATGTGTGAGATCCAGAACCAAATTATGAGGTAGATTTGTGGCAAAAGGGGGAAAATGGTTGCAGAGAGGGAGGATTCCAAACTATACCGACCTGTTACTGAGTACCTTGGCGGGTGAGTCAGCCTCATAGCAAATACATCTCTGCCAAAGCCCATCACATGAGGACCTGGATTAAGCAGTTGCTGATGGGGAGACCTGGGACAGGGCATTATGTTTGGACACATGGCAAACTCCTTTTCACCATATTAAAGAGCAGATATCTGACGTATAGCTAATCCGGATACACTGAGATCTGGGTTGACAGTTAACAAAAAGTATTACCTGGCGGCACACACAGGCACCAAACGCTGGGTATATCGTGTTTGGGTTGAAGGGAAGAAATTAAATGCTGGTGCTCCACATCTCCACTGGTGGTTCTACTGTTGAATGGAGTATGTTGTGTGTTCGTGCTGTGGTCAGGAAGATGGTGGGGCTCACACATTTATGGTGAATTGTGCAGCTCACTGTGCTACTTGTGAAGAGTTCTTAGTACTTGCTGTCCACCTGGTGTGGACTCAAACCTTGTCACTTGTCTAATTGACTAGTGACTATGTTCCTTGTCTGGGGGTGGAGAAGAGAAACTGGGTCTCTTTGGGATCAAAGGGTGATGGAAGTTTGGAACTATGCCAACGCTCTGTGGCACCTTCTATAATCCAGCAATTGAGCCAGGCATGGCTGTGACACTCCAAGGCACTTTTGATTCAGCCAGTCTTATTCACTAATGGAACCTGGAAGGGTAGACCTGTCACTGGGGGTTGGAATTGTTCCCACTCAGCTCTAATTAACCCTGCAAACAAGCATCCTAATGGATAGGATGGTCCTGGCTTGACAAGCAGCAGGAAACTTACCAGTGCTCTGTGCTTTTAGGCTCCATGTTTTGCTTGGTTAAACTCCAGCAGTACTCCTGCACACAGCTGGGTCCCTAAACTTCTGTACTTGGTTAAGTGGGGTGTGTCACTTCTGGGAGAGTGTATGCACTCTGTATTGAGCAAACAGAACTTCTAGCTATATGAATTCCTCAGTCGCTTGATTCTGAGATTTTTAAACATGGTGATTTTTTTTTGTGCATATCAGATGCCCGGTTGATAAAAGGGGGAAAAGGGTGTTTTATGTGCCAGCCATGGCTTCTTTCTGGCCCTCATGTCCCACTCCATTCCAGCATAGGCCACGATCCCTTAGTTCCTCGCCCAGGTGAGAAGTGCAGAAGCCAGAGGGAAAGAGAAAGCCTAGGGGGATTAAAAAAAGTCAGAGACAAACAGAAATACAGGGACATGTTGTGAGAAGCATACAAAAAGAGAAAGTGGGTGACAAAGTAATTTATAAATGAAAACAGAATTTTTTCGGAGTGGAAGAGAAGCAGAGTGAGATACAACATTTTTGTCTCAGCAATGTCACGGGAGATCACCACTGAAGATATGTGCTACTTTAATTTGTTCAATCAATTGCAACAAAAAATGTAGTACATTTGATTAGGTTAGTCTTAACAATTTTGATTTTACATTTACAGAGAACACATTTTCAATATAATTGGAGCATTTGACGTCCCTCGTTATATCTACAATTCAGAAAGGAAGAAGTTTTTACCGTGAGTTTCTAACTATTTGTCTTTAGAAGTACAGTTTATAATTTTGCATGAACAGTGTAGTTTGTATAACTTAATCTTAAATAAACAAACAATATTTCCAAGAATAACATCTGTCATGACATGGATGCTCTTTGACTCACTCACTAATGAGTACTTTCTAACATGCTTCTATATGACTCCCAAAACCTCTAACTATACAGGGGAACTAGTATATTTGATAAATGTTCCAGTAGTTTATCGTAAAGTTATGTTTTTCTTTCACATGTTCTATGAAGTTCAGCCATTACTTCTTGAAAATGTCCTCTGTTGCTTCTGTACCCTGTTGGACCCCAGGTGGCCTTTTTCAGGTTACTTCGTAAAAGTAAGTGGGTTGCCCTTGGGTATAACATCAAAGTGCCATGAAACCCATCTAATTTTGTACACATTCAAAGATGGAATAGAAAGGCTGAATTTTTTTTCTTCCATTCACCCACTGGGAAACTTAAGCAGTTTGATCACTCTTAGAACTTCATGCTGTAACTCATCACTTTCACAAAGTCTAGGTTCCTACTTCATGATTTCAAATATAAATAACTAAGTCGATGAATAAATTTGGAAATCACACATTTTCTGGTGCATATCTCTCGAATACTGGTAGGCACTGATGGCCTTCATAGATTCGGGAGTTGACCCTAATACCTAATATGTCTCATGATGGCATCAGGTTGACAAACATCCATAGAATATCAAAGATAAAAAGGGCTAGACTTCCCAGATGCTGGAAGAATCCAATTGTCACATAATTGCCAAAGCCTCTTTGAAAACAATAAATAAAGCAAGCAGGTAAACAAGGATGCAATTTAAAGCATTAACATACTAATACATTTCGGACATTTTGTCTCTGTCCCTGGGTTGTTGTGCATCAATTAGATTGTGTTATTCTCTTTGTAAATTTGGAAAAGCATATACAAAATGAGTAAGTTTCAACAAAAAAAATTCATAGATTTTTGCTAAAATCTTGTTTATGTACTGGCAGTCTTTCGATGACGGATCGTAGTGCATCGTGTTTGTTTGGAACTGCCGGGAACAAAGCTGAACTTTTTTGTGAGCGCTACACTATTATGCAACAGGTAAAGTGGGAAGTGGGGGTAGGATAAAACTTGTACATATTCTAGGAGCAAATGATCTCATTATTTCATACTAGTTCCTTTTTATTTTAAGGGACTGAACGTCATTTACAAAGAAATCACTTCATTACATACAGCCCTAGTGTTTGGTGGAAGATTTCAATTGTGCATTGAAGTAGAGAGGATTAGAAATAATCATTGCGTGTATTCCAGATACACTGTGGCAAATTACATTACATCTCAGTTTAAAAATACACACTCACTTCAGCTAATTTCAAATGAACTTCAAATCTTACAGATGCAGAGTTAACCCAACTTCCATCAGTCTCACAAGGACTTTATTAATTGTGGGTAAAATAGAACTGGATACAAAATGTGACTCCTATGAAGCTTGGTTCCCATGTTAACAAAATGACCATAAATCATCACAGCAAGATATTCTTGGCTTTAAAATTGTTAGTTCTAAATCTCTGTTGTGTGCAAATATAAACAAAATTGCTTCTACAAGCAAACTAATGAAAGTATTTTCTATATTTCTATCATTCACACAAAAGCCCTCAACTACAACAGAACACCAGCATCATTTAGTATAAATAAGTTTGATACCTCAACAAGGAAAGGTTTAATTCTACATAAAAAATCATACAGCGCAGAAGGAGGCCATTCGACCAATCATGCCTGTGCTGGCTCTTGGGGTGAGACTTAGAGAAGGGTTATTGGTTTCAGTTTAATACAAATCATTTTTACGGGGATGGCCTCCATATTCAGAACTTTAGAAAAGTTAGTTAACTTTAGAATTGATAAAGAACTTGTTGAGTCTCATATGCTAACACTTTTTTTATGTTACAGCGAACACACAGGCACGAATTATTTACACCTCCTGTGACAGGATCACACCCTGATGAGAACAGGAATAAATTTCAAGTAAGATGTCAAATGTTTCTCAACAATTTCGCCTTTCAGATATAAATGTTAATAAAGAAATTGTCTTTACTACTTGAAATATGGCATTTCCCATGGACAAAAAGCAAAATAAAATGTGTTTCCTATAACTGTGTCTTTGCTTGTCCCTCACTCTCTAAATTTTTTTCTCCATCTTTTTTCCTCAATTTTCCATTTTACACACTTTAGGGACAATTTTAAGGACGACCCGCCCCCGGCATAAACGGGGCGGTAGCAGTCTGAAAATGGTGTTGGATCTCTTAACGCCCCGTTTACACTTGTGCTCCGGTTGCTTCCGTCTTGGGTAGGATCCTGAGATGGACAGCCAGAGAGCTTGCCTGTTTCAGGCTGGAGACCACTTATAATATGCAAATCAGGGTCCTATAACTTACAACAGCCACTCAAGAGGAGGAAGCTCATGGTAATTCATAACCCATATTTATTGTCACATGATGACCACAGACCAATGATCTTGCTTAGGATGGATCGACAAAATAACAGTTTTTTTAATGTCAAACCATTCTGTTATCTACAAAGCAAACAGATTTAGTAATTTGAAAAAGGCGTCATTATTCTGCCTTTTCTGCTGTACCTAATTACGGAGATATTGCCATATTTGATAGTGTTTGATTATGATTTGCATTAAGGGGAAAGTGAAATGGGGAAGGAATTGCCATTCTGCAGTAAATCAAATGCGGTTACTTTAGAACTAATTTAATCTGGTGCTGGGAGATGGGCTACTGCAAACCATCCTCAGGTAAGTTTGCACAAACTAAACAAAACATTCAAATTTAGAACAGTTACACATTTGAAATAAACCAGAATTAACATAGAATCTTACAGCACAGAAAGGGAGCATTCGGCCCATTGTGCCTGTACAATGGGCCGAATGCTCCCTTTGAAAGAGCTATCCAATTAGTCCCACTCCCCTGCTCTTTCCCCATAGCCCTGCAAATTGTTCCTTTTCAAGAGTATATATTCAATTCCCTTTTGAAAGTTGCTATTGAATCTGCTTTCAGGCAGTGCATTCCAGAACATCATAACTCACTACGTTAAAAAAAAAACTCATCTCCTCTCTTGTTCTTTTGCCAATTGTCGTAAATCTTTGTCCTCTGGTTACCAACCCTTTGACCAGTGCAAACAATTTGTCCTTATTTACTGTATCAAAACCCTTCATAATTTTGAACATCTGTATTGAATCTCTCCTTAACCTTCTCTGCTGTAAGGAGAACAATCCCAGCCTCTTTAGTCTCTCCATTTAACTGAAGTCCCTCATCCCTGGTACCAGTCTAGTAAATCTCCCCTGTCCCGCTCCAAGGCCTTGCATCCTTCCTAAAATGTCATGCCCAGAATGGGATACAATACTCCAGCTGAGGCCAAATCAGTGATTTATAAAGGTTTAAGATAACTACCTTGCTTTTGTACTTTATGTATAAAGCCAGGATCCCGTATGCTTTTTAACAGCCTTCTCATCTTGCCCTGCCACCGTCAAAAATTTGTGTATGTGAACTTCCAGGTCTCTCTGTTCCTGCATTCCCTTTAAAATTATTTACATGTATTTTGTAAATTGGATTTTATGGTCAATCTATTTTATGAAATAGACCTTTCATTGTGAGACAAGATACTGGTATTCCATCACACTGTTTTATGAAGTGGCAGAACAGATTTAGGCCATGGTGTCACAAGGAGGAGGTAAATAGAGGCTAGGCAATTTCTTAGAGAGGGAGAGAAGGAAAATTGGCAGATTATGCACCTTCTACCACCTGCTTGCAGACAATAGGATGGGTGAGAATTATATCAGCTGAGTTATTGTGCGTGACGTGGAAGAACCAGAGAAAAATACTTAATTTTTCATGTAATCACTACAGTTTAGTTACTGATTACGATCTAAAAACCAATGGTTAAATGTCGTGATGAGCTTTATTTTCTTAATTTAAATTCCAGTCCCTTTAACTGAAATAAAACTGCTGTCTCCGTACATTCAGAAGGAAATAAATAGTTATCTGTATTTTTCAATGTAACTATTTGGTCAATTCTACAGTATAAAGCAAGGAAGAAGATGCATTTTATTGTGGTATTGCTGATTTTCAGACTTCATACGTCTCCTTTATTTTTAGCTAAAAACCATAGAAACGCTCCTTGGCAGCACATCAAAGGTTGGAGAAGTAATTGTTCTGGGGATGATAACACAACTTAAAGAGGTAAGCTAAACTGTGAGGAGAAGAGTTTATATTACCAGGAATGTGGCTTCAGGTTACATCAAGACACAAAAATATTTCTCTGTTAGGATTCTGAGGTCAATAAAAGGTTCAATGATGAACAACTACATGGCAAATGTACAGTGATAAATTCATTGCATACTGGAGCTGCTCACTGATGCAGTGCTTGTCATGGAGTAATAAGATGGATGTTGGTTCTTGCCTATGTTTTCCCCACACTCTGGATTTTGAAGTGCTGCAGATGAAATTCGGATACTTCAAAATGAAATTATGGTGAAGTTGCTTAATGTACGACATAATGTGGCATTGAGCCATGCAGACTAGGAGGGTCCCAGATTTGATACCTGGTCTGTGTTGAGATGGTGGTAGAAGCACTGCTATTGGACTCAACGTCCCCGAAAAGGTTGAACAGAATTGCTGACCAGTAACCTCTGCTGGAATTGTGCATAGTGCATACTGTGTGAGAACTAGCTTGGGTTCACTTGTGATAACTCTCATGATTGAACTTCCTGTAAACATTCACTGTGCAGAGTGATCACATGGGCAAGATACCCAAGTAGAGGGCTGCTGCCTATAATACTGTACCCCACCATGAGACAGGAGAGGAGGATTATAATGGCAAAAAATTGGGAGAGTGAGCAAGAGGCTTTTTATTGTGCTAAATTTGAATAATGCTAACAGTTTCACTGTTACCACCTTTGTTGCAGATTATTATGTTTTTAAAATTTTCATCTCAAAAGTAATCCAGTACATCCAAAAAATGAAATGGACAGTTATTTATTTTGATAATGCTGAAGGATCATATTAATTGTATTTACTATTTTAGGGAAAATTCTTTCTTGAAGATCCAACTGGGACTATTCAGCTCGACCTTAACAAAGCCATATCCTTTTATGTGCTGTCAACCAAGGAAGTTTAAAACTCATGTGAATTCAGTATGAAAAGCAAAGTATTATCACAAATTTTACTAATAAACTTCAAACAGACTAAATGAGATAAAGTAAAAAAAATAGTGGTTAGGTGATGTTAAAGCTAGATTGTAACGGCCTGTAGATTGTAAGACAAGGGAAAGATTAAGAGTGAAGGAGATCCACTTTTATGAGATCTTGGAAAGGAATGAGTTGGAGTAGGAGGTGGTACAGTGAGTCTTAATGTCAACAATTGAGAATGAGGTGAGGAGGAAGAGTATATTGCATCATATATCTGGAGTTTCGGAGGAACAGAGGAAAATTTTCAGAGGAACAGTGCTCGTAATGACATCTATTAAAAAGAAACGACTAACTGTTACTGCAGAGAGAAAGGGATCACATGTTGGATGACCAACTTTTTTCTGAATTTTGTCCAGGTAAACAAAGCAACCAGTTAATCTGAAGTGTTAAGATTATTTTGTATATGTTTCTTAAAGCTCACTAGTATCTAATCTTACAACACCAGGTTATAGTCCAACAATTTTATTTTAAAATCACAAGCTTTCGGAGATTATCCCCTTCGTCAGGTGAATGAGTGAAAGGTTCTCAAATCGCATATCTTATATTAGGCTGGGACACCATCACACCAATCAAAAGGTGTCGTTGGTGTTCAAACAGGCCAGTCACGGAGAACAGTACGTCCCAGTACACTGAATATACATTGTGTCAATTACACAGACAGAGAGAAAGAGACCCAAATGGCAGAGAGAGAGAGAGAATTAAAAACAGATAACTTTTTTTCCCCCTTTTGCTGGTGGGGTTATGTTGATACCGGGATCTTGGGTTCATGTCACCCTACATGTAACCCCACCAGCAAAAGGGAAAAGAAAGTTATCTGTTTTTAATACTCTCTCTCTCTCTCTCTCTCTCTGCCATTTGGGTCTCTTTCTCTCTGTCTGTGTAATTGACACAATGTATATTCAGTGTACTGGGACGTACTGTTCTCCGTGACTGGCCTGTTTGAACACCAACGACACCTTTTGATTGGTGTGATGGTGTCCCAGCCTAATATAAGATATGCGATTTGAGAACCTTTCACTCATTCACCTGACAAAGGAGATAATCTCCGAAAGCTTGTGATTTTAAAATAAAATTGTTGGACTATAACCTGGTGTTGTAAGATTCCTTACATTTGTCCACCCCAGTCCATCACCGGCATCTCCATATCATGCTCACTAGTATCTGTTATAGGTTGCTTGGAGTTGGGTGATATATCCTGACATCAAATAATAGACAAAACCATGAAGTACAAAAGAAAAGACGACTACTAAAAGTGCATTTTGTGGATTTTTATTATGTTATTCTATTTGGAATTGAGGTGTTTGACAAGAAACACAAAAATCGCTCTCCCATCTAAATGCGGAAACTTTAATTTTATATTTGTACAGAAAATATTAGTCACTGGATATTTGGAGCTATTTGCCAATACAGAGCAAGTATAAGCAGATTGGGTTAATAAAATGTAAAACTTCTATATGGGGATCAGATAACACTTTGAGTTAATGAACTGTCTTCTTGGGATCTGGCTCCAAATTGGACCCAGGCTGTTCCTAATGGGAGTGTGTATGCAGAACAGATTGGTACAAAACTGACTTCTTCAGAGGTGCCACCAAGATGCATTAACGTTTTGGGGATATTGTAGAGACAGGTTTGATATACATTGATCATGTAAATACCTTGGGCCTGATATTAGGAGGGCGGTGGGTTCGCAGCGGGGGGTTGACTGGGTGCTGGGTAACGTGCCCAGTGAAATCGGGGTGCTCCGCACGGAATCGCAGGCTAATTGGAGCCACTTACCTGTGCTTCCGGGTTTCGCGCTGGAAAGTTGCGCAGCGGGCAGACTGCGCATGTGCAGCATAGGCTGTCAGCTGGAGGAGCCCTATTTAAAGGGGCAGTCCTCCACTGACTGATGCTGCAGGTAATAGGAAAAATTACAGCATGGAACAGCCTGGGGGAAGGCTGTTCCCAGGTTTAATGATGCCTCACTCCAGGTATTATTGGATGGGGTGAGGAGGAGGGGGTGGACAGAGATCTCCCCCCCACCCCCGGCGGGTGGGAGGAAGTGGCCTGCCTCTGCCACCAAGAAGGCCTGGCTCGGTGGCAGAGGAGGTCACCTGCACCACCAACATATTGCGCACCTGCATACAGTGCAGGAGGCGCTTCAATGACCTAAGTAGGTCAGCCGAAGTGAGTACACTTACTCATTCCCCGACACTCTGTCTGCCACATCACCGCCCCCACCCCACATCTCCTTCTGCACTGCCAAAGCTACTCTATCTCATCACTCCTCATACCCACTCAAAACTCATTCTCATCTTACCTGCACTTACTCACCTCGCCAGTACTCATCCCGCAACTACCACTCAACCCAATCCTCATACAATCTCATGGCTCTATCTCATACTCACCCTCTCATGCATCTCTTTCACGGTCAGCCTCACTCAACCTGCCACTAACTGTGCTGCAGCCACAGGGCCTGCATCACATATGTGCAGTAGGAAGCGTAAGGCAAACGTGTCGTGAGCATGAAGAGGATGCACAAGGGTGTTTGAGGGTTTGTCGTGGTTTTTACCTATACTTAATTTCTGATCAACTCACATAACATATTATATTGTCACCGCTACTGCCACGTCTTTGCGAATCTTGTCTGGTTTGTGCAATAATGCCCTTTCCTGAGGATCACTATGAGGACCCACAACTGATGCCACCCATTGTGTCACTGCAGAGTGGGTGTAGGTGTATTTGCAGGGCTCTTTTGTGCAGACGACTGAGAGACGTCGGCGATGTCCCTGGTGGCACCCTGGAAGGATGTGGAGGAGAAGTTGTTGAGGGCAGTGGTGACTTTGACAGCGACAGGTAAGAAGATGGTGCTCGGGCCAGCCGGGAGCAGCTCGGCATGAAGGAGGCTGCAGATGTCCATGACTACATGACAAGTGACTCTGAGCCTCCATGTGCACTGCTGCTCAGAGAGGTCCAGGAAGCTGAGCCTCGGTCTGTGGACCCTGTGGCGAGGGTAGTGCCTTCTGCGACGCATCTCTCTCTGTGGTTGCCCTCCCTCCTGCTGTGCAGGTGGATGTGTCACAGCACTGTGTTGTGGGGCTCCACGTGTCAGAGGTGACCGGCGAGGCTGGTGATGCTGTTTGTCCTCCAAGGAGGTCATGACTGCAGCTACGGCGGCCCCCATCCAGAAGATGTACATTTGAGGGGGTCCGCAAGGTAGGTAAATGTGTCTGGACACCAGGGTAAGTGTGCAAGTTTATGAATTTTATTGTTAGGAGGAGGGTAGTGGAGGCCAAACTTTGTCGAAAATGACAGAGTGGCCTCCTGCAATGAGTGAGGGTCTCTTTTTTTTTTTTTTCCTCCCCCCCCCCCCACAATCTGTCAAATGGACCTTTGCAGCTGCCACAGGCTGATGGCTGCAACATGTTCATTTCAACTGGGAGTGTTTCCCCGGTACGGGAAACAGTCTCAGTTGTTTGGAAAATCCCACGCCTCCTAAAATATCATGTTAATCAGGTCTCTAAACGACCTGAAGTACCTAAATGATTATCTTAAGTGGCACCCCGGCGGCTTTAATTGCTGGCGGGAATCCCACATGTGGGGGCTGCGCGCGCATGTCAGCGCGTCACTGGGGAACCCGGAAGTGGGCGGGTTGGAGCCAGGCTCCAGACCCGCCCCAGGAATCCCTGATTTTCGTAGGCCCCCCCCCCCCGCCATGAACGCACCCGTTCGGGGGTGCGAAAATCGAGCCCCTTACTTCATTTTGACTGGGTGTAGAAAAATATTTAATTTCCCCAGAATTGAGATATAATTCACTAAAAAAAATAAAATGAGCTATTACAAGGTTTCTCCTGTTTATAATTTTCCCAGTCGCTCCTGGGTCTCTCTGACGGTGTTCAACCTACCACTAGCACAGTTGTGGCCTGAAGCGACTTGCCTTTTGATTTCTTACTCCCTCAGTTTAAGAGGAAGTGTCTAACATCTATTCAGTTGCTCTTGCAGATGACCCAGTGTTAGTATGCCAATAGGTCAATTACAATGGAAGCTTTCCATGAAATTTATGTGGCTTAAAAATTTGTTTTTTTCTGCAGCTTATCCTGAAGTTCCAAATTTTTTTTTTCCTTGTTAGTAATTTCTTTAACTATAAAGCACCAGTTTCACAGTGGCTTATATACAGAATCCTGCTTTGTTCTTACAGAAGGTAATGAATGAGAATAAATTTATTTTGATAGTGCTTGCACCAATTTTCATGTCCTACTGCCACTAAATGTCACTGCCTTGCTAGCTGCCTTTGTTTTTCCATCTGTTTCAATAGGATGTAGCACAATGCTGTTTTTTGATTGAGTCAAAAACCATCTCAGGTTCTTGAATTTTAATAGTGCTGTGTAAGTAATGGTCAATTTGAGCAATTAAAAAGGTATTTACAAATTGTCTCCTGATTGCAATGGCACAACTTGAATCCCAATCATGACTATTTGTCAACAAGCTACTGTAATAAAGAAAGAACTTGCATTTATGTGGCGACTTTCATGACCTCAGGATATCTCGTAGCGATTTACAACCAATGAAGTACTTCTGAAAGGTGTTCATTGTTGTAATGTAGGGAAACGGTGGCTACCAATTTGTGCACAGTAAGGTCCCACAAATAGCAATTCAATAATGACCAGATAATCTTTTATGTCCATCTGAGAGGGCAGGCAGGGCCTCGGTTTAACATCTTATCCAGAAGATGGCACTCCCTTAGTACTGCACTGGAGAATCAGCCTAGATTATGTGTTCAAGTCTCTGGAGTGGGACTTGAACCCACAACCTTCTGATTCAGATGAGAGAGTGATACCACTGAGCCAAGGCTGACACCTATTACTATTTACTCTTCCCTGTAACTCCCTGTTTCTATCTCTAATCAGGTTTCCGTCCCTACCCCAGCACTGAAGCAACCCTAATTAAAGTCACAAATGAGAGATCTGTTGTAACTGTGACTGTGCTGCATTATCCCTCCTCGTCTTTCTTGACCTTTCTGCAGCCTTTGTCACTGTCGACCACACTGACCACCTTCAGCATTTCTCCTGCGTTATTCAGCTCAGTTTGTCTCCTCTCGGTTCCACTCATCTATCCAATCGTAGCTGCAGCATCTAAAACAATAACTTCCCTTCCTGCAGCATTAAGTCCGGAGGCCCCCAAGGATTTTTCCTGTGCCCAGTCCTTTACTCATCTACATGCTGCCCCTTGGCAATGTCATCCACAGACGTGGTGTTAGCATACACATGAATGCTGATGACACCCAGCTCTACCTCTCCGCAATCTCTCTCAGGCCCTCCACTGCCTCTCTGTTGTCAGACTGCTTGTCAGGCATCCAGTCTTTGATGAGCCGAAATTTCCTTCAGTTAAACATTGGGAAGACCAAAGCCATTGTCTTCGGCCCCCACCACAGGCTGCATACTCTTGCCACCGATTCCAACCCCCTCCCTGGTCGCTTTCTTGGGCTGGACCAGATTTTTCGCACTCGGCGTCCTATGTGACCCCAAGTTGAGCTGACCCCATATCCCCTCCATCTCACAGACCACCTACTTTCACCTCCATAACCTGGCTCGCCTTCAATCCTACATCAGCCCATCTGCTGCCGATAGCCTCATTCATGCCGTTTCATTTCAAGGCTCAACTATTCTAATGCTCTCCGGACTGGTTTCCCTTCCTGCACCTTCCATAAAGTTCAGTTCGTCCAAATCTCTGCTGCTCGTATCCTATCACGCACCGTCCTATTCACCCATCAACCCATCTTAGCTATCCTATATTGGCTCCTGGTCTCCCAATGCCTCAATTTTTAAATTCTTATGCTCGTGTTTAAATCCCCTTTTAAGGCCTTGCCCTTCCTTATCTCTGTGATTAGTTCCAGCCAAACTCTTTTCTTTTTCCACCCCCCCCCCACCCATACTCTCCATTCCTCTGACTCTGGCCTTGTGCACCCCCTCCCCCTTTGCCCCACCATTTACAGCCATTTAGCCGCCTAGGCCCCATGTTCTGGAATTCCATCCCTAAAATCCTCAGGCACTCCAACTCCCTCTCCTATTAAGACCCACCTCTTAGATCAGGCTTTTGATCACCCCTTTTACTGTCTTTTTTTTGGCTGAATATACCCAGAGAAGTTTTACTACATTAACGGCACTATATATTGTTGTATGCGCATGTATGTTGTACATGTAAGCATGTAATAACAGCACCACCAAAAAGCAGCTGTCATTCATCTCATTGCTGTTGGCTGCTGTGTTTACCCACATAATAAAAGTCACTGCATTTCAAAGTGATTCATTGCATGTGAAGCTCCTTGAGATATTCCTGAGACATGATCAAGTCCTTTATAAATGCATATTATTTTCCTGATGGTGAATTGTGCAGCCCTTTTCCAAAAAGAAAGGTCAGCATATCTAAAATTGCATCGTACAGTTGGTACCAATCTCGTCAGCTGAGCTACTAGGTAGGCTGCATTACAATAGTGACACATTCCTTTTGAGAAGGGACAGCAGAAACTGACCACCTTGTGTTGCAGTATTGTATGCAGTACTGCGTGGACTTATAAGGAGCAACATTGGCAGTGGTCATGGAAGTCTGATGTCTGATCTTCTAGGGTCGAAATAATTACAGTCCTGGGATTATACTGTACTTTGTGAATTAATTGCTTCTCTTGCTACAGAAATTGCCCTTGAGTGTGCATAATTATAACAGTCTTGATTACCCTTGAGATAATAGTACCCCTTAACTGCAGTTGATGTATAAATATTAGAGTGTAAGTAATGTTTATGTGGCAATATAAATGGCAAAGACAACTTCTGGAACATGTCTAGTGTTGTATGTGGTTATCAAAATTCTACTTTTTTTTAGTAAATTAGATTAAAAATTTGAGATCACTCACTTTGAAGTACTGTACTTGAAAAGTTAGGATTTTATGCCCTTCCATTTTGATATGTCAAAGTTGTGTTTGTCAAATGTTGTGATGTGTAAAAAGATAGAATCTGATTACTCAATTTTGTATATTTGTTAATCATAAAATTGTTTTTTGGTAATTTCATGATCAACATTAACTCTGGGAGTGGTAGTTATTATAAGTATTCTTTACAGGATGGTATGAAGATGGAGTTTTTCATGTCAATGGATTTGGATTTCCACCTACTGAACCTTCTGCCATTACAAGGTAATTTTTACTACACTGTTTTCTCGTAAATATCTGTTTCAAGGTATTTTTCTAGCATTTGATTTGGTAAATGAATAATACTTTGGTTAATTGCAAAATTCAAGGCATTAATGCAGAGTACCAAACTGTATTCCATTGCTATTCTACTATACAATATATTTCAATCTACTATTTTTGTTTTAACCAATAGCTTTAATTATTGCAATCAATTGATTTTTAAAAAAGCAGCATTAATAAATTAATTAAGTTCTATTAATAACTTGCATTATGTAATTTCTTTAACATTAGGAAATGCACCAAGGCTCTTCATAGAGGATTGAGGATATTGGGTGCCAATCTAGTGAAGGGTGGATTGGGAGAGGTGACCAAATCTTGGTCAAAGAGATGGGTTTTAGGGAGATTCTTTAAGAAGGAAGGGTTTAGGAAGTGAATTCCAGAGGGTGGGACCAAGATGGCTGATGGTACAGCTTCCAATGGTGCAGTGAAGGGAATGGGTTATATACAAAAAGCCAGGGTCAATTAAATAGATTTTGGTGGAGGGGTGTGGAGGAGGTTACAGAAATGGGAAGGGGTGATGTCACAGGGGGGGTTTAAAAGACGAGGAAAAGAATCTAAAATTTGTCTTGTTGGGGGACCAGGAGGCAACATCAGTGAGCATGTGGATGATGAGAGAGTGGGATGTGCTACAGGATAGGATATGTGCAGCAGAGTTTTGGATGAACTGAAATTTGTGGAGAATGGGAGACTGGCAAGGACATTTTTTTTGGTTCTGTGGTGGCATAAAATAACTTTGTGTTGGTGATTCATTGTAAAGTGAGTGCTAGAAATTAGGTGAACTACAGAGTGGAATTTAGGTGCATTCCTATTGTACAGTGGTCACACTGATACCAGGGCACACAAATCACCCAAAGGAAACATTTTATTACACAATGACAAGGTACGATGGAACATCAGCATAGACTCTTATGCTGCCACACCAGTAATCATTCTCATTATGGAACTATATGTTGCCCTGTGTCTAATCAGTAGTACATGCAATTGAAAATATAATATAAACAAATGTATTGTGTTTATTGCATGAATTAATGTGTCTACAGTATACATCTGTGGACTTGCCCCTTGTCAACTATACTGCTCGCATTGTTGCACTGTGAGTTTGTATCTGTAGTGCTGCTGTCTAGCAGTACCATTGGTGGAATGAAGCTGTCTTGAGTTTGGCCTTTCATACCACAAGTTGAAAATCATGGAAGGGTCAGATGCATTCCTTGTTGCTATAGTATAAGATGACTATACCTTGAGCATTACCTGCAGCTTCCTGCCTTTCAGAAGAGCACCCAGAAGTGGAGTGGGGGGGGGGGGGGGGGAACATGATAATCAGAAACTGGATGCTGGTTTGAATTCCACTGCTCTACCTCTGCATTTGATGTATTGTACGTAGGCCACTGATGGTGGGCATCTTCTCATGGCTGTGACTAGCCAGTCTGAGGGCAGAACAAAAATATATCCATGTGCAAAACCCTACCTTATGGTTGATTCTTGTTTCTATAAGAGCATCTAGTCCTAATCACAGGCCTTGACTAATAGTTCCCATGTCAGACGTAATAGCAATCTGAACGATATGCATTTGTTGCTTAATGTCCCTCAATCATAGGAACAGGAGTAGGCTATTCAGCCCCTCAAGCCTGCTCTGTCATTCTAATAGATCATGGCTGATCTGAACCTCAACTTCATTTACCCGCCATTGATATCCATATCCCTTGATACCCTTACCTAACAACAAAAATCTATCAATCTCTGTCTTGAAAATTTCAATTGACCCGGCATCCACAGCCTTTTGGGAGAGAGAGTTGCAGATTTCCACGACCCTTTGCGTGAAAGAGTGCTTCCTGATTTCACTCTTAAATGGCCTAGCTCTAATTTTAAGATTATGCCCTCTAGTTCTGAATTCCTCCACCATCTACCCTATCAAATCCCGTTTATCATTTTAAACAACTCAATTAGATCACCCCTCAACCTTCTAAACTTAAGGGAGTATAAGCCTTATGCAATTTAACCCTTTAAGCCCTGGTATCATTCTGGTGAATCAACACTGGACCCCTTTCAAGGCCAGTATATCTTTCCTGAGGTTCAGTGTCCAAAACTAAATGCAGTACTCTAGATAGGGTCTGATCAAGGCTCTGTATAATGGAAGCATCACTTCCTTACTTTTGAATTCCAACCCCCTTGAGATAAGGGCCAACATTCCATTAGCTTTTTTAATTACTTTTTGTATCTGTGCACTAGCTTCTAGTGATATGTGTACATGGACACCTAAATCCCATTGTTCTTCTACAGCTCCTAGTCTCTCACTATTAAGAAAATATTTCCTTGTCATTCTCCGATCCAAAGTTGATGACCTCACACTTTCCCACATTGAACTCCACCTGTCATAGATTTGCCCACTCACTCAGTCTGTCTATGTCCCTTTGGTATCCACTTTAGCCAATTTGAGATCTGGGTATTCAGCTCAGAAATGGATGTCTCTGAGATGGATCTCTCACGTTTCTCCTCGACACGGTTTCAAAAGGTTAATTTCCTGATAACGTGCTAAACTCTGACACCCCTGCTCCGCTGTGATTGGTTTAAAACTGTTAGCTAAGCTTAATGAATAGTGATCAGCATGGGGGTGGTGAAAGGAAACCTCAGCGTTCTCACTGTTCATAAATTCATTGCATTTGACAATTTAAAGAAAACTTGAGTCCATTAGAAATTCAAATTGCTGACATGGGAATACGGCCCTTATGTTTTTCACGATTGCCCGATCTCTTGCACTATAATGATCTTGACAACTTTTCATGCTTTGTCTCTCAGTGCTTATTATGGCAACATAAACTTTTTTGGTGGTCCTTCTGCTACATCGGTGAAATCATCTGCAAAATTAAAGCAATTGGAGGAAGAAAATGAAGATGCCATGTTTGCTTTTGTCTCTGATGTGTGGCTGGACCAGGTGGAAGTACTTGAAAAACTTCATATGATGTTTTCAGGTAATACATTTAATACATTTATTTAATCAAAGCTTTATAAGCTGTGATTCTATGTGCAGGGAGTTTCATTGGGCACCAGGGGTGCTAAGCTTGTGCAAGCTTATACATTGAGGAAAGATATCACAGTTGATCCCAATCCTGCCTTTATCCAACACGCACACATGCACTTTTGTTCTCCTCCCTAATGTACCGTCACTAACTTTCCTGGTTTGTATGGTTTATAAACAAATAGGCTTGTTGATGTGAAGTCTAAGATCCAAACTAAGTGTTCTATTTACCTGTAGTACTGTAATCAGAAATCTTTTTATGGCTATTCATTTATTGGCTATCTAAAAGTGAGAAATGGTGACTAGAAAAAAGAAAATCAACAAACGGAGCAGTTCTACCATTCACCTCAATCTACTGCTACTAGATACAGTGATTTAAAAGCACTATATTCGACTCTTAGATAGTTGTGCGTAGGCATTCCTGAAGCTGTGGATTAGACTGCAAATATACCTATGTTCTGTGCTCTACAGGTTATTCTTCCATGCCGCCCACTTGCTTCATCTTCTGTGGCAATTTTTCCTCTGCTCCCTATGGAAAAAATCAGATCAAGTCTCTAACAGGTGAGGAACAGTTAATTTTTAAAACTATTAATTGAATCCTCATTTAGAACTCTAGCTTTATTTTTTTTATCTTATATTTTCAGAATCACTGAAAACACTTGCAGATATTATCTGTGAATATCCCAATATCCATAAAAAGTAAGTGCTATAAAATATACAATCAGTCTCAAGTCTTCTACCTTCTCGTTAGTAGTTTGCAATTATTGTTATTTAAAAGTGATAAAGAACTGCAATGGATGAAGGAAGCAAATTCATTAAAATATTTAATCTTCTAAATATGCTAATATTGACATTAGACTTTTTTCCTTGTCCAAGTTTCCCTAGTTTTCTAGCTTTTGTGCAAATTCGAGAAATTCATTTGAATTGCCGTACTCAATGTTTCTTACAGTACCTGCCAACTTATACTTGCATGAAACTCTTAATTTATGACCTTGTGCTCAACACTAATGACTACCCATTATATCTCCAGCGGCATTATAACAACTTTAAATAACTCACCCAACAATGAGACAGAGTATCAGGCTGCAGTGGGACTCACCACCACCATCAATATTAATGTCAGAAAACAACAACACCAATAACTTGCATTTATGTAGTGAAAAATGTCACAAGGCCCTTTGCAGAAGGGCTGGAGAAGGTTACATAGATAGAGGATTGAGGTCATGAAGGGATTTGAACACTAAGATGAGAATTTTGCATTTGAGGTACATTGGAGGACCGGGAGCCAATGTAGGTCAGCGAACGAGACTTTGTGTGGGTTATGATATGATCAGCATGTTTTTGGATGAGTTGAAGTTTTGGAGCATGGCAGTCCAGCTTGGAGAGCATTGGAGGAGTCAAGCCTGGAGATAACAAGGCATGGATGAGAGTTTTGGCAGCAGCAGATGGGCTGAGGCAGGGGCGGAGACGGGCGATGTTATGGAGATGGAAATAGGTAGCCTTTGTGATGGTGAAGATATGGGGTCGTAAGCTGTGCTCGGGAACAAATAAGACGTCAAGATCATTGAACAGTCTAGTTCAATCTGAGATGGTGGCTGGAGAGGGGAATGGAATCGGTGGCAAGGGTATGAAGTTTGTGGTGGTAGTTGAAGATGTTGACATCGGTCTTCCCAATGTTTAATTGGTAGAATATACAGTTGGTACAATATGCGGCTCATCCAGGACTGGATGTCAGACAAGCAGGCTGACAACACGGAGGCAGAGGAGGGGTCAAGAGAGGTGGTGGAGATGTAGAGCTGAGTGTGTCATCTGCGTACATGTGGAAACTGATGCTATGTCTTTGGATGATGTCGTTGGAGGAGGAATATGTGGTCAACTGTGTCAAAGGCTACAGAGAGGTTGAGGAAGGATAATACACTTATAGTCACAGAGGATGTCATTTGTGACTTTGATTAGGGCCGTTTCAGTGCTAAGGTGCTTCACGACAGAATGAGGGATTAAGAGACAGAGCAGGAATTGGAAGAATAGTTAGGAGTAATGACTGAATGTGAGATTACATCTTGAGACTTTTCAAGATGCAGGATGATGTAGAAAATGTTCAGAAGAAGAATTCCAAAGAGCATTGCTGTGATGGCTGATGACCCTGCTGCCAATAGTGGAACAGAGCAAAGGAGAAGGAATGCATAACAGTCCTGACTAATGAATGAGGAGTGTGATCTGGGATGTAATGCTTGTGGAGGTTGCAGAGTAAGATTGGAGTGAAGCCATGCAGGGATTTGTAAACAAAGGTGAGAATTTTGAAATCAATATGTTGGAGGATGGGGAAGCCAATGGATGTCGGCGAGGACAAAGCTGTTCAGTGAATGGGACTATTTACAGGAGAGGACGTGGCAGAGTTCTGAATCATAGAATGGTTACAGCACAGAAGGATGCCATTCAACCCATCAAGCTCGTATCAGCTCTTTGTAAGAGCAATCCAGTTAGTCCCATTCCCCCGCTCTTTCCCCGTAGCCCTGCAAATTTTTTTCCCTTCAAGTATTTATCCAATTCCTTTTTGAAAGCCACGAATGAATTGAAGTTTGTGTAGGATGGGGGTTTGGGAGGTCGCGGGGAAAACATTGGAGATAAAAGCGTGAATGAGTGTTCCAGCAACAATGGGGGTGAGATAGGGAAAGAGGAAGATCATAGTTCCAAAGTGAAAATAGGCAGTCTTGGTGATGGATAGAACACCAAAGTTGTGCACTGTGGGGTTTCAGTCTGAGTGAGCAGTTGGCCATAGGGCTAGAATCGGGCCATGATGTAAAGTTTCTGGCAAGAGCCAGATGATTTGGACCGTAGCAGCGTTTAGCTAAAGTGAATTCTGGCTCATCCTTGGCAATGTTGGATAGGCAATCAGACAGCACAGCTTCAATCAACAGATCATTCAACATCTGTGGAGAGAACAGACAAGTTAACACTTCAGGTGTGGACCTTTTGTCAGAACGGATTCCAGCATTTTCTGTTTTTGTTTCAGATTTCTAGCATCTGTAGTTTTCTGCTTTCTGATTAACACAGTTTTAATCATGGATTTGGCAGAGAGATAAAGTTTTATGTCATCAGTGTGCAAACGAACGCTACTTATGGAAAACGTCGATGAGAGTCTGCATCTATAATAAATAGAAGTCAGGATGGAAACTCGGGGCATATAGGAAGTGATGTGCTAGCTGCATTACGACAGAATGGAATGGAACCACGAAAGGGTAGTGCTACCGAGATGCATTGTGGAGGCGGAAGCAGCGATCGACTGCATTAAAGGCAACAGAAGGGTAAAGATGAATAATGTAATGGGCACAGAGACTATGACCAGTGTAGTCCCTGCTGTGGGTTGGACAGAATGCAGACTTAAGGAATTTTAACCGGCAGCGATGGGTGTGGAGTTGATTGGTAATGATGCATTCAGTGACCTTAGGGAAGAAGCTAGAGATTGAATGATAATTGGAAAGGACAAAGGGGTCAAGGATAAACTTTTGAGAAAGAGATTTCTGAAATTTTGGGGGCCAAGGAGTGCTAGTTGAGTTAGGAAGAAGTCAAAAGAGTAAGTGATTGATTTTGTAGAAAAGATGAGTCTGATGTGGTCTAGGGAGCGATAAGAGATAAGCTGCAGGGTATTGTAGAGTAGGAGAGGGAGGTGATGGGGTAGCAGATGATCCCAATTTTAGAGATACAGAAATCCATGAGCTCCTCACACTTGACATCAGAGGCGTAGGTTGGAGGAGGCAGGTAGAGAGGCTAAATAAGGAGGGTTGTGGTGAAAAGTTTTGGATTGTCCTTGCCCTCCAAGATAATCTTGGAGTAGTAAGAGGATTTGGTGGCAGAGACAGTAAGTGCTTGGTCAGCCAGCGCTATATGGCAACAGCAACTTGAGATTTATTAAATTGGCTACGCTCATAGTTGGGAAGGTTCCAGCCAATCAACTACCAAACAAAGTAGACCCTGGCATCATTTTATTTTGTAAGAAGAATTATAATTAGAGTTTCTTCTTTGCACTTCAGAAATGTAGAACATTTCACTTGCTGCGATGTGGAATATTATAGCAACAGGAGTAGGCCATTCAGCCCCTCGAGCCCGCTCCGCCATTTGATCAGATCATGGCTGATCTGTGATCTAACTCCATATACCTGCCTTTGGCCCATATCCCTTAATACTTTGGTTGGCAAAAAGCTATCTATCTCAGATTTAAAATTAGCAATTGAGCTAGCATCAATTGCCGTTTGTGGAAGAGAGTTCCAAACTTCTACCACCCTTTATGTGTAGAGGCGTTTTCTAATCTCATTCCTGAAAGGTCTGGCTCTAATTTTTAGACTGTGCCACCTACTCCTAAAACCCCCAACCAGCGGAAATAGTTTCTATCTGTTCCCCTTAATATCTTATAAACTTCGATCAGATCACCCCTTAACCTTCTAACTCTAGAGAATACAACCCCAATTTGTGTAATCTCTCCTCGTAACTTAACCCTTGAAGTCCGGGTATCATTCTAGTAAACCTACACTGCACTCCCTCCAAGGCCAATATGTTCTTCCGAAGGTGCGGTGCCCAGAACTGCTCACAGTACTCCAGGTGCGGTCTAACCAGGGTTTTGTACATTTGCAGCATAACTTCTGCCCCCTTGTACTCCAGACCTCTAGATATGAAGGCCAGCATTCCATTAGCCTTATTGATTATTTTCAGCACCTGTTCATGACACTTCAATGATCTATGTACCTGAACCCCTAAGTCCCTTTGGATATTTGTAAGGAATCTTACAACACCAGGTTATAGTCCAACAATTTTATTTTAAAATCACAAGCTTTCGGAGATTATCTCCTTCGTCAGGTGAGTAGGTCACTACTCACCTGACGAAGGAGATAATCTCCGAAAGCTTGTGATTTTAAAATAAAATTGTTGGACTATAACCTGGTGTTGTAAGATTCCTTACATTTGTCCACCCTAGTCCATCACCGGCATCTCCACACCTTTGGATATTACATCATGTACTTTTAAAAATAAATTATTCTTTCAAAAGGTACTGTAGTAATGTTTTATACTATATTATAGTCAATAATAGAATCTAAATAATTTTTCTTCCCTCATTTCGCAGCAGCCGTTTTGTTTTTGTTCCTGGTCCTGAAGATCCAGGTCCCAGTTCTATCTTGCCCAGGTAATCACTAGTTCTTGATGTACTTCTCTTTGACTCTTTTCAATCTTGATGGTGTCCTGCACCGTAGGCCTTGGTTTCCCATTAGTACTACTGCTACTAATTCCTGTCCGTCTGCAGCGACGATGGAGCCAAATGAATTCACTCCATTGCTATTGGTTCTCAACTAGCCTAGTCGCTTCTGTCATCTGTATGCCTTTCTGTGACGTTGTCTATCCAGCGCTTCCTTGGTCTTCCTCGGCTTCTTGTTGCATATACCTCTGCATGCAGGGCCATGAAAGGTATTCTCGTTGTTTCCATTCTTGAAACATTTCCATTAGTAATTTTTAAAAATGTGGCTTCTTATTTATGCAATAAAATTCTCCTGAAGCTATTGAAATGAATAAAAATGAATGCACCATAAAGCATGATCACCTTTTGAGATGATATGAAATTGTTTTTATCCACGTCTGATGGTAGATTATTTTATAACCTTACTTTCATTTGTTTAAAGACCTCCGCTAGCTGAGTACATCACGGAAGAGTTTACTAAGAGAGTTCCATTTTCCGTATTTACTACAAATCCCTGCAGGTAAACTTTCTGCATAACTCATCATTTCACAGTTCACTGGTCGTTTTATTGAACAGCTATTCTGGTACAGAAAAGCAGATTAACAATATTTTTCTTTGTTTATTACTGTTAGGATTCAGTACTGTACACAAGAAATCATAATTTTTCGTGAGGATTTGGTTAATAAGATGTGTAGAAATTGTATCCGGTTTCCTAGCAGTAATTTGGACATTCCAAACCATGTGAGTAACTGTTACATTTTTGGATTTCAGACTCGATATTCTACTGGGGTTCAGTGTCATCAGCCGCTCCCATAAGCAGACCTTGCATTCCTCTATGATCCAGATTGTCACTTTACTTGCCCTATATCTGCGTCACAGTAGCACTAACCAATGCTCAGTTTGGGTTCCGCCAGGACCACTTGGCTCCAGACCTCAGTACAGCCTTGGTCCAAACTGGACAAAAGAGCTGAATTCCAGAGGTGAGGTGAAAGTGACTGCCCTTGACATCAAGGCAGCATTTGACTGAGTGTGGCACCAAGGAGCCCTAGTAAAATTGAAGTCAATGGGAATCAGGGGGAAAACTCTACAGTGGCTGGAGTCATACCTAGCACAAAGGAAGATGATAGTGGTTGTTGGAGGCCAATCATCTCAGCCCCAGGACATTGCTGCAGGAGTTCCTCAGGGCAGTGTCCTAGGCCCAACCATCTTCAGCTGCTTCATCAATGACCTTCCCTCCATCATAAGGTCAGAAATGGGGATGATCGCTGATGATTGCACAGTGTTGAGTTCCATTTGCAACCCCTCAGATAATGAAGCAGTCCGAGCCCGCATGCAGCAAGACCTGGACAACATCCAGGCTTGTGCTAATAAGTGGCAAGTAACATTCACGCCAGACAAGTGCCAGGCAATGACCACCTCCAACAAGAGAGAGTCTAACCACCTCCTCTTGACATTCAACGGCATTACCACCGCCAAATCCCCCACCATCAACATCCTGGGGGTCACCATTGACCAGAAACTTAACTGGACCAGCCATATAAATACTGTGGCTACAAGAGCAGGGTATTCTCCGGCGAGTGACTCACCTCCTGACTCCCCAAAGCCTTTCCACCTTCTACAAGGCACAAGTCAGGAGTGTGATGGAATACTCTCCACTTTCCTGGATGAGTACAGCTCCAACAACACTCAAGAAGCTCGACACCATCCAGGACAAAGCAGCCCGCTTGATTGGCACCCCATCCAACACCCTAAACATTCACTCCCTTCACCACCGGCGCACTGTGGCTGCAGTGTGTACCATCCACAGGATGCACTGCAGCAACTCGCCAAGGCTTCTTCGACAGCACCTCTCAAACCCGCGACCTCTACCACCTAGAAGGACAAGGGCAGCAGGCACATGGGAACAACACCACCTGCACGTTCCCCTCCAAGTCACACACCATCCCGACTTGGAAATATATTGCCGTTCCTTCATCGTCACTGGGTCAAAATCCCAAACTCCGTTCCTAACAGCATTGTGGGAGAACCTTCACCACACGGACTGCAGCGGTTCAAGAAGGCGGCTCACCACCACCTTCTCAAGGGCAATTAGGGATAGGCAATAAATGCTGGCCTCGCCAGAGACGCCAACATCCCATGAACGAATGAAAAAAAAACTGTCCAAGGATCGAACGGACAATAATTGCCACTATATGTTGTCTTACTGAAGTGTACCATGTGCTGCCAAGTGATGATTCTTGTATTAGGCAGCAGGCTGAATGTAAATTCGATAAACCAACAGACTATTTAACAATGAACAGGTAAATGAATGGTACATAGGTTGTCTGCCATTTTGCAGCGTTTAAACACCGACAATGCCATGGAACCAGCCTGGAACCTTTATAGTTTAAAAGTTTCAAAAATAAGTGACTGCTTGATGCACACATGTGGGAGAAGAGAATAGAGGGCAATAGGGGCAGGGTGGAAAAAGGTAATCCGAGTGGGAGGAGGCCCATGGGAAGTATGAACACCAGCATAGACCAGATGGGCCGAATGGTCTGTCTCTGTGCTTAAGATTCTATACAATTCTATGTTTATAAAAAAAAAAAACAATTTAACCCCTTGTGCCGATATGAGTAATAAAAGAACTTAAAACAGTAATCAAATACAGGTAAAAATATTTTCATTTTTGTCACAGCAGATTTTCTAACTTTTGAACTGCCATGGATTTCATGGACCCCATCCCCTTCCCGAATCATAAGAACATAAGAAATAGGAGCAGGTGTAGGCCATACAGCCCCTCGAACCTGCTCCGCCATTCAATAAGATCATGGCTGATCTTCAACCTTAACTCCACTTTCCTGCCCGATCCCTGTATCCTTTGATTCCCTTAGAGTCCAAAAATCTATTGCTCTCAGCCATGAATGTGCTCAACGACTCAGCATCCACAGCCCTCTGGGGTAGAGAATTCCAAAGATTCACGACCCTCTGAGTGAAGAAATTTCTCCCCATCTCAGTCCTATATGGCCGACCCCTTATCCTGAGACAATGCCTCCTAGTTCTAGACTCTCCAGTCATGGGAAACAGCCTCTCAGCATCAACCCTGCCAAGCCCTCTCAGAATCTTATGTTTCAATGAGACCACCTTTCATTCTTTCAAACTCCAGAGAATATAGGCCCACAGTACTCAACCTCTCCTCATAGGACAACCCTCATCCCAGGAATCAATCTAGTGAACCTTCGTTGCACCACCTCTAAGGCAAGTATATCCTTCCTTAGGTAAGGAGAGCAAAACTGTGCACAGTACTCCAGGTGTGGTCTCACCAAAGCCCTGTACAATTGCAGCAAGAATTCCTTACTCTTGTACTCCAACCCCCCTGCAATAAAGGCCAACATACCATTTGCCTTCCTAATTGCTTGCTGTACCTGCACATTAACTTTCTGTGTTTCGTGTACAAGGACACCCAAATCCCTCTGAACACCAACATTTAATAGTTTCTCACCATTTTAAAAATATTCTGTTTTCCTATTCTTCCTACCAAAGTGAATAACCTCACATTTCCCCACATTATACTCCATCTGCCACCTTACCTTCTTGCCCACTCACTTAACCTGTCTATATCCCTTTGGAGATTCAGTGTGTCCCCCTCACAGTTTACTTTCCCACCTAGCTTTGCATCGTCAGTAAACCTGGATACATTATACTCGGTCCCTTCATCTAAGACATTAATTTAGATTGTAAATGGCTGAGGCCCAGGCGCTGATCCTTGTGGCACCCCACTAGTTACAGCCTGCCAACCTGAAAATGACCCATTTATTCCTACTCTCTGTTTTCTGTTCGTTAACCAATCCTCTATCCATGCTAATATTTTATCCCCAACCCCATGAGCCCTTATCTTGTGTAACAATCTTTTGTGTGGCACCTTATCGAATGCCTTTTGAAAATCCAAAATATACTACATCCACTGGTTCTCCTTTATCTACCCTGCAAATTACATCCTCAAAAAACTAATAGATTTGTCAAACATAATTCCCCTTTCATAAAACCATGTTGATTCTACCTAATCATATGATTTTCTAAGTGCCCTGTTACCATGTCCTTAATAATGGATTCCAGCATTTTCCCGACTACTGATGTCAGACTAACTGGCCTGTAGTTCCCAGTTTTCTTTCTCCCTCCTTTCTTGAATAGCAGTGCCACATTTACTACCTTCCAATTCACTGGGACCATTCTAGAATCTAGGGAATTTTGGAAGTTCACAACCAATATCTCTACTCTCAATATTTTTAGTTTTATTAACTAATTCGTTTATCTAGTTTAAGTTATTAATTTAATAAAGTTAATAGCAAGCTATACTTTCCAAGCTCTTAGTTAACCACTGCCCTAGCTTAGAGAGCAAAAAAACGGTAATACTCACCAACCAACCAACCACCTACCTGCTCTCATGTGATGTCACTCCTTGATTATTTTTTTCTATCCACTGCTCCTTTATACCGGACCCCTGTGGGGGGGGGGTTCCAACGCTGCTCTCTCTCCGCCGCTCCTTTATACCGGACCCCTGTGGGGGGGGGGTTCCAACGCTGCTCTCTCTCCGCCGCTCCTTTATACTGGACCCCTGTGGGGGGGAGGGGGGGTTCCAACGCTGCTCTCTCTCCGCCGCTCCTTTATACCGGACCCCTGTGGGGGGGGGTTCCAACGCTGCTCTCTCTCCGCCGCTCCTTTATACCGGACCCCTGTGGGGAGGGGGGGTTCCAACGCTGCTCTCTCTCCGCCGCTCCTTTATACCCCTGTGGGGAGGGGGGGGTTCCAACGCTGCTCTCTCTCCGCCGCTCCTTTATACTGGACCCCTGTTTGGGGGGGGGGGGGGTTCCAAAGCTGCTCTCTCTCCGCCGCTCCTTTATACCGGACTGCTGGGGAGGGGGGATTCCCATGCTGCTCTCTCTCCGCCGCTCCTTTATACTGGACCGCTGGGGAGGGGGTGGGATTCCCACGCTGCACTCTCTCCGCCACTCCTTTATACCGGACCGCTGGGGAGGGGGGAGATTCCCATGCTGCTCTCTCTCCGCCGCTCCTTTATACCGGACCGCTGGGGAGGGAGGGATTCCCATGCTGCTCTCTCTCCGCCGCTCCTCTATACCGGACCGCTGGGGAGGGGGAGATTCCCATGCTGCTCTCTCTCCGCCGCTCCTCTATACCGGACCGCTGTGGGGGTGGCGGGGTGGGGGGGAGGAGATTCCTACGCTGCTCTCACTCTGCCGCTCCTTTATACAGGACCGCTGGTGGTGGGGGGGGGACTACCAAGCTGCTCTCTCTGCCGCTCCTCTATACCAGACCGCTTGGGGGGATTCCCACGCTGCTCTCGCTCTCCGCCGCTCCTCTATACTGGGGGGGTGGGGGGGGTGCTTCCAACGCTGCTCTGTCTCCGCCGCTCCTTTATACTGGGCCGCTGTGGGGGACTCCTGCACTAACTCTCTCCCGCCGCTTCTTTATACCGGACCACTGGGAGTGGGGGGGATTCCCACACTTTCTCTGTAACAGAAATTATGGCCATTCAGTTCATTGTACCTGTGCCAGTATTACCTCTTTGATTGGAGTCATCTACTCTAACCCACTTTCCTTTTATTGTTTTATTAGTCCTCCTTTATTCCTTTTTAAATACTTCTCCAATTCTTTTTTAGATGATATAGTCCCTGCCTCAATAGTCATTTGTGGTAAAGAATTCCACATTCTGATAACCGTCTGGAAAAATCTCCCTGTCGAGGATTTATCATTGTTCCTCATTTAGGCGTATACCCTCTCCCTTTATACACTTTATCACTGCTATGTGACAGCTGAGCTGCAAATCTCTTTTGTTTCTTCGCTTTCCCGTGAACTTTACTATACTTGTCTGAACAGATGACACCTCTTTGTTGATGTCCTTGGAATTAGCGCTGGGAAACATCAATTACTTTTCACCCAGCATATTTTCTCCCATTCTGAAGGCTATTTGACTCTAGGAGCCATCCCACTTGCATGTCCACAGACCTCAGCATTTTCCAATGGCATTTCCACACTATCTTATTTGTTTCTACAGTCTACTCTCTCATACAGGACCATCTGTTCAGATGGTCCAAACATTGATAAGCTATTTAAAACTACATTTAAAAAAAAAACTTTGACACAGTTACAATAATAAAAAATCAAAGCATAGCAATATTACACTAACATGGAGAATTAATCAGGCCTGCTGCAGTACCTCTGAGTAACCCATTCCATCCTAGTCTCCTGACAATCACTCAAAACTTATCCAACAGTTTCTATTTATAAAACCTAACTTGTTATTGGCCTTTTTTGTGCCTTTATCTACCTGTACTCCATCTTTAAGTACTAGTACTTTTTTTTAGATTCAAAGTTAAAAACGTTCTCAAAGCTGCATTTCAGATTTATTACCTCTTGGGTGGGGAATCTAGTCCTCTGTTGCTGGGTCAATGAGGATATCTAAATAGAGGTAATAATATTTGGGTCTACTGATGAGTCGAAGTATAATGTTTTTTTTCTATAATCCATTTTGAATTTTTTTTTATTAAGTCATTTTGACAGTTTTCTGTGACAGTAAAAGATTAACTTCACTAATATTTTTGTTTCAACTTTCATGGTAGTTTGTGAAGACCATCATAGCGCAAGGACATCTAACACCACTGCCACTGTACGTCAGTCCAGTCTACTGGGCCTACGATTATGCTCTTCGTGTGTACCCAGTACCAGACCTGATTGTCTTTGCTGACAAATATGATCCATTCAACATCGTCCATACAGACTGCATCTGTATCAATCCAGTAAGTCACCACTACATAAAATTCTTATCACAGTGTAAACTGAATTAATGTTATAAAAAATACCTAATCAGTATACATCTTTAAAAAATGTTCAACTTTGTCTCAAATAACTTTAGGGAGTTTGCAGAATTCAGTTCGGTGTTACTGAAAAGTATTTTTTTTTAAATGCTGTTGAGCATGAACTTATTAACAAAAATGGTTGCAGTTTCTTTCAAAGTGCTGAACTTTATAATTAATCTGCTGCCATTTGCAATGCACATTTTCTTTCTTAATTCCAGTTTTAATTTTTTTTTGTTTTTCTTCAGTTCATAGTGCTTTACAATAATCGTTATATTTCCATGAAACTTTTAGATTTAGTTGGCAGAAAACACCTAAGTGTGGTCGGACATGGATTTGTGTCTTTGTTCCTTTCAGTGAGTTTTCAATCACAACAGCATTGTTTGTGGAGGCTAAGAGCTTCCCCATAAAGAAAGGAAAATCGAGAAGATGGAGGATTGGGTCATTCACAAATCTAGCATCTGGTTACAGAATGGTGTCTGGAAGCAGGTCTGAGGAATGATGCGTGACATAGGAAGGGGGAAACAATGAAATCTGAAAGTGATCAATTATTTTTTTTAATGTGTAGGATTAAAGCATTTCCTTTATCTTTATATTTTATTTTTTAGTCATCTGTATGTTTTAAATCCTAGTTTAATGTACCACTAACTTGTAATAACTGTGTGTGTACTCGTTTTATATAATTGTACATCTTTTAATGGAAGTCTTTTACTTAATTGTTTTAGGGCTCATTTCCACGTAGTGGATTCTGCTTCAAGGTGTACTATCCCTCAAATAGAACTGTGGAGGACAGGTAATAGAGAAACAATTTGTAGAGCTTTCATTGTAATTAAATATAGAAACATTAATTTTCATTTTTTTTCTAACTTGAGCCAATACAATTGGACGTAACAGTGCAGGAAGACTTATACAATTACATATGCAGAAATATATGAAAAGAAAACTCGAAACAAAATATTATTTTACAGCCTCAGAAACTACAAATGCCTGTCAAGTCTGCTTTGGATTCGGCTGTTAGATGTTAAGAAAGAGCAGATAGGCTTCACCTATCCCGCCCCCTCAAAGGGAAGTATCTGTCCTCTATGCCAATACTTTCCAACTGTGGCATGGGTGAGAGGTCACAAAGTGGACAATCATGGGCAGGCACCAATGTATTGCCAAAATATTGTTTACTTCACAAAACAACTAAAAGGAGACCATCCTTTAAACCAGTTATTGTATTAGGTATAACAAACCAAGTGCATAATAGTATGTAACACTGCTTTATACCTAGGCACCCAATTGTTATACTCATCTGCAGCAGTTGTGCTCGGTTTCTTGTGACATTTTTGAGGCATTGTACATGTGTAGGTAGCAGCCCAGCTTCTGGCTACATATTGGCATGAACCTGCTGTCGAAAAAGGACTTGGACATGTCCTGGTAAATAGACTGATTTTGGCACATGGCTGACATTATAACCTGCACCTTCTTCTGAGGTCTCGTACCGGTTTCAGTTGTTACATTGGAGCAGGCACCGCACAACTTAAGCATCAAATCATCTACTTGGGTCGGTCACCTGAAGGTGGTTTACGTATGCAGATATTGGATAGTGGTGTTTGCTACAAATTTGACACTAAATTTATGATGATACCAGCAAATACCAAATTCATGTTATAACAGGTGGCTCATTGGGTAAATACTGTGTGATGTGGTACTGATCAATGCAGACCAGAAGATCCCAGGTTTCAACCTTAGTCTCTGCTGAGCTTTCTGATTTCTGCCTGGGAGTATTCTGATTAGCTTCAGTTGCTTTGGACTAGATGTGGGGGAAGGGGTGGGGAGGGGAAGGGAAGGGAAGAGAATGAGCCACTTCTCATTCCTGTTCACTATCAAGTGATGCTTCCTAGAAGGTCTGTATCTATGGACTTTGGGTAAGGATAAAACTAGGTTTTGTAGTAATGGCCTTCATGCTTGAAAAGCCTGACTGCTCATCATCTAGACTCTCAAATAAAGAATAACCTGCTAAATGAAGTAATCATGTGCAGTGAGCACCTCTGCAACTGTCTCTTAGCATGAGTTAGGAGACGGGGAGGGGAAAAAATGATTTTCCATGTAAACTAAATATATTAATTATAGACACTCATTCAAAAGTAAGTTTAGATGTATTCACAATTGTGACTATTGATTGTTGACATTGAAGTACGATATAATGTAAAGAATTAGTTTTCAGAGATGCATCTGTTTTATCTTATGGTTGCATTAAAATCTATCTACAGAGAGATCAGTTTCAACTAATTATGAAAAGATGATGAATGGATTTTCCTTTCTTTTCAGCAAACTTCAGAACCTTTGATTGTGAATTTTTAAAAGTTGGAAAAGTCTGCACACCGAAGACTTGCATTTGCACATTAATGTCATGAAAAGTTTCTGATAATTCCTTGTTTTTGTGTTTATTTATATTGGTGCTTTTTTATGAATTAAACTTAAAATGTCTGTCTGAGTTTAGTTGTACATACGTTATTGATAACTACAGCCAAAAACGCGCACCGCCAAAAAACAGACACTTACTGACCGTCCCAAATAACTTGCTTGTAACAGATACAAATTGCATCTTGAAACCACAGACACTCGCAAATTACGAACTACGGACAGCCTTCAATGCACCACCCGTTTACAACTTAAAACTGGACACGCAGGTAATCGCGAGGTGGCAGCGGGTGAAAAAAAAACGACGCTTGTGTAATGGTGATCTCTTTACCCAGCATGCATAGTGACAGAGAAACCACTCTATCTCTGGGATTGAATACTTGCACAGTTCTATCCCAGGGATAGAGCGGTTTCTCTGCCACCATGGATGCTGGGGACTCGAGTTTGGGGCAGAAGGAGGCTGGGGGTGGAGAGATGGAGAGAATGGTTTCCTCTTTTCCATGCCCTTGGTTTCCACTCTTCGCCTGCTCACGGATGGCCTGCAGGTTCTTGGAACTTCTTACAACAGCTGCTAGCGGGAAACCACAAATAAAGATCCTCAACTACAGGGGACTCTTTAAAAGGTAAATCCAATAACATTTGTAGAAGTCATGTGATCTGACATCACATGGCCAGATGTCATGGTCAGAACATCTGGGAATGCCTCCAACCAGAGTTAGCAACCCTACTCCACCAGTACTTCAGGTACTGATAAGCTGCTTACAGCCCCTTGCCCATCACCAAACATTAGCTGCTGCAGCACATGGAGGGAGGGGGTCCAGGACAGGAGTCTGCAGGACATTAATTTCCCCCCCCCCCCCTCTCCAATTTGGCTGGGATCTCCTAGGCACTTTGGCCCTACAGCAACCACCTCGCCCTCTGCAGGCTTCCAACGTAGCAGATCCCAGGATCATGACATCCCTCCCTCAATGGAAAAGGACCTTGGGATGCAAATGAACTGGGAAACCAACAAACAGAAAATGAACTGAAGTCACATCCTGCCAGCAGGGCACCATCTCAGGTGAGGGCAAAAAAAAGAAGGAACGCTACAGAAGATACAGCCAACCCTGGGATATTTGGCTCGTCTGGTTTGCTGTACATATAATGACCATTTTGAAAATAAGGACACCTGATACAACTCCCCTAGGTGTCCCTAATTTACAGGTTTCACTGCATTCTCATAATTTTTCTAAGCTTGATGCCAAACTAAAATTTGCAATTATATCCCTTTTTAAAAACTGGTTTATTTTACTCCTGAGGTTTCTCTCAATCATAATTTATAAAACTTTTGTCTGTTACGTTCAGTGTAGTAGGCAGAGCACCTCTGTGTGATACACCTTTCAATTTACTGCAAGAATTATACTGGAGATATCTGAAAATGTTGCTATGATGATGAGAAAAGGATGCTCAAAACTTAACAAATAAAGGCACAAATCCGAAGTTATTTTCTGATGGCAAAAACACCCCATTTTATAGGATATTAACATCACGTGTCCAAATATAGTGTAGCTTTTCTGAACTAGAGACTAAAAAGTAGTTTACACATTTTTAACCTAATCTGATGCAAAAAATACTGAATTTTTTTCATCAGAATATAGTAACAACTGAACATTTTTGAGACTAAAGGTGCTGCATTTCTATTAAGAAAATTAAGGGCATAGTATTAAGGACTTATCCGGTCCCTCCCAACCTATATATTTTCAATATTTGACACAGTAAATAAAATAAATTTGATGGATTATCATTAAATTTCATAACCAATTTTAGGTCCCTTCTATCCAGTATGGGAATTGGTTGACCAGCCATTTTTATAGTCAATCCAACACATGGTGATAGAATTGAGGCATATCCATTTTCTGACTTTATGCAAGAATCTCAAAAGTTCATGATAGAAACTTCTTATGTTTGTATTTATTGATATAAATTGTGTCCATGTGGTCACAGCTGACCCTGATCCTGCTCTCACGGGACACACACACCTTCCAGCAGAGTTCAGAATAGTGATCAGGAGCAGGAACTCTGACTTTCTGATTTTCTCCCCCCATCTCCTGGCTAACTCAGACATTGATACCCACTGCTAACGCAGCACAGACCAGGGATTGAATCTGGGCCACCTCAGTCTCTACAGCTCAGCAAAAACAAAGCAGGCAGAGTGCCGATCCACTGAGTATTGAGGGAAGACTAGACATGACTGTCCACTTTTTTAGCCCCTTGCTTCCATCTTCTTGAAAGGCATATCTTCAGAGCCCTCCTTACAGCCTTGGTCCTCTGCAATGTATGAGTAAATCAAAATGATTCCCTGAACTTGAGTGAGTTGAAGCTGAAACACTCAGCTACTGACTCGATCTCTGATAAAAGTGAATAATTCTCTCAAGGAAAAGCATTTGGCATGGGGATCTCTCAGGCTTTGTGTAACATTTGTATTATATGAACATTAAGTGAATTTTTAACTACAATAATGCCTTAGATTTTATAATGCACTCAAACCATCAATTCCCTTGTGGAATCTATTGCTTTTGTAGCTTGGAATGTGAAGTAGGGCTGTCTGGTTTGAAGCCATAGTAGCACTTTGAACTATAGTCAATCTAACTAAATCTTTTATAAAACTACTGCATTATTAAATAACGCATGAGGAGAAATGACTCCATGGTACCTGGAGCCATGTTTTGCTTCATCAATACTTTTAATGCACATTGAAAAGGATTAAGTCTTGAAATAATTTGATACGGTTGACCTCAACAGTTTAATATGCTGGTGAAAGTCCTTATCTGCTAATTTATTTTTTTGCTTCTGTATAATTTTACTTCCAATAAATTGAGATTAGTTTGACAGACCATGTGTTTTTGTGTCAGTTCAGAGATGAGGAGCGTATGGTGGTATCCCTTACTATTTCTAATGCATACCACCAACAGCTATATACTTGAAGGGAGAAGTTACAATTTAAACATTCACTACCAGCCAGAATCTGGGATCTAGCCCCCATATAATTGTGTTGTCGAGCCAAGATCTGTGTGCACATTTTTTTATTGAGAAACCATGAAGCACCAAATCCTCATAGTACAGGACATCATCAAAGCAGTCTTCAACTGCAGGCAATATTTGTATAATAATTATTGGAGTTTATTTAGAAAATGCAATCAATATTAACATGAATTACTATGTAATGAAAGCAGTAACATTACTGCTGGTAAATCCCAATCCATTCTGTGTTGAGTTTGGGGTTGTCCAGCGTCCTCTCCTTGACAACGCGGACGCATCACACCAAGATTCGGTTTGATTCCTGTCTGCTCCACCGCATTTATGGCGTCTTGTAAAGTAAACACCCACCGCACAACATTTTCTAGACATAACTTAAAAGTACGTTATTATAAACCACTCATTTGTTTAAAAAAAAGCGACTTAAACTAATTAATTCGGAGATGGAGAAAGGAGCGATTTAAACGTTTGCAAAACTTATCTGGTGTTGACGTCATCACCGTTCTTCCCGGCCCGGCGGATGGGGACGCGCTGAGGCTGAGGCTGTGCTGCGGTCGGGCGCTCGGCAGTTGGGCTGAAGCATGGCGTCGGGTTCAAAGCTGGAGGAGTTGGATATGACCCGGGACGAAGTGGACCGCTTTACGAAAGCGTTTAAAGACGAGACGTTTAGAAAAATGTTGTCCGAATACGCGGAGGAAATCTCCAATCCAGAAAATAAGAAGAAATATGAAGAGGAAATCACTCAGCTGGAAAAGGAGAGAGGCGTGGACATCAAGTTCGTGCATCCCAACCCGGGCTATGTCCTCAAAACCAGCGTCAACGGGGACAGGAAATGTTTCATCAACATCTGCAGCAACGATCTGATAAACAAGCCCGTTTGCAAAGCCGGGAAAGGGAGCAACGGGACAATGGGGCAGCATTGGTCTCTTCCCTATAGTCTCACGCCTGGGAGGGAAGATCTGGGTGCAGGTGGCAGAAAGTATATGATTTATGATGTGGTCTTTCATCCGGACACGCTGTACATGGCCGATAAAAATAAGAAGTTTAGAAAAATGGTGGATCAAACTTCAATAGAAGTGATAGAGAAACAACTAAACGCAAAACTGGATCTAAGAAACGTTAAGACTTTAAAAGTAAAATACAAAGGGTTGCCCCACGCGGCTGTCATTCGCAAGCCGCTTCCTGATGGTCCGAAAGAGCCTCCAGAAGCAGACAATCCTTTAAGGTTTCCTTACCCCTTCGATCTTCCAAAGTCAGAAAATGCTTCTGTAAATTATACCAAAGAGAAAAAAACGAACGGGAGCTCAAAAACTGCTGCGAAAGACAAGAATAAGAAAACGCAAGACAGCAAATCTACCCAACCCAAATACTCCATTATTTACAGGTCACATTTTGAGATGCAAGATTACCGATATACTCGTGAAGCTGCTCCCAGCACCAGACCTAAAGAACTGGTGGTTACCATCGACCTCCCTTTGCTCAAGTCTGCCGAGGATGCTTGTTTGGATGTGACCGAGAAACTGTTACGTTTAGAGTCGCAGAAACCAGCTTACAAGCTTGATTTGCCTCTGCCATATCCAGTAGATGAAGATCTGGGATCAGCTAAATTTAACAAATCCAAGAGACAGCTTGTGGTTACTTTGCCTGTGGTACCTGCGAAGCATGTCCATGTCCTAGAAATGCAACAAGATCACGGCAGTGATTTTGAGCAAACAGAGAAGAGCAATGAGTCCATGGTGAGTGGCCAGTCACTGTGCGAATCAGAATTATTGCAGCGTGAAGGACGTTCCCATGAAGAAAATAAAGGGTGTGATAGTACTTGCATAAATCCCGAAGATGAGTTTGAACTGGTTAGTGCCTTACAGGATTTCAACTTGGAGCAATCTCAGAACAATAAGCAGCTTGAACTCAGCCAAATAAAAAAATCTACTGAGTCAGTTGTTAAAGTAGCCGCATCGGTTTCAAATAATAGTTTTTTGAAGCCAAATGATGTGATTGTCTATCCCAAAATTGTTTCGGAGATAGATTCTGATGAACAGAAAAACCTCCCAGAGGATGGTACAGTTGCTTCTAGTGGTAAAGGCTTTCTTGGGTCTTTGGAAAAGGCATGCAGTAGTACTGCGGATGGACAAGTAAATGATCATCCACAGGTAGATTCAGCTGCAAACACTAAATTCTGCTCAGAAGACTGTTTAAAGGAAACTGAACCAGTGTGTCCTGATTTCCATTACCATCAAAGTGAAGGCTCCATTACATTTATACTGCAAGTGAGAAATATCAATGAAAATAGTTTGAAATCAGTACTTCATGTTCATGAATATAGTGTTACATTTGGGACAAATGACACTGATGCCTGGTACTCCTTGATTATTCAGTTTCCTTCTGAACATCAGTTGGACACCACAGAAAGTATCCTTAATGTATCTAAAGACAATGCTGCAGTGGTGTTAATAAAATCACTTGAGAGTCAAGGCTTGTGGCAAAGTTTTCATGCTGGAGACACACACAGCTGTTTACAGGTAACCTTTCCGATCCCAGAAGTCATCCTTCATGTACAAAGTGTGATAGCTGCATTAATCATTGTGCCCCCACTTCAGTCTTTTTATTGACCTGGCTTTTGTAGAACAAATACTGAAATCATTTTTAAATCAACCTAATGCTGTTTATTTTTTAGGGATAAATCAGTCACTGGGTTATTAAGAGGTGAAGCACTATCTCTAAGTACTTAAAGCAAAATTCAAAATTAATAAAAAATTGTTGGATATTAGGCACAAGAGAATAGTAAACAATGCCTTGGTGTGTGACCTGAAACATTCTTTGATGACAGTCTTCAGGGGCCCATCGTTGTGGTAACTGCATTAGTGCACTGCTACCCTTGCCGTATATCTAATTGATATTTGGTAGTTACAAAAAATATAATCCTCACAGCACTACCTAAAGATGATCCAGGTCCCCTTAAATAAATGCAAATTGCAATATCTTTGCCTCTTTTCATATTGAAAATTGAGTTCTGAGATGCGTGCACATTGCAGCTGTGACATTGGCACAGCATATAAAGCAACGTGCACGCTGATGTAATGTGTACATATCTCTGGCCTTGATTTTTTGATAAGAAAATAAGTAATTTCACGGGTGGAGGTGTCTCAAATTTGGGAGACAATTGGGTTTTACCATTTCACTATCTGAATAAAATCCACAAATTTACTGGTGTAAATTGGTAAAATCTGAGTTAATGATCCCTAGTTTTCCATTAACACAGAAGCTAGTAGCTCATTCCAGTTGATGTGCTTGTATTCAAGCCTAATTTTCCAAGCAAAAAAGTTTCATATAAAGAGAAGACTTCCTTTGTTCTCAACCCATTCTTTATGCTTCCAATCTGTTTCTCAGCCTCCATGGCTGTATACGTAATTAGGTGTCCCTAAACCTTGGAACACATTTTGAGCACGGGTAAAGATAGGTGATTTAACCAGAAAAAAGGGGGATATAGCTAAGGTCTGAAGTTACTAAAGTTACTGTCCAGACTAGAGGGCTAAAGAGTTCCCTGTACAGATAAGATACTGTTCCTGAAGCTAGTGTTGAACATGGTTTGAACAGTGTAGGAGTCCAAAGGTAGAGAAGTCAAAGTGGAAATGGGAGAGGAAGTTTTAAGTGTCGAGCCACAGGGAGGTTAAGCACACTTGCAGACAGAATGGAGATGTTCAGCTAAGTTATCACCTAATCTGAGTTTGATCTCCACAATGTAGAGGGACTGCACTGTGAACAGTAAATATAGTATAATAGATTGGAGGAAGTCTCGTATAAAAAGTTCTTGGAACAGGAAGGGCAACTTAAAAAGGAGCAGTTCTTGTTAGTGCAGAGATTCAGCACTGCTCCTTCTCCCTCTTGTAATATGCCCATGATACGTTGCATAGTCGAATGATTTAATTGTGAGATGAAATAAACTTAAAAAAGATACAGTTAAGTGTCTAGTTATTATACTAGAAATGGTAGTTAGGACTGAGCAGCTTCTCACTTGTAGGTTTATGTGTGTGCAAACTGCATTGTAAATTACAAAGACACTTTTGATTAATTGGGAGTGAATTTGATATATAAGTTTATTAGTGCAACATCAGCTTGTTTGCCTCTGTATATAGTGTAAGCTTACATGTTTACTGGCTTAATTCATAGACTACATTTTACAGAAGAGAAGTTTTAATTAATTTATACTCTAAACTAATAACACAAAGTACTACAGCCCATTTTTATTAAGTATCTGTTATACAAGTCCTATGTTGGCACTTTGTGAAGATACTATAAATTCAGAAATACGGTAGGAATTAATTAAGTTAGGTTTTGGTGAACTATGTGGTCTTGTTATTCATTCTAAGGTAAGGTTCAACATGAAAAGAACAACATTCACAAATCTTTCTCCTCTCAACCACTGTGAACTATGTTCCAAGAGTGCTGTTTGTAAACGTAGATACACAATTAAGTACTTATGCCTTTGTCAGATGTTCTCTGCTAAACATGTGAACATGAAGTGTTTTTTCTGTTTAGAAGAAGTTGTTTGTAACTTCAGAAAATGTTGATCAATTCCTGAGTACTTCCTTGGAGGATCCAGTCCCCAACGAGCTACCTGAAAAAAATCCTGCATTGATTAAGGTGTCAGAAGTCAGTGAAAGTGGCCTTGTTATTCATTCTAAGGTGAGGTTCAACATGAAAAGAACAACATTCACAAATCTTTCTCCTCTCAACCACTGAGAAAAACATTGCAGAAAGGCTGTGGAAATGATTCACAGAGTAGAAATAAGTTGCTCCAAATCAACTAATTTGATTGCTATGCTTGAATTCACAGATGTGTTGTTTTTCCCCCAATCCCGTCCTCACCCATCATCCAAACACAAATCTACAAAAGGGTCAGTGGATTGTGATTAGGAGTCAGTTTTCTCCCTCCTAATCAAGGAAAATTCCAGTGCTCCTACTACCACCCCAACTAATATCTAACACAGCACAAACTTGGATCAAACCTGGGACATTCATGGTCTGTATAGGTCAGCTTCTCATCGACTTAATCTTCCTTCTTCTAGTGGCAGAAGCTCTCTCTAAGCTATTATTTAATATTTTGATGTTTTTAAATGTTACTGTATTCAAACAGTACCAAAAATTAAGAAAACTTTGTTTTTGTATCACTCCTGTTTTGTTTTAGATTTTATTTTAGGCTTAACTTCCTTGTATTTACTAATTTATGCTGTTGCTGATGGACGTTTATAGAATATATTTACTATATTAGACGTACTGCATTTGTAATTTATATATTTCCGGCTCTTCTTTACACACTATTAATTATAAATAATAGTAAAGAAAATATTACACCCACCTTGCACTTATCATAGAATCTTACAGCATAGAAGGAGTCATTAGGCCCCTCATACCTGTGCCAGCTCTTTTAAAGAGCTATCCAATTAGTCCTGCTCCTCTGCTCTTTCCCCATAACCCTGCAGATTTTTCCTTTTCAAGTATATATCCAATTCCCTTTTGAAAGTTACTATTGAATCCGCTTCCACCACCCTTTTAGGCAGTATATTCCAGATTTATATTCTACTTGTGTTCCTGGTAACACATTTGTGAAGGGAATTTGAAATTGCTGTGTGATGTCATTGTCATGTCAATCTTTGTTACAGTCATGTGATTATTAATGACAGATTTTGCAGTCATATTATTCCCTACATACCAGTCGCTGTGCTCAAAGCCAACAAACGAAAGTAACCATGGAAATAGTCATGTGGTAGCAGGTACCTAGGAGCCATTACCATGTAAACTGAAATCTGCCAAATCTCTGGCAGCATTTATCGGCATTCTTCCAGAGCCTTGTAAACCAGAAGTGAATCAATCCGTGATGTAATTTTTTTTACACGTTTAGTTGATATTTTCAATTCCTAATTCAGATAAATTTTAATGCCAGTTTTATAATTTCAGCAACAAGAGAAGGAAGACACCAGCTCCTATGGACTTGCTCTGAAACCGGACAGAATTAACCACTACGAAGCTTGTAATACTGCATCTAACATTCAGCAACAAACAGAAGAAATCTGCCCCTCCAAATCTATTGCAAGGGATAACAAAATGGAAAAGGAGACATCTTTGTCAGATGATGCTCTAGAATATTTATCTAGTCACAGAGACCAGTTAGTTGCTGTGTCAGGGAATAATGGTCATTTTGCACAGACATCTAATGCAGCAGAAGGAACTACAATGAAAAATCCAAGGCATGAGATGGATCATTTGACTCACATTACCTGCTTGAATCCTGTTGATGAGAGTAAACTTATTAGTGAGGTTGAAATTAAAAGTCAATCAATTATGCCACCCTCAGACCTCAACACAGCACAAGTTGAGGATCCAGCATCTGTGAACGGTAAAAAGTCAGTCAATTTTAAAAGGTGTGTAAAAATGGTGGACGGTAATGTACTTGATGAAGATGACCTTCCAACTGACCAGAAGAATGGCAACTCTTCTGAGTTTATTAAACAAACAGCTGCACTGCAAATTCTTGAAGAAATCAATACTGCTGATAAAAGTGTTAAGATTATTAGTGACCATAAAACAAATTCTGCATTCATCTTCCAGAATACCGAGCTGTATCAGTTAGATTAAAGAAATGTTTGATTTGTTTATAAAGAAAACTTCAACTTTATTGTACTTGATTTAACAGATTTGATTTGTTCAGAATCTTGTAATACTAAGATTGGGTTATATTTTATAGTTTAATGCTGTAATACATTATATCATAGATTGGTTTGGGTTTTTGCATTGTATACCAAATCACAAAATAACTTTAAATCTTTTAGTTGATGGGCAGATAGCAGCAGAACTGGTTATTTCTGTGACTATAGTTTGTGAATTGTAATTAAGTCCACAGAGATTATTGAACAATTCTGTAGACTCCTCAGGAACAACTGATTTCTAATAGTTTCAGGTATGTATCATATAATATCTATTTTTGTTGAATCTCTTCTAATTATATTTAGCTAATAAGTATACTGTACAAAAAAAATAAATATTACCTTGTTTATTAAAATCGTTTGTTTAATTTCTGCACCGGCAAGAATACATTTCCAATGCTAAAACCAATTTGCACTTAAACAATTTATTTTTTGAATCACTCTAATGTGATAATTTTCAAGTTATTGAAAGTTTACAATTTGTGATTAAGATACAGCAGTATTTTTGCTAATATCAATATTAAGCCTAATGTTAAACTAACTGGTTTATGTTTCATGTCTAAAAAAAGAAGCCATTAGGAATTGAATGCGCTACTGTCCAATCTCCAGGTACAATTTCCATTGGCAAGATTAACCCAAGCCTCACCTATCACTCCTGCTCTGTATCAGTTAGGGGTTGGACCTGTGCACGAGAAGGGGTACTAGGGTTAGTGGTCAAAGGTAAGGTCAAAAAGATAGGCTTTAAGGAGGATTCTGAAGCTGGGAGCAATAAAGGGGTTAAGGGAGCAAGTTCCAGATTGTGGGGTGCAGTGGACCAAGGTTGGAAGAGTAGAGGATTTGGGCACAGGCATGGGGCTGGCAAAGATCTTAAAGGTAGGGAGGAGTGAGGCCATGAGGATTTGAAGATAAAGATGGAGATTTTCTAATCACTGCACTGAGGAATGGGAAGCCAGTAGAGAATCTGGATGATATGTAAAAGGTATTTTGTGTGGGATAAATCAGGGAGGCCATTGTACCCATCTTAGTTCATCCATTCATTTGTAACCTACAGTGCCCCCATTGCAGGATCCTAAATGATTCTTTAAATGATTTCAGGATTTTCACCTATATTCTATCTTGAAGTCCATTGATCATTCTGTGAAGAACTTCTTGATAATTGGTCCTAAGTCTGCCTTTTCCTGGCCTGAACTTTCTTCCTGTTATCCTATTCATGCAATTTACTTTAAAGTAATTTTCCACATTTACTTTTCCCATATCATTAATTATCTTATACTCTTCTATAGGATCATTTCTTAGAGGTCTCCTTTGAACAGTAAAAAGCCTAAGTTTCTTCAAACATTCCTCATAACTCAGGCTTCTGACACTAGAGATCAGTCTCATGGCTCTTCTCTACATTGCCTCCCACGGTTGAATGTCTCCCTTGTGGCTTGATGACCAGAACTGGACACAATACTCAAGGTGCGCTCTGACCAGAGCACTATACAGTTTGATCATGAGATCTTCTGACTTGTATTCCACTGTTCTTTATAGTTCAACGTTAGCTTTGATGATTGCTGCTCTGCATTGGTTGAACATGTTGATATTGAGTACACTAATACGCAAGGTCTCTTTCAACTTCATCCGTAGCTATTTCAGTGACTTTCATTTTCCTTCCTATGTGTAGTAACTTTACATTTGTCTGCATTAAATTTCATCTGCCCGCTTACATATTTTGTCCAACTCATTCTGTAATTTCTGAGCTGCCCCCTCTGTTTCATTGCCCCTCCTGATTTGGTTTCATCTGAAAATGTTACTTTAAATCAAAGTAACTGATGTAAGTTAGACACCATAGTGGTACCATTGCCAATTCCTGTGGCACCCCTCTTAATATCTTCTTACTCCGACATAACTGATTTAACAAATCCCATTGTTTTCTACCCTTCAGCCAATTTCTTATGCATCCCCACAGCTTTGAACATGACTAATAGCCTTTCATGCGGATCTTTGTCAAATGCCTTATGTAAGTTTATGGCTGAAACTTTTAACTTCTGTGGGGGCATAAAACGGCTGGTAGCAGATTGGCTGCCCGTTTTACACCCCCCCACACAGTTTTTCTTCCCATTGACCTAAATGGAAAAGAAAATTGGGCGGAGTGTATAACTGATCTGCTATCACCTCTTTTGCTCCTCTGCCGAAGTTAAAAATTTCACCCAATATGTTATTTGTTGCAGGGTTTTCTGCATTCAACTTGGGATGCCACTTCCTTGAAGCAGTCAAAGAGGTTGGTCAAGCAGCATCTTCCTTTTCTGAATCCACATTGACAGTTGTTTACTAGGTTATTTTTGTATAGATAAATCAAGATTATTCCTGATAATAAATTCCATAATTTTACATGGAATTGAAGTAAGTTTAATGGCTCTGTAGTTGCCTGTATCTGTTTGAACATAGGCACTACGTTAGCATATTTGAAATCTGGCACCTCCCCAGTTTGTGATTCCCTCATGATTGTCAATGCTTTGCAAATCTCCTCTCTAGTTTCTCTTAGCATTCAGGGGTAAATACCATTTATCCCTCGGGATTTATTAGTTTTCAGTCCTTTTAGCCTATCCAGGGCTTCAACTTTTTTATATCAAAGTCATCAATTTTGCCTATATTAACTCTGTTTGGGGAAGGCATGTTACTCATAACTTCCCTTGTGAATATTTGGAAGGAGGAATCTTTCTGAATGTTTACTATCTTGTGCTCATGTTCTGTTTCCAGGTTGTTAGTGTTTTTTGTGGTTCTTACCTCTCCTGACCACACTCTTATTCATGAAGTACTGAAAAAATGTCATAGTTATGTTTTATCTCAGCAGCAATTTTTTTCCTAAGTCTTTATTTGCTCCTCTGATCACCCTTTTAGCATGTTCCTGTTTCCTACATTACAACAGTGACGACACTTCAAAAAGTACTTAATTGGCTGTAAAGCGCTTTGGGACCTCCTGAGGTCATGAAAGCGCTATATAAATGCAAATTCTTCTGCTGTATTCAGCTCTCTCCCTGCAGAATTTGATCCGCTTAGGGTCATCCTTTTTTAGCATGAGATTGCTGTTTCTAGCTCTGAGCTTATCCTGCGTGCTGAGCATTATTCCTTGTCCTCTGTTGAAGTGTTTTGAACAAGCTGATGCAGGTGGCAATTATGATACAAAATGGATTCCTCTTGCACAGAAAAGCAAAGTTCAGAGCACTGGGCAGTGGACTCTGAATAAGCTGGTGAAAAGTACTAACATTGGGCTGCCTCAATTGATCAGTGGGTAAATGTACTGCATGGCATGATACTGAGTCATATAGACCAGGAAGTACCATATTTGTTCCTTGGTCTGTACTGGGCCAGCAGTGGAGATACCATCACTGGACTCATTGAAGTAATTTTGACTTTGTGCGATAGTGTAAAACGGGTGATAGCGAATTGGCTGCCTGTTTATTTCCATCGGTCATTGATGGCAGAGCCGTTAGCCTCTTCGACTCTGCTATCCGAAACTCTCTCTCTAAACCCCTTTGCCTCTCTACATTTTAAAAAATTTTCTCAAAACTAAACTGTTCAATCAACCTTTCAGTCACCCCTCCTAATCTCCTCCCTTATTCACTTCTATCCGTGAGGTGCCTTGGTATGCATTTTACATTAAAGGTCCTATATAAATGTAATTTGTTCTTGTGGATTGTTAAATATGCAGATAAACTGGCTTGTTCAGACCCTCATAATGGAGATGTTTTTTCCCTTATTCTGCATTCTTTAATTTACCACTTCAGTTTTCATAATTCTTGCCTATAATACTGCATTCTCTCAGGTTTATCAGTGCTGGTCACTCCGGTAAGTGGTCTCTGCGTCTTGCGCTCATACTGCCCAATATCTAATTGTAGATAGTGTGACCTGGTGGTTAACAATAGAAGCCCCTTATTATCTGAACTGGTTATCCTGGTTATCATGTTTTTCACAAGTGCCCTTATGTGTGCTTCTCCAATCTTTTAGTAGGTGGACTGACCTTCAAGTTAAATCCAGCTCTTAAAGGGTAATATTTTTAAATATAAATCATACTAAGATCCTGCTCAAAAATCCTGATAGAATCATAGAAGAATCATAGAAGTTACAACATGGAAACAGGCCCTTCGGCCCAACATGTCCATGTCGCCCAGTTTATACCACTAAGCTAGTCCCAATTGCCTGCACTTGGCCCATATCCCTCGATACCCATCTTCCCCATGTAACTGTCCAAATGCTTTTTAAAAGACAAAATTGTACCCGCCTCTACTACTGCCTCTGGCAGCTCGTTCCAGACACTCACCACCCTTTGAGTGAAAAAATTGCCCCTCTGGATCCTTTTGTATCTCTCCCCTCTCACCTTAAATCTGTGCCCCCTCGTTATAGACTCCCCTACCTTTGGGAAAAGATTTTGACTATCGACCTTATCTATGCCCCTCATTATTTTATAGACTTCTATAAGATCACCCCTTAACCTCCTACTCTCCAGGGAAAAAAGTCCCAGTCTGTCTAACCTCTCCCTGTAAGTCAAACCATCAAGTCCCGGTAGCATCCTAGTAAATCTTTTCTGCACTCTTTCTAGTTTAATAATATCCTTTCTATAATAGGGTGACCAGAACTGTACACAATACTCCAAGTGTGGCCTCACCAATGCCCTGTACAACTTCAACAAGACATCCCAACTCCTGCATTCAATGTTCTGACCAATGAAACCAAGCATGCCGAATGCCTTCTTCACCACCCTATCCACCTGTGACTCCACTTTCAAGGAGCTATGAATCTGTACTCCTAGATCTCTTTGTTCTATAACTCTCCCCAACGCCCTACCATTAACGGAGTAGGTCCTGGCCCGATTCGATCTACCAAAATGCATCACCTCACATTTATCTAAATTAAACTCCATCTGCCATTCATCGGCCCACTGGCCCAATTTATCAAGATCCCGTTGCAATCCTAGATAACCTTCTTCACTGTCCACAATGCCACCAATCTTGGTGTCATCTGCAAACTTACTAACCATGCCTCCTAAATTCTCATCCAAATCATTAATATAAATAACAAATAACAGCGGACCCAGCACGGATCCCTGAGGCACACCGCTGGACACAGGCATCCAGTTTGAAAAACAACCCTCGACAACCACCCTCTGTCTTCTGTCGTCAAGCCAATTTTGTATCCAATTGGCTACCTCACCTTGGATCCCATGAGATTTAACCTTATGTAACAACCTACCATGCGGTACCTTGTCAAATGCTTTGCTGAAGTCCATGTAGACCACGTCTACTGCACAGTAAGTTAACCAATTTTAACTGTTACTTTACCTTATTTCTTATTTTCATTATTTAAAACAAAATCTCACCTGTTTTTCTGTTCCTCCAGTCTTGTCATCCATTCTTAAGCTTGGAATGACTGAAGTAAAATTCTATCCTAATTTTCAGCCAGTTAGAAAATTGAACATTATAGTCACATTACTAGAGTGGCTAGGTCAAAGCATTTTGTGTTTTTGAAAGCCCAAAGATGAAGAGCCATGGATTAAAGTCTAAGCCCCACTTGTAGCATCATGGCTCACACCTGTCTTTGCTTGCGAGTTATCAGGTCAGCCCATTTATTTTCAATAGGAGATCCTGTTTCTCCTATTGAAAATAAATTATTTTGTACTTTTTGTCCTCTGAATTATACATTTGTGATTCGGAATATTACGAGTAGTGTGTGTTCTGTGTAAAAATATGAAAGCTATGCACCTCCAGTGAGTAGATAAGCCATATGGACCAGGAATGTTCCAGGTTTGACCCTTGATCTAGGGTGGCAGTATGGATGCTACAGTTAGCCTCCGCACCTCTGGGTTTGCTTGGAAAAATTTGCCTGATTTCCCAGTACTGACTGCTATCCAGCTGTGGATCCTGGTGAGGACAGGATTGGGCTTGGCTGCAATATCCCTACAGTCAAATAGCTACCAACAATTATTATTGGGTCTCAAACATGAAGCATGAGCACTTGGGTAATCTGCACATGTGGAACCATATCCCTGCAAGAAGTCAATGCCTTCAAGAGAAGGTGAGGGGAGGAATTAAAAAATAATAAAAACACTAAATGAGAGAAACTAAATCTGCAATGGCATCCTGTTAAATACATTTTTTGCCATGTTCTCTTTTCTCAAGGTGCAAACTCTAGCTAATTCTGAGAGTGCTAGCAGTCATATGGTATTTTATCCAACTGGCTATGCTTCATGTGTGAGCCAAGACTGATTGTTGGTAACTTATTCAATGACAAAGGGCTCTTAGACAAGCCCAAGCCCCTTCACTCCCACTGTACACACAAGTGCACTAACAATCAGGAATGGAAATCTAGTGGATTTTTCCACATTAGGTCAGCAAGGACTGGAGCAAAGCTGAGCATAATATGAGTGGCTGAATTTTGGACAAGTTTGGAGCTTATGGAGAATGGAAGACCAACAAGGAGCACATGAAGGAAATTCATTCTGAACGAATGGCCAAGGAAAGGTTTGAAGTGGCAAGGGATTGGAGATTGTGGCAGATACCTACAGGTGATGGCTTTGGTCAGTATGAGGACGTTTTAACTCATCCTGGACAATGTCAATTTGGCAATCCAACGGCACAGTATTGGGAAGAGGTAGAGCTTTGTAGTTGCAGAGTAGTTGAGGACAAAGAGGGGTAACACATCACAGGCACAGAAAATGCCATTTGTGACTTTATCCAGGGTAGTCTTGATGCTGCACAAAACGTGGAAGCAATGTTGAATGGAATTGAATAGGGAAAGTTGAGCATGGTGCTGGAAGACAATACCATATTCAAGGACCTTGGAAAAGAAAGGGAGTTTGGTGGTGGGGTGACAGTTCATGGTGCTGGAAGACAATACCATATTCAAGGACCTTGGAAAAGAAAGGGAGTTTGGTGGTGGGGTGACAGTTTCTGGAGTTTAGATGAGTCAGGTGTTTTTTTTGAAGGATGGAGTGATGACAGTTTTGAAAGGAGGAGAGACAATGCCCGAAGAGGTGGTAGCCGCAGAGGATAGCTCAACCAATGATGGATTTTTTTTTAGGAATAAGGTGATTATGGTGGTTTTGAAAGGGAGGTAGACAATACCTGACACAAGGAATCCATTAACGATATCAGTTTCTATGGAAGCCAGGAATTGAATGATAAGTGGATCAAGGCACCAGTAGGTGAGTCTTGTGGTAGACATGAACATAGAGGGCCAAAAAATCTATGATTGGTTGAGCTGTCCTCTGCAGCTACCACCACTTTGGGCATTGTCTCACCTCCTTTCAAAACTCATCAATCCGTTCTTCAAAAAACACTTGACTCATCTATCCTCTAGAAACTATCACCCCATCACCAACCTCCCTTTCCTTTCCAAGGTCCTTGAACGTGGTATTGTCTCCCAGCACCATGCCCAACTTTCCCTATTCAATTCAATTCCATGTTGCTTCCACGTTTTGTGCAGCATCAAGACTACCCTGGCTAAAGTCACAAATGGCATTTTCCGTGCCTGTGATGTAGAGGATTGGAGATGAACAAGTGGAAAGGTGAGGGAGATGAGTTGGAGGGGAGAAACCAGCAGCAACAGCTAACTGGATGGCCTTTATCTCAGAGACAAAGAAGTCCATGAGCTATTTGCACCTGGCTTTTGAGGTGATGGAGCTGCTGGGCCATTCCAGTGATATTACAGATGGAAAACATCTTTGTGCATCTCTTATAGGAAACTATTAAGAAAATCTGTTTCCATAGGTAGTATACTGGTATCTTGAGGTCCCAAAGGTCTCATTTTGATCTGAAGTTATTGTCCCTGCTGTTTCCTGTGCAGTCAATCTGGAACAAGGAGGTGCTCCTTATAGGCAATGGCACTAGACTGGCATAGCAGCAAGGACAATCTCACTCACCCCTCTCCATGTGGGCAATAAAGTAGATGTTATGAAAACATTAAATATTGTCAGTATTTCTCTTAGAGAATGAGTGAATACTTTGAACAGAAAGTACTTCCTCATAACTCCTCTTCCTTTAAAATGAATGACTGATGTACAATTTTTAATAGTTGCATTGATGTGATGCTCAAAATGCAGTTAGTATACAAGGGAGAAAAGTGGCAAGTGGTTAAAGATAGTTGCAGTTGAATTAAAGAAAAGTTTAAGTCAATTTTAAAACATGTTGAGAATACAGTATCATTACATAAAAATGCTTTCTTGATCCTTTTATTTGATGTGACTGTACACTGAAATACAAAAAAAAAAGTTACAACCAAGGCTTTTGCTTTAAACAGTGGACAGTTTCAGGGGAGTAACAGTATCTCAAACTGCCACGAGGCAACATTTGTTAAGTCAGCTGAACCCTATTAATTCCAGCTACTGGGAAAAACAGACATGCTGGTTTTCTGGATGCTATTACCAACATTTGACTGAAAAAGTTGCATTGTTGTCTGACTTATTAACAGATTTGTGCTTTAAAAAGGAAACTGAACAGTATAGTCACTAAGATTTCAATACAGTGTATTGGTGAGTGGGTGTCATTTTCACAGCCACTCTGCTGAAGTTATAGTAAAACACCTAAACAATGGTGGGAGTGTGAAATTTTCATACTATTTCCACTTGAACTTTGAAAAACACCCAGCACTAATTGTAGTCTTTACTTTTTCATATCTGTGTATTGTATGGAGAGAGCATTTTGAGCTATATAACACTAGAGTGAAGTATTTTTAGTTGCAGGTTTGTCATTTGTGGCAGAAGCAACTTGGGTGAAAATCACATTAGTATATCACACATTAAGGCATATTACCATTTCTCTTATAGTACCAATACACCAAAAGAGCAGAGTGACAACACTGAGCTAAACAAGGCTCATCTGTAAAATAAACTGAACAATGATAACAGAACTTTAAAAACTACAGCACCAACATAAAATGAGCACCTTTGGCTTCTTACAGTTGCATACACCTTTTCTTCTCCAGAACATACATTAAAGTCAATAATGAGTATGTTAACTCTTCCTACAAGGGCTTATTTATTTTTTTAAAAAACAAAAAATTCTCTTTCCTGCCACTCTTCTTGAAAAGGCATTTAATCATGGTGGGGTACAGGTCTACAGGCACCAGTAACCCTCAGTATCTCATTCTTCAAGTGCAAGTGCCAACAGGCTATATATAACTGTGGGCAGCACATAGCCAAGATGATCCTCTTAGCCAACATCATCAAATTAATTTTACAGCGTGGTCACTGGATAGTGATCAGGAATGGGAACCCGGGCTGATTTTTCCTCTCCCTAACCCAAAGGGATGCTGAAACCAATTGCAGCACCCCTACTGCAACCCTGGCTGAGATCAGCTAACTCAACACAGACCAGGTCAAACCTGGGACTTCCCTAGTCTGGAAGGCTCAATATCACACCTTATGGTGTATTTACCAACTGAGCCATCAGGGCAGCCATTTATTTTTAATCTTGAAAGTCAAGGATTGCATCCCATTGTTATGTGTTTTTATATCACGAGAAAACTAAACAACTATTGAAAACATGATCTGGCATGGAAATTTATCACATAATTACTGGAGCCGGCGGTAACTTTTACAAAGTTCGTGGTCCCTAATATCTCCCCAACCTCCATTCTTCACATGTGGAGGGACTGCAGCCAATGGATACATTTTACTTATTGCCATGGTTTCTGGAAACAAGTGCTGTATGTTGCTACTTATAATTCTGTCAATTTTAGAAATTTCAACAGATGGCATGCAAGCTTTCTTGTGATGCATACCACAATCACCAGCATGGAAAATACGAGGAGCTTCACAAACCATTACTTTCCAAAACCTAGGCAGACAGGATATTGTTAAATACTGTAGTGTCCAGTCCCAGTTGTAGTCATCATATTCACAGAAAGTATCTGTGCACTCTATCATTTTCTGGTATGTGTCTCTCATCATAGCCATGCCCATGTTGTGTTCTGTTGATCGCCAGGTTTTCACTTCCACTTTATTTGTTTTATCTGTGAAATCACTGACACGTGCATACGTACCAAGGGACAGTAAGTCACAGTCAGGACAACTTTCAGTCTTCAGACTCCACATATTTTTCAAGACATGATAGAAATCAGGTGACAAATAATGGTCCTCTTCAATGAAAAGTACCAAACCCTTATGATTTTCCAAAACGTTTACCCTTTCCCAAACAAAATGCATCTTCCACCACCAGTGATGTTTGGTCTGACAGAATTTCGACTCCCTATAATGGCCGAATGAATCTGGATATTCAGCATTGATACAGCCCAATTTTAAAGCATTTGTCTTACTTATGTCACGTGAACAGTCTTTAGGATCGTGTCCTGGGAATTCGTTGGGATACAACTGGGTACTGAATGGAAAAAATATTTGCAACACTTGGCAGAAATCGATGCTAGCTACGATGTTATTGATCTGCGGAGACCAGAAGTCATGGCTGAATATTAACAAGACATTTTCTATTCCTTTGGCTTTTCTGAGCGAATTCACAAGTATCTGCAGGTATTCTGGTCTGTTATGTACTTGAATCACCACCACCAAATCGTCTTGAGGACGTGTCTTTACAGTCTCCTGGTTTTTGATAGTCTGATCAAAGTTCAACTGGTAAACGACCCCGCGGTAAACTAGAGTCAAGTTGTCGACCTCTGGCCTCTCATACTTGCCCAGCTGAGACTCGTTGGAAACTTTCCTGATCAAGTTCCCGTTGCCAGCTCGCATGTATCTCGAAGTTTCATCGTCCCTCGGAAGCGCTTCGTTTTTTCTTTGCTTTCCGCCGGTCCAAAAGGCAAAGGCGGCGACCAGCATGATGAACGCCAGGAGAAACACTTTCCTCTTGTAGATACGAAACCTCATGTTCACCGGCGAGGAAGCGACCTCTTTTTACTAAAACTGAGCAAAACAGGGGGTGGGTTGGGGGCGATGATAATAAAAAGAGACGGACTCGCGGAAGTCCCGATTTTTTTTGGGGGGGGGGGGGGGGAGGAAATAAAACTTCCAATTTAAAAAAAATGGCTATTATCGCCACAGATCCATCACTTGAATAACGCCAAACAGGCTGCGTTCGCACACTGGAGCATTTCCAACCAGCACAGCCTCTCCTCAGCAACAAGCCGCAGCAGTTCACACCAGGCCCAGGTGTCCGGATAGGCGACGGGCAGCAGTCACTAGAAGCCCGAGCTGCCTGGCAGTCCCTCTCCTTCTCCTTCTCCTCCTTCTCTCCCCCTACCCACCAACAACAGATCCCGGAAGAAAACTGAAGGCAGCGCGGCGAGTGAGTGGAGGATATCCGTTACTGGAGAGTGTGTGTGTGTCCGCCCTCCCCTCCAGTCCAGTCCAGTCAGCGTGCGCTGGCGCTTCGCCCCACCATCCGCTCCGCCTCACATTTAAATCGACACCAACGTTCTTCCTGCCAACGTCTCCCCGCACCTCGCGACCTGTCCTGTCCTGCCCGGCCCGGCCCGCCGCCTCCACTCATCAACCGACCTTGAGCCCGCCCACGCACGCACGCCAATTGGTTCGTTGCCCGGTTACTTGAGCGTGCGCTTGACACAGGGCTAGTTCTGTACGGCCAGCTCAACTGTCCATCACCACCCGCCTGGCGCCCATTCGTGCTTCTGTGCACCAAAGGCGTCGCACCTAAAATTACTGAGACGCTGACATATGACGTCAGCGCTTCATCGAAGCAATGTTGTGGCCGCCTTCTGTTTACTGCAGTTATACCGACTGGGCATTTTACTATTTTGGGTCTGCTGATACTAACTGTTGCATGTTTAGGGATCTCCGTCTTCTCTGAAATCTCATCTTTCTGGCTGGCTGACCTGTTTCCTCGCCTCCAAATGGCAAATGTGCAAGAGGAGTGAATTTTCCCTCTTTCTGGAGGAAGGTTGTTGGTCTCAGTAGAAAACACCACCACACAAATAGAAATGCTGAAAACACAAAATTCTGTCAATCCCATTAATAGAAAAAAGATGCCCCTTCCAAAATCGGTCTACACCCGATCCGTTTACCTGGGGAGGGTAGCCTATTTTCCTTCAATTTGTTGGTCTGGTTCTATTTAAATTTTAAAGTTTTTTTTCGCCCTTTTCCAATTCCCCTGCCTTTTTTCTTGTCTGGGTCTTTCCCAAGCCTTTTCACTGTCTTCGATATTTGTACATTCCTTCGGTTTTTTTTGTATTTTCATTACCTCAGATTATCTAATTGTTCCCTGCATTTCTATTAAGCAATTTGCAGGTTATTGAACCCATTAACCTCCTTCCTATGATTTGGAGTATCTCTTGGTTCTTTTCACCCATCTCCCCTTTTTCCAACACTATTAAAATTATCTTTCAGTTTTCAGTTCTGATAATGGGTTGCACTTGAAATGTTAGAATTTTTACAGATGCGGTCAGATTTGTAGTGCATTTTCTGTTTTGGCTATTGCTTAGCCACATTTTAAAGTTTATAGAAGGAAGAAAAAAATTGTTATAGCCTCACTTTAGTTTCCTGTATTGATTCAAAAACTTCCACAAGTACCAGGGTCAACGTTTTATACGTCATTTCCTCCCCAAGGAATTCTCTCCCAAAATAATCATCTGGGACCTTGCCCCTTGTTGACGTCAGTTTAAATGCAGATATCGGATACTGAAGTGCAGCTGCAGCAATTGTGTTTGTTTCAAAAATTTTGAAATCTGTTTTAAGCGCTAGCAACCTATGTTGAAACAGTTGGAGCAAGTTCTAGCTTGCCTGTTGGCACCTTAGTACAAATGATCTAGTTCTTCTTGTGCTCTCAGGAAACAAAGTTAATTTCACGAGACAGCAACTATGGAGAAAGTTAACGTTTGAGTTCAGGCAAAAGGTCTTCGACCTGAAACGGTAACTTTTTTTCTCCATAGAAGGTGCCTCACTTGCTGAGCTTTTCCAGCATTTTGATTTTATTTCAGATTTCTAGCATCCGTAGAATTTTGCATTTAATTTCATGAGACACTTTGTTGCTGTTGTCTTTGCCTGCTATGCTACCTAATATACAAAGAAAATTACAGATGTGCTATTGGCCATCCCCTTTGGGGTTCCAGGTTAGCCATATTAAATGAATTTAGGAGGCCTGGATGAGCAATATGAATTGCCATTTTGTCCAGTTTATTTTTTTAAATTCTCGGATGTGCATGTCACTGGCAAGGCTGGCATTTATCTCATCCTAAGTTGCCCTGAGGTGATGGTGGGCCTTCTTGGACCGCTGCAGTCGGTGTGGTGATGGTGCTCCCAAAATGCTGTTAAATAGGGAGTTCCAGAATTCTGACCCAGCGACAATGAGGCAACAGCGATATATGTCCAAGTCAAGATGGTGCGTGATTTGAAGGGGAACAGAGGTGATATTGTTTTCATGCACCTGCCGCCCTTGTCCCTCTAAGCGGTGGGGGTCGGGGGTTTGGGAGGTGCTGCCGAAGAAGCCTTGGCAAGTTGCTTATAGTGCATCCTGTAGATAGTTAACACTGCCGCCAATGGCTCGCAGGTGGCGAAGGGGTGGATGTTTAGGCTAGTCGATGAGGTGCTGATCAAGTATACTGCTTTGTCCTGGATGGTGTCGAGTTTCATGAGTACTGTTGCAGTTGTACCCATCCAGGCAAGTGGAGATTATTCAACCACAGCCTTACTCACATTGTGGTGAAGGTGGAGATGGCAAAGCTTCACACATACGTACTGAAAAACACGTCTGGAGAGCTGCTCTTGGGCCTACTACCAGTATGATTTTTAAAATTATTTAAATTGCTGAAAATAGATGGTCAGCTGATTTTAATTATAACAGTAGTGAGCCACCAGAATGTTTTTTAAACTTTAAAAGCTTAACTTCTCGCAGGGCTATGAACCAGCTGCTTTTATACATTGGGTAACGATCATCCTTACCAGTTTAAGATCACTCTTCAAAATGATTTCTGACTGATGATATGTCAAAAACACTTTTTCCTATAGTTACCAGATGTGATTCAGTTACAAGTATTAAAATCGGTGTCTGTCACGTCTTCTATTAAAAGGCCTTATGTAAACACATCCTAAGTGGGTGTGCATGTTAAATGTATCCACGCCTACCTGTTATGTTTGTATATCACCCTTTTGCCAGCGACATCTTTAAGTAAAGCTTGAACAGGATTTCCTCTGGCCATTGGGTGGCACTAGAGTAATCTCCCTCTCCTACCCCACTTTCAAGCTAGATTCTGCCATGTTTTACACGGTGCCAGGTAACTGAGGTGGGAGATAATAATATTACATTTTAGATGCACTCTAAATAATAAATATGCTCTCCCAATACATTTTTTCATAAACTAATTTCCCCATGTTGGGCCCGCTCCGTCCGTCCACCCACGCTTGCTCAGACTATTGGTAATGCGGCAGTGTGAGATCCGAGACACAAATTTTAAATGACCTCTCAATGTGGAATTTCCTCTACTCTATCCATCCTTGCTGGAAAATAATTTTTTCCATTAAAATTTCGGTCATTCATCTGGCGTGCTCTCCCGCTCACTGGCCCGTATGTGTCCGCCCCCTGCTTAAGTTGCCTGTGAAATATCTTGCACTGCCAGTGAATCTTAGAGAAAATGACGCAAAAATCGAACATGAGCACTAAAAAGAGCTAATTCTATAACATAATACCCAGTATAATTCATAACTGAAGTCAGAGATAAGGCAATTATATAATATTGGGCTCAGAGAGGTAATTCTCTAATATCTATATCTTATTAAAAATCTTCCTTCAAGTAGAGTAAACACGGCCTTGTGAAAGGGAAATCGTGTTTGACTAATTTATTAGAGTTCTTTGAGGAAGTAACAAGCAGTGTGGATAAAGGGGATCCTGTGGATGTGGTGTACATTTCCAGAAGGCATTTGACAAGTTGCCACATCAAAGGCACAAAATAAGAGCTCATGGTGTAGGGGGTAATATATTAGCATGGATTAAAGGATTGGTTGGCTAACAGGAAACAGAGAGTAGGCATAAATGGGTCATTTTCAGGTTGGCAAGATGTAACGAGTGGAGTGCCACAGGGATCAGTGCTTGGGCCTCAACTATTTCCATCCACATCAATGATGTGAATGAAGGGACCGAATGTATGGTTGCTAAATTTACTGATGTCACAAAGGTAGGTAGGAAAGTAAGTTGTGAAGAGGACATAAGGAGTCTGCAAAGGGATATAGATAGGTTAAGTGAGTGGGCAAAAATTTGACAGATGGAGTATAATGTGGGAAAATGTGAACTTGTCTACTTTGGCAGGAGGAATAGAAAAGCAGTATATTATTTAAGTGGAGAGAGATTGCAGAGCTCTGAGGTACAGGGAGATCTGGGTGTCCTAGTACATGAATCACAAAAAAGTTAGTATGCAGGTACAGCAAGTGATTAGGAAGGCAAATGGAATGTTGTCATTTATTGCAAGGGGAATGGAATATAAAAGTAGAGATGTTTTGCTACAGTTGTACAGGGCATTGGTGAGACCACATCTAGAACACTGTGCAGTTTTGGTCTCCTTATTTAAGAACATAATTGCTTTAGAGGCAGTTCAGAGACAGTTCACTCGACTGATTCCTTGGATGAGGGGATTATCTTATGAGGAAAGGTTGGACAAGTTGGGCCTGTATACATTGGAGTTTAGAAGAATGAGAGGTGATCTTATTGAAACATAAGATCCTGAGGGGACTTGAAGGGGTAGATGCTGAGAGGATGTTTCCCCTTGTGGGAGAGACTAGAACTAGGGACATAGTTTAAAAATAAAGGGTCTCCCATTTAAGACAGAAATGAGGAGAATTTTTTTCTCTCAGAGGGTCGTGAGTCTGTGGAACTCCCTACCCCAGGGAGCGGTGGAGGGTGGGTCATTGAATATTTTTAAGACTGAGTTAGATAGATTCCTGATTAACAAGGGAATCAAAGGTTAGAGTAGGTAGATGCGAAAGTAGGGTAGAGGTCACAATCAGATCAGCCATGATCTTATCAAATGGCAGAGCGGGCTCGAGGGGCCGAATTGCCTACTCCTGCTTTTAATTTGTATGTTCTGCAGGCCCTGGTCCAGTTATTCCACCCCACCCCACACCTCAACCCTGTTTCACCTGAATATTGATTAGTTGTGTACAGCACCATGGGAGATCGACTAATAAGTGAATAAAATTGGTAATACAAAGCATGAGTGGTCTCGAGACAACAAACACTGATTAAAGCATGGATACACTGTCATATGTGACAGATGTAACTTGTCACAAACATATTGATGTTTTTGACAGGAAATGGTGCCTCAGGTGTGTAACTTGTGGTTGAAAATCTCACAACTAGGATCTGTGCAGTGTTGACAGCGTTGATAGTGAAACAAGTCATTCCATTGGTCAAATGCAGAGAAGCACTGACTCACATAACAAAATCACATGCTACAATTATAATTTAACCACAGGTGCTGTTCAAACTGGAAATTACAGAGTATTTGATGTCTTGAAACTAGGCCTACTAACATCATTCATTAAATTCTCAATACATTTAAATTGCAAGAAGCAACATATTTCCCCTTTATAGAAAATCATTTTTGGTGCTAAAACTGATGTGAAATACAGAATTTCAAAAATAATTACAATTTTAAAGTTTCCAAGAATGTACCATATTATAATTTGTCCTAATATTGGTCTGTTTGGTATAATTTTAAGAGGACAACGCAGAATTATTACATTAATTTTTATTAAATATAAATGAAAATACCACATTGGAACAAATTCCTTATACATTACAGTCTTGTCAATAAAAAAAAGACAACTGTATACATCAGGTTTAAACGCTGCTGTAGGAAAATGAGACAGCCAGTGATCTATATACGCTGAATACTGCTGTGCTCCTTTGTAAAAACTTTAGCTATGAGTGACTTAATCTATACACAGTCCACTTAAATGTGATTCTTAAAAAAGTATTGCAAGCAGTTTGAAACACTAATATAAGTTTACCATTTTTAAAATTTTATAACAGAGGTCAAAACAGGCTTAACAAAAGTGTCCCAAGATTACAAAATATAGTACCTAAACTGCTGAACATCATTTCAACTCAGACTTAAAATGTAAACTTTTTAAAGTTAAAAGTTTTGTCCCAACAAGACTGCAAAGCCACTCGCTGATTTGGAGTCCAAATAGTTTGCAGTGGTGTTCTTTACAATGTACATTTTGTTCAACTTCATTCACCACAGGAGTATGTACCTATGTTGGATAAACAGCCATCATGTACATTGAGGTTTTTGCTAATCTCTTAAATCAATACCAATTCCTAAAATTAATACATCTGAGATATATTCTGCAACCTACCATTTAGCTACAGTATTTCACACTGATCATCTGTTGCGTTGTTGATACTTGTCAAGGAACTCTGAGTAACAAGTTAACGAACAGAAGTAACAGAGAATTGGGGCCTCTGTGCCACCCATGTTGTCCACAAGGACCACAGTATGGGAGACCTGGTGTAAGTTCAGATTTACAACCACTTGAATGAAAGAGTTCAGGCAAGGTCTTCTGCAAAGGCATGTTTTAGTCAAATCCAGATCTTGACATAGGTGAGCTGGAAGGATATGTGGTCCATAAGCAATTCTTTACAGGAAAAAAAAATGTGATTAGTTAAAAAGGTAAAACATTAAAAGAGCTTAAGCGCTATACACAATGCAAATTAACCAAGTCTCAAACAACACCATGCACCCAAAGCCATAACTGGACTCCAAGTCAGGCCATTTAGTTGACAGGTATAATTAACAGTGCAGTGAATAAGTCACTAAAAGCTGAATACAACACTTATTCTGAGCTTACACATATTGTTACACATTTACATAATAGGATGCAGGGTGCTACTGAGTTAGCAAACTACTGAAGCAACTGATCATTATCATGTGTCATTTTTGCTTTCTGTATTTTTTTTACAAAAAATATATTTTGTGGCAGCTCAGTATCTGTACCATTTGAAAGTCAGGTTCCCATCCAAAGCTTGGGTTTGAATCTAAGCTTTCCCCAACATTCAAACTCACCTACCCTCATTTCAGCCTCACCAGTTTACTGCCACACAGCATTCACATTGGGCATGGAGAGCAAGGGAGAAACCAACAATTTTCAATGTAAAAATGCCCTTACAGTTTGGCAGTGCCTACTAAAGTCCCGACGCTAGGAGCTTCAACAGCTCAGATGGTCAATGCACTTCCTGGCGTGACACCAGAAGGAAGATCCCAGGTGAAGAGATGTAACAGAATTCTCTGTGAATCATTAGGTTGCAATTCAACAGGAGAGAGCAGCTCAAAAACAATACGTTTATCTCTGTAGTTTGATGTTCTCCCTCTGTGTTGCAATAATCTGAAAGTGTATCAATCCAGTACTTGGCTAAGTATAAGGGAAACGCATTTATATTGTGGCTACCTCTTACTAAATCTGCAGACTTGAAACCAAGTGATGCAGCTGCTAGGCTAATGGGCTGGCCCATTATTAAATCCTAATACCTACTGCATCTATTTTTTATTTATGTTAAAATCCCTTACCTGTAGTTTACCATTGCTCTTGCTGCAGTCTCCAACAGGGTCATTGGAATCTGCAGCTGAATTGTCGGAGCCAGAGGATTAGGCTGTTCAAAAAGGTTCCCAAATAGATCCACATTTTCAAGGCACAACCTCTGGAAATCACATGGAAGATAAGGCAATTTGTTGCGCGCTGCTGAGATGAAGCGCAGTTTAGTTAGCTGTCCAATCCTGCAAGGAAGCCGGAGTAACTCATTGTCATCAAGTTTTAGATGAATGAGTTCTTGAAGTTGACAGAACTGAACAGGCAGAGCACGTAATCTGTTGTGGCTCAAATCCAAAAACTGCAGAGATTTCTGCAATGTGGAGCTACACAATGCAACACTAAATGTCTCCAAGTGGTTATTGTGTAAAACAAGCTCAGACAGACAAGCAAGATCCCCAATGGTAGCTGGAAGTTTGCGTATGTGGTTATTGCTAAGGTCCAGCTTTCGCAGTTTTCGAAGGCAAAGCATGCGCATGTCCACACGTGCTAGTTTGCAGTAGGACACCTGCAGAAATTCTAGAGAGTAAGGGAAGTTTGTAGTGAGAGGATAATCCTTTCTAGATGTGATTACCATTTTGGTTTTTGGCTTTTCAACCTCAGAGGTCTTAGCTGGAGCCAGGTTGGACAATGGTATAGTGTCTATTTCACTACCTCGGTGAGCCAGCCTTAAAGCAGAAAGGAAGTTCTTCAAATTATTGACATCTGCCTGTTAACAACAGAAAACATGTTATAGCATATTACGAAATATCTGTTATTGGTTTACATTTACATAAAAAGTGTTGTCAGATTTTAGCATTTCCATTTTACCATACTGAGCTGTGCTGTACCAGGTAATTATTCTTCCAGAAAATACAACAGACCCTCAATGGAACATTGCTGACAGGAGTATATTATTTGGGTCTCCCTTATTATTAGAAAACAAAGCTACAACCAACCTTTGAGACATCCCTTGCTAGAATGTACTTTTGTGTAAGAATGTGCTTCTGTAAAAGATCAACAGCAGAATACTTCAACCATTTAACATCAAATACGTCCAAGCCACAAAAAATGTCAACCACATCTATTAACAAGAGACCAAATTCTCTGTACATTTACATGAAGACAATTAAAGTATAACTGACCTTTATATTCATACTATTTAACAGAATTACTGGTTATCTGTTTAGTACACATTCTGCTTTAAGTGTACTTTAAGCACTACTGTAATATGGTAGGTATTTATTCAATGGAACACGTATTGAAACAGAAGCTGAATTTAGCCCATGGCACAATAATATTTGAACAGTAATATTAAAAGTAAGCAGTTTATTTGCAACCACCGTGTTTTGAAACAGTCGTTCAGACATTTTCTCAAAAAAAGTGCACTGTAATAATGGTAATTAACAGCAGAGAAACACTTGGCATGTATTTTTTGAGTTGTATCTCTGTGCAATTTGGTGCAACAATAAGACACAGAAATATTTTTAGATTTTAAAATTCTCATCTTTGTTTTCAAATGCCTCCATGGCCTCGCACCTCCCTATCTCTGGAACCTCCTCCAGCCCGACAACCCTCCAAGATCTCTGCGCTCCTCCAATTCTGACCTCTTGCGCCTCCCCAATTTTCATCGCTCCACCATTGGCGGCTGTGCTTTTAGATGTCTAAGCGTTAAGCTCTTGAATTCCCTCCCTAAACCTCACTGTCTCTCGCTCCTCCTTTAAGACGCTCCTTAAAACCTACCTCTGACTAAGCTTTTGGTCACCTGTCCTAATATCTCATGTGGCTCAATGTAAAACTTTGTTTGAGAACGCTCCTGTGAAGCCCCTTGGGATGTTTTACCACATTAAAGGCACTATATAAATGCAAGTTGTTGTTGTTGTTTACAATCCAAATACTATTCCCCCTGAATTTTCTCCATTCTTCTCTTGAAGGTGGTAATTCATGCTGTGGTATGGTTCAATAGTTGCAGAAAGCATTCCAGTAACTCACCTAAGTGGCCATTCTTCATAGACCATGAGTTTAAACAATCTATTTGACTGCAGGGTACATCACAGCCTATGCCCAATCTGGACCATTAATACAATAGTACTATAGCCAGGTAGGAATCATGAGCAAAGACTCTAGGTGATTTTTGCCTCCCTCGTCCAAGGACACTAAGACCAGGGTGTAGTGGAGAGCATACTTGGGTCTATTGAGCATTTCCACTTCTTTTTAGAGGTTTAGCTATTAACTAGGTTTAAACCTAGTGTGTTTTGCTTAGTCCTTAGTCCTAAACATAGCACATATAAAATGTTTAATCCGCATTCATATCTGATCTCCATTGTTATACATATGCATCATCCATATTTCATATATAGACCACATTATCATGTGTTATGTTTAATTCTCATTCATATATATTCCAGATTTCCATGACATAAAACTTCCCCACCTCAAATAGAGGCTGGATAAGAAATCGCAACCTACTACTAAAAGACTTGCATTTATATAACGTCTTATCACATCTCTCAAGTGACCCAAAACGTTTCATATGCAATGAATTACAATGAAATGCAATGCAATGAATTACTATGAAATGCAATGCAATGAATTACTATGAAATGCAATGCAATGAATTACTATGAAATGCAATGCAATGAATTACTATGAAATGCAATGCAATGAATTACTATGAAATGCAATGCAATGAATTACTATGAAATGCAATGCAATGAATTACTATGAAATGCAATGCAATGAATTACTATGAAATGCAATGCAATGAATTACTATGAAATGCAATGCAATGAATTACTATGAAATGCAATGCAATGAATTACTATGAAATGCAATGCAATGAATTACTATGAAATGCAATGCAATGAATTACTATGAAATGCAATGCAATGAATTACTATGAAATGCAATGCAATGAATTACTATGAAATGCAATGCAATGAATTACTATGAAATGCAATGCAATGAATTACTATGAAATGCAATGCAATGAATTTCTATGAAATGCAATGCAATGAATTTCTATGAAATGCAATGCAATGAATTTCTATGAAATGCAATGCAATGAATTACTATGAAATGCAATGCAATGAATTACTATGAAATGCAATGCAATGAATTACTATGAAATGCAATGCAATGAATTACTATGCAATGCAATGAATTACTATGAAATGCAATGCAATGAATTACTATGAAATGCAATGCAATGAATTACTATGAAATGCAATGGAATGAATTACTATGAAATGCAATGCAATGAATTACTATGAAATGCAATGCAATGAATTACTATGAAATGCAATGCAATGAATTACTATGAAATGCAATGCAATGAATTACTATGAAATGCAATGTTACGTAGCCATTTTTCACCCAGCAAAATTCCACAAACTACATAAATGCACGACCAACTACACAGCTTTTTGGTGGTGTTAGTTGAGGGAGGGAGGGAGGTCGGCGAGGATGTGGAGTAAAATTCCTACTCTTCAAATAGTGCCACAACATCTTTAATATCCAACTGAACCGGATCAGGAAGATGGGATCTTAGTTTAATATCTCATCTGAAGGATGCCATTTCCAACACGTAAACACTTCCTAATACATGGATAATTATTATTTGTGGCCCGTTAATTGATCTATCTCCACTTATTACTCAAACCTGGCATCCAGTTAATGATTTTGGTATATCTCATCCATGACCATATTGGCCCTTCTTGGAGGGCGGGGTTCTCATTTAAAATATTTTCAGATGAAACTACATAGAATTGCTCACTTTTAATTTGGTTGAACCCAATTAATAATGACAGCACATAATAATTAAGATGAAGCATAAAGAGAAATGACAACAAAACAACACTCCTTGTCCCTGACATGGGAAATGTTATGAATCTTAATTGGATCCCACAAGGGAAGAGGTAGCCTAAGAAATATATCAGATCCTGAAACCTAAAGCCAGAAGTTGGCAAATTATACGAGGTTCAAGACCATTAGCCATCTTCTAATGAGGATCTTAAAACTGTAGCAGTTACTGTAATTAAGGTTTTTTTATACTGTATTATATTATCTATAATTCATTGAGACCAAAGCTTAGAAATTACTGTTGGTGATATTAGCAGACAAATGCTTATCACATTAATGTTACATTCCACTGTCTGCTATTTTAATAGAGGTGTTAACCCATTTAACATTGCACTGGTTTTATCTGTCAATGTGCACTGGAAAGAGAGTTTATATTTGTGAGAACTCTAGTGTCAGCTGGGCTTAGCTGGTAGTGCTCTTACGAATATACGAATTAAGAGCAGGGGTAGGCCATTCGGCCCCTCGAACCTGCTCTGCCATTTGATTAAGATCATGGCTGATCTGATTGCGACCTCAACACTACTTTCCCGTCTACCTACTATAATCTTTGAGTCTCCTGTTAATCAGGAATCTATCTAACTCAGCCTTAAAAATATTCAATGACCCTGCCTCCACCGCTCTCTGGGGAAGGGAGTTCCACAAACTCACAACCCTCAGAAAAAAATTCTCCTCATCTTCGTCTTAAATAGGAGACCTCTTATTTTTAAACTGTGGCCCCTAGTTCTAGTCTCTCCCACAAGGGGAAACACCCTTTAATCGTCTACCCCTTCAAGTCCCCTCAGGATCTTATATGTTTCAGCAAGATCACCTCTCATTCTTCTAAACTCCAATGTATTCACTCCCAACTTGTCCAACCTTTCCTCATAAGATAACCCCCTCATTCCAGGAATCAGTCGAGTGAACCTTCTCTGAACCGCCTCTAAAGCAATTATGTCCTTTCTAAAATAAGAGACCAAAACTACACAGTATTCTAGATGTGGTCTCACCAATGCCCTGTACAACTGTAGCAAAACATCTCTACTTTTATATTCCATTCCCCTTGCAATAAATGACAACATTCCATTTGCCTTCCTAATCACTTGCTGTACCTGCATACTAACTTTTTTTGTGATTCATGTACTAGGACACCCAGATCTCCCTGTACCTCAGAGCTCTGCAATCTCTCTCCACTTAAATAATATACTGCTTTTCTATTCCTCCTGCCAAAGTAGACAAGTTCACATTTTCCCACATTATACTCCATCGGCCAAATTTTTGGCCACTCATTTAACCTATCTATATCCCTTTGCAGATTCCTTAATTTCCCACCTATCTATGTCATCAGCAAATTTAGCAACCATACATTCGGTCCCTTCATCCAAGTCATTGATACAGATTGTAAATAATTGAGGCCCAAGCACTGATCCCTGTGGAACTCCACTCGTTACATCTTGCCAACCTGAAAATGACCCATTTATGCCTACTCTCTGTTTCCTGTTAGCTAACCAATCCTTTATCCATGCTAATATATTACCCCCTACACCATGAGCTCTTATTTTGTGTAGTAGCCTTTGATGTGGCACCTTCTGGAAATCCAAGTACACCACATCCACAGGATCCCCTTTATCCACGTTGCTTGTTACTTCCTCTAGAATAGCCTGCTCTCTGGTTGGCTCTAGAACGTGCTGCTCTAAGAAACTATCCCGAAAGCACTCTATGAATTCATCTTCCAGGCTACCTTTGCCAATCAGATTCTTCCAATCTATATGCAGATTTCTCACAAGCCCCCATTATTTCTTCCTGTATATCCTATCCTACAGTGTGATTATTGTTGGGGGCCTATAAACTACTGCCACAAGTGACTTCTTGCCTTTACTATTTCTTATCTCTACCCAAACTGATTCTACATCTTGGTCTTTAGAACAAAGGTCATTTCTCTCTATTATACTCATGTCATTTTTAATTAACAGAGCTACCCCTCCACCTTTTCCTAGCTTCCTGTCCTTCCGAAATGTCAAGTACCCGTGAATATTTAGGTTCCAGCCTTTGTCATCTTGCAGCCATGTCTCTGTAATGGCTATCAGATCGTACGTATTTATTTCTATTTGAGCTGTCAATTCATCCATTTTGTTATGAATGCTACGCACATTCAGATACAAAGCCTTTAGTGCTGTCTTTCTGCTATTTTTGCAACCTCTAGCCTTATCTGCTAGCGCACTCTTAAGTTTGCATGCTCTGTTCCTTCCTGCCGCTCTCTGATTATCATTTCCCTTATTGCTACCTTGCTCTCTTGCCTTGTCGTCTTTCTTTAACTTATCACATCTTCCCTTACTTGATCCCTCGCCCCCATTATTTAGTTTAAAGCCTTCTCTACCACCCTAGTTATATGATGCACCAGAACACTGGCCCCAGCACGGTTCAGATGAAGCCGTCCTAACAGTACAGCACCCACTTTTCCCAGTACTGGTGCCAGTGCCCCATGAATCAAAACCCATTTCCCCCACACCAATCTTTAAGCCACGAATTTAACTCTCTAATCTTATTTACCCTATGCCAATTTGCTCGTGGCTCAGGTAATTATCCAGAGATTATTACCTTGGAGGTTCTGCTTTTTAAATTTAGCCCCTAGCTGCTCATACTCTCTAAGCATACTCGTCCTGCCTATGTCGTTGGTACCTACGTGGACCACGACAACTGGATCCTCCCCCTCCCACTGCAAGTTCCTCTCCAGCCCAGAGCAGATGTCCCAAACCCTGGCACCGGGCAGGCAACACAGCCTTCTGGACTCTCGTTCGCGGCTGCAGAGAACTGTGTCTATTCCCGACTATACTGTCCCCTACTACCACTACATTCCAACTAACTCGCCCCGCTTGAATAGCTTCCTGTACCATGGTGCCATGGTCAGTTTGCTCATCCACCCTGCAGCCCCCTGCTTTCGTCCATACAGGCTGCAAGCACATCAAACCTGTTGGACAATTGCAAAGGTTGAGGCGCCTCCACTTCTACCTTCTCGATCCCCTTACCTGCCTTGCTCGCAGTCATACCCTCCTGTCCCTGACCACTAACCAATTTAGACGACCTTATCCTAAGGGGTTAGGAGTCAGGAAGTTCTGGGTTCAAACCCTACTCCAGGCATTAAACAGGTAATTTATGCTGCCATTCCAATGGGATACTGAGGGAGCACTACATTGTTGGAGTGCTATCCTTTGAGGAAATATTAAACCAAAATCCCGTCTGCCTGTTGTGGAAGTTCAGATGGACATTAAAAAAACACAAGGCACTAATTGGGGGCTCTTCAGGTGTCGTAGCTAACATTCTCCCTCAATCAAGGCGACAAAAAACAGCCACCTGGTTTTTAATCTAACTGCTGTTTGTGGTTTCCTGCTATGTGTAAAATAGATGCTGTGTTTGCCTACATAAGCAGTCACTACACTACAAATTGTGTGAAGTACTGAGAGATGTTATAAGGTCCTATATAAATGCAACGATTTATTTCTCTCGAGCATGAAGTCATCAATAAGCCTGAAATGCTCATGAGGTCGCAACATTTGTATCCTCATTTCAGGCTCATTTGGCAGCATGAAACTGAATTTATATAATCTGCATTAGTGCTATGTAGCCCACTTTAGTCACACCACATTTTTTGGCAGGTATTGCTCTAGCACTGACCTCAAAAGTGTAATCTAACTGGATACAAAACGAACCTTTAAACTACAGAAATGGTTGCACTAGCTGTTTGTAATTATCCTTTTGAACAAGTTTTTATAGGTCAAATAAAAATAGGTCAAACATTATTGAACTTCAACCACGCAAGAAGTGCATTTTCAATCAACTGTAGACTATGATACAATTGGACTTCTGTAACGACAAGTCTCGGGACAAATCTCTGGTTCCTTCCACTTTCAAATTATTTGCCTAGATTGAAAAGATATACAAAAGGCACAATAGATCCATTGTGCATTTAGACAATGCGAAATGTAGATTTGATTTTTTAAAAAAGCACATCAACATTTCATGCTAAAAAATTGACTCCCAAGGTTGGTTACTTAAACTACTTGACCAGGAAAATCCAGCTGAGATAAAATTGTCGTATTGAAATGTAAAATGATTTGGCCAATGAGACAAACACAAAGCTTTGAATGCAAACTGCAGGTGTGCATTAACAAGATCCATAAGGAAGAGGATCGGGAAACAGAATATCAGACAGTAATTATTTTCTCTGCTGAAAGAACTGCTCATAAATAATTGATTTGATCAACTATTTTATAGGAAACTAACTAAATTCACTACAGAAGAAAATCTAAGCTAAAGATACCCAATGACGACTCAATAGAATTTAGGTTGACATTAAAATGTTAAATAAACAACACATCCAGACAATGCATCATTTAAATCGTGGCAAATGTGAAAGGTATTTAGGCATGTTGCATTTACTGCCAATTACAAAGAAGTCTAGGCTTCATGCCAATATCAAGTAGGTATCAAATGAAAAGCAAGGAGCATGCGTGACCAAAGGAGGTTAATTTCCAAAGATAAATGCCATATATGCTGTGAAGTAGCCACGAATACACACACTCATAAAATTCCCATTTACTTTTATGGGTATACCAATTTCACTCCCTATATTACTGATTTTAAGCGCATATCCTAGATTGAAAATAGTCCATTCAAAGAAGGGAATCCTAAATGTAAATTTAACTGTATTACAGCTATAGCCTTCCAAAGCCACCCAGAATTCAGGGGCAAATCAATGACTTTACACCAACGTTTTTCTAAATTGCAGACCTACCATACTAATATAGCAGAAAGCTGAATATCCATGGTAATAATAAATATCACTTCTTGTGGGAATGTGTCTAGTCTATACCCTCATCATCTCCTGTTGAACATTTTCCATTGTTTGTTCACGGTCTTATTTGCCAATTTTTCTTTCCAGTTTATCCGGGTAAGTTCCCTTTTTAGCTCAATGAAATGGGCTTTTTCCCATTCAAGTACCTTTACCGTTAATTGTTACCCTCATTTTTCATTATTATATCAAACCTAATTATGTCATATTCACTGTTTCCTAGATATTCCCCTACTCTTGCCTACTTACCCTAGTTCATTTCCTAGAACTAGATCTAGCACGGCCTCTCTCCTGGTTGGACTAAAACAGACTGACCCAGAAAGCAGTCCTGGACACGGAGAAGAAACCGCTCCCCTTCTTCGTGAGGTACATTACTCTTACCCGAGTCTATCTTTGAATACTTAAAATCACTGATTATTGTGGCCCTGTTAAATCCTGCATTTTCACACTAGATAATTTTGTCAACTACTAGATTAATAGTCTTATGATCTATCAACGGAGGTATCTATAAATATTTGTCTACATACATCTTCCTCAATTTCCTTTCCACTGTTTGTTGGGAGTGCATTATAGACCACCAAAGTAACAATTTCCTTCCTATCCCTTAAGAACCCAAAAATAGTCAGCTTTTGCACCATCCCCTATAACATCCCTGTGTTCTAGTTCTGTAATATAATCTTTGATTAACACTGCCACCCTTCCTCCTTCTTTCTACTCTAGCCCTCCTGAATATTTTGTAACCAGGAATGCTAACTTCCCAGTCCTAGAATAGCCTAAATCCACATAAATCTCTTAATGCTACTATATCATACCCCACCATTGTAATTCATGCCTCTAGCTCACCAATTTTATTCACAACACTTTGTTCATTTTTGTACATACAACTCGAGCCTCCCTCTATAAGAAACAATTCTTATTCAAATAGCTATAAGACTACAAACAAAAACAGTTCTGGCAGTGTGACTGATTAAACTCATGTAATACCTTTTTTATACTTCAGTGGAGTCAAACCCTGGCAAGTTAATTGCTGTGAAACAGACATCAAAATAAAGGATTGTGCTCGTTTACATTGCCCTCAGTCAAAATCTGAATCCATACCTTGCACTTTCCAACCTTTAAACTTTTAGTAATGTTGTTAAGCAAACTTGCTATGATGTAAAATTAAATTTTTAAACCTAAATTTTCTGGAATCACAAAAGAGGATTAAAAAATAACTCAAAACCTTCGACCTGTAAAGTGCAAAGTATTTTTACAGCCAAGGAAGTACTTTCGAAGTGTAGTCAATGTTGCAATGTGGGGAAACACAGCAGCCGATTTGCGAACAGCAAGGTCCCACAAACAGCAATGAGATAATGAACAGATAATCTGTTTTAGTGATGTTGGTTGAGGGATTAAAATTGGCCAGGATGTGGGGAGAACTCCCCTGCTCTTCTTCAAATAGTGTTATGGGATCTTTTCATTCCACCTGAGACAGCAGACAGATCCTTGGTTTAACATCACACGAATGACAGCACCTCTGATCAGTGCAATACTGAGAGAGTGTCAACCTAGATTATGTGCTCAAGTCTCTGGAATGGGATTTGAACCCATGACCTTCTGACTCAGAGGCAAGAGTGCTACTACTGGGCCATGGCATTTATATAGCACTTTCATGTAACAAAACATGCCAATGCACTTTACAAGGCAGTAGAGGGCACCAAGCAGAAAATAGAAGGCACAGGAAGTTTTTGAATGTAGGAGAGAAGTAGCGAGGCGATTCCAGAGTCAGAGGCACACTGTCTGAAGACTCCACCACTGACTGCAGCACAGAAAGTGAGTGACATGCAGGAAATCAAAGCTGGAAGAGCAAAGTGCATGAGTGGGACGTAAAACTGGAGAAGATTACGGAGGTAAGTTGGAGCAAGTTCATGGAGGCATCTGAAGACTAGGGTGAAGATCTTATAATCGATACACTAGGGGACAGGGAGTCAAGGAATTCAGCAAGAACAGGGGTGATGTGTGTGGGACTTTGTGCGGGATAGGAAACAGAATTTTAGATCAGTTGAAATATGTGTAAAGGTGGAAATGAGGAGGCAGCTGATAAGAATGTTGGAGAAATTGGACCTTAAGTGACGGTATGGATAAGATTTTCATCAGCAGTGGGGGTGAGGTAGGGGCATTAGCAGTTGGTAGCGAGTGTGGGCTTTCAACCTAAGCTCAGGATGGAGTATACATATCTGTGGGTTCAGTCTGAGAAAGCAGCTGGGGAGGGAGATGGAATCAGTGCCTAAGGGTGCCAAGTTTCTTCTGGAAGTCAAACATGACGACTTCAGTCTTACCGATTTGAGCTGGAGATGTTTACTATTTTAATCGCAGCACCAAACTTGTAAAAATGTATATAATTGCTTCTTGATTCTTCAGAATTTACTATTGTTACTAACTAGACATCAATGGGTCATCTCTATTTCTAAACGGGCACATCACGCCAACTTAGCAGCAGGTTTGAATTAAAACTTTATATAACATAAAAAAAGATCCAGCTTGTACCTTACTTAGACAAACATCCACTGCTGGTTCTTTCAGTCTGATGGTAGCTTTTCCTTCTTCCACAAATTTGGTGAAAAACTGCTCTATATTTTCTTTCAGCTGCAATGAGATTTTTGTGAAAATATATTCTTAGCCAGATGCTTTCCAAAGTGCACTTGATTAACTTATTACATATTGTATAACTCACCTTGTATTTACAGCCTGCCTTGTCTTTTAAGGTACAGATCAAGAGATGAATGGTTACAGAGTTGGAGTTGGTTTTGGTGCTCCGATCGTGGTGTTTCCCTATTGACAGAACAGCTCGGTTCCCTTTCCCTCTATTCCTCATACCGAAGGTCGGGAGCATCCGATTGATGACTTCCACCTCGCACTGGAGTTTCATAGTATCTGTAACGAAATGATCACCCACTGAAAGCATCATTCTGGACAATCCGATCGCAGCATTCCCACCGACAGCGGCCACATAAACACGTTACCAGTATGGGTGCACGGTGTGCTTTCGTTCCTGATTGGCTGCTTCCACGGCTCACACAGCCATTGATAGGAGCCGCTGACCGTGTCACACAATAGACAACACCCCCCGTCCCACCCGGCAAATAAATCATTGGTCAGATACAGAACGGGGGGTGGGGGGGGAGAGAGAGCAATGCCGGGGGGGGGGGGGGGTCGGGGGGGGGGGGGGTCGGGGGGGGGGGGGTCGGGGGGGGGGGGTCGGGGGGGGGGGGGGGTCGGGGGGGGGGGGTCGGGGGGGGGGGTGGGGGGAGCAATGCCCGGGGGTGGGGGGGGTGGGGAGAGCAATGCCCGGGGGTGGGGGGGGGTGGGGAGAGCAATGCCCGGGGGTGGGGGGGGTGGGGAGAGCAATGCCCGGGGGTGGGGAGAGCAATGCCCGGGGGGGGGGGGTGGGGAGAGCAATGCCCGGGGGGGGGGGGTGGGGAGAGCAATGCCCGGGGGGGGGGGGGGTGGGGAGAGCAATGCCCGGGGGGGGTGGGGGGTGGGGAGAGCAATGCCCGGGGGGGGTGGGGGGTGGGGAGAGCAATGCCCGGGGGGGGTGGGGGGTGGGGAGAGCAATGCCCGGGGGGGGTGGGGGGTGGGGAGAGCAATGCCCGGGGGGGGGGGGGGGAAGAGCAATGCGGGGGGGGGGGGGGGTGGGGAAGAGCAATGCCCGGGGGGGGGGGGGGGGTGGGGAGAGCAATGCCCGGGGGGGGTGGGGGGTGGGGAGAGCAATGCCCGGGGGGGGGGGGGGGGAAGAGCAATGCGGGGGGGGGGGGAAGAGCAATGCGGGGGGGGGGGGGGTGGGGAGAGCAATGCCCGGGGGGGGGGGGGGGTGGGGAGAGCAATGCCCGGGGGGGGTGGGGGGTGGGGAGAGCAATGCCCGGGGGGGGGGGGGGGAAGAGCAATGCGGGGGGGGGGGAAGAGCAATGCGGGGGGGGGGGGGGTGGGGAGAGCAATGCCCGGGGGGGGGGGGGGTGGGGAGAGCAATGCCCGGGGGGGGGGGGGGGGTGGGGAGAGCAATGCCCGGGGGGGGGGGGGGGGGTGGGGAGAGCAATGCCCGGGGGGGGGGGGGGGGGGGGTGGGGAGAGCAATGCCCGGGGGGGGGGGGGGGGGGTGGGGAGAGCAATGCCCGGGGGGGGGGGGGGTGGGGAGAGCAATGCCCGGGGGGGTGGGGGTGGGGAGAGCAATGCCCGGGGGGGGGTGGGGGTGGGGAGAGCAATGCCCGGGGGGGGGTGGGGGTGGGGAGAGCAATGCCCGGGGGGGGGTGGGGGTGGGGAGAGCAATGCCCGGGGGGGGGGGGGGGTGGGGAGAGCAATGCCCGGGGGGGGGGGGGGGGGGTGGGGAGAGCAATGCCCGGGGGGGGGGGGTGGGGAGAGCAATGCCCGGGGGGGGGGGGGTGGGGAGAGCAATGTCCGGGGGGGGGGTGGGGAGAGCAATGTCCGGGGGGGGGGGGGGGGTGGGGAGAGCAATGCCCGGGATGGGGGGGGGGAGGAGGAGGAGCAATGCCCGGGATGGGGGGGGGGGGGAGGAGGAGCAATGCCCGGGATGGGGGGGGGGGGAGGAGGAGCAATGCCCGGGATGGGGGGGGGGGGAGGAGGAGCAGGAGCAATGCCCGGGATGGGGGGGGGGGGGAGGAGGAGCAATGCCCGGGATGGGGGGGGGGGGGAGGAGGAGCAATGCCCGGGATGGGGGGGGGGGGGGGGAGGAGGAGCAATGCCCGGGATGGGGGGGGGGGGGGAGGAGGAGCAATGCCCGGGATGGGGGGGGGGGGGAGGAGGAGCAATGCCCGGGATGGGGGGGGGGGGGGGGAGGAGGAGCAATGCCCGGGATGGGGGGGGGGGGGGGAGGAGCAATGCCCGGGATGGGGGGGGGGGAGGAGGAGCAATGCCCGGGATGGGGGGGGGGGGAGGAGGAGGACGAGAGCAATGCCCGGGATGGGGGGGGGGGAGGAGGAGGACGAGAGCAATGCCCGGGATGGGGGGGGGGGGGGGGGGGGAAGGAGGACGAGAGCAATGCCCGGGATGGGGGGGGAGGGAAAGGAGGACGAGAGCAATGCCCGGGATGAGGTGGGGGGGTGAGGAGGAGGCGGGGGAGCAATGCCCGGGATGGAGGAGGCGGGGGAGCAATGCCCGGGAGGAGGTGGGGGGAGAGCAGACGTCATCTTGAAAAATGGATTGGAGTTTATTTCATTAACATTAACTCCGAAAAATGTTGTTGCTTTAAAAAACCTTGTAAAACAGAGTCTGGTGCGAACCCGTTTTGGGGAATTGCCAATTCGGGGAAAGTTCACTCTGTAAAACGTGCTGTTACTATTTTTCCAGTATAAAGTGCTCTCTTCACATTATTTGAGTGTTACGACTCTTTTGCCGCCACGCAAGAGAAACTGGTTTTTACCGCATTTAAATTTCAATTCGTCACGTCCTCACGAACAGACAATTCGGCTATATTATTACACGTAACATCCTGTATTTATCTGAATTGGACACAGTTTAAAACGGTTTATGGTGAACCAGTTAAGTGTCGTTTTAATTGCGCTTGAGTAATACACATGACCTCCCATGTCCCGTGCAATTCAAAACTTTTCAAATACTATTTACATCTGGGAACTGCCATGAGAATTAGGGGTCAGTGCACGTAGTGTACATTCACAAGGGCGGCAATAAAACTTCAAAATCGAACAGCCCAGCTTTGTACCATAGAACATTACAGTGAACAAATAACCACGTTTACCATGTTCTGCACGAGTTCACGATCACGTAAATCTGTATTCAACATGTGGAGAACATTGGCTACCCTGCAGTATTCCTGCACAATAAACAAAAGCCAAGAGGGAAGGACTGACTACAACAAAATCACACGAGGGCAAAACTAAGTGCCACAGATGTCTAACGGAAGGACTTCACCAACACTCTTCCTCATGCCATCCTCAATTCTGACCACGTGCTATTTACTGTGCTATTTCACGTAATTTCTCGATGGTAAAGTGCTATACTATGGTGTACACGCCAAAAGATATACACTGCAATCAGAGTTAAGTATACTTCATTGCAATGGCCATCGTTTTGTGTCACAGGAGCCATATATTTTTTAAACTTCGCAAAGCTTTAACACTAAAGATGAATTACCTACACCTTATTGGGTCTTTATTCTTTAAAAGAACTGCACGTTCTACACATAGTAGAAATAACAAGGATGGGTACTTGGACAGAAATTTGACAAATAACAAATTTGTGGATACAAAAATAGAAATTCAGACATTTAAAAAAATTCTTGACATTGAAACTGGCATTAGGCAAAGGAACCCTATGGAAGAACAAGTACAAAACTTCCAGCATGGAGTAAGGGCTCTCAGTCTCCACTTACAGTCAGCAGTCCTTCTCTCTGGGCCAGCTACTGACTGTACGTGACAGTCTTCTGCTGGTGCCCTGTTCTTTTCAAATCAGTTAAGAGTCGTTTAAAATTGATAAGATCTTTGTTAGGTAAGACAGGTAAATGGAGTTGAGATACAGATCAGCCATGGTCTAACTGAATAGCCTACTCCTGTTCCTAAAGCAGAAAGACACATTTAGCTTTCATCAGGAGAACGAAGGTGGGAAAATTCTTGACTATGAAGTCCCTCCCTGCAGTTTAAAGGCACAATATAAATCCAGGTTCTTTTCTTTCGTTACTACACCAGTTTATCAATGCATTTTGTTGTGTGTAGATATACACATCTGGAAACAAAGTTCTGTATGCAATTTGCAACCTGCATCTATTTTTCAACCCGTATCTTTTAACAACTCTCATTTTTCATTGCAACAAATAAAAATTTCAGTTATAAAAATAGAAAAATTATACTGCAAGCCTTCAGTACTCTTGGTCCATCAACCTTTCCCATAAGCAGAATGAGATTCTTTGAAAATTAAGACTTCAGCGAGTGTATATGGTGCGAAGATATTCTACTAAGAAAATAAGCACACAAGTTGCAAGGAGCCTACAGGTACATCCAGTCTTGCAGTGACCTTTCAATAAAACTCCATGATTGCCTTACAACAAACTTGTCCAGTCATTTAAGCACTTCCAGTGGCAACCTAACTAAAGGACCTTTTTATATTACTGCCAGAAATTTGAGAGAGCGGGCTAAGACCACTGCTCTCCTGAATTTATCTTGCAAATTGTCCCACTAGTCACTTTTTTTTTCTCCTGGATTCAGTAGGCGGGCAAGGGCCATAATTTTGCTCTGCTCTCTGCTCAGACCTCCACTCAGTTCGGCTCAGGAGTGTCGACTGGAAGTGTAGTCAGAATGACGCTTTTTTTTTCTTTTTAATCTTTGTGTGTTTTAGGCCCCACTTTTATAAGGGGGATTAGGGTGTGTGTTCATGTGCAGAAAACCAATAAACCCAAAATAAGTGTCAAATTAAAATTTTATTATATCGGTCCAGGATGCACTCCAGTCCCTGCGGTGCCCACCGGTCGCGGAAAGCCTCAAGCGTACCGGCAGACACCGCGTGCTCCCTCTCCAGGGCTACCCGGGCGCAGAGAATTCCGCGGAAGAGAGGCAGACAGTCGGAGCGACCGCCCCCACGGGCCAGGTCTAACCTGGACCTGTGGATGGCCACCTTGGACAGGCCCAGGAGCAGGCCCACGAGGACGTCCACCGACCTGCCTGCCCACCCCCCAACCGGGTGACCAAAGATCAGGAGCATGGGACTGAAGTGCAGCCAGAACTGGAGGAGCAGCCCCCTTAAATAGTCAAACAGGGGCTGCAGCCTCCCACACCCTGTGAATAAATGAAACATGGACTCATCCAGGCCGCAGAAACTGTAGGCGGCCTGGGAGTCCGTGAAATGGTGTAAACACCTGTTGGTCGCGACTGCTCCGTGCAACACTCTCCACCCCAGATCCCCAATGGCACATGGGAGGATCCCCGAGTAGAGAGCCCTCCACTGGGGACCCCCGCCTCTGCCGGACGGCAGGATGGTACGCCAGGACGTGTCCGGGCAAGAGACGAGGGCGAGGAAGTGGAGAGTGCGCAGGAGCAGCCCGTACAGGAAATCCCTCCGCGCAGAGTGAAATGGCACGGAGCAAATTTCCGAGAGACGGCTCAAGTTGTGAGGCACAGTCCCCCGAGGGAGGTTTCGGGGCCTGACGCCGATGAGGAATTCCATCCGAACGGGGGTCAGATCGGACGGGATGGCTCCACACGCTTGAGCTTCCTCCACACCCCGAGTGGAGTCAGGGCCGAGTGCCACTTTCAATGCCCAGATGGCGGCGGCCGCATCCCAGACACACCACAAGGACATCTGTGCAGCCAGTGTCCCCGGCGCCATCCAGCCCGCCCCTCCGCCATCCAGGGCGTCTGTGACTCTGGTTACCTTACCGGCCAGGGCCCTCTCCTCCGTCAGCCGCGAGCCACCGAAGCCAACACCGCGGAGGAACGGATTCCTGAGCAGCGGCTCCTGCAGGACGGCCGCCATACTAGTCACTGTTGACCTCTGGCAAAGTGCATTCCAAGAGATGCTGAAACTCAATGTAGATCAGGCTGCTGCAGCACTTTTACTGGCCAAGATTAGACTGCTAACACCAAGGAAAAATAGGGGTTCCTTTCTGCTGGTCTAACTCCCACCCCCCTCAGAAGTTTTATATTGATCCGGTTACCAGCCTGTGGAAGCCAGTGGCCAAAAATCAACATAAAAGCAGCGTTGTTAGAATTTAATACATTTTGATTCAGAGGCCAGGGAAAAAGACATAGTAACTGTAGAATGGTGCTTTTTTCTAATTTTATACACTGCACTGTCAAGCTGAATAATACCTAGTGACTTTAAACAGGCTTCCTGAATCCAGTATTTTTACCCTCATAACAGCCATTTCTCATTTTCTTTTAAGGAGTGGGACAATGTCAGACAAAAAAACCAAACTTTTCAATGATATCAACAGCTGAATCAGTCCAGTCAACCATCTAAAACATGCTCATGTAAGATGCTTACTCAACATTAGGTATAAAGTAATTTGAAGATGTAATCAATTGTTGCAAGATGTATTCTTTGAATGGATACTTCATAGACTTTGTTGCTTCTTTTAAGCCTAAAGGAAATGATGTCTCACTAGGATTTCAGTAAGTGCAATGGCGAGCATATAAAATGTTCATACTATTTCCACTGTGAAAAATGCCAAGCTATACAATTGTAGATTCTGTCCTTCCACACTTGGGTTATGTTTGCAAACAGCATTTTGGACTGTGCCTCAATCCTGCTACACCCCCCCCACCACAACGAAAAACAATGTTTGTACGTCCATACCCATGGGTTAGTAGTGGTTAAATTAAATCAGGTTATTGATCAGATGAAAAATTAAAGCTGTAAGTCAATGCTTTCGTAGCTCCTAAACTCCAAATTCCTAGTTACTTGTCAACATTAGTAAAATGTTTGGCAACTGCTGTTTTGATAACTGAAATTGCACTATGATGTTTTATATTTAAACATTTAACATGTTTGAATGAGACATTCTGATTCTGTATTTTCCTTCAACATTTAGTAAACTGGATTGTTTTGTTCATTATTTGAGTTATGCTGTTTGCAGCACATGACTCAACATTCCAGGATGCTGAGTCAGTAACCAGTATTCATTTTGTCATTCCTGCCAATCTTGTTCAGATAGCCCTGAGCAGCACAAAAGAACATTAGCTGCTGATTCACCAGTTTTTCCCTACAAAATAATGAAACATGTCTCTCTATTCTGCTTCACTATCGGTCATATTGATACACTACAGGGCCTCAAACATCTAGGTATTACAAGACTCAAGAGACACACTTATTAGACATCCACACCCATGGAGAATACTAGGTAATGATTTGAGAAGCCCAGTAATATTTTAAAACAAAATATCAATACCCATAAGATATGCTTTGCCTGCAGAGATCCTAGTTACAGCCACCCAGAAAATAGCAGCAGTTAACTTTTAGTTTTAGAACAACTACTAGGATTTATATAGTGCTCCTAACATTAGAAAAATGCCCATTTCTCAAACCATAGTTTTGACCATTTGCCTCTTTTTTGGCACCATCCGTAGAAGGTTACCAGCTCCTAGTCCTTTGTCAATGCCACTAGAAGACACGAAAACTGCTAGGATGATTTGTCTGCGCATTTTGTCTCAGGGGAATCCTTATCTTCCACTTTGTGCCTCAGCCAGACCAAAACCAAAAGTATGGGGAATCATGGCCACAACCCTACATCTCACACAATGCACTACATTATTATACTAATGTGTTGAGTCACTAGGCTGCCCAGCACCCAGGTCAATTTAATTTCAGTAATTTTACATTATTTACCAATAAAGTTATAACTGGTAACATCAAAATAAATCAATAAAGCTGAACAAAGCACTGCATTCCCTTTTGAGAAAACAATGCCTTGATTTCAGCCAAGGATATACCCTGTCTTGGATAGTGAATTTGGTGACAATTACTCCAAATTAAGACATGTAGTTTCTGAATTGCCAGCCTTTCAATTTCACAGCTAAAATTCAAAAGAGAAGTTTTAAAATTGGAATTTTGTTTTTTTTAAAATCTAAATTATGTAATTTGAGTGCTTTGCTGTACTTGTTTTTTTCTTTTTTGCTGGGTGTCATTGGAAACGGAGACGTAACACCACTCCATGATTACTTTATAATCTCCCAGGACATCTTAAGTGCACCATCTAAGCATAGCACATATCACACCATGAAAAGTGTTTAGTTTCCTCAAACGTTTATCAAGTCCTGCTCCACTGGAAGAAAAGAACTATTTTCGTTCTATGGATTGTACCGATTTATTAATGAGACAATTCAACTTCAAAATTATTCAGAATACATCCAGAACAGACACTTTTGAGCTTCAAATGAAACTACACTTCAAAAGAGAACTCAAAAATACAATTTCTCCAAGTATCTCCCTACTTCTGTTGAAGATATTGACTCCTCACTAGGACACAGTTCTACAGGTGCCAGGCAATGTCCAGTACATCACCCTCATAACCATTAATCAAGTGTGACTTGGACAGTGAGTATCAGCAAACTATTTCAGAGGGGGGGGCATCATAGTCAAGCCCAATCTGGTTATCGCCAAATAACCATGTAAAAAACTTGCAGCAGAGCTTACAGAATAGCAATCAGAAATGGGAACCTGGCTGATACTCTTTTTTTATTCGTTCATGGGATGTGGGCGTCGCTGGCGAGGCCGGCATTTATTATCCATCCCTAATTGCCCTCGAGAAGGTGGTGGTGAGCCGCCTTCTTGAACCGCTGCAGTCCGTGTGGTGACGGTTCTCCCACAGTGCTGTTAGGAAGGGAGTTCCAGGATTTTGACCCAGTGACGATGAAGGAACGGCGATATATTTCCAAGTCGGGATGGTGTGTGGCTTGGAGGGGAACGTGCAGGTGGTGTTGTTCCCATGTGCCTGCTACTCGTCCTTCTAGGTGGTAGTTGTCGCGGGTTTGGGAGGTACTGTCGAAGAAGCCTTGGCGAGTTGCTGCAGTGCATCCTGTGGATGGTACACACTGCAGCCACTGTGCGCCGGTGGTGAAGGGAGTGAATGTTTAGGGTGTTGGATGGGGTGCCAATCAAGTGGGCTGCTTTGTCCTGGATGGTGTTGAGCTTCTTGAGTGTTGTTGGAGCTGCACTCATCCAAGCAAGTGGAGAGTATTCCATCACACTCCTGACTTGTGCCTTGTAGATGATGGAAAGGCTTTGGGGAGTCAGGAGGTGAGTCACTCGCTGCAGAATACCTAGCCTCTGACCTGCTCTTGTAGCCACAGTATTTATATGGCTGGTCCAGTTAAGTTTCTGGTCAATGGTGACCCCCAAGATGTTGATGGTGGGGGATTCGGCGATAGTAATGCCGTTGAATGTCAAGGGGAGGTGGTTAGACTCTCTCTTATTGGAGATGGTCATTGCCTGGCACAAATGTTACTTGCCACTTATGAGCCAGGGGCACTGAGGTAATTTGCCATGCTCCGATTGCTGCCCTGCTAACATCACCTAACTCAACAAAGACCAGAGTCCTTCCTGAGCTACTCACCAATAAATTCAGTGAAGGCAGTTCTTTTATTAAGTTGCTAATACTGGAAAATCTCTTATCTAAAAGGAAACAGTTGGAGTAACTTAGTTCCTTTTGCAAATATCAACATCCACATTAAACTTCAGCACTTGACTGAAACATCTCCTTCAGCTCCCCCAGTGACCCAGCTGTGCCTCAGATCACTTGACAGAATGCAGAAATAACGGATATTCTTTCAGAGCTAGTCTGTTACGCAATTCAACCAATGAAAACCGATTAGTTGGGCTTGCGCTCCTAAATGTTCACTGGGATATTGTAGTGAATGGTAGCGAAGTTATTTACAGCTTTTGGACTTCATGCTTTAAAGCTTTTGTCCAACATCTTTTTATTGGAACCTTATCGTGGAATTTTTATTTGAAAAACAGGCATTTTAAGTAGTTTTGTTTGGTCTGGCAAGCTCAGATCCAAACACCGGCCCAGCCCGCCCGGAATAAAAAATCCTGCCTACGCCACTGCAAGTTGGTAAAGTGTATGACTGACGTCTACCGCATTATACATTCCTACAACACAAGAGGTATTTCCATTCAGCGAAATAAATGCACAATTTATCTGACAGTGAGTAAAATCCTCTGAATTAATAGACTTGAAATTACCAATGGAAGATCTGTCAGTTTTCGCCATAACACAAATCCTGCTTTGACTCTACTTCCTGACTTCTATTTCCCAACATCTGATGTAATGGTCAACAAAAAAAATCAGACATAAATATAGGGGCGGTGGGGGGAGATCATCTAAACTTAGTTTCCTGCAGCAAGCATATATTTTCTGCAAGTAAAACAATCCGGAATTAAAAGTGCTTTATGATTTTAAACAGGGCAAATATTTCTCACCAGCAGGCCCTGGACCGGTTAACAGATGATGGGAGATGGAGCACCCACACCAGTTGACAAAAGGCGATTAAAGAGCGACTGCAGCCAGGCCACAAACTCAGCGCTGCAACTGCCCGGGGCCCGGGGCCCGGGGCCCGGGGCCCGGGGCCGAGTCTGCGACTCTTCCTCCCCCCCCAGTTACAATGTTTAAATAAGCTCCGCAACCAGCCCGCGCTTACCATGTAAGAGAGTCCGGGTGAGGGGGCGCCAGTTACCGGGGAACTTATCTCGATGCCTCCGCGCATCACCGGAGACTTTCAGGCAGCCCGCGCCGGGCTGGCCTCATGATGAGAAACAACAAGGCGACTTCCCATTGGCGCAAACTCGTACCAATAGCAACCGCTAGAGGCCGGAGAGGGGCTACAGAACCACTACCCGCCTGGAGCCACAGGCGGCGCTGTGGAGTCACAAAAGGTAAAATACTGCAGATACTGGAAATCTGAAATAAAAACAGAAAATGCTGGTAATACTCAGCAGACCAGGCAGTCTGCCTCTCTTCCACTGCTTTGTCCGTGCCCGGTGGCCCTAGGGAGGGAACACGCCTTCTGCGACCAGTGGCACCGCAGGGACTGGAGTGCATAGTCGACACCAGCAGCATTATTATTTAATTTGATAAGTTTCCTTTGTCTTCTGTATGATTTGGGTGTTAGTTAGTTGTGCCCCTCTAAAAAGGGAACACTTTTGTTAGCTTTCATTTGTTTGGGTTGATGACATTGGGGCAACCCAGTTTCAGCTCTATGAACTTTTGTCAAAATGTTTCAGCTGGTTCTGACAGAGGGTCATAGACCTGAACCGCTAACCTTCCTTTCTCCACAGATGCTGCCTGACCTGCTAAGTGTTTCCAGCATTTTCTGTTTTTATTCCACCCCTTACACAGGTGGCACTATGGAATCAATACCACCCGATACACAGGAGGTGCTGTCGAGACAATACCACCCCGTACACAGGACATGCTGGTGGCGCTGAAGAGTCTATACCCACTCTGTACACAAGTGGTACTGTGAAGGCTATATTCGAGGGGAGACCTACATCAAGGGCATCCTTCTACTCAGCTGAGCTGAAGTGTTAGGCTGAGTATTTCCTTAATTGAGAGCCGGGTTATAACTCAACAGATGATGCATATGAAACTCATGAATTCACGTCCTAATTTATTTAAAAGTGATAATCTGATACAGTGCTGCTAAACAAAAACAATTTTGTTCTAATCTCCAAAGTATACCAAGAAAGTAGGACCAGAGGACATAAATTAAAATAGTGAAAAGTAAATTTAGCACAGGTATATTTTAGAAAAACTTCATTAAACAAAGAGTGATGAATGTTTGGAGTAATCTACCAAGCAAGCTAATAGATGCAAAAATAGATGCCATGATAAGGTAGTGAAGACATGATTCTGTGAACTTACACTCCCAGTGGGGAATCTGTAAGCAGGGAGCATGGAGTTGCGTAATTTGCCTTTTAACGTGATAAGATGGCTGTTGATGACCCAAGTTGGCCATTTGTCATTCCTGTTTCTTATTAAACGTGTGAGATAATTTTCCAGAACTTTCAGTACTGGGCTGAGAAAACTGCACACATTTCAGGAGCAATTTATTGTCTAAATAAAGGCCACATGAAAGTAAATAAATAAATTAAAATGTACCAGGACAATGTAGTTGTTACATTAATATCTACAGAATGTCTAAAATGGATGAATCCCTCTATTCCTTCATCTATTATATATGTGTGGTTAGAGGGTACTTTTGAAGTTATAAATTACTGCAGGAATTCAGATGATATATGTCTTGAGAGCAGAAATGGAGTAGATTTATGTGTTATATGAACCCATGAAATCCTTCCTTCTTCCTTCTTTCAGCCTCTGCATTCTCAATGATTTTGATATGCATCTCAGCCCCCCTTGTCCTCACTACTTAAATTCACCACCCTCGTGTCCTACCTAAGCCTCTCCCTCCATATAAACTCTCCTACCTATATTCACAACCACCCCCCTCAAACTCACGATCTCCTGTGGCCTCTCTACTCCTGTGATCTCGATCACCCATCCTTCCCCCCTTACCCTCTTTCGAACCTACTTGCTGCTGCATCCACATTTGAAAAAAAAACACTCTCCCAAGTTGCTTATACGTGCACTCTCGACTCAGTAGCCTTTGGCCTTGCATTTGCCACAATACTTCCACAACTGTTCGTTTGTTCAACCACTCCTCACCTCTACCTTAAATGTCCTTGTCCCTAGGAAAACCTTCACCGTCTCCCATCCCGGTCATTTTCCCCCTCCCCCATCTTTGCTCCCTCATGTTCAAGGGGTGCAAACTTAAGCATAGCTGGTGTACAACTTGCTTAGCAATCCATTGACAGATCTAGCTTGACCATATCAAGCTCTAATGGACCTCATTCTCCTCTGCCAAAACCACTCACTAATCTAGGTTTATTCTGGAGGGCAAATATATTTTACATTTCTGCCACCATTGATTGGCACTTAATTGGGGCTTAAAGGGAGGAATATTCATGCTGAGGAATGAAATCATCCAGTGTCCTTTCCTCTGTTCCAAAAATTTGGCATAACTCCCAAGTTGCAAAAGGACCATAATGATTTTTTTCATTTCCCAGGCTAGCCATCATTGTGCTTCCTAAGTGAGAAGTTCAATTCAATGCCACATAGGCAGTTGTGTTGTGAGCCTGTGTACGTGCAAATTGGCATAGGGACAACCAGATCAAAGAGCTAAATGCATGGCTCAAAGAGTGGTGTGGGAGACAGGGGTTTCCATTCGTGGGATACCGGCACGAGTACTGGGGAAAGAGGGAGCTGTTCCATTGGGATGGGCTCCACTTAAACTGGGCTGGGACCAGCGTCCTGGTGAATCGAATAACTAGGGCTGTAGACAGGGCTTTAACCTAAAAAGGGGGGGGAGGGGTCAAGCTAGGGGAAATTTAGAAATCTAATGAGAAAAGTCAAGGCAACAGAGCAGTGTAGTGATTTGGGTGAAGGTAAGCAGAGTGTGGCAGGAAGAGACAGAGAGTTTACCAATAATAGAGCATCAACAAGTAAGGTCAAAGCAGGAAAAAATGGTACAGAGTCAAAATTAAAGGCTCTTTATCCGAATGCACAGAGCATTTGTAACAAGATAGATGTATTGCTTGCACAAATAGAGATAAATGGGTTTGATTTAATAGCCATTACAGAAACATGGTTGCAAAGTGACCAAGATTGGGAACTAAATATTCCAGGGTACATGACATTTAGAAAAGACAGGCAGAATGGAAAAGGAGGGGGTGTAGCCCTAATAATAAAGAATGACATAAGGACAGTGGTGAGAAAGGATCTTGGCTTGGAAGATCAGGAAGTAGAGTCAGTATGGGTGGAAATAAGAAATAACAAGGGGCAGAAAACACTGGTGGGAATAGTTTTTATGCCCCCTAATAGAAGCTATATCGTTGGACAGAGTATTAATCATGAAATAATAGGAGTTTGTAACAAAGGTAATGCAGTAATCATGGGGGACTTTAATCTTCATATAGACTGGGAAAATCAAATTGGCAAAGGTAGTTTGGAGAACAAGTTCATGGAATGCATTCGAGACTGTTTCCTAGAGCAATATGTCACGGAACCAACCAGGGAACAGGCTATTTTAGATCTTGTATTGTGTAATGAGACAGGGTTAATCAGAAATTTCACTGTAAAGGATTCTGTGGGGAAGAGTGATCATAATATGATAGAATTTCACATTGAGTTTGAGAGCGGTGTATTTAAGTCTGAAACTAGAGTCTTAAACTTAAATAAAGTCAATTACATTGGTAAGAGGGGCGATTTGGCTAAGGTAGATTGGGAAATTAGATTAAAGGGTATCTTGGTTGAAAAGCAATGGCAAACATTTAAAGAACTATTTCAATATTCTCAACGAATATACATTCCATTGAGAAATAAAAACTCCACAGGAAGAGTGATCCACCCGTGGCTAACTCAAGAAGTTAAGGATAGTATTAGATTAAAAGAAGAGGCATATAATGTTGCCAAGAAGAGTAACAAGCCTGAGGAATGGGAGAGTTTTAGAAACCAGCAAAGGATGACCAAAAATTGATTAAAAAGGGAGAAAATATATGAAGGTAAACTAGCAAGAAATATAAAAACGGATTGTAAGAGCTTCTGCAAGTATGTAAAAAGAAAGAGAGCAGCAAAAGTAAACATTGGTCCCCTAGAGGCTGAGACAGGAGAAGTTATAATGGGGAATTAGGAAATGGCAGAGACGTTAAACAAATATTTTGTATCTGTCTTCACAGTAGAAGACACAAAAAGCATACCAGAAATAGTGGGGAACCCAGGGGCTAATGAGAATGAGGAACTTAAAGTAATTAATGTCAGTAGAGAAAAAGCACTTGAGAAACTAATGGGACTAAAAGCCAATAAATCCCTTGGATCTGATGGCCTACATCCAAGGGTTCTAAAAATGGTGGCTGCAGAGATAGTGGATGCATTGGTTATGATCTTCCAAAATTCCCTAGATTCTAGAATGATTCCAGCAGATTGGAAGGTAGCAAATGTAATCCTGCTATTGAAGAAAGGAGGGAGAGAGAAAACAGGGAACTACAGGCCAGTTAGCCTGACATCAGTCGTTGGGAAAATGCTGGAATCCATTATTAAGGAAGTGGTAACGGCACTTAGAACATCATAATATGATTAGGCAGAGTCAACATGGTTTTATGAAAGGGAAATTGTGTTTGACAAATATGTTAGAGTTCTTTGAGGATGTAACTAGCAGGGTAGATATAGCGGAACCAGTGGATGTAATATATTTGGATTTTCAAAAGGCATTCAATAAGGTGCCACATAAAAGATTGTTATGCAAGATAAGGGCTCATGGGGTTGGGGGTAATATATTAGCATGGATAGAGGAATCGTTAATGGACAGAAAACAGAGAGTAGAGATAAACTGGTCATTTTCAGGTTGGCAGGCTGTAACTAGTGGGGTGCTGCAAGGATCGGTGCTTGGGCTTCAGCTATTTACAACCTATGTTATTGACTTGGATGAAGGGACTGAGTATAATGTATCTAAGTTTGCTGACGATACAAAGGTAGGTGAGGAGGACACAAAGAGTCTATAAAGGGATATAGACAGGTTAAGTGAGTGGACAAGAAGGTGGCAGATGGAGTATAATGTGGGGAAATGTGAGGTAGGAAGAATAGAAAAACAGAATTTTTTTAAATGATGAAAAACTATTAAATGTTGGTGTTCAGATAGACTTGCATATCCTGGTACAAGAAACACAAAAATTAACATGCAGGTACAGCAGGCAATTAGGAAAGCAAATGGCATGTTGGCCTTTGTTGCAAGGGGATTGGAGTACAAGAGTAAGGAAGTCTTACTTCAACTGTACAGGGCTTTGGTGAAACCTCATCAGGAGTACTGCATACAGTTTTGGTCTTATTATCTAAGGAAGGATATACTTGCCTTAGAGGCGGTGCAACAAAAGTTTACTAGATTAATTCCTGGGATGTGAGGGTTGTCCTATGAGGAGAGGTTGAGTAGAATGGGCCTATAGTCCTGGAGTTTAGAAGAATGAGAGATGATCTCATTGAAACATGGAAGATTCTGAGGGGGCTTGACAGGGTAGATGCTGAGAGGCTGTTTCCCCCGGCTGGAGAGGGCATAGTCGCAGGATAAGGGGTCGGCCATTTAAGACTGAGATGAGGAGGAATTTCTTCATTCAGAGGGTTGTGAATCTTTGGTATTCTCCATCCCAGAGGGCGGTGGATGCTGAATCATTCAGTATATTCAAGGCTGAGAGAGATAGATTTTTGGATTCTAGGGGAATCTAGGGATATGGGGATCGGGCAGGAAAGTGGAGTTGAGGTTGAAGATCAGCCATGATTTGATTGAATGGTGGAGCAGGCTCTAAGGACCATATGGCCTACTCCTGCTCTTATTTCTTTTGTTCTTATGTTCTAAGAACTATGCAGAGTTCCTTTTTCTTGACCACCATCCACTTTCTTAAACCCCTGCTCTTTCACCCATCTTTCTTTGTCACCGAGTTAGAATGTGTCATTTTGCTCCCTGTGCTGCTTCCCCACCCACCAAGCAAACCCCTATCTCAACCCCACTGTAGCCCTGAACCCGACTCTAATTTCTCACCTCTCCAGTTTCTCCATTTCCCTCCTTGCTCTCTGAAAACTCATTTTGTCCATGACACCTACCTTCCCAACCCCATTAAATTCTTGAACACCCAACTACCCTTTCCTGGTCCCCCTCTGAGTTTTATACATAAGCTCACGTTAAGCTTCTTTCAGTTTGATTGGACCTCGGTTAGATCACTTTTACGGGGCCACTCGTGGTACTGATTTCTGCCTGGTAACACTGGGCTTCCCACTGCCACCTCCACCCGCCTGCAATTTCTGCGGCCTGGATGAGTCCGTGTTTCATTTATTCACAGGGTGTGGGAGGCTGCAGCCCCTGTTCCACTATTTAAGGGGGCTGCTCCTCAAGTTCTGGGGCTGCACTTCAGTTCCACGCTCCTGATTTTTGGCCACCTGGTGAGGAGGGCAAGTCAGGCGACATCCTCGTGGGCCTGCTCCTGGGCCTGTCCAAGGTGGCTATCCACAGGTCCAGGCTAGACGTGGCCCGTGAGGGCGGTCGCTCCGACTGTCTGCCTCTCTTCCGCGTAATTCTCCGCGCCCGGGTAGCCCTGGAGAGGGAGCACGCGGTGTCTGCCGGTACGCTTGAGGCTTCCCGCGACCGGTGGGCACCGCACCGACTGGAGTGCATCCTGGACCGATATAACAAAATTATTATTTGACATATATATTTTTTTGTAAATAAAACACACCCAAACCTCCACTTCTTTTGAAAGGTTGGGGGAGGGGGCTTAAACACTCAGAAAAAAAACTGCCACCTCTACTGGCCCAATTCAAATAGACGTGAGACAGTTGGGCGGGCTCTGCGTATTACGTTGCTCCCGGAAGCTGTTTTACGTGATATTCAAATGATCGCGCCAAGGTGGCCGGGAAAGAGGTTGAAGAGCGCGTGCGCGGCCTGGCCTCTTTCTTTTGGATCTTCCGCCGCTGTGAGAGATGGGTCATCAGCAGCTCTACTGGTCTCACCCTAGGAAATTCGGACAGGGCTCCCGCTCATGGTGCGTACCCGAACCGATTGACTCACTCGGTGCGACGATTAATGGCGGCGGGGGGCTGTGTGTGTTGTGGGTGGAGGAGTCGGCCGAGGCTGAACCTGAGGCCCAGGCCCGGCGCTGAACCTGAGGCCCAGGCCCGGGGTTTCCGTCACTAACTCACCGACTAATTGCTGTTCTTTCACCCCCCACCCCCCCCCCCCCATCCATCCATATCTCTTCCAGCCGAGTCTGTGCGAACCGGCACGGCCTGATCCGGAAGTACGGCCTGAACATGTGCCGCCAGTGCTTCAGACAATACGCCAAAGACATCGGCTTCGTCAAGGTAAGGAAGCGGCTCCCAGCCCGGGGATTTGGGCCTAGCGCGGCTCGCGGTGCACGTGTTGGCGCGTTCTCGGCTCGAGCGGCCGGGTCTGCGGCGCCAGGTGTGGGCGCAGCATCAGTGAGCACAGCCGGCTGTCTACACTTACACTTGGCCGGCTGATCGGTGATGTATCACGGAAACATTTCGGGCATCGATCGGTCACTACACAGAGCGTGCAAACTTCCCGGAAATGTAGGAGAGGGATTGGAAGTTGATTTTTCTTTAACTGCGGATGGGGTTATCCCTAAAATATACAATCCAAGTACACACTGAGCACTTTGTAAGGACTACTCTCAGAACAGTCCGTACAAACTTAATTCTTGAGGTACCCATTACTTTTACAGTCAGTTCAGCAGGAAAAAAATGTTAAGCTCAGCCCAGCTGGACTTTGTGGTCTGCAAAATTCAGCAAATCCTGTATTCTTTAAAAAGAACTTGATTGAATCCGTTATCTGATTTAAAGAGACCACAAAGCAAGTAAAATTCATTAACAGGTTTAATGCAGCTGTGACAAGTACGTTTTCTTCCATGCACTTAGGCAGTGAATAATAGTAACTTTTATATATGTTGCAATTGTAAAACAATGCACCCATTTTATTCTATATGAACTAAAAGCATTGTGTACACTTTTGCTGAAAGTTTTGTGAACTGTAGTTAAATTCTTGTATCTTATGACCTATGAATAAGTGACAGTCTTGATATTTCCACTTTCACACTGCTAATAAGTCAAAGGTGGTTGACCTCCTGTTGAGGGTTCAGCATGATCATCAATCCCATTGGCATTGAATTTGGAATCTGGGTATAAGCTGGTGTGTTATAATATATCAATGTGCTGTTATGGAACAGAGTTAGCCACTTCTAATTTAAGTTCTCCAAAAAAGTGCCTTTGTAAATGTGTGATGCCTTTGATGCTACAAACATACTTATACAAGCTTTGTATATAATCTTACATTTAACTTTTTTCTTATAGTTGGACTAAATTACAAACGGAGCAGGGATGCAATCTAATGCAGTATGAAAAGGAAGTACTTGGCATGTTGGACAACTTTCAGCTGTGATCGACTGGGCGAAGCAAACTTTCTGTAATGCTCCATTTTTGTAAATAAAATTAACTTGCCATTAGTGCTCAATCCTGTTTTATATGCATTGAATATATATACAATTAAAAAGATTCTGCCCTGTCGCTCTTCTCTTTCTCACCCCGCCCCCTCCAAAAAAAAAAGTCCTGACAACTTTGTCCTATTTGCCCGTATCTTTTATTTGTTGATTTGCCCTGTCTGAATTTTGTGGACATGAAAGAATGGTAAGACTTGGGAATGGAAAATATTGACTGGTAAGACTGCAAACTGAATTTAAGCAGGTGTTGTGATGTACCAAATAGTGAGAAAATTGCAGGTTTGATTTTGGTTGATCTGTGCCATGTTGGGTGGGGACTGTAACATATCTCTAGGGGAAAATCTGGGTGATTTCTTGTTGGGTTGTACCATATTGGCTGGCCAAAGGGTTGGTCTTGACAATAAGTATGAGTTCAAATATTTTGGGTTGAAAGGAGGATGAATTGCAAAATAAGTTGAGATGAATGTAGGAATGGTCTACGGTTCTTTGAGATTGAATTATAACCTCGTGCTCCTCACTTTGTTCTATACCTCTCCTGTAAAATCTTCATCTCAAGCTCCACCTGGAGTTTCTCAGATTTCCTCCCTCGGGCTCTGCACTGAGCTACTCATGCTCTAATTTCAATCTCCATCTCAACTCGCCTTGCCCTTCTGATTTTCCTCCTATCCTCCACCTCCATATAAATTCTTACCTATATTCACGGTGATCACCGTGAGCTTGTCCCCTCGTGGGTGATCTAATCCCATCATCTCAATCACAGTCAAGGCCATCTCTGACTAATCCCTTGTATCCCTCACCACCCATGTCTCTATCAATTTCCAACCCCACTTCCTTCTGTGTCTCTAGAATAGACTCTTACATAGTCACTTACAACTGCACTTTTGAATACTGTGTAGCCTATAGGTCTACATTCACCATGGTGCTTCTGCATCTGCTCAGAATTTCTCCTCCACCTTTCATGCACTTGTCCCCAATAAAACTCTTACTCTCTTGTACTATGGTAATTGCCCCTGGTATTTTTGCTCCCTCAAGTCCAAGAGGTGCAGACTTGAATGTATGGTGCACAGCTGGTTTAGTTATCCCATCACCAGATCTGGCTGGACCACGTCGAACACTTGGACCTTGCTTTCCACTGTTTACAGCATTGTCCTAGAAAGGAAAGATAACCCCTAGTTTCCCCACTACCAGCCATCTTAAACCCCTTGCTTCTCACTAAGTGTAGGGAGCTTGCCTTTTATCACTAAGATTGAGACCATCTGTTCAACCTTTGACATGGTGAACCACACCACCCTCCCTTGGTGCTATGCTTCTGTTGTCTAGTTGAGTAGGATTGCTCTTGTGTGGTTCCACTCTTAGCTAGTGAATTGTAGTCAGCATCTGTAGCAATGGCTCCTCTTCCAGTTCCTGCATTGTCACCTTTGGGGTCTCCCAAGGGTCTACCCTTGATCTCTTCTATTTCTCATCTACGTGCTTTGACTTGGTAACATTTGAAGACATGGGGTCAGGTTCCACACGTACGTTGATGACAGCTCTACCTCTTGACCCCTCCACTTCCTCTTGTTAGCCTGTTTGTCTGACATTCAGTCCTTTACTCCAGTTAAACACTGGAAAGACTGACCACTAACCTCGACACTGATTCCATCCCTCTTCCTGCCCACTGGCTCAGCTTGAACCGCACTCTAATCTAGGCGTCCTATTTGACCATAACAGCCCATTTCCCTTCCATCAAAAAAACTGCCAACGTCCACTGTCTCCATACCTGCTTCAGCCAATCAGTTGTAACTTCTTCCTCCAAAAGTACTGCCCGTATCCTATCCCACACCAAGTTTTGCTTACCCATGTCACTGACCTTTGGTCCCCCGATGCCTCAAATTTCAATTTCTCAACCTTGTCAAATCCCTTCATAGCCTTGTCCCTCCCTATATTTGTGACCTCTAGCTCTACAAGCCTGAGATCTGTGTTCCTCCAACTCTGGCCTTGTGCTTACTTCCCTTTACTCCACCTTGGCTGTACCTTCAGCAGTCTAGGCTCTGGAATTTCTTCCTGTAACTTCCATTTGGTTGCAGACTAAATGAGTGGCTTTGATTTCTTTTGGTCCCTTTACCCGTGTATTTAATTTATATATTTTTAAAAAGATCAGGATGATGGTAGGTAACATAGATTAGAGCTGGCTGTGTGGGGTTTAGTATTTTTGGGAGGATTTTGAGGTGTAGCTGCAGTTATGGGGATTGCTCTACCTTAATAACATTTTGGTTCTGTAAATGTGCAAGGTTTGAAAGTGCCTTTGAATTTATGAATGCAAGTGGCAATGTTCCAGATAACACTAGGTGAGCGAATTCCACAAGCAGGAGAAGCATTGTGAAACTTTGCCATTGTGGAGCCACTAGTCTGCTGTTTATCCCCAAATGTGACTTCCTTTTGTGTGTAAAGTGCTGAGATGTAAAAGCAGCCAGCAAAAAGAGCTGGTTATGGGTCTGTTGCTTTGTAATGTGCTTTTGTGAAGATTTTTGCATAGAAATACTCTGCTTTCCTCATCATGGAAACAATTCTGAGATAATTCTTAGAATTGTTAATTCTAAGATAACTAAGACAGTTCTGGGCACTGCACTCAAAGATGTGAAGGCCTTGGAGTGCAGAAAAGATTTACTTGAATGATTCCAAGATTGAGGGATTTTAGTTATGTGGATAGACTGGAGAATCTGGGATGGTTTTCCTTGGAACAGAGAAGGTTGAGAGGAGATTTGATAGAGGTATTCAAAATCATGAAGGGTCTAGACAGAGTAGATAGATAGAAACTGTTCCCATTGGCGGAAGGGTCACTGACTGCTTTCACCTAGCACCGATTTTCAGCTCACCATTTCATCCCACCCTACTAGCAACTGTCTGTCTCTTGCGCACCCGGAATTCAATTGCTCCACCATTGGCGGCTGTGCCTTCAGCTGCCTAGGGTCCTCTAGATTCTGGAATGGTATAAGCTATGAAGAGGTCACAGTCTACAAAGGGATATAGACATTAAGTGAGTGGGCAAGAAGGTGGTAGATGGAGTATAATGTGGGAAAATGTGAAGTTATTCACTTTGGTAGGAAAAATAGAGAAACAATATTTTTAAAATGGTGAGAAATGACTAAATATTGGTGTTCAGAGATATTTGGGTGTCCTTGTACAAGAAACACAAAAATTTAGTATGTGGGTACAGTAGGCAATTAGGGAAGCAAATAGCATGTTAGATTTTATTGCAAGAGGGTTGGAGTACAAGAGTAAGGAAGTCTTACTGTCGTACAGGGCTTTGGTGAGACCTCACCTAGAATTATGAGTGGTGATCTTGTTGAATCTTAAGATTCGAAGAGGGCTTGACAGGTTAGATGCTGAGATTATTTCCCCTGGCTGTAGAGTCTAGAACTAGGGGGCATAATCGCAGGAAACGGGGTCGGCCATTCAAGACTGAAATGAGGAAATTTTTCACACAGATGGTTGTGAATCTTTGAAATTCTTTACCCCAGAGGGCCGTGGATGCTGAGTCATTGAATATATTCAAAGCTGAGATGAATAGGTTTTTGGAATCAAGGGATATGGGGATCGGGCAGGAAAGTGATGAGGTCAAAGATCAGCCATGATCTGATTGAATGGTGGAGCAGGCTCAAGGGGCCGTTTGGCCTACTCCTGCTCCTATTTTTTATGTTCTAAGCTCTCTCATTCCCTCCCTAAACCCCTCCGCCTCTACTCTCTAAGACGCTCCTTAAAACCTACCTCTTGGTCACCTGTCTTAATATCTCGTTATGTGGCTCGGTGTCAAATTTTGTTTGAGAACGCTCTCGCGATGTGCCTTGGGACATTTTACTACATTAAAGGCACGAAATAAATGCAAGTTGTTGTTGTAAATGACGCTCAATTGGCTCCCTAACAGTCAAACTCCAATACCAGTGTGCACAGGTTCAATATCTGATCCCGCAGCCCCGATGTCAGTGCACACATTGTAATGAATGAAGTTATGGTTGATGTCAGCTGTACATTGGTTCCTTGTGTGTGAAAATGATTCACATTTCTGAAATTAACACCGCCTATTTATGGACATCAAATCACTTTAAGGATGACTGACTTCACAGCTGCCAATTCATTGAACAAGTCGGCCATTCCTAACAAGCAGAATAGTAATCCTTTTGTCTTGAAAGGTTCCTGCCATTCATATATTTTTGTAATTATCAATGGACCCTCACATGCAAGTAATCTCATTCATTTCATTGCACGAGTTGTTGGAAATATGTTATTAATACTACTTCCACAATGATTTGGTTCCTACCTGTACAGACTTCTCTAGCCTGGCACTCAGCTTGCACCCTCTTTGCTGATCCAACTCTAGTCTACTGTGTGCATCAACCTCCCTCTGCTTCTGTGACAGAGCCTTCAACCACCCCGCTCTTGCACTTGGAAACTCTCTCCCTACATTTTTTTTTGCCTTGCTACCTGTCTCCACTCCTGTAATGCATTTTGGCTCATTTTATTATATGAAAGGGGCTTAATATAGATTTAAGTTATACTTAAAGCACTTGCCTTTTTTTGTATCCTTATTTCCCTTGTCCTGACTTTTAATTTTCTTTCCTTTAAGTTTTATTTAATTCAATTTTAAATTAATGTTTTATATAATTTTTCTTTTTCAGTTTAATGGTCTTTTCCTCCTTCCTCACAGAAAAGATGAAACTGCTCTGTTTACTGAATGGCATCACAGTGTTGTAGCACCGACTCTGACCACTGGGTGGGGGTGTGCAGTAACAGTGCCGAATATTATTCTCTGGTTCTGCACACTGACATCCAGTGGCCAGAATAATGTACTGGTGAATGGTTGAAGCTCAGCCATGATCTTATTGAATGGTGGAGCAGGCTTGAGCGGTGGTCTGGCCTACTGCTCCAATTTCTTATGTTTCAGATACTGCAATTTTTATTGAACGACTTTATATAATTGTCTACATTATTAACTTTAAGTGTTTCTGAACTGGGTTGATGCTTTGCAGTTTAATCAATATTTTTCTCTTTGTTAATTGAAATTTGACTGCAGAAGAGTTTTGAGAGCAGCAGCAGCAGCATGAAGCCTAGTGATGTGTTACAGCTTGTGACAGTCAATAGTTTTATGAAGAAATGTTATCATTGCTGCACTGGCTACAACCATTATATAAAGTAAGTTACAGCACTGATCTGTCATCTTCAGGACCAGGTTTTGAGTAAACATCAGGCACTGGATGATGGCTTCCTCTGTGAAGTGTCCTAACACAAATGAAGTTTAGTAGTCTTTATTTTTCCTTTATATACTTCCTCTTTTTCCTCCTATCTGAAGGTGACTACTCTGGGGGAGTGTGGTTCCCCAGGTCTTGGCGATCTTCTGGTGCCTTATCTAAGAGGCCATGTGGCTATTTGCTTGTGGCGGCCCTCACAGCTAAGCTGGATATTGTCCTCACCCTATGTCCACACTTCCCTGCACAGGTCACTGCAGAATGGATGGGAGCAGGAACTCTTGAAGTCCTTTTCCCTCCTACACATTGTAACCCAAGAACACAATACCCCTTCCCCACACCCCCCCAGCAATCTTTCTGAGAGCTGAAGGCACTTTTAAACTGGTGCCGTTTCATTCAGATTTTAGGAAAAGCTGTCTCTCTGCAACTGGGATAAAAAAAAAGCTGGATGCAGCTGTGTAAATGGCAGGAACTGGCTCATAAAAACTGGTCTCAAGGAGTCTGAACTAAAACAGGCTAAAGGCAGCTGAGCTCAACAAAGGTGTAGGCAGTTTTGTTCTGATGAAGGGGTCCACCTAAAATGTTAACCTTTCTCTTTCAGATGCTGATTGACCTGCCCTGCATTTCCACCATTTTCTGTTTAAATTCCAGTATTTTTTTCCCTTTTTCCTCCATACTCTGCTAATTCAGATTTCCACTTTATATTCAAATAGATTTTTAGCACCAATATTACCAGAATATTCAATCTTTAGTTTAATAAAATTTGTATGAGTGTGTCTTCACAGTTTTATATGGTTTGAGGTGCACTTGATCCAGAATGATGTGTGTTTTACCATTACTTACAGCTAGATGGCACAACATTAATGCAGTTTGGATTTTCTTTTCAGTGCCACATTCACAAGCATCTCCTGTTAACAGATGCACATTGTTTACCTTTACAATGAGTCTGTGGCAAATATTTTGAACTTAGCAACGCAACTGCATGGTTTGATTCCTCTGTTACTATCTGCAGTGAATTTGAACTCTTCACAGTAAATTTAGTTACCTTTTTGAAGTGTTGCATTTATTCTGCATTTTGTAGAGTTCTTTCCAGTATAAACACTGCTGGGCTCCACATCTGAATTAAAATGGCTGCTCTCAGCTGACCCATTTCCAAGTCAAGGTTTGTGCTTCATTTGATTTAAAAGCTTCTACCCTGGGTCTAGATCCCTTTGGTGTAGTTCAAAATATGGAGTTTATTTTTTAAAAAAGCAAAGCCTTAAAAAAAAACCTACTTGTTATCTAGGATGCAACACCTGTAATGAAACCGCTCGAAGGAAGATGGGAGTGTTGGCAGTGACCGTCTGATTTGCTGCTTCCAGCTGGTAAAATTGCCAGGAATCTGAGCCTCCAAATTCTTTCTGCAGCACAAATTTAACTCCCTTCACTGTGTAAATCATTGAGATGTTTTGACATGAAAGGCACGATTATAACTGCAAGTGTTAAAACTCCTGGCACACGTTGATATATTTTTCCCTAATACCTTCTGTCCCCTGTATTTGTCATAAATGCATCTATTAAATAATGAGCGAAAGGTTTCTTTGTGCCACTAATGTAGTACATTCTTTATAAACTGACATCTGTCATGCATGTTTTGAAATTTAAAACTCACTTTATTTTTTTTCTAAGAGCAATAAGTATATATTTTAAAATGTATATGTGGATCTCCTCCAGTATGGATACGTTCTATATCTTGTGTATCTATGTTGTCTTTGAGTTGCTGGTTCTTTCTTTCTGGTTCGCTATACCTCTTTTACGCTCTGTTCTGGTGGTCTCTCTTTGCTCTTTGCTTCTGTCTTTTTTGGTTCTTCGTCATGTTCTTTTTTTCTCTCTTTTGCACTTTGAAAACTAAATTGCCAGTTTCCTGACTCTGGTCGTGGAGGGGGGACATGACGAGCAGGCAGAAGGCCCAAGTATAGTGCAGGTGAAGCGGAAGAGGACACGTAGACCTGGGGTTGGTGAATAGCCAGTCAAGGGGCAGCGGGAAGTGAGTGCCAGAGACTGGACACCAATGGCAGTGAGGACAGGCAGGCCTGAGGTTGGATATAAGCTAGGCTGGAAATGGAGAGGGCCACAGAGGTAGTAGCAATGGGAAGTGGAATGGTAGCCTTGGTAGGAAGGCAAGAATGAACATTAAATAAAACTTACCTGCAAGTGGAAAAAAAAATGTGAAAGGTTGAAAAAGGAAAAAATTGGACCTGGGAGACAGATTTTGGAGCAGCAGCAGTGCTCCCCAGTGTTAGGAAGACTTAAAAGAAAGTATTATGGCAATTATGCATACCTTAAGCTTAAATCTAACTGCCAAGTATGACAAATAGCCTGAGGCCTCTGCCTAAGCCCATCTGCTGCTGAAACCCTCATTCGCACCTTGAATACCTCCAGACTCGACTATTCCAATGCTCTCCTGGTTGCCTCCTATCTTCCACCCTCCATAAACTTCAGCTCATCCAAAACTCTGCTGCCCGTATCCTAACTTGCACCACCCCTGCTCTCGCTGACCTACATTGGCTCCCGGTCCAGCAACACCTCAAATTTAAAATTCTCATCCTTGTTTTCAAATCCTTCCATAGCTCGACCCCGATCTCTGTAACCTCCTCCAGCTCTACAATCCCCCAAAACTCTGTGTTCCTCCAATTCTGGCCTCTTGTGCATCCCCAATGTCCTTCACCCCACCAATTGGGGCCGTGCCTTCAGCTGTCTAGGCCCTGAACTCTGGAATTCCCTCCCTAAACCTTTCCGCCTCTCTACCTCTCTCTCCTCCTTTAAGGTGCTCCTTAAAACCTTCTTCTTTGACCACCTGTCCTAATATCTCCTTATGTTGCTCGGAGTCAAATTTTGTCTGATAACATTCCTGTGAAGTGCCTTGGGATGTTTTACTACATTAAAGGCACTATATAAATGCAAGTTGTTGAGCTGTCCTCCTTGTAAGCACAGGATGGTGTACTTTATGTAAACCTTTTTAATATGTTATAGATACTTTAGAATTTCCTGTTACAAGTAATCAATTGTATAAGGACTATTTTGATTGGTTGTATAAAGAAATACTATTTTCTCTGATTGGAGTGTCAGTGAAGAGCCCATCAACATAAAATTGTCATTGCAATATTAGTGGGCACGGAGGTTAGGAGAAATTATTTTGTGTGGAGAGTTGCTAAGAGTGTGGAATTCTTTACCACAGGGAATTGCTTGGCCTTGTAGTTAGGACTGAAAAGCTGGGCCTTTTTTTGGTGGATTACAGGCATTAGCGCCTGAACTGGAGTATTTAAATCTTTGGACTCTGTGCGCTGAAGAAGCACCAAACTCAGACATTGCAGTGAGCCACATTGTAAAGACACAAAATGGCCTCCTTGTCCCTTTCAGTTGTTGGAGCAGCACTGGATTTTCCCTACCCTGGAGGCAGGCTGTCTATAGAGCTGGTGCTAATAGCATCTGCAGCCCGCCTGTAATAAAAGTGCACTGAACAAAATTGTGCTGATTCTCAGTTGTATAATACTGGCAGGTTGAAGAACCGTTCTAGTGCACATCTGCCGAGGAAGAAAATCCAGTTCAATATGTCCTACGTGATTAGACAAAGAAGATGCTCAAGATATTTGAACATGAAATCATTTTCTGTTCATTCAAAGAATAACAGCCCAGTGCAGTAAACCTTTGAGAGTGAAAGTACTCACACACCTCATTTATTAAGACAAAAAGGTAAAGAAAGAATTTGCATTTATATCGCTCCTTTCATGACCTCAGGACGTCCCAAAGTGCTCTACAGCCAATGAAGGATACAAAATGGGTGTCTAAGATTCCAATAGGACAGGCAGTGTGCACCCGCCATATTGGTAAAACCTTTATAAGTGTCCAGGGTGAGGGCCCGAAACAGGTGTTAGGTCCTTTGCACATGCAAATAGGAGGCCTAATGCCTGTTTAAGGCCCCCTTTGCAAAATTTCATTGCGCATGACTGCAGCACATGCCATGCACGCTGCGGTCAGTTTCTTCAGGTGCCTGGCAGCCAAACCAGTGGTCCTTTGAAGCTGCCACCTGTAGAGTAAGTTTGAATTTTTTTAACTTACCTTATTGTGGAACCAGAAGGAGCAGGAACGATCTGGTTCCACATTAAATCCACGGGCCACTGCTTGCTCCCTTCCTGATTTCCTCCCCCCCCACCCCCAGACTTTCCTAATGACCTTGCCATCCCCCGGGATCAGGGAGCTACCTCTGTCTGGGACCGTGACTGTCGCTCGCAGCTCGCCAGTGGTTCTGCCTCCAGCCTCATGAAGCACGTGCAGCGAGCGCTGCTCCAGGATCGTGCCCCGATTCCACCGCTATCCAATTTCGTGGCCTATTTGTATTTTGTTGTAATAACCTACTTACTATTCTCTCTTAAATCAATCCAACTGTACATAAACTCTCATCTACAGAGATTTAAAAAAAATGAAATTGTAGTAGAGTATTTTGTGCAGATTGTATGCATCATGGCCAAACAGCAGGGTTAGAACTTACATTTGGGTTAATGTCTGTTATTGTAATGGACAGTAATCTCACATGAATGTGTTAAGTGCTGGTACACTAATACCATGCATCGTAATTTCTACACGTTAATGTACTTAATAGTCAATACAAAAAGAAAATTAATTTGAAAGACAAAAAATAATTTAGCTTGAATTGTTTACTGAATAGTTCTGCTTTAGAATAGAGGACTATGAGCAAATTCAAGGAAAACATGACAGTCTTTTCTGTTTTTAGTGTAACTCTACTCACTTATGCACTGCAGCAGCTCCCCCTGGGATTCTGCCCTAGAGTTGGGAAGCAGTCACGAAATTTGGCATCTTCTGCAGAATTTCTCTTTAATACATATTTAATGCCCTGAGGATGTGCAGTAACATCTGAACAGCTTATAATTTCTTGGAATGGCAGGTGTGCTACCCATGCTGTGTAGGATAAGTGAAAATACTGTTAAGGAACATAGATGGAACTTATCCTTCCATTAGTCTTACCAGCCTCAGGATAGCCGGCAAGTGATGGGAAGATAGAAAGATGAAAGATAATGGCAGCTGGGAGGATGGGGCCAAGAAGGTCAGCCAGATGATGAAAAAAGTTAATTATGAAAAGTTCCTTTGCTGTTTAATCGATTAGCCTCTGGGAACACATAATGGGAAAATCTTTAAGCTTAAATGTAATAAGAGATCAGTAGCAGTAAAAGTAATGGGGAGGGGAGAGAAACAGACACAGAAATGTTTGGAGAAATGTAGACAGTTGTCAGAAGTTTCAACACATTGTGCCACTGAGAATGATTAGACATGGGCTCATGCTTGGGATTCCTCATAAGGCAAATTCTTGATCTCTGCCATGGCACTGGGGGAAGCACCGAGCATGGGCTTTACAGTTGGGGGAGAGAAAATTTGATGGGAGAGTCGCCTCATGCCACTCTCATCTGCAGCCTCGCATCTGGCTCTAGAGTGGTATTGGTAGAAGGCTGGCAGAAGATTGCATAAATTGGCACTCGTGAAAGCCAAGCTTACTACTCATTTGATTGTGTATGTTTATTATGAGACTCTGGCCAACATCACTGAAATTCTGTTTCTTTAAAAAAAAAGGAAAACTCTGCACCAAAGCTTATTAAGTTCTTGGCCACAGTTCTGTGAGTTCACCAAACTGCTGCGGAAGAGTTTAAATAAGTAATTACCTAGGAGCCATGTGAGTTTGTTTAAATTATTGGGTTTTTATTTTTCTAATTGCATGAATGAAACAAATCATATAGTTAGCTAATTAATTTAAATATTAACCAGTTATTTTACTCACCTCAGTGACAGTGTACAGCTGTCTCACATAGCGTGTTTTTAAAAAAATGTATATGTCCATGCTCTTCACTCTCAAATAAAAATTAAGGTCAGTTCCTTTCTCCTAACTTCCCGAGAATGATTAGCTGGGTGCTCAATTGGCTTCAGACAGACAGCAATGTGCTATTGCTTTGTTGTATAGATTAGTCTCTCTAGAGTTAAAATGTTACATCATTGTTTGAGTTTGGGAGGATTAGCAAGTTTCTAGTTTAGAAGGATCAATTTTTCAGCCGATAGCAGAACAGTCTCAATTTCTGATTACAGTTACCACCAGTCAGGAGGTCATGGCCAATAGACATTTAACTGGCTCCTAGGGGAAGGTAATCTCTGTGATAAGGGACACATGCGACACTTAACTTCAGCCCAGAAGGTTTAATTTTAGTACAGGACCAGAATTCATGCAGATAAATTCCTTTATCTTCAGACATTTTTGTCAGATAGCCGGCATAAAGCTGAGCATTCAGCTTGGAAAGTATAACATGTTGTAGATCCTGTGCAGAATTCGAAATTGTGTGGAGTGAGAACCACACAACAATAAATCACATTTCCACACTTGTACTCCGATGAAGCAGTTGTGGCCAACACACCGAGTTCATGTAAGAAACAACTAGATGCTGCAATGGGAAGATGGCAGGGTAGTTATTCTGGAAGGATGAAATCAAGTGGGCTGAAGGGATGGCTTTGCCCAAACCTATCTTGTGGTCCTGTGACATCTTTACCTGGGTTATTATCTATCTTACAGCCAAAAAAAAATTATTGAAACTTGGCATTAGTGTCAGAAAACAGAATATGGAATGTGGGAAGTGAAATTCAACTTTGGTGAGAACACAAAATGGGTGTAATCGGATCAGCCGCCCGTTATACACGATGGACGGAATCGGATCAGCCCGTTATACACGATGGGCGGTATCGGATCAGCCGCCCGTTATACACGATGGGCTGAATCGGATCAGCCGCCCGTTATACGCGATGGGCGGTATCGGATCAGCCGCCCGTTATACACGATGGGCGGAATCGGATCAGCCGCCCGTTATACACGATGGACGGTATCGGATCAGCCGCCCGTTATACACGATGGACGGTATCGGATCAGCCGCCCGTTATACGCGATGGACGGAATCGGATCAGCCGCCCGTTATACGCGATGGACGGAATCGGATCAGCCGCCCGTTATACACGATGGACGGTATCGGATCAGCCGCCCGTTATACGCGATGGACAGTATCGGATCAGCCGCCCGTTATACGCGATGGACGGAATCAGATCAGCCGCCCGTTATACACGATGGACGGAATCGGATCAGCCGCCCGTTATACACGATGGACGGTATCGGATCAGCCGCCCGTTATACACGATGGACGGTATCGGATCAGCCGCCCGTTATACGCGATGGACGGAATCGGATCAGCCGCCCGTTATACGCGATGGACGGAATCGGATCAGCCGCCCGTTATACGCGATGGACGGTATCGGATCAGCCGCCCGTTATACGCGATGGGCGGAATCGGATCAGCCGCCCGTTATACGCGATGGACGGAATCGGATCAGCCGCCCGTTATACGCGATGGGCGGTATCGGATCAGCCGCCCGTTATACGCGATGGGCGGTATCGGATCAGCCGCCCGTTATACACGATGGACGGAATCGGATCAGCCGCCCGTTATACACGATGGGCGGTATCGGATCAGCCGCCCGTTATACGCGATGGGCGGTATCGGATCAGCCGCCCGTTATACGCGATGGGCGGAATCGGATCAGCCGCCCGTTATACACGATGGGCGGTATCGGATCAGCCGCCCGTTATACACGATGGGCGGTATCGGATCAACCGCCCGTTATACGCGATGGGCGGAATCGGATCAGCCGCCCGTTATACACGATGGGCGGTATCGGATCAGCCGCCCGTTATGCACCCGCCCGATTTTCCTTTCTAATGACATCAATCAATCTCGCCAAAGTTGAATTTCACTCCAGTGGTATTTTCCAATTCCGTTCATGGGGCAAACCCATAACCAATCCTCTCAGGTTGGTTATGTTGGATTACATTGATACTGCAAAAATCTTGCAGAGTTAGGATGCAGGTTTGCCTCTGTAATTCCACATGTAACACCAGCAGAGCGTAATACAGAGCACAAGTCAAGTCTTTGTGCACTGAAAAGGAGGGAAAATGAGTGCATTACCCTGATCTGCTCTTGGCTCAACAGCAGGATTGGCAAAAGCCTAGGAGCAGAGCACATGCCTGCTGGTTTCTACAGGGAGTATTTTGTGCCACAGACAGACAAACAGCATCACAGATGCTCCCATGAAGCAACCTTTGTTTTATTGTTCCATTATGAGCTTCTATGCATATTTACTAACGAATGTTTGAACATCATTTTCACAGATATTGTCAATAAATGTTAGTGTAGTACCGAATGAAGTGCAGTATATATTTCTGGATTTATCTTTGCCTTTCACGTGTTTTTGAGAAAATAAAAGATTCACAATTGACTAGAAACAGTTTGCCTGAAATTGGAATCGGAAATATTATACTTGGATATCTGTAAAATGTGATCATTTGACCTTAAAAAAATCTTTATTCATTTGCCCAATGACTCAATTAATTAATTTTTTTAGTAAGTAAGCTTTTGTAATATACTGTTCATTAGGGTGGAGTTCTCTTTGAAAGTATACTCATTCAGTTCCTTTGTTCATGGATTGAAAAGCAGTGCTGCCATATAAAGCAGTTCCCCAAGATTTCTTTCCTCTTCTGACTCCCATGTTTTGCAGCCAACTCTATGGCAATTGTTATACTCATTAGGAGGGTAACTAGTATGACATGGAGATATTTTTTGAGCAGGTTTTCACAGTTTTTGTTGGTGCTAATAGTAATCTTTGGTAGGAATCCATGATCTGCAATCTGGTGCTCTTTTTAATAATGGTAACTTCTTAGATCATCTGGTCCATTAAATTGGCTGTTGGAAATTGGTATCTTGAATGATGCTCTGTTATAGAAAAACACAGCTGCCATTTTGTCCTAATTGTTTCATGCAGCTGCTGTTAATTGAGTTCATCCATGCTATTTGCATTTAGTTTGATTATTAATGTATTACATATGCATTCACAATGCTTTGTATGTACACGATGACTCATTGTGTGTAACTTCCATGAGAAACTAAAGCATTCTGGCTAATATCATTGACATTGTTTTACCTTTAGGATCTGCTGACATTTTTGTTGTTTTGTGAATGTCAAGAAACAGCTAGGATAATTCCAATAAAGTGTTGGAACACAACACAATGCAAGATTAAGGAATGACTGAGCATCTGTCTCATGCTGGAGCATGCTTGCTGAAACCAAGCGTGATTTTCATTTTTGAATAGTTACTCTTGGCAACCTCAATCTTACTTTTGACAATCCTGCATGGTTGGAAGGCCAGGGTGAAATGGGATCAAGCAGAAGGATGAAAGCAGCAAAGGAAGTTGCCTCTTTCAAGGCTAGAAAACTCCAGTTTCTCCAGTGTTACCTAGTAACACAATTATTTGAAGCTAGGGATGAATGTTGTGATTCCTCTCTACACTGCCTTTATGGCTTTTGATAGACTTTGGTTGATTCTGTTAATACTGAACCAAAATATCTTAACCAAAACCCAGTTATTCCAATCAAGCTATTACCACTGGAGTGAAATGTATTTATTAAAAAAAATGAAAATTTCAGCTCTCCACTCAAATCTTCTTGTTGTTTTCTCCTTTTTTGAGGGTGTGAAATCTCTCCATTTTCCCTTTTCTTTTCCCCACCTTGTACGAGGTTCACTGGACCATGCTGAAACTACCCCTATTTTTAAAAAATATATGATGAAGCACCAAGCAGAGGCCAGGCCTGGAGTACAACAGTAAGGAAGTCTTGCTACAATTATACAGGGCTTTGGTGAGACCTCACCTGGAGTACTGTGTACAGTTTTGGTCTCCTTATCTAAGGAAGGATATACTTGCCTTAGAGGTGGTGCAACGAAGGTTCACTAGATTGATTCCTGGGATGAGAGGGTTGTCCTATGAGGAGAACCCTCTCATCTTATATTTTCCAATGAGATCACCTCTCATTCTGTAGAGTTTAGAAGAATGAGAGGTGATCTCATTGGAAAATATAAGATTCTGAGGGGGCTTGACAGGGTAGATGCTGAGAGGGTGTTTCCCCTGGCTGGAGAGTCTAGAACTGGGGGGCATAGTCTCAGGATAAGGGTCGGCCATTTAGGACTGAGATGAGGAGGAATTTCTTCACTCAGAGGGTTGAGAATCTTTGGAATTCTCTACCCCAGAGGGCTGTGGATGCTCAGTTGTTGAGTATAGTCAAGGTTGAGATCAATAGATTTTTGGACTCTAGGGGAATCAAGGGATATGGGGATCAGGCGGGAAAGTGGAGTTGAGGTCGAAGATCAGCCACGATCTTATTGCCATATGGCCTACTCCTGCTTCTATTTCTTATGATCTTATAGGCACTTGACCACACTGAGGCAGCAGAGATCACGAGCACAGAAATAGGGAGATTAAAGTTGCTTCGCTGCACACTGAATCGGCACATTATTGCTCCAACATATTGTACTGTTTGAGCTGCCCTTTTTGCTCATTTATTCTTGGTATTTTATTCAATCATACCACATTTGAATCCTGAAGACTGATGGGATATCATGGACCTTTGATTTATTTTGTTTGAAGATACATGGCTGATGCCATCCTGCATTAAACTATAGATATTGGGAGAGTTGAGAGAAACAGATGTTGTGATTTGGGGGGACCACAGGATCTTCCAGGATGGATGAGCTAAGAGGGACTAAATGGCCTGCTGTATCTCTGTCTATCTTATGGGAGGGGCAGAGTTGGAGAAAGGGAGAGAGTTGCATAAGCAGTTGTATGTGGCAAAAAAGGATTGTGACATTACAAAAGAACCTTTAATGAACTGTAATGATCTGTAAGGTGGTACCACTGTGTGCCCTTAACACAAAACTAATAGCTAGGAGATTAGAATTGCCATTATGTTTTTATAACCCATCAAAATATTGAGCTGCATTATGTTCTTGGTGGGTGTTAGTCATTTTGGCAGAAAATTAGCTACAAATCTGTTGATTTACCACAAATGAATAACTAGTGTTGTGGGAATGCCATTGATATTGTTAAGCTGCCCAATGAAAGTTTCTGAGCTGTTCAGTACGGTGAGGGAGGAAGGTACCAGCTTCAATTAACATTCAGATTTAGATGTTACCATCTTAAATGATGATGTCACAGAAGTTGCCATTGTATATTACATGCCCCTCGCATGAAGACTTAATTAAATAAAAATTGTATCACATGCCTAATGGTCCCTTCATAATTTCCCCCAAATTTAGTATTGTTCAGTGGTATCTTATAATTCATTATACAGGAAGTCTTATTTGCTAATGGTGATTATTTCAACTTCACCCAAATTGCACCAGGACACCATCATGGTATCTGAAGAGATACATGGAGACCTTCTTGTTATGCTTCCTTGATCCTCCTGCAAGGCCAGCTGCAAACACAAACAGTGCATGGTCTTGCAACCTATAAGAGGTAGGGCCACGTAAGTCACGGTGGTCGGGAGTTAGCACTTTTCATGCCCATTGATGCTCTTATTTCAGTAGATCAAGAATGTAACATTTGTATGAAATTTAAGATGGCCACTTGCACAGTAGATTTGGTGAATTCCTAATTGACCTGAAATCCAACTATGATCTGCACCATAGAATCATAGAAAATTTACGGCACAGAAGGAGGCCATTTGGCTCAACGTGTCCGCGCCGGCTGAGAAACGAGCCACCCAGCCTAATCCCACTTTCCCACATCCAGATATTTTTAAAATGAGTTGAGGGTTTCTGCCTCTACCACCCTTTCAGGCAGTGAGTTCCAGACCCCCACCACCCTCTGGGTGAAAAATTCTTTCCTCATTTCCACTCTAATCCTTCTACCAATCACTTTAAATCTATGCCCCCTGGTTATTGACCCCTCCGCTAAGGGAAATAGGTCCTTCCTATCCACTCTTTCCAGGCCCTTCATAATTTTGTACACCTCAATCAAATCACCCCTCAGCCTCCTCTGTTCCAAGGAAAACAACCCCAGCCTATCCAATCTGTCATCATAGCTAAAATTCTTCAGTCCTGGCAACATCCTCGTAAATCTCCTCTGTACCCTCTCTAGTGCAATTACATCCTTCCTGTAATGTGGTGACCAGAACTGTGCGCAGTACTCAAGCTGTGGCCTAACTAGTGTTTTATACAGTTCCAGCATAACATCCTTGCTTTTATATTCTATGCCTCGGCTAATAAAGGAAAGCATTCCATATGCCTTCTTAACCACCTTATCTACCTGTCCTGCTACCTTCAGGGATCTGTGGACATGCACTCCAAGATCCCTCACTTCTTCTACACCTCCCAGAATCCTCCCATTTATTGTGTATCCCCTTGCCTTGTTTGCTCTCCCCAAATACATTACCTCACATTTCTCCAGATTGAACTCCATTTGCCACTTTTCTGTCCATCTGACCAGTCCATTGATATCTTCCTGCAGTTTACAGCTTTCCTCCTCACTCTCAACCACACAGCTATCTTTGTGTCATCCACAAATTTCTTAATCATGCCCCCTATGTTTATGTCCAAATTGTTAACGTATACCACAAAAAGCAAAGGACCTAGTACCGAGCCCTGCGGCACCCCACTGGAAACAGCCTTCCAGTCGCAAAAACACCCGTCGACCATTACCCTTTGCTTCCTGCCACTTAGCCAATTTTGGATCCAATTTGCCACATTCCCTTGGATCCCATGGGCCTTTAGTTTTTGACCAATCTGCCACGTGGGACCTTGTCAAAAGCCCTGCTAAAATCCATGTAGACTACGTCAATTGCGCTACCCTCATCGATCCTCCTTGAAAAATTCAATCAAGTTAGTCAGACACGACCTACCCTTACAAATCTGTGCTGACTATCCTTGATCAGTCCATGCCTTTGAGATGTATGGAGAAAATGAGTGTATGGATTAATTGTCCTTAAAAACATGGGTGTGAAATTGATCTACACCAGTTTCACTGAATGGGCGAAAGCAATCGGCAGCCCCTTTTACACCACACCCAGTTTTCTTTTCCATTGATTTCAATTTGCAATTGCTCATTTTGTGCTATCGTCAAAGACCAATTTCACCTCTAGTTCTTTTCTTTTTAAAAATGCCTATAGTTTTTTTTTCAATTCATGACCTATTAAAGACACTGGGGGTTAAATGATTGCTGCGTGCCGCCTGCGCCAACTCCGCTGTTGATTGGCTGCACGCACCTGAAGGGGGCCCCGATATCGGGAGTGGCTAGCACTACTTAAAAGCAGCCTGCACCTCTTAAAGGGGAGGTGCACTATGGCTGCAGGAAGAGCTGGAATTCATTTGGCAACTAACTCTCTGCTGCAGGATAGTGAGGAATGGCTGCGCCTGCGAGAGAGGGTGTACTCAGGTTCTCGGATGGTGCACTAGAGGCCTTGGTGGAAGAGGTGGACAGACAGAGGGGCATCCTGTATCCGCAGGGGGGGCAGGAGGCCCTCCAGACATATCCTGAAGAGGCAGTGGGAGGAAGTCGCGGACGAGGTCAATGCCAGGAGCATCGCACCACGCGCATGGGTGCAGTGCAGGAAGAAGTTCAATGATTTGACATGAGTGGTCAAGGTGAGTGAGTTCAACTGTCAAGTGGCATATCCTCCCAACTGCACCACTAATCTCATCCACTGCTCCATGCATTACACTCTCCATCACCCAGCTACCAACAAACTTTTGCAATCAGTACTCAACTCTTCAAATTAGATGCTTCATATCATCCTCACATGTTACCACTCTTGCAAGCCGCACACCCACAATTCACAGGTCACACACACTGGCAGCTATTCAACCATGGCAGCCAAATCACCCAAACATCTTGAAGGACTCTCACTGACACACTTCCTTCTTTCTTGCAGGAGAAGGTGGCGCATAACAGTAGGCAGCAGGAAAGAACTAGGGGAGGACTAGTGCACCTACACATCCTCACCCCCACGGAGGAGACAGCGCTGTCTATCATTGGAGGGGCCATTACTGTAGCCGTGGTCACTAGCAGTGCTGGAGGGATCGATGATGAGGGTCTCTGCATACCTAATCCTCCTTCTCACTTTCCACTTCTCCCTCATCCCACAATCTCTTCTGACGCACGTGCTGCCGATGGCACGAGCACGCACGTCTTACTTTCTCCTCTCCCCGCACCACAGCCCGTGTCCCTTTGTCATTTCAGATACCCAAGAACTGGAACCGGCACCATCAGAGGAGGCAGAGGAATATGATAGTGATGATGCAGACACACCGTCACTCGATCTTACACTTGCAGCCACCAGTTCAGAGACTGACACTGTGCGTACTTTAGAGGCTAGGATAGAGGAGGAATTTGCACGTGGTGAGATACAGGCACAAGTGCACAGGAGCCGGGGCGGGGGAACGGATACCACAGGTGCCAGTTCGCTGGAGGGCGAGGTCGTACACTAGTTCTGCTGCAGAGGAGTCAGATGATGACTTTGATGGGCCAGGCTATAAGAAGGCTGTTGAGTGCACTGGAAAGCCTGCCAGAAAGCCAGCGCACATTGTCACGGGGCCTGGAGGAGTCCAGCTCCAACTTGGCACAGGGCTTTGCGCAGAGCTTGGAGCCCATTCTTTCTCACATGGAACGGGTGGTCACCTCCATCAGCACACCTGTGGAACCCACCATGATGCAGCGTCTGATGTCACAGCTTCCATTGCAGCACAAACATCTGCCCCAAAGTCTGACTACTGCTTTGGGAGCTCAGAATGCTGTTATCGTGGCTCTGGGTTCCACTGTGGCTCGGGGGTTCCAGGACGTCACAGCAGTCCAGCAATCCCGTTCTCCAGAAGATTACCAGGATTTCTGAGGCGCCGCCCCGGGAGAGTGGCAGTGACGCCATGGTAGACGAACCTGCTGTCCTCTCTCAGGATGACAGCATTCCTGCACCCACCCCTGCCACTCCCCCAGTGCCCTTCCTGTTCCTGTCAGCCAGCTGGCCCAGACTGCTGCAGCCCAGGCCGAGATGGTGCAGCCTGAAGCCGGACCCTCTTGGTCCAGAGCTGCTCAAGGTCGTCCTGCAAGGCCATCTGCATACTCGTCAAATGAAGGTCAGCAGCCTTCCACCACTTGTGCTCCAGCCACTGGGGATGCACCTCGTAGGAGCGCTGGGAAAGGCAAAGGCACTAAGGGTGAATAGTATCCGTTTGTTCGAATCATTTGATGTGTGCATCTATAAACCACTTAGAGGTGGTTTTTATTTCTGCGATGAGGTGAGGGAGGAAGCACTGAATAATCATAAGAAGGACAATTTGATGGTCATCTGGGAGAGGAAAGGTAAGGAGTGTGGGACTGTTGGTGAATGGGAAGGTGTCATTGAGGTTACTGGTATTGCTCATTAATCATCTGATCACACGGAGCCCTGGCAGACAGGACCCGTCTACCCTGTTGTCGCTCTGCCTCCACTTCCTCCTCCACCTCTTCCTCTGGTTCAGGTTCTCGCCAGATAGGCGGTGGCAAGAGCTGTCCCCTCATAATGGCGAGGTTGTGCAGCATGCAGCATACAATGACAAATCTTGATACCTGCTCAGCTGGGTACTGCAGGGCTCCTCGAGAGTGGTCCAGGCGGCGGAAGTGTTGCTTGAGGATGCCTATGGTGTGCTCTATGATGTTCCGTGTGGCAGTATGGCTCTCGTTGTAGGCCTGCTGTGTACGTGTGCGTGGTTCCAGACCGGAGTCATGAGCCATTTTATGACGGGATAACCCTTGTCGCCCAGTAGCCAACCTTTGAATTGCCGTGCTGGTTGAAATATAGGTGGCACGTTGGACTGCCACAGAATGAAGGAATCATGACTGCTGCCAGGATAGCGGGCATTGACCTGCATGATGCACTGTGTGTGATCGCACACCAACTGCACATTGAGGGAATGGAATCCCTTTCTGTTCATGAATATGGCCAAGTTCAGATGTGGAGCACACATGGCAATGTTCGTGCAGTCAATGGCATCCTGCACCATGAGGAAGCCTGCAATGCGAACAGACCTTCTTGCTCACTCCTGCTGCTTATCTCTGTCAAGAGAGAATGAGATGAATTTGTTTCTGAGTGCGTGCAGAGCTTCAGTGACCTCCCTTATACAGCAGTGCACTGTAAACTGTGAGATGTTGCTTATATATCAAGCAGCAGCCTGAATGAAGCCAGAGCCGTAAAAATTAATGCCACGATTAACTTGACAGCCACAGGCAATGCTGTCCTTGCCCTGCTCTGAGGCTGCAGTTGTGGCTGCAGCAGTTGATAAGTCTCAGTCATGACCTCTTTAGTGAACCGCAGCCATCGGATGCCGTGGTCATCGCTGAAGTTGAGGTAAGGTAATTGGTCCCTGAAGGCCCTCCTTGGACAAGGCCTCGTGCTGAGTGCCCTGCGCCTCCTCCTCCTCCCTCTTCTAGCAGCTTGACCTGCTCTGCATGGCCTCTCTGTATGCTCCCAGTCATGTTCAATTCCCAGAGGAAGCCCTACCAGGCCACCCATGTCTGGAAGCAACCTTGCTCAGCACACTATTTTAAATGCCACTAACAGAACTGTAAGACCACCTAGACCACTCTCTATAGAATATTGCAACTTTCTCCAAGTATAGGAAACTTCCACAAACACCTACAATTGTACCAGCAGCCAGAATAACTAATCCAGCAACAGACCTGTAACTCCTGCATGATCCCTTTAAATAGCACTGGTGTGGGGTCCTTCATGCCCTTTAACTTCTGTTCAGCTGTGCGAGGTTAGGACAGTGTGTTGGCTGGAGCGGGGAGTTTGAAAATGCTGCCGGCTGCTTCAAATCAGCATTGCACACTGATTACTGTCATAATCTCCCTACTCTACATGCTTCTGGTGTTCGTTAGGTGACCACCTTTACCAATGTGACGTCCTTTGCACGTCACGCCGGAAGTGTGCGCGCGCATTTCGGACGCCATTTTCGGGGTTTAGGTGTCTATGTAGCGCCTACCAAATGGGTGCTACGTAGCCCAATTTAACACCCATGATGTTGGACTGATGCCAAAGACAGGAAATGTCCACTTTTTTTAGGAAGATTAAGGATCCAATTCGTTCTTTTCAGCCAGCTGGGTAGAACACTAGTAAACATGCATGTCGTGTGTCATTTGTCAAGGGCCAATGGAATGAAGAAGCTGGTTTGTGTTCAACCTACTCCAACCACTATACTTCATGAAAAGATCCTCCAAAGCATTGAATGGCTAGACCACAAGAATTATGGGGAAGTCTTGAACTCCACCTCAGCTGAATTTGTACTCTACCATGAGGGTGTGTCTCTTTTTTTATTCGTTCATGGGATGTGGGTGTCGCTGGCGAGGCCAGCATTTATTGCTCATCCCTAATTGCCCTTGAGAAGGTGGTGGTGAGCTGCCTTCTTGAACCGCTGCAGTCCGTGTGGTGAAGGTTCTCCCACAGTGCTGTTAGGAAGGGAGTTCCAGGATTTTGACCTGGGATTCTCCGGAGATTTCAGCAGGGATCTTTCTAGTTGCAGTGTAACCCCAGATATCACAGATTCGCTAACAATACCTAGGCAGTACATAAACAAAATCAACTGACTTCTCTAATGTAACATTAATTTGCCTAAACATAAAAGTTTTCCTTTTCACTTCTATTTGGTCAATAAATGATTGTTTATATCACCATATCCAGTTGCATTTTCTTTATATGGGACAACATTCTCTTTGGAAATTCAAATAATCTTCATTCTGTGTCAGAAAACCAGCTGAGATGTTCCATGCTGAGCAGTACTTTGCTTTTCTTTGAGGTGTTTGAAATGGGACAGACATGCTTTTTAATTAAGATGAGTGCCCAAATAATTCTGCTTCATGGTTCAGAACTTCTTGACATGTAACAGAAGGGCTTCCTTTGGCCCACGTGCCAGATTCAGAATATAACAAAATAATTTTGTATTGAAATTGCTAGAGAAAGTACTTTTTGAGAAAGAACTTAGCTCAGCATGTTCTAATGAATTTCAAATTTTAAACATTTCTCATATTTGAGCGGCCCATTTGGACAGCAGTCTTTCATGTTATAATATATGTATTTTTAAAATGTAAATTCCCCTTTTGTTTTAACATTTCCCCCTATTCTCGGTCCTATACTCACTGTGCATAATTTCTTATTGGAGTGACTCATCCTTTGATTCTCTGGGGTAGATCATGACTTTTTGTGATAGTGTAAAACGGGCAATAGCGAGTCAGCAAACCATTTTACACCTCTCCTGATTTTTATTTCCATTGAAGAAAGCAGCTCTGTGGGTGTGTATTTAAAATAGATGAAGGAAGTTCTACTAGAAAGGACATGGACCACTCTAAAGTAAAAATACTCAATTGGAAGAGGGCCAATTTCAGTGGGATGAGATCAGATCTGGCCCGGGTAAATTGGAATCAAAGATTGGCAGGCAAAACTGAAATTGAACAATGGGCGGCTTTTAAGGAGGAGATGGTTCAGGTACAGTCTAGGTACATTCCCATGAGGGAGAAAGAGATAGAGAGTAAGATGAAGCAGAAAAAAGGGGCTCACGACAGATGTCAGGCTGATAACACAAGTGAGAACCAGGCTGAATATAGAAAGTTCAGAGGGGAAGTGAAAAAGGAAATAAGAGGGGCAAAGAGAGAGTATGAGAATAGACTGGTGGCAAACATAAAAGGGAATCCAAAAATCTTCTATAGGCATGTAAACAGGTAGTAAGAGGAGGGGTAGGGCCTATTAGGGACCAAAAAGGAGATCTACTCATGGAGGCAGAGGGCATGGCTGAGGTACTAAATGAGTACTTTGCATCTGCCTTTACCAAGGAAGAAGATGCTGCCAGAGTAAAGGAAGATGTAGTTGAGAAACTGGAAGGTAGCTGTACTTAAAGTAGATAAGTCACCTGGTCCGGATGGGATGCATCCTAGGTTGCTGAGGGAAGTAAGGGTAGAAATTGCGGAGGTACTGGCCATAATTTTCCAAACGTCCTTAGATATGGGGGTGGTGCCAGAGGACTGGAGAATTGCAAATGTTACACCCTTGTTCAAAAAAGGGTGTAAGGATAAACCCGGCAACTACAGGCCAGTCAGTTTAACCTTGGTGGTGGGGAAACTTTTAGAAACGATAATCTGGGACAGAATTAACAGTCACTTGGGCAAGTGTGGATTGATTAGGGAAAGCCAGCACGGATTTGTTAAAGGCAAATCATGCTTAGCTAACTTAATAGAGTTTTTGATGCGGTAACAGAGAGGGTAGATGAGGGCAATGCGGTTGATGTGGTTTCTATGGACTTTCAAAAGGCGTTTGATAAAGTGCCGCATATAGGCTTGTCATCAAGATTGAAGCCCAAGGAATAAAGGGGGCAGTAGCAGCATGGATACAGAATTGGCTAAGTAACAGGAAGCAGGGAGTAGTGGTGAATGGTTGTTTTTTGGACTGGAGGGAGTTGTACAGTGGTGTTCCCCAGGGATCGGTACTAGGACCACTGCTTTTCTTGATCTATATTAATGACTTGGACTTGGGTGTACAGGGCACAATTTCCAAATTTGCAGATGACACAAAACTTGAAAGTGTAGTGAACAGTGAGGAGGATAGTGATAGACTTCAAGAGGATATAGACAGGCTGGTAAAACGGACCGCCACATGGCAGATGAAATTTAACGCAGAAAAGTGCAAAGTGATACATTTTGGTAGGAAGAACGAGGAGAGGCAATATAAACTAGAGGGCACAATTCTAAAAGGGGTACAGGAACAGAGAGATCTGGGGATATATGTGCACAAATCGTTGAAGGTGGCAAGGCAGGTTGAGAAAGCGGTTAAAAAAGCATCAGTGATCCTGGGCTTTATAAATAGAGGCAGAGTACAAAAGTAAGGAAGTCATGATGAACCTTTATAAAACACTGGTTCGACCACAACTGGAGTATTGTGTCCAGTTCTGGGCACTGCACTTTAGGAAAGATGTGAAGGCCTTAGAGAGGGTGCAGAAAAGATTTACTAGAATGATTCCAGGGATGAGGGACTTTAGTTACATGGATAAACTGGAGAAGCTGGGGTTGTTCTCCTTGGAACAGAGAAGATTGAGAGGAGATTTGATAGAGGTATTTAAAATCATGAAGGGACTAGACAGAATAGATAGAGAGAAACTGTTCCCATTTGCAGAAAGTTCAAGAACCAGAGGACATAGATTTAAGGTGATTGGTAAAAGAACCAAAGGTGACATGAGGAAAAACTTTTTAACGCAGCGAGTGGTTAGGATCTGGAATGCACTGCCGGTGAGGGGTGGTGTGGGGGAGGGGAGTGGTGGAGGCAGATTCAATTGTGGCCTTCAAAAGGGAACTGGATAAGTACTTGAAAGGAAAAAATTTGCAGGACTACGGGGATAGGGCGGGGAGTGGGACTAGCTGGATTGCTCTTGCATAGAGCCGGACTCGATGGACCAAATAGGCTCCTTCCGTGTTGTAACCTTTCTATGATTCCACTATAAATTAGTGACATTTTTCATATTAGCAAAGAATGACCAGGCCTATGAGCTCTTTATTGACATTAAAATAACATTTACAAAGTTAGCATTGCGCTGGTTACAGTTATACTGCTGCCAATGTGAAGCTGAGGCTGTGTGAGATCATCTCAAGGAGGTGGTCTAACATCCAATATCAAATACCCTAATTTCTGATAGTTTGTTTACAGTCATACTTTACATTCTCATCGTAGGCAAACTCACTTCACAGAGACACAAAGCAGTGAATTTTAACCTTACTTACCCGGTGGTCATTAAAGTCATTAAAACCACAGGGTGACTTATGCATTGATATTGCACCCAGATCCCATTGTTTCTCATTTTTACCAGCAGTCATGATGGGTGTCTAAGCCCAAAGCTGGGGGGTCCTTCTTTAAATGTGCAGTTTGGGGTCCAATTATCTCATTGGGCCGAGACTGCAATTGTAAATCTGGTCTGAGCAGGGAAGCCACTGTGGCTTTCTCCCCAGGTGAATACCTGTCACAAGAGGATCGTAAGCAGAACAGGCCATTCAAGGTACATTTGTTACTTTTCTTTATGGGGCCAGGAGGAGCACGAATGCTTCTCTGAGCCCAACAAGGAGGCTAGAATTTCCTGGAAACTTGTGCCGAATACATGGTGTAAGTACAGTGTAATGTAGAGGGAATTTGGGTGTAAGTGACTTAAGCTGATTTTTATGCTATGCCCGAATTTCCTCTATCTTCTTTGCCAATTCTGCGAAACCTACACCAAAACCCATAAGCACTGCTCATAAACATAGCCCGCCCCCCAAGTAAAAGAGCAGCTCACGCGAATTCCCTGCAGTTACACAAGTTTTCTGCAGCCATAGATTTAAGTTGAAAAATTTAGGCACAGCAGGAATCAAATTCACTATTTATGGAGTTCTATATCGATTTTTTTTGGTGTTTTAAAAAAAATGTTCTTACTGAGACCTGCTCTGTATTTTCTGTATCTTTGAATTCTTTTTTATAACATCAGAAAGTGTTACATTAAAAATTGAAAAGCTTCTGCGATTGCATTTTCTTGAACATGCTGTACCTGATGTGCATAATTCATGGTTTGATGGCTTCAAAGTTTAATATTTGTACATAAAGGTTTCTGCTTGTTCACACCAGTTTTTACAATCCGATATATGCCAATAAGGTTGTCAGGAAATTTTACCGGTTGGCAAGAAACTGGGGTAAATTTCAATATTTCTTGTGATTACGCTGATCCAAGAAATTCCGGGCCGGAAAAATTAGGCCTCCCTTGCCCTGGACTCTTCCCTCTTCCTTACCGAGAAACGCTCCTGGAACTCCTGTCCCCACATTTACCTGAGTGCCGAGGACCGCTGGACTTTCCACAGGCCGGCAGCTGCTTCCCACTCATTAGGGGTATGGAGTCACGATTTCCCGCCAGCAACCCACTGCGAGTTAAAATCCTTCCCACGATATTAGGTATAACTGCATTATAACAGCATATATTAACAACTGCAGTATTTAAAGATGTGTGCTATTAGGTAGCTTGCAATCTAGAAATTGATGAGTGCAAATAGTTTGAAGATACAATGGGAAATTATTTTCTCTGTGTGCCATTTGTTGCAATTGTGAAAGCATTTCTCAAGAATGCATTTAGGATTTTGCTACAACGCAGACGTTATCTCCAACTTTGCAATCGAGACTTTATTGCCAGTTTGCAAGTGTTACCTTTGGATGTTTTGGATTTAAACATGGCTATCTTTGAAGAGATGAGGAAGGAATTGCCTACAATAGAGTGGGAGAAATTGTATGGCTGGCAAATCTATGGCCCAACAGTGGAGTCGATTCAATAACTAATTTGTGGATTACAAAAAAAGTATATACCTCAAAAGAGATCATTCTGAATGATGCAACCAAGGTCTATGAGAGTGGCAAGGACCAATATTAATTAAAGGGTGAAGACGTTTGTAAGGGTGAAGAATAATTGCGAGGACGAGAATGGAGGATTATAGAAAGCATCAAAAGGAATCTAAAAATATAAGGGTCAAGAGGGTGTATGAAAAATCTTTCAAATGGTATAAAGGGTGAGAGCAAAAATTCTAAAGTATATCAAGGAAAAGAAAGTGATAAAGGAAGTAGTAAGCCTTTTAAAAAATCTAAGTATGACAATAGAGGATAAAGACATGGCAAAATGCTAAATTAATATTTTGTTTTGGTCTTCATAGTGGAAACGGAGGGTACAATACAAGAAATACAGGGAAGACTAGATTAGTGAAGGGGCAAACCTCATATGCATTAGTGTAAACAGAAAAATTGTACCGAAACCGCACTAAAGCCAGACAAATCTCCAAAACCGTGACCTCCACCACCCAGAAAGACAAGGACAGCAGGTGCATGGGAACACCAACACCTACAAGTTCCCCTCCAAGTCGTATACATATATTGTTGGACATGGAACACTATTCCTTCATTGTCGCTAGGTCAAAATCCTGCAACTAAAAGCTAGTATCAGTAATGGCGACCATGAAACTACCGGATTGTTGATCTTCTGGTTCACTAATGTCCTTTAGGGAAGGAAACCTGGTGTCCTTACCCGGTCTGGCCTATATGTGACTCCAGATCCACAGCAATGTGGTTGATTCTTAATTGCCCTCTGAAATGGCCTAGCAAGCCACTCAGTTGTACAATCTCGCTACAAAAAGTCATAATAAGAATAAAACCGGATGGGCCACCCGGCATTGGACCACTAGGCACCGGACACGACAAAGGCAAACCAAGCCCAGTCGACCCTGCAAAATCCTCCTCACTAACATCTGGGGACTTGTGCCAAAATTGGGAGATCTGTCCCACAGACTAGTCAAGCAACAGCCTGACATAGCCATACTCACAGAATCAGACCTTTCAGCCAACGTCCTGGACTCTTCCATCACCATCCCTGGGTATGACCTGTCCCAACAGCAGGACAGACTGACCAGAGGTGGCGGTACAGTGATATACAGTCAGGAGGGAGTGGCCCTGGGAGTCCTCAACATTGACTACGGACCCCATGAAATCTCATGGCATCAGGTCAAACATGGGCAAGGAAACCTCCCACTGATTACCACCTACCGCCCTCCCTCAGCTGATGAATCAGTCCTCCTCCATGTTGAGCGCCACTTGGAGGAAGCACTGAGGGTAGCAAGGGCACAGAATGTACTCTGGGTGGGGGACTTCAATGTCCATCACCAAGAGTGGCTTGGTAGCACCACTACTGACCGAGCTGGCCGAATCCTGAAGGGCATAGTTGCCAGACTGGGCCTGCGGCAGGTGGTGAGCGAACCAACATGAGGGAAAAATCAACTTGACCTCATCCTCACCACTCTATCTGTCACAGATGCACCTGTCCATGACAGTATTGGTAGGAGTGACCACCGCACTGTCCTTGTGGAGACGAAGTCCCATCTTCACACTGAGGACACCATCCAACGTGTTGTGTGGCACTACCACCGTGCTAAATGGTATAGATTCAGAACAGATCTAGCAGCTCAAAACTGGGCATCCATGAGGCGCTGTGGGCCATCAGCAGCAGCAGATTTGTATTCCAGCACAATCTGCAACCTCATGGCCCTGCATTTTCCTATATTCCTCACTCTACCATTACCAACAAGCCAGGGGATCAACCCTGGTTCAATGAGGAGTGTAGAAGAGCATGCCAGGAGCAGCACCAGGCGTACTGAAAAATGAGGTGCCAACTTGGTGAAACTACAACAAAGGACTACATGCATGTTAAACAGCAACATGCTATATACAGAGCTAAGCGATTCCACAACCAACGGATCAGATCAAAGCTCTGCAGTCCTGCCACATCCAGTTGTGAATGGTGGTAGAAAATTAAACAACTAATGGGAGGAGGAGGCTCTGTAAACATCCCCATCCTCAATGATGGCAGAGTCCAGCACGCGAGTGCAAAAGACAAGGCTGAAGCGTTTGCAACCATCTTCAGCCAGAAGTGCCGAGTGGATGATCCATCTTGGCCTCCTCCTGATATCCCCACCATCACAGAAGCCAGTCTTCAGCCAATTCGGTTCACTCCACGTGATATCAAGAAACGGCTGAGTGCACTGGATACAACAAAGGCTATGGGCCCCGACAACATCCAGGCTGTAGTGCTGAAGACTTGTGCTCCAGAACTAGCTGTGCCTTTAGCCAAACTGTTCCAGTACAGTACAACACTGGCATCTACCCGACAATGTGGAAACTTGCCCAGGTATGTCCTGTCCACAAAAAGCAGGACAAATCCAATCCGGCCAATTACCGCCCCATCAGTCTAGTCTCAATCATCAGTAAAGTGATGGAAGGTGTCGTCGACAGTGCTATCAAGCGGCACTTACTCACCAATAACCTGATGTGGAGATGCCGGTGATGGACTGGGGTTGACAATTGTAAACAATTTTACAACACCAAGTTATAGTCCAGCAATTTTATTTTAAATTCACAAGCTTTCGGAGGCTTCCTCCTTCGTCAGGTGTCACATCGTTCACCTGACGAAGGAGGAAGCCTCCGAAAGCTTGTGAATTTAAAATAAAATTGCTGGACTATAACTTGGTGTTGTAAAATTGTTTACAATTGTCAACCAATAACCTGCTCACCGATGCTCAGTTTGGTTTCCGCCAGGACCACTCGGCTCCAGACCTCATTACAGCCTTGGTCCAAACATGGACAAAAGAGCTGAATTCCAAAGGTGAGGTGAGAGTTACTGTACTTGATATCAAGGCAGCATTTGACCGAATGTGGCACCAAGGAGCCCTAGTAAAATTGAAGTCAATGGGAATCGGGGAAAACTCTCCAGTGGCTGGAGTCATACCTAGCACAAAGGAAGATGGTCGTGGTTGTTGGAGGCCAATCATCTCAGCCCCAGGACATTGCTGCAGGAGTTCCTCAGGGCAGTGTCCTAGGCCTCACCATCTTCAGTTGCTTCATCAATGACCTTCCCTCCATCATAAGGTCAGAAATGGGGATGTTCACTGATGATTGCACAGTGTTCAGTTGCATTCGCAACCCCTCAGATAATGAAGCAGTCCGTGCCCGCATGCAGCAAGACCTGGACAACATCCAGGCTTGGGCTGATAAGTGGCAAGTAACATTCGCGCCAGACAAGTGCCAGGCAATGACCATCTCCAACAAGAGAGAGGCTAACCACCTCCCCTTGACATTCAATGGCATTACCATCGGTGAATCCCCCACCATCAGAAGGTTCACTCGGTTAATCCCGGGACGAGGCGGCGGACATATGAGGAGAGGTTGAGTAGATTGGGACTCTACTCATTGGAGTTCAGAAGAATGAGAGGCGATCTTATTGAAACATATAAGATTGTGAAGGGGCTTGATCGGGTGGATGCAGTAAGGATGTTCCCAAAGATGGGTGAAACTAGAACTAGGGGGCATAATCTTAGAATAAGGGGCTGCTCTTTCAAAACTGAGATGAGGAGAAACTTCTTCACTCAGAGGGTGGTCGGTCTGTGGAATTTGCTGCCCCAGGAAGCTGTGGAAGCTACATCATTAGATAAATTTAAAACAGAAATAGACAGTTTCCTAGAAGTAAAGGGAATTAGGGGTTATGGGGAGCGGGCAGGAAATTGGACATGAAGCTGAGTTCGGATCGGTCAATGCCCTGTGGGTGGCGGAGAGGGCCCAGGGGCTATGTGGCCGGGTCCTGCTCCGACTTCTTGTGTTCTTTAGATTTGTGGTTGGGATCAGATCAGCCATGATCTTATTGAATGGCGGAGCAGGCTCGAGGGGCCGATTGGCCTACTCCTGCTCCAATTTCTTATGTTCTTATGTTCTTATGTTCATCAACATCTTGGGGGTCACCATTGACCAGAAACTTAACTGGACCAGCCATATAAATACTGTGGCTACAAGAACAGGTCAGAGGCTGAGTATTCTGCGGCGAGTGACTCACCTCCTGACTCCCCAAAGCCTTTCCACCATCTACAAGGCACAAATCAGGAGTGTGATGGAATACTCTCCACTTGCCTGGATGAGCGCAGCTCCAACAACACTCAAGAAGCTCGACACCATCCAGGACAAAGCAGCCCGTTTGATTGGCACCCCATCCGCCACCCTAAACATTCACTCCCTTCACCACCGGCGCATCATAGCTGCAGTGCATACCATCCACAGGATGCACTGCAGCAACTCGCCAAAGCTTCTTCGACAGCACCTCCCAAATCTGCGACCTCTACCACCTAGAAGGACATGTGCAGCAGGCACATGGGAACAACACCACCTGCATGTTCCCCTCCAAGTCACACACCATCCCGACTTGGAAATATATCGCCGTTCCTTCATCATCACTGGTTCAAAATCCTGGAACTCCCTATCTAACAGCACTGTGGGAGAACCTTCACTTCACGGACTGCAGCGGTTCAAGAAGGCGGCTCACCACCACCTTCTCAAGGGCAATTAGGGATGGGCAATAAATGCTGGACCTGCCAGCGACGCCCACATCCCATGAACGAATAAAAAAAAAACTCCCTACCTAACAGCGTTGTGGGAGCACCTTCACAACATGCACTGCGGCTGTTCCAGAAAAAGGCCCACGCCCACCTCCATAAGGGCAACTAGGGATGGGCAATAAATGCTGGTCTTGTCAGCGATGCCCACATCCCAAGGTTGAATAAAAAATAGGTGGTTTCCACCCTGAGGGTATTAAATTGTGAATGCACTAGTTATAATCTTCCAAAGCTCATTGGATTCAGCGACAATACTGGAGGATTGGAAGGTATCAAATGTTACGTCCTTATTCAAAAAAGGAGAAGGGGGCAAACCAATAGCAACAGGCCAGTGAGTTTAATGTTAGTAGTGGGAAAGTTGCTCGAATTCATTACCATTCATTACAGAGTAAATGAGCACTTGGAAATATATATATTGAGTCAGCATAGTTTTGTAAAACGTAGGTCATGTTTAACTAACCTAATAAGAATTCGTGACAGAGTCACTGAGGTGGTGGATAGAGGAGGATAAATATATATTTTATTCACGGATTTTCAGAAGGAATTTAATAAGGTTCTGCACAGGAGATTGCCAGCTAACATTTTGGTGCATGGAATTGAGTGGCAACCTTATGGCACGGATAGAAAATTGGTTGGGAGGTAGAAAAAAAAATTGGCAGGCAATTAAAAATGGATAGGTGTCGGGTCATCAGATTTTTATATGTGCACTAGTTGATCTCCTGTGGGATTATACATGGGAGTCAAGACAGTCGTCAGATGGAGCAGGGCTAAAGGACAAGTGTATAATTTGAGCAGGGTGTGCAGATATAATTTAATCCCCATTTTAAAGTCATATATTCTGCCCTTATTTATGTGTGATATTTGCTTTAATATCATCTACAATATATTGAAAATCTAGGGGCTGAAAACTTACAAGGCTGACATCCCTGGGGCGAGATGCTTGGCGTTGCCTCACCAAAATTTGGCAGGCACATCTTGGCATTCACCTGCTCCTTTATAAGGGGGCTGAAATTTAACTTGGGTTCTCCTTCTTTCTTTGGGGTTTCAGGCCATAATCCAGGCCTGGCTCCCCAGATGAGACCCAGTTCTGCCATTGGATGGGCTAATATATCTGGTCTCAATCGGTGCACTGTCCCACCAATGGTCCGACAGACCCATGAACCCGGGAACTCCCAGCCTGGGAGTCTCCACCTCTGGCCACACCCGCTTCTACGCCAATGACCTTGTTTGGAGTGGGAGGAGGCTCCACCATTTACAAGGACATCAGAATCTTCCTGGGTATCCGGGTCCCGGTGTAATTTGTATCTCACTGGTATTTCAGCAGGAGTACGACAGAAGGGCAACAGATTTTCAGCTCTTCGTGTCTGCATTTACTTCCTGTCAATCTTTTCCACTACTATATCTGATTAAAACTGTCTATGTAAACTTGTCATGCACACCTTCCTCCCCATGAAGACATCGGATGTAGGTATTGATAATAGAAATATAAAAATAAAGATGGAATGCATGACTTTAAAATTGGGACTGAATTATACCTGTACATCCATACGTGCACATGGAATGGCCAGTATATAAAAATTTACTGATTTTTCCACATTTTCAGTGAAAGTTGGTTGGTTTCTTTTGTAAATGTCACTGCCTGCATTCAAAAATGAATTAGGAGCAGGTGGAAGAGGAGGCCTGGATCCATCCATTCATGGAGGAGGCTGAACACATGGGTCTAGAAATTGGATGATGCTGCACCCGTTTTACAGGCGTAAAAGAGGCATCAAAAGAGGCGTCCAGGGCCCGTGCCTGAAACTGGCGTTAGACCCTTTGCATATGCAAAAGAGGGCCTAACACCTGTTTGATGTCACTTTTATCAAATTGGTTTGCCCTGAAAGCAGCTGATGCAAGGCTTATAGGGACCGCTCTGCCTCCTGCCGATCGCTGCCTCCACCACCCTCCCGATCGTTGCCTTGCCCCCTATCCCGATCGCCCTCCTTCCTCTCCCAGTCACCCCTTCCCTCTCAGAGTCACCCCTCCTGATCATCTTCCCCTCCCCCCCCGCCCCTGATCGCTCTCCCCTCTTAGAGGACCTATCTGGGGGCTGCAGCCAGCGATGGAGCAGCCCGAAATTCAAAAGGTCTTTGCCGGCCAGCAGCCTGGGGGCGCCCAGTAGGCATCTGCAGCTCAAGGGTCTGATGTAAATGAGGCCCGAGGCCCAATATTGGGTAGGTCTCAAGTCTACCTGTTCCGGCATAGGGATTGCTCCCTGCACCAAGTTCACATCGGCAGGAACCAAGTTCCTATGAGATACTGGGAATTGGCAGACATTGGCCTCAGGGGTTTCCTCCTCATGGAAAGCTATAGGATCAGAGGAATTGGGTAAGTTAGGATGCTGGAACTAAGTCTCCAAACAGAGCTTTACATGGCATGATTTGTGCATCATGTTGCTGTAGAGAGAAAAGAATAATAAGCAAAGGATGCTACTAACGCTGGGCTTGGTTAGACCTCTGATCTCCCCCTCCCCTACTCCTTCTGTGGCCTCCAACTTCAGAATTTGGAGGGAGGAAATGGGCAATAGTTGTAAGGGTTGCTTTCTGTCCAAATTTGTTCCCACCTGTTACACGTGTCCTTTTCCAGTAAGCAGATACAAAATGTACATTTGTTATCAAAGTAACAAAAGTGACAGGTAAACAGTGATGAGCAAAATGATTCCGAATGCCTGACTATATCTTTATTTATACAGTTTTGCCATATAAGAAATGAATATCAAGTGTACTAAATTTTGTCTTTTGACAACTGAATTGTTGGAAAAGAGGACTACTTGAGTACTGTGTCCATCTGTTTGTTGTGTTCTGGCCTAGGACAGGTCCTAACTCAAGTCTCACAATTGACATTGTTGAGCCACCTATTGGGGAAGAGAAGCTGAAGTGCTTTCCTATTGCCTTCCTCGTGTTTTTTTTATCTTTGAGCACCTCCTCCTAGGTGGGCTGCAACCAAGGCCATAAGCCCTACCTACCCTTTGCAATGGGGGGGAGGGTGGGGCACCCTAAGGCCCAATATTGGGTGTGCCTCGGGCCTATCCATTCAGGAACGGGGATTGATCCCTGCATCACCCGTGCACCCAAAGATGGGCACGCTCGAATTTCTAGGCTCACATTTTCAAACTCGAATATATTGTAGATTAGTATGATTTTCTGCCAGGTATCAAACAATCTGTGTTTTTTCAGATGGACTGTTGGCACATTTTATAATTTCCCTTGTAAAGCCCGTTGTGGTATTTGCTTTGAAATTTGTCCTTGAATGGTTTGCTTACAACCACCTCCATGATTTGCATTTGTCTGGTCATCACTCCTGTTATAGCTAAATCAGTGTTGCACTGATGAGTGAGCTACTTAACAGCCACCATTAAATGCCCATGGAAAGCATCCATCTTGAATGGAGCATGTTTGCATTGACTCCACACAGATCCTATCCAGTCCTCTAAGAAATCCACTATTATCCAAATCGTTTATCTGGGACGTCAGGTGGAATTTCAACTTTAGGTTATGTTTCCTGCCATCTGCCGTGGCTGCCAGAACTGCTGCTGATTTTGGGTTTTCATTGTCTGTTATTTATAAAGGAAATGCTAGAGGCTCCCTTATATATGGGCTAATATGTAAATACTGTACTTTCAGCAATGTCAAAATGCATGTGGGATTTTTTTTTCTCACCATTTTTGTCCCCTTCTCTCCGAAAGCTGCTCAATCATGTTGGTGTATGATTTACTGGTGGCGGCAGACCTTTGGTACCTTTCTCGTGACCATTCTACTTATACAACTCAAGACAGTGACTGTCAGCTGTGGAGGTCATCACCGCTGAGCTCAACAATTCCTTACCTGCTTACCATATACGTGCAATTTCCAGCAGAGGTCAGTAGATAGTGATCAGGAGTAGAAATCATGGTTGCTTTTCTTGCCACCTTCCTCACCTTACAGGGCCCTATGGCCATCTGTAGCATTCCTACCACTATCATGGTTGAGATCAGCTAACTTAGTAGAGACTGGGGATCTAATCTGCAAACGAGTCCAATTTGGTTCACAGCAGTGCATTCACTGGAGTATCCATTAGGTAAAGGCAAAACCATTATAAAGCGGGCGTTGTGGGGGGGGGGTGGGCAGTAGGGAAAGAGGGAACATGAGGGCTGTTTCTGAGATTTGAACTGGGGAAGAAAAGAACATAAACCATGACAAAATAAATTGGGGAAGTGGGGTAACACATCCCCCTTGACCCCCCCCTCAAATGATCGTATTAATATCATCAGGGGAGCTGCATGATATTTTTAAATGTTAGATGTGAAAAACAATGAAAACAAAAGCAGATGACCTTTTCAGCTTTGCCTTCCTCTGATGAAATCAGAGCAATAGTGAGAAAGGATATTGGCTCAGAAAATCAAGATGTAGAATCAGTCTGGGTGGAGTTAAGAAACACCAAGGGGCAGAAAACACTAGTGGGAGTTGTCTATAGGCCTCCAAACAGTAGTGGTAATGTAGGGGATGGCATCAAAACAGGAAATTAGAGATGCATGTAACAAGGGTACTACAGTAATCATGGGTGACTTTAATGTACGTATAGACTGGCCAAACCAAATTAGCAATAATACTGTGGAGGATGAATTCCTGGAGTATGTATGAAATGGTTTTTTACACCAGTACGTTGAGGAGCCAACCAGGGAACAGGCTATCCTAGATTGGGTATTGTGCAGTGAGAAGGGGTTAATCTTGTTGTGTGGGGTCCTTTCGGGAAGAGTGACCATAACATGATAGAATTCTTCATTAAGATGGAAAGTGAAGTAGTTCAATCCAAAACTAGGGTCCTAAATCTAAACAAAGGAAACTATGAAGGCATGAGGAGTGAGTTGGCTATGATAGATTGGGGAGCTTCATTAAAAGGCATGACAGTGGATAGGCAAGGGCTAATATTTAAGGAACGAATGCATGAATTGCAACACTTATACATTCCTTCTGGCGCAAAAACACAAAAGGAAAAGCAGTGTAACCGTGGCTAACAAAAGAAATTAAGGATAGTATTAGATCCAAAGAGGAGTCATGTAAAGTTGCCAGAAAAAGTAGCAAGTCTGAGGATTGGGAGCAGTTAAGAATTCAGCAAAAAAGCACCAAAATATTGATTAAGAAGGGAAAAATAGAGTATGAGAGCAAACTTGCAAGGAACATAAAAGCAGACTGTAAAAGCTTCTACAAGTATGTAAAAAGAAAAAGATTAGTGAAGACAAATGTAGGTCCCTTACAGTCAGAAACGGGAGAATTTATAATGGGGAACAAGGAAATGGCAGAACAATTAAAGGAATACTTTAGTTCTGTCTTCACGGAGGAGGACACAAATGACTTCCCAGAAATGCTAGGGAACCAAGGGTCTAGTGAGAAGGAGGAATTAAAAGAAATTAGTATTAGTAAAAAAAGTGCTGGAGAAATTAATGGGACTGAAAGCCGATAAATCCCCAGGGCCTGATAATCTGCATCCCAGAGTACTAAAAGAGGTAGCCATGGAAATAGTGGATACATTGGTTGTCATCTTCCAAAATTCTATAGATTATGGAACAGTTCCTGCAGATTGGAGGGTGGTAAATATAACCCCACTATTTAAAAAAGGAGGGAGAGAGAAAACAGGGAACTACAGACCGGTTAGCCTAACATCAGTAGTAGGGAAAATGCTAGAGTCTATTGTAAAGGATGTGATAACAGGACACTTAGAAAATATCAATAGGATTAGACAATGTCAACATGGATTTATGAAAGGGAAATCATGTTTGACAAACCTACTGGAGTTTTTTGAGGATGTAACTGGTAGAATAGATAAGGGGGAACCAGTGGATGTGGTGTATTTGGATTTTCAGAAGGCCTTTGATAAAGTCCCACATAAGAGGTTAGTGTGCAAAATTAAAGCACATGGGATTGGGGGTAATATGGATTGAAAATTGGTTAACAGACGGGAAACAGAGAGTAGGAATAAATGGGTCTTTTTGGGGTGGCAGGCGGTGACTAGTGGGGTACCGCAGGGACCAGTACTTGGGCCCCAGCTATTCACAATATATATCAATGATTTGGATGAGGGAATCAAATGTAATATTTCCAAGTTTGCTGATGACACGAAACTAGGTGGGATTGTGAGTTGTGAGGAGGATGCAAAGAGGCTTCAAGGCGATTTGGACAAGTTGAGTGAGTGGGTAAATACATGGCAGATGCAGTATAACATGGATAAATGTGAAGTTATCCACTTCGGAAGGAAAAACAGAAAGGCAGAGTATTATTTAAATGGTGATCGATTGGGAAATGTTGATGTACAATGGGACCTAGATGCCCTTGTACACTAGCTACTGAAAGCAAACATGCAGGTGCAGCAAGCAGTTAGGAAGGCAAATGGTATGTTGGCCTTCATTGCAAGAGGATTTGAGTACAGGAGCAAGGATGTCTTACTGCAGTTATACAGGACCTGGGTAAGACCACACCTGGAGTATTGTGTGCAGTTTTGGTCTCCTTACCTAAGAAAGGATATACTTGCCATAGAAGGAGTGCAGCGAAGGTTCACCAGACTGATTCCTGGGATGGCAGGACTGTCGTATGAGGAGAGGTTGGGTCGATTAGGCCTATATTCACTAGAGTTTAGAAGAATGAGAGGGGATTTCATTGAAACATATAAAATTCTGACAGGGCTAGACAGACTGGATGCAGGGAGGATGCTTCCCCTGGCTGGGGGAGGGGTCTAGATTGAGGGGTCACAGTCTCAGGTTAAGGAGTAGGACATTTAGGACTGAGATGAGGAGAAATTTCTTCACTCAGAGAGTGGTGAACCTGTGGAATTCTCTACCACAGTGGGCTGTGGAGGCCAAGTCACTGAATATATTTAAGAAGGAGATAGATAGATTTCTGGACACGGAAGGCATCAAGGGGTACGGGGAGAGAGAGGGAATATGGAATTGAGATAAAGGATCATCCATGATCATATTGAATGGCGGAGCAGGCTCAAGGGGCTGAATGGCCTACTCCTGCTCCTATTTTCTATGTTTTATACAGATCCTTTAAGGAACTGCACACAATGTAGAAAATTCATTACAGCTGAATTTTAATAGGGCGCTGCTTTTTGTACAGTAATTATTTTTGCTATTCATTGAAACTGTTCTCTGTTGAAGCAGCATTTATACTATTTTAAAACATACATGTATTCACCTTGGCCCACAAATGCCTGAGTCAAAGGCACTGACTTTTTGAAGATCTGGGCCCTGCCAGGCAAACATTCTGATGGAATAAGTAAGGTGCAAAAAAGGGATTAATAAGTTTAGCAACATGACAGTTTGATGATAAGAGACTAGCCAGTAAAAATGAAGTGGAAAATCAATTGATTTATGATTTTGAAATGTAAATCCATGAGCGTATAGGAGAGCTTACTTAAGAGATAACTGAGGCATGGAAGATTACTCATCTTAATAAAATTGTCTCAGAGAAGGAGTATAAACCATTGGTCTAGGGTTTATTTAATTGATTCAAAATGAAACAGATAGCTTGCCTGAAAAGGACAGTTTAGATTCAGTAACTTGTATTTGATACCAGATAGGAGTCAGGGAATTGGAACACTGAGGATAATGAGGAATAATAGGAATCAGTTAGAAGAACCATGGACGTGTCCCAAATAATTTTGGTTTTATAAAGAAAAAGTATGATTAATAGCTTAGGTAAGTGAGAAATAATGATAAGATTTTAGTACTAGAAAGTCAGGACTGTAAAAAGATAAGTTTATTTATGAGAAAGAAATTAAAAGTAAAGTTTTAAAAAAATTATAAGATTATTGTGTATTATTTTTATAAATATCGCAGTTGCAATTTTGCTACATCTAGTAAAGAAGAAAGAGAAACAACTTGCATTTATTTGGTGCCTTCCATGTTCTCAGGACATCCCAAAGTGCTTCACAGTTAATGAAATATTTTTCAAGTGTAGTTCATTGTTATAATGTGGACAAATGCAACAGCCAATCTGGGCACAGCAAGGTCCCACATACACAGCAACAAGATAAATGACCAGATAATCTGTTTTGTGGTGTTGGTTGAGGGATAAATGTTGGCCAGGGCTCCCCTGCACTTCTATGAATAATGCTACGGGACCTTTTATGTCCACCTGGTTCAACATCTCATCCGAAAGTCAGCACCTCCGACAAAGTACCATTAATACATAGAGGGACTCTTTGTTCGTGGTGTGCAAGTTTGACATCCTTTTAGCACTGATACTAATGGAGAGATTTTCCATTTTGGTGCTCCTGCTGCACGTCGGAACACACACTGGGAAACTCCGTCCCCCAGCCAGCGGTTTTCCATCTATGGGACGGAAAATCATGGGCTACGGGTGCACAATTCCTGTCTAAAATACCTATTATAGATAAAATAATACAGACCTCCACATACTGATCCTTCTTCAGCTCACCTAAATAGTATTCAATGGCGGTGGACCTTCTTCACGTTTCAGGTATATCCTTACTTTTCTCATAGTTGACTTTATAAGCAGTGTAGATGTCAAAAGGGTAAATTCAATGTTCCGATGCTACCATCAGGAGCGGACTGAACCTCTGATTCTCCGAATTGTTCTCCATTTGAGTGTGGCATTGATGAATTAACTCTAAACTCTCTGTCTTTAAGAGGATAGACATGGAGGCTAGTAGATCAGTGTTAGCTTGGCTTAGTTGGTAGCACTCTAGTCTCTGAGTCGGAAGGTTGTGCGTTTGAGTCCCACTCCAGAACTTTAGCGCATAATCTAGGCTGACACTTCAGTGCAGTACTGAGGGTGTGCTGCATTGTCAGAGGTGCCATCTTTTAGGTGAGATGTTAAATTGAAACCTCATCTGCCAGTTCAGGGGGGCACAAACGATTCTGTGACGCTATTTCAAGAAGAGCTGGGAGTTCTTCCAGTGTCCTGGCAACATTCCTTCCTTAACCAACACCATGTAAACCAGTTTACTTGGTGAATCATCTTACTTGTTGTCTGTGGGACCCAGCTGCGTGCAAATTGGCTGCCACATTTATCTACATCACAGCGATTGCCGTTCAAAAATAAATAATTGAATGTGAAGAGCTTTGGGACGTCCTGAGGATGCAAAATATAAATATAAATGCAAGCACTTTCTTTGATTGTTGACTTTATTTTCTTAAGGTAATTATCCTACAGAAATCTTTGGAAGAGTAGCAGATGGATTGTAGAATATTAAATCAAAATCAGTAATGGACTCATTTAAAGAGGTTCTGACCTCCACTCGGCATCTCCCCACAATGGCACTGCTGAAACCAGGAGCTAGCTGTGGGGAATTGTGCTGAAAATATGTGTTCCACTCCACTGAGACAATAGTGTGTTGAAGATCCAACATGGTGCAGCAGCCTGCTGTAAGTAATTATATAGTTTTAATATTTGACAGTTCTAGAAATTTCCTCATGAAGTCAGCACCCTAATGGCTTAGTGAGTGGATTAAACGCCTGGTGTGGCACTGACCCATATAGACAGATTTGATTGCTAGTCTCTGCTGAGAGGGCTGATCACAATGTGGTTGGCCATTGTGCTCTTGGGCTAGGAAGGGGAATGAAAATTAGCCAGGGTCACTGCTACTCTGTGACCCCCGCTGAAAATTGCTGGTGTATGGATACTTAGTCAGCTGTGCCTTCAGCTGTCTAGGCTCTGGAATTTCCTCCTGTAACTTCCATTTGGTTGCAGACTAAATGAGTGGCTTTGATTTCTTTTGGTCCCTTTACCCGTGTATTTAATTTATATATTTTTTAAAAGATCAGGATGATGGTAGGTAACATAGATTAGAGCTGGCTGTGTGGGGTTTAGTATTTTTGGGAGGATTTTGAGGTGTAGCTGCAATTATGGGGATTGCTCTACCTTAATAACATTTTGGTTCTGTAAATGAGCAAGGTTTGAAAGTGCCTTTGGATTTATGAATGCAAGTGGTAATGTTCCAGATAACACTAGGTGAGAGAATTACACAGGCAGGAGAAGCAGTGTGTGAAACTTTGCCATTGTGGAGCCACTAGTCTGCTGTTTATCCCCTAAATGTGACTTCCTTTTGTGTGTAAAGTGCTGAGATGTAAAAGCAGCCAGCAAAAAGAGCTGGTTATGGGCCTGTTGCTTTGTAATGTGCTTTTGCGAAGATTTTTGCATAGAAATACTCAGTGCTTTCCTCATCATGGAAACAATTCTAAGATAATTCTTAGTTATCTTAGAATTAACAATTCTAAGACAGTTCTGGGCACTGCACTTAAAGATGTGAAGGCCTTGGAGTGCAGAAAAGATTTACTAGAATGATTCCAAGGATGAGGGACTTTAGTTATGTGGATAGACTGGAGAATCTGGGGTGGTTTTCCTTGGAACAGAGAAGGTTGAGAGGAGATTTGATAGAGGTATTCAAAATCATGAAGGGTCTAGACAGAGTAGATAGAGAGAAACTGTTCCCATTGGTGGAAGGGTCAAGAACCAGAGGAAATAGATTTAAGGTGATTGGCAAAAGAACCAAAGGTGATATGGGGAAAAACCTTTACACAGCGAGTGGTTAGGATCTGGAATGCACTGCCAGGTGGGATGGTGGAGGCAGATTTAATCATGGCTTTCAAAAGGGAACTGGATAAGTACTCGAATGGAAAAAAAAATTGGGGGCTAAGGGGATAGGGTGGAGGAGTGGGACTAGCTGGATTGCTCTTGCATAGAGCTGGCAAGGACTCGATGGGCCAAATGGCCTCCTTCCATGCTGTAACCTTTCTATCAGGTGAGGACTGGATCAGGATCGTCTGTTCTCCCCACAGTTCAGCAGCTTGCCAGCACTCACTCTGTACATTCATTCATACACAAAGAATGGCCGTTTGGCTGAGGGCTGTCAGTACTTGATGGAGTCTTATTGCAGTGTGAGTCACAACGCTCGGGAGAAAAAGGAACAAAGGAAATTTTACAAAAAAACAACTTTATTAACCACCAAGATTTAGGACTTTCAGAGGTACAAGCTGTAACATACCGAACTGCAACTTTATTGCATTATATAGTAGTTAAAGGATAGTGTGCTGACTATTTGCTCCTATGGTACAATGATATCATTAGAACACAATAAGATTAGAACACAGATGGCATGCTATTTCTTTAATCTTTTTATTTCTCTCTATTAAATCATGATTGTCCTGGTGTAATATGAATAGACCTACCTGAAATTTCCCTGTATAATTTACTGCTTTTCCATATTAGATAAATGTTAGGCATACAGTCCCACTGGGGACCTGTTGTACAAGAAAATGGCCTTTCTCATATTTAAAGCACATCTGTTACCTCTTCTGCAAAAAATGGCAGATGCTACCAAAATTCTACTGCAATTATATTGATTTATATAGATCATACACGGCTCCCTTTTACAATGTTGACTATTAAAGGCCATTTCTTTTTTCTCTAGTGCAGCCATATCTGACATGATAAAGTGTATTTATTGCAGTTCTAGGAATCTGTTTTTCAACAAATGTATGCTCGTATAGGGCAGCTGTTAGTTAGAATGGGCACACGGTCCCAAGGAACCGTTTTGCTAATCAAACTGCAGTTCAGTAACTATAATCCTCCAGTGATTAAATAGAAATATTTCCTGGATTAGCAAAATAGGAATCACATTATTATAAGATTTGGAATGCTGTGTCAAAGTGACAGAAATAAAAAAAAACAAGGGATTGCAAAGAAGTTGATTTACCTGAATTGCACAGCAACATTCAATCTGAAATATAGATACTGATATTTAGCATCTTGCAGGGTTATACATTAAAATCTTAATCACAGTTATTTGATGTTTGCCTAAATCTGTAAAACTAATCTCAAAGAAAATAAAGATATAATCTTCTAAAATTGTACCTTTTCCAACATTTAATTTTAAATGCAGAGGTCTTTTTCTGAGTGTGTCCTGTGGGGCAAGTACCTTGCTCACCACCAGTGCATAGCAGTAAACCGCAGATATGCTGCCTGTGATTTTCCAACCATTGAAATCCATGGATGGAAAATTTCAGACAGCCTGCCCGCGATTTTCTAATCTGTGCTGGCACGGTCAGGTTCCCTCCCTAAATCTCTCTGCTTCTCTGTCTCCCTCTCCTCATTTAAGGCCCTCCTTTAAACCAAGCTTTTGGTCACCCCTCCTAACAGCTCCTTCTTTGGCTCGATGTCTATTGTTGTCTGATTACGCCTCAGTGAAGCACGTTAAAGGCTCTATATAAATGCAAGTTGTTGTTGCCTGCTGTCAGCACATAGCCATTGCATTTCAATCCTGGTAACACAAACAATTTTGAAAAAAATTGGTTATTTCATTGTTTGATTAATTAATTACGTATCAGCTCATTTTGATGAGCCTTATCTGATTACCTCAACCAAATAAGGTAACAAGCTGAGTTGGTTTAATTAAGGTTTGGACAATTGATGTAGTGTATTTTGCTCTTGTAGTTTATAGCAAAGCAATGTGATTTCCCGCTTTAGAGTTACTGACTTAGTCACTAAGGCGGGAGGAGAGCCAGAAGATCTATATATAGTTTTTGTCGCAGTGAGGCTGTGTGCAAGTAGTGGTGACCTTTTTGCAATGCGGTGACATCTTTTGATCATGAATTATGTCATCATGTTGCCCTGCTTCGCATACCCAGAAAAATAAAGCTCGCCAAGAACTTTTCAATAAAGATAATGCTTCCTTAAAAATCAACAAACTGTAGATTTAAACAGCAAGTTTACAAAAGCACCTCAAAAGATTCCGCCTGTCCAATTAAAGAGAGTGAAATAGATTTAAATTTGGTCCAACATTTCATTCTGTTGAAAGTTTATACATTTTTTATGATTAAACAATAAACTTCTCAGGAGAACCTTGCATGATCGCTGCACATTTTTTAAATTATTAACTAAGTTCAACTGGTAAGATTAGATTTGCTGCAATAGGTAGCAGAATGTACTGGTGCTCGCTGACATTAATCTGAACAGTGATCACTTGCAATTTATTTTACTGTCAAGACACATTTAAGGGAAAAGTTTTATTTTGTAATTTGTAACTTTAGGCTTGCAGTGCAAAAAGAAAAGTAATAAGTATTATGAGACCTTTTATTATTTTTCACTGGCTCGATGTCCCCCAGTGCATTGATTACAAATCCTTTGTAGGGAATTTTAACTCTCTCCGCCTGGCTGAAGCTGGGTTGAATGGGAGTTAAAATCGAGCAGCTCTACTTGGCGCTCCAGTCCCGCCCTGCAGCAGGTTGTAACCCGCTATTTTTGCGAGTGTCTGGGGCGGGCACCCCACTCAGTAAAACCCGTGGGGGAAGAAGCGGAGGTCGTAAAAGGTAAGTTTTGAACTTATCCTTGTGGGGCCAGGAGGATCAGGAGTTCTCCACCGGACCCCACAAGGAAGGTCTGGGCCTCTATTGTCGCGGGCTCCCCCCTCTCCCCCCCAACTCCCCCGTTCCCACTCTGCCGACACTCCCTCCCAGGGTCTTAGCTGAGTGCCAGCGGAAGGCCTCAGGGTTGCCCAATCTTCACCTATTGGCAGCCTGCCAGCTGCCTCTTTACACCCGTTTCAGGTGGGCAGCTGGCTGGTGGGATGTAAATGAAGCCTGGCAGTTAATATTGGCTGGGCCTTCCACGGAGCCTCCCAGGCGGAGCTTGCTACCAGCTGCTCGCCAGGGAGTTAAATTCCATCCTCTTGTCGTTACTTACAAATCCCTCCATGGTGTCGCTCCATCCCACCTCTGCCATCTCCAACACCACTAGAGCCCAGCTTGCACTTCTGCTCCCTTGACTCTTGCTACCGTACATCTCTCCTCCCCTAACACATCCTTCATTCGCAGAAGGTCCCATGCCTGCTAAATAACTGGACAAGAGCTTCCTCATAAGAAATGAACTGTTGTTATGTCTGGGGCTCCACCAGCTATTGCTTACTGCAATCTTAGGTTTAATAGCTCAACATGCATATAACTAAGAGCAGTGGGGATAGAAACAGTATGGCTTGGCCCATGAAAATGATTTCTTGTGGTACATTCTATTTGCAATTATGGCATGTATAAGGTAATTTCCATAACCTACTATTTCACTTCTAGTACCTTACTTTCTATATCCTTGCTAACATTTCTCTGTGCAAGTTTCTGATTTTGCACAAATCTTTAAGAACTCCTGTCTTCATATCTAAATATATCTCGCACTACTGCTTTATAGTCATATTCATACCTTGCCTTTGTGCCCCTTTTTCCAAGTTGTGCGGCTTCTGCCTTCCAGATCCTTCAAGTTCTTGACACCACTTCCTGCGATCCTTACTGGGGACTCTCCTCCCCTACCACAAATCTGCTTTCATCACTCTAGTCCAGCTTGGCCTTCAGTGCCTTCAGTACCTGGTCTGTAAAATGAGGCATTTAGATTTAGTGATCTATTTCTTACAAAAATGGTGCATTCAACAGTCAAATGAACAGCCATTTGATGTGTGTATGGCTTTAGTGACATATTAGTTGTTTAATAAATGTTAAGGATTATTATTGCAGGTGTATTGTGTTCTTTTCTGGTAATGTAATTGCATCTTTTGAAATCATATGTTTCTAGACTGTGCATTCCTGTGATTTTGTTAGCAGGTCATAAAGTCCTCCTCTCTTTTTGAACAGAGGAAAATAAGGCAGTTAGATGTGCCAAGTTGAATTGAGTAGAATTTGTTCCTTCACTGTAATCTATTAAATATTGTAAATGTAGTAAATATTTTAAAGGACCAGTAGCATTAGGCAGCTCCAAAGCTGGAACTAAGAACAGCAGGTAGGAAGCCCAGAGCAATGTATTTAAATTAGAATTTATTTTTGGATGGCTGTGTTTAATTTAATTTTAATTTATTTTAAAAAGTCAATCCACACAATGCCCTTTTGACCAAGTCCCACAAATATTGTTCTAATCTTTCCTATATAGGTGCATTGACTGCTGTAAGCAATTACTATATTTCAGTTTGCTTGGCCAGATTTAACTGTATTATCTAGGTCAGAGCCTCAACATTACGATTGTGATTAAATCTGTCTCCCGTCTTCTACATCAGAAGGTCTTTCTATCCCATTCAATTTAGGTATTGTGTATCAGGTTGTTAAATTAAATGTTGTTTTCTGACAGTACTCAGGCCTGTAGATCTGCTTTCAAAGTAAGCTAAGTGTTTTAGGATTATTCCGAATAAAATTAATCTCTAATTCTCATTTGTCTGTTGGTTTAGAATGACTCCTGAGAACTGATTTTAACCTCCCGCTATTAATATCCAGGTAGTCTCCGATCACAAAAACAGGATCATGCAAGTTTGTGTAAGGTACCCAGGCAGCTGTCATGATGCATTCATCTTGTGACAGTCAAACATCCCCCTAATATTCCAATCTTCCAGGAACATGACAGGATGGCTGTTTGGGACAAGGGATAGCCCCTATAGATGTGGCTCTTGACACTCCTTTGCATCCCCACCAAGCCTGAGCAATGCAGGTATAATCAAAGTCAGGATCATTATTGAGTGCAGTACAGGGCTTCTGAAGCAGTGGTTCAGGTGTCTCGACAAGTCGGGGTTGCGGGGGGGGGGGGGGGGTGTGGTTCCCTATAATATGCCCCAGAAAGAGTTTCCTACATCATAGTGGTATGCTGCATCTTGCACAACCTAACAATATGGAAAGGCTTGTGTTTGAAGGAGGCAGAGCAACAGCAGCAGTGCTCATCAGACAAGGAAGACCAGGGTGAAGGCAAGGAAGCAGCAGAAGAAGGAGGGCCACCTCAACACCTTGCAGCAAGAGACGTGAGCGATGAGTTAGCTGCTCAGTGATTCTGGTAACCTTTGCATTAACAGTCCTTGATACATCCTTCACCCCTCCCGTAATCTTGCATTAAAGAATTTGAAACCATTCAGACAACTTCTACATCAATGACATACTGACAATGCAGAATCAGAAACTGCTATAAAACCACATTGCAGACCAAAGTTTCAAATGTGATAAAACGGATGCATTTAATTCCCAACACAATAATTGCCCGCTCTTGGTGCTCTTGTGAAGTCATTAAACCTCATCCTACACTGAAGCCAAGTCCTGGGGATGTGCTGTTGGCACTGACCCTGTCAGCCACCTCTGCCCAGGCTTGCTGCATAGTAGCCCTGGGGATGCTCCTGCAGGTGTTGAGGAACAGTAGCTCCGTCCTTGCCCTGTCCTCCTCCACCAGGACCTCCAGGGAAGCATCAGAAAATCTGGGGGCGGCCTTTTGAGTTATTAGTCATCTTTTTCAGTCACTGCTGGACTCAAGTGTTTAATGAAACAGAATTATTAGATGAGTTGAAGTAGCTCTGTGGCCATGCATAAAAAAAACTAATGGTAGACATTTATAATGCAAAATACTTTAGAGTTTTAGGAGTCAATAAATATGTTATTTGGAAGCAGTGAACATTTATATAGGATTTATATAGGGACCAATATTCTCATTCTGAGTGATGTACAAAGTGGCTGTAAATTTGCTGCTGCTTTCTCAAGAAAATCAAAGATTTTTTCATCTTTTCACACAAAAGAATTTGGGTAGAGGCTGAGTGCGTGGCATCTCAGTGATCGTCTTACAGTGGCACGGCTCTTATTTATAACCTCTATTCACAATGGTGCGATACCTCGAGCTAGGTTTTGCTCTACCTCAGTGTCCTGCCATTTCAGAAGCCAGCTATATATTGCTCTACTTCAGCTGCTAAGGACTGCTAAAAGTAAAAAGCTACAGGTAAAATAAGACCTGGGGGTAAAATTGAATACGGCCTAAATCCGGGTGCGGGCAACCTGCGATTAACCTGTGCCCGGTGCTTCCGATGCAGGCAGCATGAGACATTTGTGCTGCCCGGTCATTTGCCTCGTTGAAGCGCAGCAATCAGGCCTTGCACCAGGTTTGCACTTCTCACCAGCAAGGGGGGGCCCAAATATTGCGTGATTTGCTCGCACCTCTTAAAGGCAGGCTGCACCTGTTAAAGGCAGCATGCACCTCTTAAAGGCAGGCCGCACTTCTAATTTGCAAAAAGTAAGATATGGGTCCGCACAGAGTCTGAACGGAGATCAGACATCGCACATGTAAATCACAGCTACAGGTCCCATCCCTACGTTAACAAAGTGTTGAGTTATATTAAAACATTGAATAAAGGTTGTGCACTATTAAATCCCACATCCTCCAATCTGCACGCCAGACTTCACCAATCTGCCAATCTGAGTTTGTACCTGGCCTGTAAGAGTGTATGCACCAAGATTCTCTGCTGATGCACTAGAGGTCTTGGTGCAAGAAGTAGACAGAAGGAGGAGCATCCTATATCCGCAGGAGGGGCAAGAGGCCATCCAGACGTAGGCGCAAAAGTAGGGGATGCAGTCAATGCCAGGCGCATACCACCATGAACACGGATGCAGTGCAGGAAGAGGTTCAATGCTTTGACATGAGTGGTCAAGGTGAGTGAGGCGAACTGTCAAGTGGCATCTCCTACCAACAGCTGCATCCACTGCTCCACGCACCACACCCCCCCATCACCCACATACCAACAAACTCTTTCAATCAGTACTCAACTCTTCCAATCAGATGCTTGCTCTCACCCTCAACACATTACCACTGTTGCAAGTTGCACACCCACAACTCACAGGTCACACACACACTGACAGCTATTCAACCATGACAGGCACATCACCCAGATATCCTGCAGGACACTTCTCGCTTTCTTGCAGGAGAAGGTGGCGCGTAACAGGAGGCCGCAAGTGGCAGTGGCATTTAGCCCCTCGAGCCTATTCCTCCGTTCAATGAGATCATGGTTGATCTGTGACCTAACACCATATGCCTGCCTTAGTCCCATATATGTAACAAGGGTAATACAGTAATCATGGGTGACTTCAATCCACATATAGACTGGCCAAACCAAATTAGCAATAATACTGTGGAGGATGAATTCCTGGAGTGTGTATGAGATGTTTTTTTAGGCCAGTACATTGAGGAGCCAACCAGGGAACAGGCTATCCTAGATTGGGTATTGTGCAATGAGAAGGGGTTAATTAATAATCTTGTTGTGCGGGGTCCTTTAGGGAAGAGTGACCATAACATGATAGAATTCTTCTTTAAGATGGAAAGTGAAGTAGTCCAATCTGAAATTAGGGTCCTAAATCTAAACAAAGTAAACTACGAAGGTATGAGGAGTGAGTTGGCTATGATAAATTGGGAAGCTTCATTAAAAGGCATGACAGTGGATAGGCAATGGCCAACATTTAAGGAACGAATGCATGAATTGCTATAGTTATACATTCCTTTCTGGCGCAAAAACAGAAAAGGAAAAGCAGCGTAACCGTAGCTAACAAAAGAAATTAAGGATAGTATTAGGTCGAAAAAGGAGTCATGTAAAGTTGCCAGAAAAAGTAGCAAGTCTGAGGATTGGGAGCCGTTAAGAATTCAACAAGAAAGGACCAAGAGATTGATTAAGAAGGGAAAAATAGAGTAGGAGAGTAAACTTGCAAGGAACATAAAAGCAGACTGTAAAAGCTTCTACAAGTATGTAAAAAGAAAAAGATTAGTGAAGACAAATGTAGGTCTCTTACAGTCAGGAACTGGAGAATTTATAAAGGAGAACAAGGAAATGGCAGAGCAATTAAACAAATACTTTGGTTATGTCTTCACGGAAAATGACTTCCCAGAAATGCTAGGGAACCAAGGGTCTAGTGAGAAGGAGAAATTAAAGGAAATTAGTATTAGTAAAAAAAGTGCTGGAGAAATTATTGGGACTGAAAGCTGATAAATCCCCAGGGCCTGATAATCTGCATCCCAGAGTACTAAAAGAGGTAGCCATGGAAATAGTGGATGCATTGATTGTCATCTTCCAAAATTCTATAGATTATGGAACAGTTCCTGCAGATTGGAGAGTGGCAAATGTAATCCCACTATTTAAAAAAGGAGGGAGAGAGAAAACAGGGAACTACAGACGGTTAGCCTAACATCAGTACTAGGGAAAATGCTAGAGTCTATTATAAAGGATGTGATAACAGGACACTTAGAAAATATCAATGGGATCAGACAAAGTCAACATGGATTTATGAAAGGGAAATCATGTTTGACAAACCTACTGGAGTTTTTTGAGGATGTAACTGGTAGAATAGATACGGGGGAACCAGTGGATGTGGTGTATTTGTAATTTCAGAAGGCCTTTGATAAAATCCCACATAAGGGGTTAGTGTGCAAAATTAAAGCACATGGGATTGGGGGTAATATACTGGCATGGATTGAAAATTGGTTAACAGACAGGAAACAGAGAGTAGGAATAAATGGGTCTTTTTCGGGGTGGCAGGCAGTGACTAGTGGGGTACCGCAGGGATCAGTACTTGGGCCCCAGCAATTCACAATATATATCAATGATTTGGATGAGGGAACCAAATGTAATATTTCCAAATTTGCTGATGACACAAAACTAGGTGGGATCGTGAGTTGTGAGGAGGATGCAAACAGGCTTCAAGGCGATTTAGACAAGTTGAGTGAGTGAGTAAATACATGGCAGATGCAGTATAACGTGGATAAATGTGAAGTTATCCACTTCGGAAGGAAACACAGAAAGGCAGAGTATTATTTAAATGGTGATCGATTGGGAAATGTTGATGTACAAAGGGACCTGGGTGTCCTTGTACACCAATCACTGAAAGCAAACATGCAGGTGCAGCAAGCAGTTAGGAAGGCAAATGATATGTTAGCCTTCATTGCAAGAGGATTTGAGTACAGGAGCAAGGATATCTTACTGCAGTTATACAGGTACTTGGTGTGACCACACCTGGAGTATTGTGTGCATTTTGGTCTCCTTACCTAAGAAAGGATATACTTGCCATAGAAGGAGTGCAGTGAAGGTTCACCAGACTGATTCCTGGGATGGCAGGACTGTCGTATGAGGAGAGATTGGGTCGACTCGGCCTGTATTCACTCGAGTTTAGAAGAATGAGAGAGGATCCTATTGAAACATATAAAATTCTGACAGGGCTAGACAGACTGGAAGCAAGGGGGATGTTTCCCCTGGCTGAGGGGTCCAGAATGAGGGGTCACAGTCTCAGGATACGGGGTAGGACATTTAGGACTGAGATGAGGAGAAATTTCTTCACTCAGAGAGTGGTGAACCTGTAGAATTCTCTACCACAGAAGGCTGTGGAGGCCAAGTCACTGAATATATTTAAGAAGGAACTAGATAGATTTCTAGACACAAAAGGCATTAAGTGGTATGGGGAGAGAGCGGGAATATGGTATTGAGGTAGAGGATCAGCCATGATCATATTGAATGGCAGAGCAGGCTCGAGAGGCCGAATGGCCTATTGCTGCTCCTATTTTCTATGTTTCTATGTTTCTATCACTTAATACCCTTGGTTCACAGAAATCTATCAATCTCTTATTTAAAATTCACAATTGAGCTCGCATCAACTGCCATTTGCAGAATAGTGTTCCAAACTTCTCCCACCCTTTGCGTGTCGAAGCATTTCCTAACTTCACATCTGCAAGTAAATGTTAGGCTATGTTCCCTCGTCCTAGTATTCAAGTATTGGAGACTTCCAAAAACAGGTACGAATGCATCAGCAGCCAAAATCAATAATCCATCAACTAACCTGTAAATCCTGCATGGTCCCTTTAAATAGCGCTGGTTGGGGGTCCTCCGGGCCATCTATGACAATGCATTGTGTGGAGCGTTAAGTGCCAAAATGGTGTCTATCACTTTAAATCAGCATTGCACACTGATCTAACGTATATTCTCCCTTCTTTACATGCTGCCGGCATTCGTTATCTGTGTGTGCACGGAACCCTTTACCAAGATGGCGCACTTAACGTTAGAAGCATGCGCGCACATCTCGGACGCCATTTTGGATCTTCGGGAGGCCGTGTGGCGCCAAAATAATGGGCGCTATACGACCGAATTTCTAGCCTCTACTATTTAATACCTTTCCATTTGTACCAAACAACATCTTGCATCTATATAATGCCTTTAACATAAAAATATCCCAACTTCACCGAGGCATAATTTAAAAAATAGATACCGAGCCGCACAAGGCGGGATCAGTGATGGGGCCTCAACTATTTACAATCTATATCAATGACTTGGATGAAGGGACCCAATGTATGGTTGCTAAATTTGCTGATGACACAAAGGTAGGTAGAAAAGTAAGTTGTGAAGAGGACATAAGGGGCCCGATGTTACCAGGGCTGCGGGTTCTCGGCGGGGGGGCCCACGCCCGGCGAAATCAGTCAGCCACCCGCGCGATCGTAGCCCAATTGGAGCCACTCGGGCGGGCTGCGGATGCGCAGTAAGATCTGTCAGCTGGAGGAGCTCTATTTAAAGGGGCAGTCCTCCACTGACATGCTGCTACAAACAGAAAAAATTACAGCATGGAGCAGCCCAGGGGGAAGGCTGCTCCCAGTTTAATGATGCCTCACTCCAGGTATCAATACATGGGGTGAGGAGGAGGGGGAGGACAGAGATCGTCCCCCCGGCAGGCGGGAGGAAGCGGCCTGCCTCTGCCACCAGGAAGGCCTGGCTTGAGGTGGCAGAGGAGGTCACCAGCACCACCAACATATCGCCCACCTGCATACAGTGCAGGAGGCGCTCCAATGACCTCAGTAGGTCAGCCGAAGTGAGTACACTTACTCTTTCCCCTACACTCCGTCTGCCACATCACTGCCCCCACCCCACATCTCCTTCTGCACAGCCAACACTACTCTGTCACATTACCCCTCATACCCACTCAAACCTCATCCTCATCTTACCTGCACCTACTCACCTCGCCAGTACTCATCCCACCACTACCACTCAACCCAATCCTCATACAATCTCATGGCTCTCTCTCATACTCACCCTCTCGTGCATCTCTTTCACGGTCAGCCTCACTCAACCTGCCACTACCTGTGCTGCAGCCACAGGGCATGCATCACATATGTGCAGTAGGCAGCGTAAGGCAAACGTGTCGTGAGCATGAAGGGGATGCACAAGGGTGTTTGAGGGTTTGTCATGGTTGTTACTTATATTGAATTTCTGACCAACTCACATTACATATTATACTGGCACCACTACTGCCATGTCTTCGCGAATCTTGTCTGGTTTGTGCAATAATGCCCGCTCCTGAGGATCACTATGAAGACCCACAACTGATGCCACCCATTGTGTCACTGCAGAGTGGGTGTAGGTGTATTTGCAGGGCTCTTTTGTGCAGACGGCTGAGAGACGTTGGCGATGTCCCTGGTTGCACCCTAGAAGGATGCGGAGGAGAAGTTGTTGAGGGCAGTGGTGACTTTGACAGCAACAGGTAAGAAGATGGTGCTCGGGCCAGCCAGGAGCAGCTTGGCATGAAGGAGGCTGCAGATGTCCACGACTACATGTCGAGTGACTCTGAGCCTCCATGTGCACTGCTGCTCAGAGAGGTCCAGGAAGCTGAGCCTCGGTCTGTGGACCCTGTGGCGAGGGTAGTGCCCTCTGCGACGCATCTCTCTCTGCGGTTGCCCTCCCTCCTGCTGTACAGGTGGATGTGTCACAGCACTCTGTTGTGGAGCTCCACGTGTCAGAGGTGGACGGCGTGGATGGCGAGGCTGGTGAGGCTGGTGATGCTGTTCGCCCTCCGAGGAAGTCATGACTGCAGCTACGCTGGCCCCCATCCGGAAGATGTACATCTGAGGGGGTCCGCAAGGTAGGTACATGTCTCTGGACCCCGGGGTAAGTGTGCAAGTTGGTGACTTTGATTGTCAGGAGGAGGGTGGTGGAGGCCAAACTTTGTCCCAAGTGACAGAGTGGCCTCCTGCAATGAGTGAGGGTCTCTCCCCCCCACCTGTCAAATGGACCTTTGCAGCTGCCACAGGCTGACAGCTGCAACAGGTCCATTTGAACTGGGATTGTTTCCCCCAGTGTGGGAAACAGTCCCAGTTTGCTCTAAAATCCCACCCCTCCTCACATAATCCCTTAATCAGGTCAGTTAATGACCTGAACAAGCAAAATAAATAGCTTCAAGTGGCATCCCGCTGGCTTTAATTGCCTGCGGGATTCCCACCAGCGGGGGCTGCGCGCGCACGCCGGCGTGTCAGTGGGGAACCCGGAAGTGGGCGGGTTGGAGTCGGGCTCCCGACCCACTCCGGGATTCTCCGATTTTCGGAGCCCCCCCGCCAGGAAGGCACCCGATAGCGGGTGCTAAAATGACGCCCAAGGAGTCTGCAAAGGGATATAGATAGGTTAAGTGAGTGGGCAAAAATTTGGCAGACGGAGTATAATGTGGGAAAATGTGATCTTGTCCACTTTAGCAAGAGGAATAGAAAAGCAGTATATTATTTAAATGGAGAGAGATTGCAGAACTCTGGGTACAGCGGGATCTGGGTGTCCTAGTACATGAATCACAAAAAGTTAGTATGCAGGTACAGCAAGTGATTAGGAAGGCAAATGGAATGTTGTCATTTATTGCAAGGGGAATGGAATATAAAAGTCGAGATGTTTTGCTACAGTTGTGCAGGGCATTGGTTAGACCACATCTAGAATACTGTGCAGTTTTGGTCTCCTTATTTCAGAAAGGACATAGTTGCTTTGGAGGCAGTTCAGAGAAGGTTCACTCGACTGATTCCTTGGATGAGGGGTTTATCTTATGAGGAAAGGTTGGACAAGTTGGGCCTGTATACATTGGAGTTTAGAAGAATGAGAGGTGATCTTATTGAAACATATAAGATCCTGAGGGGACTTGAAGGGGTAGATGCTGAGAGGATGTTTCCCCTTGTGGGAGAGATTAGAACTATGGGTCACAGTTTAAAAATAAGGGGTCTCCTATTTAAGATGGAGATGAGGGGAATTTTTTTCTCTCAGAGGGTCATGAGTCTGTGGAACTCCCTCCCCCAGAGAGCGGTGGAGTTAGGGTCATTGAATATTTTTAAGGTTGAGTTAGATAGATTCCTGATTAACAAGGGAGTCAAAGGTTATAGTAGGTGGATGAGAAAGTAGGGTTGAGGTCACAATCAGATCAGCCATGATCTTATCAAATGGCAGAGCAGGTTCAAGGGGCCGAATGGCCTACTCCTGCTCTTAATTCGTAGGTTCGTATTTCCGTATTAGGAGGGGTGTCCAAAAAGCTTGGTCAAGTTTGTGGGTTTTAAGGAGGGTTTTAAAGGAAGAGAGGGAGGTGAAAAGGTGGAGGGATTTAGGGAAGGAATTCCAGAGCATGGGGCCTAGGTAGCTGAAAGTACGGTTGCCAGTGGCAGGGTGAAAGGAGGGAGGAGGCACATGAAGCCGGAGTTAGAGAAACGAAGATTTCAGGATGTTGTGATGCTGGAGGAGATTTATAGAGATAGGGAGCGGCGAAGCCATGGAGGGACTTAAACACGTGGATGAGATTTTTAAATTTGAGACATTGGGAGACTGGGAGCCAATGTCGGTCATTGAGGATAGGGGTGACGGATGAGCAGGACTTGGTGTGGGGTAGGATATGGGCAGCAGTGTTTTGGATGAGCTTAATTTATGGAGGGTGGAGGATGGGTGGCTGTCCAGTGGAGCATTAGAGTAGTCAAGTCTGAAGGGGACAAAGACGTGCATAAGGGTATCAGCAGAAGATGAGCTGAGGTGGGGGGGAAGTTGGTGATGTTACAGATGCGTGAATAGATAGTTTTTGTGATGGAGAGGATCTAGTGTTGGAAGCTCAGCTCTAATTCAAATTGGATGTCGAGGTTGTGAACAGTCAGATTCAGCCTGAGGCAGTGGTTGGAGAGGGGGATGGAGTCAGTGGCAAGGGTATGTTGTTTATGGTGGGTGCTAAAGATCAAGGCTTTGGTCCTCCCAATGTATAGCCATAGAAAATTGTGGCTTATCCATGTCGGACGAACAGTCTGACAGAACGGAGGTAGTGGAGGGGTCTAGAAAGCCAAGGGGCAAGTAGATGAAGAGGAGGGGGCCAACAATGTATCCTTGGGGGACTCCTGAGGTGATGGTGCGGGGCAGGAAGACATACCATTGCTAGAGATGCTCTGGATAAGCTTGGATAGGGAAGAGTGGAAGGTTAAAGGATGATTTATCAAGTCACCTTCAAGGTTACAAAAGGATCATAGAATCATAGAATCTTACAGCACAGAAGGAGGCCATTCGGCCCATTGTGCCTGTGCCGTCTCTTTGAAAGAGCTGTCCAATTTAGTCGCACACCCCAGCTTTCTCCCTACAACCCTGCAAATTAGTCCTCCTCGTGACAAATTGCCTTTTGAAAGTTCCTACGGAATCTGCTTCCACCACCCTTTCTGGTAATGCTTTCCAGATCTTAACAACCCGCTGTGAAAACATTTCTCCTCATTTCCTGTTTAGTTCTTTTCCCAATTATTTTAAATCTGTGACCTCTGGTTATTGACCCACTTGCTAGTGGAAACAGTTTCTCCCTATTTGCTCTATCTAAACCACTCATGATTTTGAATATTGCTATTAGGTCTCCCCTTAAACATTTCTGCTGTAAGGAGAACAATCTCAGCTTCTCCAATCTCTCCGCATAACTGAAGTCCCTCATCCCTGGTATCATCTTGGTGAACCTCCTCTGTACCCTCTCCAAGGCCATGACATCCTTCCTAAAGTGTGGTGCCCAGAATTGTACACAATACTCAAGCTGAGGCCTAACCAGTGATTTGTAAAGGTTTAGAATGTCTTACTTGTTTTTGTAATCAATACCCTTATTTATAAAGCCAAGTGTCCCATGCACTTTCTTACCTGCCTTATCAACTTGCCCTGTCACCTTCAAAGATTTGTGAATATGCATCCACAGGTCCCTCTGCTCTTGCACCTCCCTCAAAATTTAGATTATGCTGCCTCAACATGTTGTTCATCCCAAAGTGCATCACTTCATACTTATCACACTTTTATAGTTATATTAGGAAAAAAAGGGTGGTGAGGAGCAGTGTTGGCCCCTTAAAAACTGGAAGTGGGGATATTGTCATTAACAATGGGGAAATGGTGGACATGTTGATTAATTACTTTGCGTCAGTATTTACAGTAGAAAAAGAGGATAGCATGCCAGAAATCCCAAGAAAACTAATATTGAATTGGGAACAGGGACTCAATAAAATTAACATAAGTAAAACAACAGTAATGAAGAAAATAAAAGCACTAAAGAGTGACAAATCCCCAGGACCAGATGGTTTCCATCCCAGGGTTTTAAAGGAAGTAGGTGAGCACATTGCAGATGCCCTAACTATAATCTTTCAAGGATTCAGGAACTGTCCCTCTAGATTGGAAATTTGCTGTCACTCCACTTTTTAAGAAAGGAGAAAGAGGGAAACCAGGCAATTATAGAGCAGTTAGCCTAACACCTGTTGTGAGGAAAATGCTGGAGTCTATAATTAAGGATAGGGTGACTGAACACCTCGAGAATTTTGAGTTAATCAGAGAGAGCCAGCATGGATTTGTGAAAGGTAGGTCGTGCCTGACAAACCTGATCGAATTTTTTGAAGCGGTGACTAAAGTAGTGGACAGGGGAATGTCAATGGATGTTATTTATATGGAAGGCATTTGATAAAGTCCCACATAAGAGACTGTTAGCCCATGGAATCGAGGGAAAAGTACGGACTTGGTTAGGAAGTTGGCTGAGCGAAAGGCGACAGAGAGTAGGGATAATGGGTAGGTACTCACATTGGCAGGATGTGACTAGTGGAGTCCCGCAGGGATCTGACTTGGGGCCTCAATTATTCACAATATTTATTAACGACTTAGATGAAGGCATAGAAAGTCTCATATCTAAGTTTGCCGATGACACAAAGATTGGTGACATTGTAAGCAGTGGAGATGAAAACATAAAATTACAAAGGGATATTGATAGATTAGGTGAATGGGCAAAACTGTGGCAAATGGAATTCAGTGTAGGCAAATGTGAGGTTATCCACTTTGGACCAAAAAAGGATAGAACAGAGTACTTTCTAAATGGTAAAAAGGGACTGAGGGGTTCAGGTACATAGATCATTGAAGTGTCATGAACAGGTGCAGAAAATAATCAATAAGGCTAATAGAATGCTGGCCTTTATATCTAGAGGACTAGAGTACAAGGGGGCAGAAGTTATGCTGAAGCTATACAAAACCCTGGTTAGACCGCACCTGGAGTACTGTGAGCAATTCTGGGCACTGCACCTTCGGAAGTACATATTGGCCTTGGAGGGAGTGCAGCGTAGGTTTACTAGAATGATACCTGGACTTCAAGGGTTAAGTTACGAGGCGAGATTACACAAATTGGGGTTGTATTCTCTAGAATTTAGAAGGTTAAGGGGTGATCTGATCGAAGTTTATAAGATATAAGGGGGGACAGATAGGGTGGATAGAGAGAAACTATTTCCACTGGTTGGGGATTCTAGGAGTAGGGGGCACAGTCTAAAAATTAGAGCCAGACATTTCAGGAGTGAGATTAGAAAACATTTCTACACACAAAGGGTGGTAGAAGTTTGGAACTCTCTTCCGCAAACAGCAATTGATGCTAGCTCAATTGCTAAATTTAAATCTGAGATAGACAGCTTTTTGGCAACCAAAGGTATTAAGGGATATGGGCCAAAGGCAGGTATATGGAGTTAGATCACAGATCAGCCATGATCTTATCAAATGGCAGAGCAGGCTCGAGGGGCTGAATGGCCTACTCCTGTTCCTATATTCCTATGTTCCCATGTTCCCTATCTGCATTTCATCTGCCCATTTCATCAGTCTGTCTGTGTCCTCCTGAAGTCTGCTACCATCCTTCTCTATTTACTACATTGCCAAGTTTCATATCACCTGCAAACTTCAAAATTGTACTCCCTATATCCAAGTTCAGGTCATTTATATATAACAAGAAAAGCAATGGTCCTAATACCGATCCCTGGGGGACTCCACTGCATATTCTCTCCAGTCAGAAAAACATCCGTTCTCCACAACTCTCTGCCTATTACGTACTCAAGTTACCACCATCCTTTTAATCCCATGTGCTTCTATTTTCCGAATAAGTCTGTTATGTGTTACTTTATCAAATGCCTTTTGAAAGTCCATATATACATCTACTGCACTACCTTCATCAAATCTCTCTGATACTTCATCAAAAAACTCAATCAGGTTGGTCAGACACGATTTGCCTTTAACAAATCCATGCTGGCTGTCTCTTATTAACCCATATTTCTCCAAGTGAGAATTAATTTTGTTAGATTGATTGGCCTGTAGTTACCAGGTTTATCCTTCTCCCCTTTTTTGAATAGTGGTGTAACATTTGCAATCCTCCAGTCCTCTGGCGCTACTCCCATATCCAAGGAGAATTGAAAGATTGTGGTCAGAGCTTCTGCTTTCTCCACCCTTGCTTCCCTCAGCAACCTAGGATGCATCCCATCTGGACTGGGTGACTTGTTAACTTTGAGTGATGCCAACCTACTTAGTACCTCCTTTCTATCTATTTTTATCATATCCAATATCTCTACTTCCTTCTCCTCTACTGCAACATTAACTTCATCCTCTTCTTTTGTGAAAACAGATGCAAAGTTCTAATTCAGTACCTCAGTCATGCCCTCTGCCTCCACAAGAAGATTGCCTTTTTTGTCCCTAATCGACCCCACCATTCGTTTAACTATCCTTTTACTTTTTCTATGTTTATAAAAGATTTTTGGATTCCCTTTTATGTTACCCACTAATCTTTTCTCATATTCTCTCTTTGCCCTTCTTATATCCTTTTTTAATTTCCCTCTGCACTCCCTGTATTCTGCCTGGTTTTCTATTGTATTCTGTACCTGACATTTGTCATAAACCTTTTTCTGTTTTATTTTCACCTCTATTTCCTTTGTCATTCAGGGAGCTCTAGTTTTGGATGCCCTATCTTTCCTCCTTATGGGAATATGCTTGGTCTGTGCTCGAACTATCTCTGCCTTGAAAGCCTGCCATTGCTCATTTACTGATTTCTTGGCCAATCTTTGTTTCCAGTCCACCTGTGCTAGATCCTTTCTCAAATCACTGTCTCTCTTCCAGTTGGGTATTTTCATCTTTGATTTTTCTTTGTCCCTTTCCATATCTACTTTAAACCTAATTATATTATGATCACTATTACCGAGATGTTCTGCCACTGGAACACACTCCACTTGCCCTACTTCTATGCTTAGGTAAATAGGGCGCTAAATTGGGCCGTGTAGCACCGAAACAACAGGCGCTACATGGCCCCTCCGACATCCAAGATGGCGTCTTGGATGGGCACGCATGTTTCCTGCGTGACATGCGCCAGACACCATTTGGTATAGGAGTTAATCCCGAACGCTGGAAGCATGTAAAGTAGGGAGAAAATGGCTGCAATCAGTGTGCAACGCTGATTTAAAGTGATACACACAATTTTGGACCTTAACGCTCAATTCAACGCATAGTCTTATCCCCGGCCATCTAAATGTTTCTCCTGTTGGGCATTGAGCATGACTGGGAGCATGCAGAGAGGCCACACCCAGCAGGTCAAGCTGCGAGGAGACGGAGGACAAGGAGTCGCGGGGCACTGAGCAGGAGGCCCTACCCAATGAGGGCCTTCAGGGATCAATTCTCTTACCTCAACATGACCGAGGAGGATTGCATCCGATGCCTGAGGTTCACCAAAGAAGCCGTCACTGAGATCTGTCAACTGGTGCGGTCACAACTGCAGCCTCAGAGCAGGGTGAGGACAGCATTGCCTGTGGCTGTGAAGGTCACCATGGCACTGAATTTCTACGGCTCAGGAGCATTTCAGGCCTCTGCTGGCAACATGTGCAACATCTTGCAGTATGCAGTGCACTGCTGCATAAGGGAGGTCAGAGACGCACTGTACCACATGAGGAACAGGTTCATCACCTTCCCTCTCGACAGAGACAATCAGAATGAGCGAGCACAGGTGTTGGCCCGCATTGCTGGCTTCCCCATGGTGCAGGGTGCCATGGACTGCACACATGTTGCCCTGCATGCCCCGCACATCAACACGGATGTCCTCGTCAACCGAAAAGGCTTTCACTCCCTCAATGCGCAGCTGGTGTGCGACCACACGCATCGCATCTTGGAGGTCGATGCCCGCTACCTTGGGAGCAGTCATGACGCCTTTGCCATGCGGCAGTCCAACGTGCCAGCTATCTTTCATCTGACTCGGCAAGTCAAAAGCTGGCTACTGGGCGACGTGGCTCATGACACCGGTCAGGAATCCACGCACACGTGCACAGCAGGCCTATAATGAGAGCCATGCTGCCACACGCAACATTGTGGAGCACACCATAGGCCTCCTCAAACAATGCTTCCACTGCCTAGACTGGTCTGGAGGAGCCCTGCAGTACTCCCCTGTGCGGGTGGGCAGATTCGGGGTGGTCTGCTGCATACTGCACAACCTCGCCATCATGAGGGACCAGCCTTTGCCACCAATGACTGCAGAAGATCCTGAGCCAGAGGTGGAGGAGGAGGCTGAGGAGGAAGAGGCGGAGGTGCAGGAGGAGGAAGAGGCTGAGGAGGAGCAGGAGGAGGGGATGGAACCGGAAGAGGAGGTGGAGGAAGACGCAAGGGTGCAGCAGCAACCACACGCCTTGTCTGCAAGGGCTGTGCATGCTCGCCTGATCCGTGCCCGCCATCAATAATTGGAACTACATGCCTCAAGTCACCAACAGTCCTACATTCCCCACCTTTCCCCTCCCACAAGACAATCAAATCGCCCTCCATCAGATTACACATTGGTGTCCCTCTCAGCTCATTGCATAAATAAAAGCACCACCAAATGCCAAATCAAACTCTCATTTATGGATTAATAAATGAAAATATGCAAACATAACAGAACCATTCACCCTTGTGCATTCCCCCTTAGTGCCTGTTGTCTGTGTGCCTTTACCTATCTTAGTGCTCCTACGAGGTGCTTCCCCAGTGGCTGGAGCGTGGGTGGTGGAAGGCTGCTGGCTTTCAATGGAGGAACGTCTAGATGACGTTGGAGGATGACGTCGAGCAGCTCTGGGCCTGGAGGGCCTGGTTTCAGACAGCACCATCTCAGCATGGGCTGCAGCAGTCTGGCCTGGCCGGCTGACAGGCAACAACAAGGGCACTGGCGGAGTGGCATGGTTGGGAGCAGGAATGCTGTCGTCCAGAGAGAGGACAGCAGGTCTGATTGCCATGGCACCACTGCCACTCTCCCGGGGTGGCGCCTCAGCGCTCCTGGAGATCAGCCGGAGAACGGATTGCTGGAGTGCTGTGATGCCCTGGAAGCCCCGTTCCACAGTGGTCCCCAGAGCCTCGATAGCAGTAGTCTGAGCTGCAAATGCAGTAGTCAGACCTTGGATGGCAGATGTTTGTGCTGCAATGGATGCTGTGACATCAGTCATCAGATGCTGTATCATGGTGGGTTCCACAGGTGCGCTGATGGAGGTGACCACCCGTTCCATGTTGGAAAGGATGGGCTCCAAGCTCTCCGCAAAGCCGTGCGCCAAGTTGGAGCTGGACTGCTCCATGCTCCTTCTCATTATGCGCAGGCTTTCTGGCAGGCTTTCCAGTGCCCCAAGCATTTGTTGGTGTACGCCCATCAGCCGTCTTCTGTAGCCTGGCCCATCGAAGTCCTCATCTGACTCCTCTGCAGCAGAACTAGTGAGCGACCTTGCCCTCCGGTGAGTTGTGGTATCCGTTCCCTCCGCCCCGGCTCCTGCGCACTTGTGCTCGGTGTCTCACCACGTGCAGATCCCTCCTCTAACCTAACCTCTAAAGGACGCGCAGTCTCAGTCTCTGAGCTGGTGGAAGCAAGTGTCAGATCGAGCGACGGTGTGGCTTCAGTGTCCTCCTTCTCCTCCTCCTCCTCGGGTGCCGCCAAGTGTTCTTGGGTATCTGCAATGACAAAGGGAAACAGGTTGAGTTGTGGAGTGGGGAGAGGAGCAAGTAAGAGGTGTGTGCTGGCGGTGTGTGCAGCACATGAGTCAGAAAAGATCTTGGGAGGAGGGAGATGTGGAAAAGGAGAAGGATCATTAGATATGCAGAGACCCCCTTGACTGGGACCTCCAGCGCGCCACGTTTTAACGGCTGCTGCGACGGCTCGCACAATGATCCTGAGCACCATCTCCTCCAGGGGGATGAGGACGTGTAGACGTGCCCGTCCAGCCTCAGGTCCCTCCTGCTGGTGGATGTTATACGCCACCTTCTCCTGCAAGACAGAGGACAGTGTGTCAGTGAGTGTCCTGCAAGGTGTGTGGGTGATGTACCTGTCATGGTTGAATAGCTGCCAGTTTGTGTGACTTGAGTGGTGGTTGTGTGGCCTGCAAGTGTGCTATAATGTGCGGGTGAGATGCAGCATTACGTATGGTTGGGCAGTGTTTGTTGGTGGGTGGGTGGGTGACGGGAGGTGTCGTGTATGGAGTATTGGTGCAGCTGGTAGGATGTGCCACTTGACACTTGCATTCACTCACCTTGAATTCACTCATGTCAAATCATTAAATTTCTCGCAGCACTGCACCCACATGCGTGGTGCAATGCTCCTCGCATTCAGCTCCTGTGACATGGCCTGCCAATACCTATGCAGCTGTAGTCTAGACAGCCTCCGGCCACCCTGGCTGCCTTCCTCTGGTCCACACCTTCCACCAGAGCCTCCAGAGCATCGTCAGAGAATCTTGGTGCCCGCTCTCTTGCTGGTGCAGCTACTCGTGATGCCATTCTCCCTTCTCCTCCTTGGCTGTGTATTTGCCATTGGAAATGTGCCGGCACCTTTGAATAGTGCAGGCAGCTGATGACGTGCGCTGTCCACACCCCATTTCCAACTTCCTCATTCTCTGTGCAGCCTCTCAGCAGCGAGGGCTGCGCTTGCTGCATGGAGATTTCAGGGTAAGTAGTAGGCAGCACGAAGTTCACGTGCTGCCTGCGTAAGGTCCGTTGGACGCGAGGTGGTAGCGCATCGCTACCATTGCCCAGAACGGACCCTTATCCAATTTTTCCCCCATAGTTTTTGATTGTTTCCACTGGTCAGCAGGATGGTAATAAGAGGGCATACATTTAAGATAACCACTGAAAGAGTTAAAGCGAAGGTTAGAAAAAATCTTTACACAATAGATGGTTACAGTGTGGAATCTTTGCCTTAAACCATTGTAGAAGCAGACTCCATCAATTCTTTTAAAAAGGAATTAATTGCTTAAAAAAGAGGAATATTAAGGGCTATAGGAAGCAAGCTGGAGACTGGGATTACACTAGTGGCCAAGGTTCCCTCTAATTTTTTTCGGCCATGTGCGGAATAAACTTGGGTTTGTTCACCGACATAAAGGCTGTGTGCGCCACCGTAAAAAAAATCACAACTTTAAATAGAACATCTTTTTAGAAAACATTATTCAGGGTAAATAACAAATAGAATATATGTACAAAATAATGGATAATTGTAACAATTTAATGTTATATTGGCTGATAAATTTATATCATTTATGAAATGGGTTTCTTAAGTTGCGCTAGGATTGAGCAGACCAGTCTCGTTATATTTTATTAAAAATTATCTGATGGGTACGATTCCAATGACTCTGATTCAAACAGAAATAAATCGTGTGCAATCAGAATTTTAAAATTGAGTCAGAAATACAGAACAGCTGCCAAGTCAATCAGTGTGAATTTGGGGATGGAGAACAGTTTAATTAAAGCTCCCCCTCCTCCCCTCCATTGAATCCTCAGCAGGGTTTAACAAATTATTACATTCCAATTATACATCGTGCAGGTCTCATTAATTTTGGCGATTGGGTGGAGATGCCTGGTCCCTGATTGGGTGGAGATGCCTGGTCCCTGATTGGGGGGAGATGCCTGGTCCCTGATTGGGGGGAGATGCCTGGTCCCTGATTGGGGGGAGATGCCTGGTCCCTGATTGGGGGGAGATGCCTGGTCTTTGATTGGGTGGATAGGTCCGAACTGTGATTGTCCACTGACAAACGCATCGGTTTCATTTTACTTCCTGGTCTGGTTTCTGCGCAGCTGATCAGCTGCTCACTGACTGCCTTTCCTAGCAACACTGTAAACAATAGGGTGGCTGGGACTGGAGCCATGGGATCAGACACTCTGTCACGCCAGAGCACCAGAGGCAGAGCAGCCTGCCTGGGGCTGGAGGACTGGGGACGCAGAGCTGGAGAAGGGACTGGAGTCTGGGCACTGGTCAGTATGAGAGAGGGGCCTGGGCACTGGTCAGTATGAGAGAGGGGTTTGGGGACTGGTCAGTGTGAGAGTGAGACTGAGAGCACTGATTTGGTGCATGGATGGAATGTTTAAGTGCGTGGCCCACAACAGACTGCTGCGCGGCCGTGCATGCGCGCAACTTAGAGGGAACGTGTTAGTGGCTCAGGTAGAGAAAAACACCAGAGAAATTTAATGGGTCAAATAGCCTGTTCTTGTGCTGTAACATTCTGTGATTCAGTGGATGTGATCAGTCTTCTTTCGGATCAGTCATGAACTACTCTGTTTTTTCTTAATCTTCAGCAACTGAAAAGTGTTGGAATGTAGACAGGCTCTAACCCTTATCGCACTTCATCCTCTCCACTATTGAATGAATGTGGCCTTCCACACATGAATGTGAATGTGTAGATAATCAATTGTTCATTAAACAACCTGGGATATATTTCGGAAGAACTACCTTTGATGACCTTCCTTCTAGATAAAGAGTATGTTTGCTGGCCATGGATATGTTCCTCTGAATGTTTTCTAATGCAGTTGCAGCAAATGAGCTGTTTGCCTAAAGGATTTTATAAAGGAATAGGTGAGAATTTTTCAAAAGTGCCATTTTGTCCAAATCTTTTGTTTTTTTTGTGGGAAATAATTTTGAACAATACAATAAGAACTTAAGCATTATCCACCACTTGCACTATTTCGTGGTGCAGCACTAGTCGAGGATGCAGACGATGACCCCTCCCATCACCTTCACACACTTCATATTGAGTTCCCAATCTTGGTCACGAGTCATCAGATAAGTAAGATAGAGAGAGAGCAAATTAAAGGCTACATATTTTGCAATGGGATTGAACTTGATCGTTGACCATTCATTGAGATGTAATAAAATCACTAATACCAATTTAGTCAGAAACAATAGTAAAAATGATAATTTAATGATTTAAAAAAAAGATAAGAGCAGAGTTCAGGTCACAAACAGTGACATAGATACTCCAGGTGAAGGGAATATTAAAATAACTAAAGTAGTTACAGTAGGAGTGACAAATAAAAAACATGTTTAGTTGAATGTGGCCGGCCAAGTGGAAGAAGTGCTAGTCGGTGAGCACTTTGGTGACAGTGACCATAATTCAGTGAGATTTAAGGTGGTCATGGAAAAGGACAGGGAGGGGCCGGAAATAAAGGTTCTAAATTGGGGGAAGGCCGATTTTAATAGGATAAGGCAGGATCTGGCCAAAATGGACTGGGATCAGCTGCTTGTAGGAAAATCCGCATCGGAGCAATGGGAGTCTTTCAGAAGGGAGATTGAGACCATACAATGGCAACATGTTCCCGTAAAGGTCAAGGGTGGTTCCAAGAACTCCAGGGAACCTTGGATGTCAGGGGATATATGAGAATGGATTAGGAAAAAAAGGAGGGCTTTTGGCAGATACAAAAGGCTAAAGACGGAGGAAGCCCTAGAGGAGTACAAAAAGTGCAGGGGGATACTTAAAAAGGAAATTAGGAGATCAAGGAGGGGCCATGAAAAAACACTGGCGAGCAAAATAAAGGAAAATCCTAAGATGTTTTATAAGTATATTAAGGGTAAGAGGATAACTAGGGAAAAAATAGGGCCCATTAGGGACAAAAATGGCAATCTGTGTGTGGAGCTGGAAGGTGTAGGAGGGGTTCTAAATGAATTTTTTTCATCTGTTTTCACTATGGAGAAGGACGACGTAGACATAGAAATACGACAGGGGGACTGTGATATACTCGAACATATTAACATCGAGCAGGAGGAGGTATTGGCGGTTTTAGCAGGCCTAAAAATAGATAAATCCCCAGGCCTGGACGAAATGTATCCCAGGCTACTGTGTGAGGCAAAGGAGGAGATTGCGGGGGCTCTAACACATATATTCAGAACCTCTCTGGCCACAGGGGATGTGCCAGAGGACTGGAGAACCGTTAATGTAGTACCATTATTCAAGAAGGGGAGTAGGGAAAAACCGGGGAACTACAGGCCAGTGAGCCTAACATCAGTGGTAGGAAAATTATTGGAAAAAATTCTGAAGGACAAAATTAGTCTCCACTTGGAGAAGCAAGGATTAATCGGGGATAGTCAACATGGCTTTGTCAAGGGAAGATCATGTCTGACTAATTTGATTGAATTTTTTGAGGGGGTGACGAGGCGTGTGGATGAGGGTAACGCAGTGGATGTGGTATACATGGATTTCAGTAAGGCCTTCGATAAAGTCCCGCACAGGAGACTGGTCAAGAAGGTACGAGCCCATGGAGTCCAGGGTGCCTTGGCACTTTGGATACAAAACTGGCTTAGTGGCAGAAGGCAGAGGGTGATGGTCGAAGGTTGTTTTTGTGACTGGAAGCCTGTGGCCAGTGGGGTACCACAGGGATCTGTGCTGGGGCCCTTGCTGTTTGTGGTCTACATTAACGACTTGGATATGAATGTAAAAGGTATGATCAGTAAGTTCGCTGATGATACAAAAATTGGTAGGGTGGTAAATAGCGAGGCGGATAGCCTCAGTCTGCAGGACGATATAGATGGGTTGGTCAGATGGGCGGAACAGTGGCAAATGGAATTTAACCCGGAAAAGTGCGAGGTGATGCACTTTGGAGGGACTAACAAGGCAAGGGAATACACAATGAATGGGAAGACCCTAGGCAAGACAGAGGGTCAGAGGGATCTTGGTGTGCAAGTTCACAGATCCCTGAAGGCGGCGGAACAGGTAGATAAGGTGGTAAAGAAGGCATATGGGATACTTGCCTTTATTAGCCGAGGCATGGAATATAAGAGCAAGGAGGTTATGATGGAGCTGTATAAAACACAGGTTAGGCCACAGCTGGAGTACTGTGTGCAGTTCTGGTCGCCGCACTACAGGAAGGATGTGATCGCTTTGGAGAGGGTGCAGAGGAGATTCACCAGGATGTTACTAGGGCTGGAGCGCTTCAGCTATGAAGAGAGACTGGGAAGATTGGGTTTGTTTTCCTTGGAGCAGAGGAGGCTGAGGGGGGACATGATTGAGGTGTACAAAATTATGAGGGGCATAGATAGGATGGATACTAAGGAGCTTTTTCCCTTCATTGAGGATTCTATAACAAGGGGGCATAGATTCAAGGTAAAAGGCGGGAGGTTTAGAGGGGATTTGAGAAAGAACTTTTTCACCCAGAGGGTGGTTGGAGTCTGGAACTCACTGCCTGAAAGGGTTGTGGAGGCAGGAACCCTCACAACATTCAAGAAGCATTTGGATGAGCACTTGAAATGCCATAGCATACAAGGCTACGGACCAAATGCTGGAATATGGGATTAGAGTAGACAGGGCTTGATGGCCGGCGCGGACACGATGGGCCGAAGGGCCTCTATCCGTGCTGTATAACTCTATGACTCTATGACTCTAAATGTTGTGAAAAAGACAGCATCAGGGCAGAGAACAGGTTAGGGTCTCTTACCCAAATAAGCGTTTTAAATACTAATGCATGGAGTATAAGAAATAAATTGAGTGAATTAGAGACTCAAATGCAGCTTCGGGGGAATTACATGGTGACCATTACTGAGACACGGCTGCAAGCTGGTCATGATTGGAAGTTAAATATTCCAGGTCTTTAGAAAGGATAGGGAAACTGGAAGAGGAGGAAGGGTAGCCTTATTGATTAAATATACTATTACAACATTGGTAAGAGAGGATAACGGTAAGGGAAAGCAATCAGAAGAGATTCTATGGTTAGAATTGAGGAATAAGAGAGGACTTAAAACTGTAATGGGAGTTGTTTACAGGCCTCCTGTTAGCAGCAATGAAGTGGCAGAATGTATTAATTCAGAGATTGGAGAGGCTTGGAGCAAAAGCAGAGTTGTTTTGATGGGAGACTTCCATTTTCATATAGATTGGGAAGAGCAGAGTAGCTCAAGTCAGAAAGGTAGTGAATTTCTTGAGTGCATTCAAGATAGTTTTCTGGAGCAATATGTTCTAGAATCATCATGAATGCAGGCCATACTAGATTTAGTAATGGGTAATGAGCCAGAGTTAGTTAATAATCTAACAGTAAGGGAACATTTACCTAACAGTGATCATAACGAACAATTAAATGTGAAAATACTTAACTGGAGGAGGGTTAATTTCAGTGAGGTTAAAAAGGGATCTTGCCCAGGTGGTTTGGAATCAAAGATTGGTAGGCAAAACAGTAATTGAACAATGGGAGGCCTTCAAGGAGGAGTTGGTTCGTGTACAGAGTAGACACATTCCTGGGAGGGGAAAAGGAAGGGCATCCAAAGCTAGAGCACCCCGCATAACTAAAGATATAGGGGGAAAAAATTTGATCGGGCCTATTATCGATAGGCAGCATGATCCGCTATTAACCCCTGCCCAATGGCCCCTGCGCAGGCAGGATGAGAAGTTCGTCCTGTCAAGTGGACGAGAACTTCGTCTGCCTCAGTACTCACCGGCAATCTGCGTTGAAATCTAGGCCTTGCATTCGTTTCAATGCAATTTGCACTTTCCACCAGCAGGGGGAAGCCCGAATCTCTTTAAGGGAGGATGTCGCTTCAAATCTCTTAATGGTAGCTGGTACCTGTATTTTGCTAAAAATAACAGTCTGCACGGAGTTTGAACGGAGATCAGACATTGGACACGTAAATCACAGCTGCAAGTCCCGTCCCTATGTTTACACACTGATGAGTTATGTTAAAACATTGAATAAAGGTTGCGCACTCCTAAATCCCACATCCTCCAATCTGCATGCCAGACCTCACCAATCAGCCAAATCTGAGTTTGTACCAGGCCTGCGAGAGTGCGTGCACCAAGGTTCTCTGCTGATGCACTACAGGCCTTGGTGCAAGAGGTGGACAGAAGGAGGGATATCCTATATCCGCCGGGGGTGGGGGTGGGGGTGCAAGAGGCCCTCCACACATATGGTCAAGAGGCAGTGCGGGACGAAGTCAATGCCAGGTGCACAACACCACGAACATGGATGCAGTACAGGAAGAAATTCAATGTTTTGACACGAGTGGTCAAGGTGAGTGAGGTCAACTGTCAAGTGGCGTCTCCTATTAACTGCACCACTAGCTGCATCCACTGCTCCACACTCTACACTTCCTATCAACAAACTCTTTCCATCAATACTCAATTCTTCCAATCAGATGTTTCCTCTCATCCTTACACACTACCACTGTTGCAAGCCGCCCACCCACAACTCACAGGCCACACACACTGGCAGGTATTCAGCCATGACAGGCACATCACCCAGATACACGTCCCGCTTTCTTGCAGAAGAAGGCGGCGCATAACAGGAGGCAGCAAGTGGCAGTGGCATTTAGCTCCTCAAGCCTGTTCCGCCATTCAATGAGATCATGGTGGACCTGTGACATAACTCCATAGACCTGCCTTAGCCCCATATCCCTTAATACCCTTGGTTCACAGAAATCTATCAATCTCAGAGCTAGCATCAACTGCCGTCTGCAGAAGAACATTCCAAATTTCTCCCACCCTTTGTGTGTAGAGGCGTTTCCTAACTTCACTCCTGCACGTCCTGGCTCTACATGTTAGGCTATGTCCCTGCATCCTAGTATTCAAGTAAAGGAGATCTCCAAAAACAGTTACAAATGCATCAACAGCCAGAAGCAATAACCCAGCAACTAACCTGTGTTTCCTGCATCGTCCCTTTAAATAGCGCTGGTGGGGGGTCCTCCATGCACTCTAAGACATGTTCAGATGACCGCAGTTAAGACTGTGCATTGAGTGGAGTGTTAAGTCCCAAAATGGTGTCTATCATTTTCAATCAGCATTGCACACTGATTGTTTGCATTTTCTCCTTACTTTACATGCTGCTGGCGTTCATTATTTGCGCATATGCTACTACCTTTACCAAGATGGTGTCTGGTGCACATCATGCTAGAAACGTGCATGCGTAGCCAAGACGTCACCTTGGCACTCCAGGAGGCCATGTAGTGCCGAAACAACGGGCGCTAGAAGACCCAAGTTCTAGCCCAATAATCAGGGACAAAATTAATTGCCACTTGGAAAAGTATGGGCTAATAAATGAAAGTCATCATGGATTTGTTAAAGGAAAATCGTTTTTCACTAATTTGATTGAGTTCTTTGATGAAGTAACAGAGAGGGTCGATGAGGGTAGTGCGGTTGATGTTGTGTATATGGACTTTCAAAAGGCATTTGATAAAGTACCACATGATAGACTTGTTAGCAAAATGAAAGCCCATGGGATTAAAGAGTCAGTGGCAGCATGGATACAATATTGGCTAAGGGACAGAAAGCAGAGAGTAATGATGAACGGTTGTTTTTCATACTGGAGGGGAGTATACAGTGGTATTCCTCAGGGGTCAGTATTAGGACCACTGCTCTTTTTGATATCTATTAATGACCTGTACTTGGGTATAGCGGGTATAATTTCAAAATTTGCAGATGACACGAAACTTGGAAATGTAGTAAACAACGTGGAGGATAGTAACAGACTTCAGGAGGACATAGACAGACTGGTGAAATGGGCAATCACATGGCAGATGAAATTTAACGCTGAGAAGTGTGAAGCGATACATTTGGTAAGAAGAATGAGGAGATGCAATTAAACTAAATGGCACAATTTTAATGGGAGTGCAGGAACAGAGAGGCCTGGGGGTGTATGTACACAAATCTTTGAAGGTGGCAGAACAAGTTGAGAAGGCTGTTAAAGCATATGGGATCCTGGGCTTTATTAATAGAGGTCTAGAGTACAAAAGCAAGGAAGTTATGCTAAACCTTTATAAAACACCGGTTAGGCCTGAGCTGGAGTATTGTGTTCAATTCTGGGCACCACACTTTAGGAAGGATGTCAAGGCCTTAGAGAAGGTGTAGAAGAGCTTTACTGGAATGGTACCAAGGATGAGGGACTTCAATTATGTGGAGAAGTTGGGATTGTTCTTCTTAGAACAGAGAAGGTTAAGGGGAGATTTGATAGAGGTGTTCAAAATCATGACCGGTTTTGGTATAATAAATAAGGAGAAACTGTTTCCAATGGCAGAAGGGTCGGTAACCAGAGGACACAAGATTTAAGGAGACTGGTAGAAGAGCCAGAGGCGACATGAGGAAATGTTTTTTTTACAGAGAGAGTTGTAATGATCTGGAATGTACTGCCTGAAAGGGTGGTGGAAGCAGATTCAATAATAACTTTCAAAAGGGAATTGGATGAATACTTGAAGGGAAAAAATTTACAGCGCTATTGGGAAAGAACAGGGGGGTGGGACTAATTGGATAGTTCTTTCAAAGAGCTGGCACAAGCATGATGGGCTGAATGGCCTCCTCCTGTGCTGTACTTACCATATTAATATGATACCATGTTAATATGATCGAATTCAATGTTAGATTTGAAAAGGAGAAACTTAACACAGTTACTAAGATTCTAGATTTTGGTAAGGCGAACTTTAGTGGGATGGGACAGAGACTGCGACAGCAAACTGGTCAAAACTGTTATCGGGTAAAACTACAGATGAACAGTGGGAGTTGGTCAAAAAAGAATATAGCTTAATACAGGACCAGTATATACCCTTAAGTGGCAAGAACTCTACTTACCAAATAAAACAGCCATGGTCGACAAAAGAGTTTAGAGATAACATAAAACTAAAGGAAAGGGCATACAAAAGAATAGTGTAGATCCAGGGGACTGGGAGAAATATAAAGAACAGCAAAGGAAGACAAAAAAGATAGTAAGAGTTGCAAAAAGGAAATACGAAAAGAAACTTACGAGGGGTATCAAGATTAACGCAAAAGGTTTTTACAATTATATTAGAAAAAAAGGGTAGCAAGGATAATGTGAGCCCTTTAAAAACAGATGTGGGTAATACGGCAAATGAAAACAAGTAAATGGCAGAGTTGTTGAATAATTACTTTGTTTCAGTCTTTGCATTAGAGGAAGAGAATAATATACCTGACATTCCAGGGAAATTAATAGTGAATCAAGGAATGGAACTCACTAATGTTAACATAAGCAAGAAAACAGAATTAGAACAAGTAATGGCATTAAAGACTGACAAATCCCCAGGACCTGATGGTTTCCACCCCAGGGTTTTAAAGGAAGTAAGTGAGAAAATTGCAGATGGTCTAGTCGTAATCTTCCAAAGCTCTCTCAATTCAGGAATTGTCCTTTTAAGTTGGAAAATTGCAAAAGTAACTCCATTATTTAAGAAAGATGTGAGAGAGAGACTAGGAAATTATAGACCTGTTAGTCTAACATCTGTTGTGGGGAAATTATTAGAATGTATAATTAATGATAGTGTGACTGAGCGCTTAGAGAAATTTGAGCTGATTAGAGAGAGCCAACATGGATTTGTAAAGGGTAGTTCACGTCTAACGAACCTAATTGGAATTTTTTGAGGAAGCAACTAAAGTAGTAGACAGGGGAATTTTTAAAAAATGTGTTCATGGGATGTGGGCGTCGCTGGCAAGGCCAGCATTTATTGCCCATCCCTAATTGCCCTTGAGAAGGTGGTGATGAGCCGCCTTCGTGAGCCGCTGCAGCCCATGTGGTGAAGGTTTTCCCACAGTGCTGTTAGGAAGGGAGTTCCAGGATTTTGACCCAGCGACGATGAAGGAACGGCGATATATTTCCAAGTCGGGATGGTGTGTGACTTGGAGCGGAACGTGCAGGTGGTGTTGTTCCCATGTGCCTGCTGCTCTTGTCCTTCTAGGTGGTAGAGGTCACGGGTTTGGGAGGTGCTGTCGAAGAAGCCTTGGCAAGTTGCTGCAGTGCATCCTGCGGATGGTACACGCTGAAGCCATGATGCGCCGATGGTGAAGGGAGTGAATGTTTAGGGTGGTGGATGGGGTGCCAATCAAGTGGGCTGCTTTGTCCTGGATGGTGTCGAGCTTCTTGAGTGTTGTTGGAGCTGCACTCATCCAGGCAAGTGGAGAGTATTCCATCACACTCCTGACTTGTGCCTTGTAGATGGTGGAAATGCTTTGGGGAGTCAGGAGGTGAGTCACTCGCCGCAGAATACCCAGCCTCTGACCTGCTTTTGTAGTCACAGTATTTATGTGGCTGGTCCAGTTAAGTTCCTGGTCAGTGGTGACCCCCAGGATGTTAATGGTGGGGGATTCGGCGATGGTAATGCCATTGATTGTCAAGGGGAAGTGGTCAGACTGTCTCTTGTTGGAGATGGTCATTGCCTGGCACTTGTCTGGCGCGAATGTTACTTGCCACTTATCAGCCCAAGCCTGGGTGTTGTTCAGGTCCTGCTGCATGTGGGCACGGACTGCTTCATTATCTGAGGGGTTGCGAATGGAACTGAACACTGTGCAATCATCAGCGAACATCCCCATTTCTGACCTTATGATGGAGGGAAGGTCATTGATGAAGCAGCTGAAGATGGTTGGACCTAGGACATTGCCCTGAGGAACTCCTGCAGCAATGTCCTGGGGCTGAGATAATTGCCAACAACCACTACCATCTTCCTTTGTGCTAGGTATAACTCCAGCCACTGGAGAGTTTCCCCCCGATTCCCATTGACTTCAATTTTACTGGGGCTCCTTGGTGCCACACTTGGTCAAATGCTACCTAGATGTCAAGGGCAGTCACTCTCATGGATATCTATGGATGTAGTTTATATGGACTTCCAGAAGGCATTTGATAAAGTTCCACATAAGAGACTGTTAGCTAAAATTATGATGAAGACTTCTGGCAAAAAAAAATGTTGTTGTGTAATTTAAAATCTTACACCATTATCAAAGTACTATCCCGATCGACAGCCTTTATAACCACAGGCAAGGGATAAAATCTGTTGATAAATTATACTGTCCTATTATATAAATAATAGTTGGACTGGAATGAATTATCGGTTGTAATATACTGTAAGATTTTGTTAATTATTTCATGACATCATTGTAACCCTTCATTATGTCATTGTCTTGAAATACATTCCAGCCCAACTATTCTCTGTATATCTGGAACTCGCTGAAATGATTGAGCTATGAAAAATTATAATGAACGTCAGACTTTCAGCAATTTAGTCTTCACAATGACGGTAAAGATAATTAAACTTATGTGGCAATTTTCATCTTTTTCCATCAGTTAGTTTGTCCTGAACATGAAGCCTCTAAGGTAGGGAAACTCTGTACATAATGTACATTTTAAGTTATAGAATGTTCTCTCTGAATTCATTGGCCTAGAAAGTAATCTGGGCCTGTTTTTGGTTCTCGCGGCTTATCAGCATACTTGGCCCGAGCTGCCAGTTGTGCTACCACAGGCAGCTCGTGCGAGCAAAGAGATCAACGTTGGGCCGTCTGCCTTGTTAGTAGTGGCACTCAGGTAAGTCCCGGGAGGGGGGGATTGGAGTAGGCTATGGGTGAGGGCTGATCGTGAGTCCTGTGGAGTTGGGGGGAGCACTCCTTCTCTTCCTGGTTCCACAGAAAGGATTTAAAAACAATTAAAAAAAAAACTTACCTGTCATTGGTGGCTGCAGGGGGAACTGAAGAATCCTGAGGGGGGCAGGTCCCGCACGGGACGCCTTGGAAAATAAAAGAGCTCCTCGAATTTAGCAGTGGGACCAATACCCGCGCAGATTGGGTGCAGGCCATCCCACTACTAAATTGGTGTTATTTGTGCCCGTTTTACATGTGTAAAACGGGCACAAGTGCAAATAGGACCATCATATCAATTTATACCCCATTATACTGATTTTAACACTGTTTTCTTTGGCTTGTTTGTAATCTTTACAATTTTTCCCAGATTTCTGTCACAGAACGTACTGATCAGATAGCCCTGCGTACTGATTTCATAATCCATAGTTTTGAGTCCTAGATGTGTCTGACACTTGAATCTGCCCACTCCCTTGAAATGAATGTCGATTCTTGGCTGAGCTGCTAGGTGGTGTGCTGTGTGATAGCAGAACATATGCCACACCAAAAGGCATAGGGGGCAATTTTGGGTTCCTACTGTCCTATTTGCATTTGAAGATAGGGCGATGGTGGGCAGAGAATGGAGTGTCCGTTCTTCCTGCCCAGGTTGTGCAGAACTCGCCTGATATGCTGGGGTGCGGGCAATAATTCCTGGTGACCAGAGCTCCAGTCTGAAATAGGCGGGAAGCTCATGAATACATACAAATTGGTGATGCGTGTCATCATTATGACACAGACCCAACCTCTGTCCTTTCTCCCTGACTAATGCTACTTCCTGCTCCCATCCACAAACCATGGCTGATAGAAGTTTTGAGGTAGCCGTTTCAAATTAATTTAAAGGGATCCTCAGTTGCTGTCTGGTAAACCTGTATGGAACTTTTGAAGATATTTTTCTTGCACTAGCTCGTGGGTATTTTGACATGAAAGTTATTAAAGGTTCGTTTATTTGCTATTGTAGGCACTGAACTGTTAAAGGACTTTGGACATTGCATTTATTTCTTGATAAGAATAGTTCTAGGAATCCCACTCTGGGAGGAGGTGGAGGAGGAGGCGGAAGAATAAACAGAGCTGCAGCTGGAAGGAAAGCAAACACAAGGATGTGTGCTTGGAGAAATCTTTACCCTCCCAGTAGAGTTTATAGACTCAGCACCATATGCCTACAGTTCTGTGAGAAACAATGCATCGGGTGGGCTCGCATTTCAAGCTTTGGGATGTAATTTTGATGGCAAGCACTTGCCAGATTACTGGCAACACTGCCACACCAGGCTGACACGTTCAGAAGGTTAGTGAGTGACTCAATGAGTTAAGTAGAAGGAGAAGAGGAAGGGAAGACGCTAACAAATCCTGTTGTGACAGACCTCCAGCTTCACCATCTCTGATGCTGACTGCTGTGTGTTTACCCATTATGCAAATAGCAGCCTCTTCCACAGGGCTGAGCAATTGTAGAGTAGCAGGACCTCCTCCTATGCTGGCTGTCTCCTTCCTGTCGTGTGAAGGCTTCTGTGAGAAGAGTGGAAACAGGTAAATATGTGCTCTGGGCAAGTGCTTTCAACCCTTGCCATGTATAAGCCAGCATACCATAGTTGCATGACTTCAATGGAAATAAAAATCGGGAGAGATGTATAACGGGTGGCTGAATCGATATCGCCCGTTTTACACTATTGCCCAAAGGCAAAATGACCCCCAATGTGTGACATCATGAACTATAAGGAGAATTCATTTTTTTTACAGAAGGCAGAAGAGAATCGCTTTTTATCAGTCCATCAACCCCCCAAAAAATACAGAAATTTATGGTGCAAATTGGTACAAAATGATTTTAATTATTCTTATATGCCAGATGGGGAAGGGGCAAATGTTGATTGGAATCTTATATGGATCAGTACGTGGATCCTTATTGTTTTTATGCTATGTAAAAAACCTAGATACTGAAACCAAGTAGAAAATGGTCAGAGTTACTGACAATACAACAATAGAGAAAGCAATTGAGATAGAGGATGTAGTAAGTGATTTGCAAAAGGATTAATATTGGTTGTGTGATTGGGCAGATACATGACAAATGAAATTTAATACTGATAAATGTAAAGGCTAAAAAAAGGGACATAAGTATACCATGAATCGAACCAAAGTAGCACTGGGAAACTTTTAAAATGGAACTTGGAAATAAAAGTATAACTCATCATTTTCAATGCCCAGACAGTGTGGCAAAACAATTAAAAAACCTAACAGGATATATAGGCTGCTCCACCGCAGTAACTTTGCTAGAAATGCAGTGGAAATCACTTTTATATGCATAAGCTGGGTTTCTGCTGCATTTCCAGCAAAGTTACAGAGGCGGAGTGGGAGCAACTCCATGGAAATTCCCGGTCATAGACAAAACAGTAAAGAGCAAGTATACAGAAATGATGCTAAAGCTCTCCAGAGCAGTGGCTAAACCAAACATGCAATACTATGTTCAATTCTGGTGCCCACATGACAAAAAGGACATACATGCATTTAAAAGAGCAAAGAAAAGAGTAATACTACTGATCTCAAGTGTAAAGGGATGAGATATGAAGAAAAATTAGATAGCTTGAGCATTACATTTTAGAAGATGGTAAGGATGGACCTTGTTGAAGGCATGTTAAATTACATAGATAAGGTAAACTTGCATTATTACCTCAAAGTACACAAAGAAAGTACGGCCAGAGGACATAAATGAAAATTAGTCTAAAGTAAAGAGTGATAAATGTTTGTAGTAATCTACTAAGCAAGGTAATGGAAGTTGATAATAGAAATTGAGGTAATTCAAAATACAATTAGATGCCATGATAGAAGAGTTAATGTATCGTATTAGAAGGATGAGCCTCAATGAATCAAATGGCCTTTTCTCTTTCCTGACCCTTCTTGTATTTCTAGATCAGTAGACTAACATTCAGCAAATCTTTCATCCTGCCAAATGGGAATATCCATTTGAGAGCCCCAGTTTATGTGGCTTCCTCAAATGTACATGTGTCACTCTGGTTGCATATATTACAGATTATATGCAATTTTCTCGACATTGGAAACATTGCCAATTATCACTGCTTGCAAATACAGTACTTGATCCTCAGAAACATTCTAATGTTCAGTTTTATAATATTAATAGAACCATGGTAGATATTTTTTATGCCCTAGTCAGACCTACATGGTTAAATTATGGCATGTTAAAGTATAGACTTTGTGAGCTTTATGCAAGAGTATTCCAGTTTATTTTATTTCTTGAGATTTTTTTTACCGAAATAGCAGCCTTCTCCACATGTCATCTCACCATAGATATGAATTGCTCTGATACCCTGCACCTTCACACACAAGACAAAGTGTACAACACAGGAACATACAGACAATAATAAAAGATAGGCTGCTTCACTGAGTTATTCATGATTGTAGTGCAGACAGCAATGTAGTTGTAAATCCAATTAGTGGGCAGAAAATTTGGTGTGAACTTGTCCTTTTTCTTAATTTTTTTGTGTGATGATTTCCCCCCCTTTATTTATAGGAGTTGTTTTAACAGGCCATAACTTAGCCAAGGTGTGTTATTGTTTAGATGGGTTCAATTGGGCTAAATGTTTAATTTTTTTCCACCTTAACTTTCAATTAATTCAACTATTTAAAATCCCAGCATGCATCTTTCGGCCAGCAGGGTAGAATGATGTGGGCTGTTTACTTATCACAGCTGCTGTCAGTCCTATTCCGAAATCAGGTGACAGGAAGAGCACTTGTTATGGAGTGAGCTATGTCAGATTATTTATTTCCTTCACCCCCTCAGAGATGGAGCAGCCTGTCATCTATATGTTGCAGCAACAGCTATGATACTCGTGAAGCTTGTTTGGATAGAATGTAGAATTGAGCTTTTGCAGTATTAACCATATATTTACTGGAAGAACCATTCAGGGCTGCAATGCAGCAACTGCCTGTGGTTGTAAGTCATTTTTCCTTCAGCTTCTTTTATTGGCAATTTACAGATTCCTGTTGTCTCACCTTGTGAGCTGATCTGCAATAAGAAATTCTCAGAACTAGAACTGAAAAGCATTATCAAATATTGGAAGAGATAACCATAATCTGTTTCCAAGCTTTGCTTAGAACACACAAAATAAAATAATGCGATAACAACAAAATTGAATTTTCCAGAGCAAAATCTGGACCATACAAAACAACGTCGGAAATAATTGTTAATTTGGCTGTAAACTATTTTTGGCAGGAACATGTTTTTGCTACAAAGAACATTTTCAAATGAAAGTAACCAAATCCGACAGTTTGTCCGGAGGTACTTATTTTACTTCTGTAAATGATTAAACCCATAGAATTATCACTGTTGATCTTCAAGTACTGGGCAAAATAAATAAAACTTTGAAGTGAAAGCCAATTATGTTTTTTGATAAATGTTTCCCTCTTCTCTCTTTGATACCTTGCAGGGTATGGTACCATTGCTGATACTTTCCCATACCTCCACCAAGTGGGTATTTTTCAGGGGGAGACGAGCATAACAGATGAAACCAATACTGTCCTAACCTGACAGTCACATACACAGACTTACCAGTAGGGGTCACTGAGCAATCAGGAGTAAGAACTCTGATTCTCTCCTCCCTGTGATAAGGGGCAGAGAGACCAACTGGAGCGCATTACTTCCACTCTGACTGAGCTCAGCTAACTCAGCGTGGACATGGCACTGGTCTGCATGGCTCAGTTACACGCTATCTTTACCAACTGAGCCATCATAGGAATAGATGCCAAATCTGTTTTTAAAAAATGGCTAATTTAAATAATTTACTCACAAATGCAATCTCCTGCCAGTTATTCTGAACCATATGCTGCAACTTTATGAAGATATTCAGGTTGTAATGCTATAACCTTTTCCCCCTCTATTCTACTGTTATTGTTAAGAAAGAATTCATATGGATCGAGTTAAGGAATACAAAGGAAATGGTACAATTCTCAGTGTACATTACAGGCCACCAAAAGTGGGGATATGATGTGGGGACGGGATTTGCAGGCAGTCCAGAGGATATGTAAGAACAACAATAGGATTGGGTGAGTTTAACTACCCCAGATAGAGTCGCATAAAAGTAATGTATGTGGTCAAAGTGGGCAATGCTTTTTAGAATGCTTCCTAGATTAGTATTTTTATAGTCCAACAAAGAAGGAAACAATGCTTGATTTAGCTCTGGAACATATCCGCTTCTATAGTCCTAGGCCAAATTCACTTCCTTACCTTCCTTCGGCAAAAACTCACTTAGGGCCGATTTTAACCATGCCCGCCTGGCGGAAATTGGGTGGGCAGGCAGTTAAAATGGCTTGTGGCACTTAACCGCACCGATCCTGCGGTCACACACCCGTTTAGTGACCCTATCTCTGAGTTTGTTTGGTTATCAGACTATGATCTGAAATGGGTCTTCAGCATTATGGAGTTCAGATGAATTTGTGTGGTTTAGTTTTCCAAATGGACAATAATTGGCAAAATTACCACATAACTGCAACATACATTTGGAAAAATAAATGGAGTGTTGCCAGCAATTAGATCTGGGTCATTGTTGAGCCAGATGCTGAGAAGTACTGACGATCATCCTTATAATCAGTCTGTGATCTCTCCCTCCTCTCCTGTGCTTTACGTTCAATCTTGATGTCTTGAATAAGATTAGAAAATTCTGGGTGTGAATTTACGATCAATCTGTGACATTTCACACTGATACCGATCAATCTGTGACATATCACACTGATACCGATCAATCTGTGACATTTCACACTGATACTACAGATCAATCTGTGACATTTCACACTGATACCGATCAATCTGTGACATTTCACACTGATACCGCTCAATCTGTGACATTTCACACTGATACAGATCAATCTGTGACATTTCACACTGATACTACAGATCAATCTGTGACATTTCACACTGATACAGATCAATCTGTGACATATCACACTGATACCGATCAATCTGTGACATATCACACTGATACAGATCAATCTGTGACATATCACACTGATACCGATCAATCTGTGACATTTCACACTGATACTACAGATCAATCTGTGACATTTCACACTGATACCAATCAATCTGTGACATATCACACTGATACCGATCAATCTGTGACATTTCACACTGATACAGATCAATCTGTGACATTTCACACTGATACAGATCAATCTGTGACATATCACACTGATACCGATCAATCAGTTACATTTCACACTGATACAGCAGATCAATCTGTGACATTTCACACTGATACCAATCAATCTGTGACATATCACACTGATACCGATCAATCTGTGACATTTCACACTGATACAGATCAATCTGTGACATTTCACACTGATACAGCAGATCAATCTGTGACATTTCACACTGATACAGCAGATCAATCTGTGACATATCACACTGATACCGATCAATCTGTGACATATCACACTGATACCGATCAATCTGTGACATTTCACACTGATACAGATCAATCTGTGACATTTCACACTGATACAGATCAATCTGTGACATATCACACTGATACCGATCAATCTGTGACATTTCACACTGATACAGATCAATCTGTGACATATCACACTGATACAGATCAATCTGTGACATATCACACTGATACCGATCAATCTGTGACATTTCACACTGATACTACAGATCAATCTGTGACATTTCACACTGATACCAATCAATCTGTGACATATCACACTGATACCAATCAATCTGTGACATTTCACACTGATACAGATCAATCTGTGACATTTCACACTGATACAGATCAATCTGTGACATATCACACTGATACCGATCAATCAGTTACATTTCACACTGATACAGCAGATCAATCTGTGACATTTCACACTGATACCAATCAATCTGTGACATATCACACTGATACCGATCAATCTGTGACATTTCACACTGATACAGATCAATCTGTGACATTTCACACTGATACAGCAGATCAATCTGTGACATTTCACACTGATACAGCAGATCAATCTGTGACATATCACACTGATACCGATCAATCTGTGACATATCACACTGATACCGATCAATCTGTGACATTTCACACTGATACAGATCAATCTGTGACATTTCACACTGATACAGATCAATCTGTGACATATCACACTGATACCGATCAATCTGTGACATTTCACACTGATACAGATCAATCTGTGACTATTACTGAAACATGGCTAAGGGAGGGGCAGGACTGGCAGCTCAATGTTCCAGGGTACAGATGCTACAGGAAAGATACAGCAGGAGGTAAGAGAGGAGGGGGAGTTGCGTTCTTGATTAGGGAGAACATCACGGCAGTAGTGAGAGGGGATATATCCGAGGGTTCACCCACTGAGTCTATATGGGTAGAACTGAAAAATAAGAAGGGAGAAATCACTTTGATAGGATTGTACTACAGACCCCCAAATAGTCAACGGGAAATTGAGGAGCAAATATGTAAGGAGATTACAGACAGCTGCAAGAAAAATAGGGTGGTAATAGTAGGGGACTTTAACTTTCCCAACATTGACTGGGACAGCCATAGCATTAGGGGCTTGGATGGAGAGAAATTTGTTGAGTGTATTCAGGAGGAATTTCTCATTCAGTATGTGGATGGCCCGACTAGAGAGGGGGCAAAACTTGACCTCCTCTTGGGAAATATGGAAGGGCAGGTGACAGCAGGTGAGGGATCACTTTGGGACCAGTGATCATAATTCCATTAGTTTTAAGATAGCTATGGAGAATGATAGGTCTGGCCCAAAAGTTAAAATTCTAAATTGGGGAAAGGCCAATTTTGATGGTATTAAACAGGAACTTTCAGAAGTTGATTGGGAGAGTCTGTTGGCAGGCAAAGGGACGTCTGGTAAGTGGGAGGCTTTCAAAAGTGTGTTAACCAGGGTTCAGGGTAAGCACATTCCTTATAAAGTGAAGGGCAAGGCTGGTAGAAGTAGGGAACCTTGGATGACTCGGGAGATTGAAGCCCTAGTCAAAAAGAAGAAGGAGGCATATGACATGCATAGGCAGCTGGGATTTGGTTCTTTGACTTCCGCGTTCGTGAGGTGTGCGCGCACACAGACACATCTGTGGGGAGCCCGGAAGTCGGCGGGTTGGAGCCAGCTTTCTCACCCGCTCAGGATTTCCCCGATTTTCACAGCCCCCTGCCCCCAACACACCAGCAATTTCCTTTGAAAATCAGGGCCTTTAAGTTTGAAAACTCTACTAGCCAGAGATAGGCAAATAATTCAGTGTATCAGTTGTACGTAAGAGTTAAGTTTCTGAGAACAGAAGCAAGGTTAGTTCTACTGAGAGAACAGACATTGGAAGAAGGAAGAAATATTATGATGACAGATGGAGATTCATTGTGCTGACATCCTTGTGCTGACATCCTGGAGATAAGCATAAGCATCCCAGAGGGAGGTGAGACAACCAACTCTACTATGCTGACTCAGAAAAGCAAAGTTGTATAACTCCTGGAAGCAATGCTAAAGATGTGAATTTATCAGCAATAAGCTGAACTAACAATACTTTTAATGTATCTGAGAGACTTCTTATTCAAAGTTGTAAATTGTCAGCTGTACGTGAAGGAGTCTAGACTAAACTAACTTTGCCAAATTTACATCAATTTTGGACATCGATCACAATTTCAACATGTAATAAGTAGAGTCTAACTGATGCTGAGTTTCTGTGATACACCTGAACTGCCTGCCTAAACTCAGTTTCTGTCAGTTAATAATAGCCACCTAAGCACCTTGTGTACTCTTAATGTTTGACGTTAAAATGTCGCTAACTGTATTAACATATGTGTGTTAATAAAGAAATGTTCATTATTTAATTGTCTAACTTCCTCTTTGATTTTAGCAAGAACGGGTTAACTCATTCATTCATTAGCTTATATGTAACCGAATACAGTGTTGGTATTAGACAGAGGACTTCTTCACAAGGAGTTTGGGTTGTGTGTTGGGTGAAGTTCAGTGACCTCTTAATTAGTAGAAGGGTTTAAAAACCTCAATGGAATGTCAGGGCATCTTTTGTGTTACATAGCTGTGGGATGTATAACCTCTAGTTCATTACATGGGATTGCTATATCTGCCACCAAGGTCACTGATACTCAAGATATAACTCACAGATCTTGAGAGGCAATTGGCAATGTTTAGAGATACAAGGGAAGAGGAATGTGTTATAGTTATGTGATCACACTTGGGAAAGATGAAAACATGGAGACAGGGGAAACTTTGAATTGGGTTACGAGTAATGAGAGACAGCAGTACATATTGTCATGTCTGGGGAATTGGGAACTGAGGTAGGAGCTACAAAAACTCACAGCAACAAGATGATTCCTGTAGGGGAGCAATATCAGAAGAGCAGAAAAATGAATGGTGATTCAATTCTTAGATATGACTACAAATTTGGGATCGGCCATAGAAGCCTTCTTGGGTTCAGTGGTGTCTCCCATAAGTGGATCCTACATCCCTTAAGCTCTGATGTTAACTTACATTGCCTCATATCTATTTATATGATAGTGTGACCTGGGGGGTACAATAATGCTTACCCCTTTTCATATGAATTGGATATAGTACACCTGGACGTAACCCCCAAGTGTGCTTCTCCAAATTTTTGAAAGGCAGAACTGATGAACATTCTGTTAAGATAAGGTTAACAGAAAATCAAGAAGTTGGTTTACCTTGTAGAATACATGTGACTGAACAAAAGTAGAAATTTCGGGCTTTTAAAAAATTCTCTTGCGATGCTTCCCATAAGAGCAAACAACAATAAAGACATACCGAATAGTGGAAGGAATATTCGCTTTTTGTTTTATTTCCTTTTGGATTGGCATCAAGCTGGGAAAACTGACCTGCTATATCTTAATTCCCATCTCATGCCAAGACTGGCTGCCTTGCAGCATTTGTTAAACGTGAATGATCACTGAAGTGTCCAAATTAATATTTGTTGTCTGCAGCATGCTGGTTCAGAAGCCCTGTTTGAATTCGATTCTAGAAAGAAGAAAGTAAGACTTGCATTTATATAGAGTCTTTCACGACCTCAGGACATTCCAAAGCATTTACAGCCAATGAAGTACTTTTGAAGTGTAATCACTTTGTAATGTAGGAAATGTGGCAGCTAATTTGCGCACAGCAAGCTTCTTCCATCAGTATTTCTGGTAGGACATTCCATGTCCAGACAACTCTTTGTGAATAGAGAGGCATGGATACCTGTGAGTGGGTACTAGATACCTGCCAGTGGGTTCTAGGTACCTGCCAGTGGGTGCCGGGTACCTGCCAGTGGATGCCGGGTACCTGAGAGTGGGTGCTGTGTACCTCCGATGTGCCTGATTAGCTTGGCTTCCCTGTGTTGCTTCTCCTTGTTGTCTGATGATTCTTCAAAGCACAGGTGAAGGGAAATCTCTAATGGAAACACCACTGTGATCTGCGCTGAGTGCTGAAAGTGAAAAAAGGACGACAGTAGCGAGCACGACACTGAATGTAACAGCAAACTTGAGATAGGAAAGCTCAAAAAACAAAAACAGTCTTCAGCAGCAAAGTAGTGGCTTGCACAGAATCCTCTGAAGATCCACTGTCAATCTACTTATGCCTGACAGTAGCAGCCTAGCAGCCCCTGATTCCTGTTTTACATTGGTGCTAATTTTGAGAGGTGGGCCATTAACAGCAAGGAAAGAAAATGTAACGTGGGATATTACTGCAGGATTTAAATACAATTTACACATTGGTGCTGTGGGCTGCCCACATTGCGCTCGGAGGAAAAATGACATATGGCTTTTACGGATGGGGAATGTATGCAATGACTCCTCGACCCATTTCCTTCTTCTGGCTGCCTTAAATCCACCCTTAACAGGCGATAAATATGAGGAAAATCTAGGCCAGGGTTTCTACTTGAAATGTTAACCTTTCTCTTTTTTTCAGATGCCGAAGAGACCTACTGTGCATTTCCAGTATTTTCTATTTTTGTTTCAGACTTTAAACATTTACAGTTTCCTTTTATCCTACCTATTTTATATGTTCTCATTCTTACTCCTTAGTGTACATCTTTATACTTTAATTTAAATTTTTAAAATTATTTTTTTCCTTTTATGTTAGTCAATCACTATTCCTTCAATTCAGTTTTGTTCATAGGGCAGATTAATGTACCAGCTCAATTAGGATAATAAATATTTATGGTGGCTTTGGTTTGATAATAAGCAGATTTCATTGTATTTCCTTACAGCGTCTCTCCAACTCAGTGCCCTGATGTGATGAGGGACCTTCCAGCAGATCATCCTCCCCATGCTAATGTTCCTGATGTAACTTCTGCAGCTGCTCATAGATGGATTATCAGAATGATTAACATTGATTTATAATAGCCATTGAATATTTGCTATCCGCAAAAAACACCTGTTTTCAGACATGCAATCCCTCTTAAATGTATTATTAATTCGAATTTCTATTCCTCAGGCTCGAAGAATGGCATGTGAAAAAAAATAATGCACCCTTTGAGATGTAATTTGGTTAGCATTAGGAAAAGCATTGAACTTGGTATGTCAGGCTCCCTAATGAATGTTGTGAGCATACATGAATCTGAAATTAATGGTACAAGCAGCTGCCTTCTGCAACAATGAAAAACTTGCTCTCCTCAGTAATAGGGATCATTTTTGATGGTGCGATAATCATTCAGAGAATGTCATAATGCCACAATAATTGTGAAATTGTAGGATTCCACTAGTCGTCTTGTTTTACAGATGTTATCCCATTGTTCAGATAAAAAGCCTTCATTTGTAAATCTTCTTATGCATCGATATGTATTACATAGAATTTACAGGCCATTTGGCCCATCTGGTCTGTGCTAGTGTTTATGCTTCACACGAGCCTCCTCCCAACCTATTTCATCCAACCCTATCAGCATACCCTTCTACTACTTTCTCCCTTATGTACTTATCTAGCTTCCCCTTAAATTAATCTATTCTATTCGCCTCAACTACTCCAAGTGGTAGTAAGTTCCACATTCTAACCACCCGCTGGGTAAAGAAGTTTCTCCTGAATTCCCTATTGGATTTATTAGTGACTATCTTATATTGATGACCTCTAGTTTTGGACTCCCCCACAAGTTGAAACATTTTCTTTACGTCTACGCTATCAAAACCCTTCATTATTTTAAAGACCTCTTTTAGGTCACCCCTCAGCCTTCTGAACCTTCTCCTTTCTAGAGAAAAGAGCCCCAGCCTGTTCAGTCTTTTCTTTGCAATTGAATAGCACTTTATCTGATCACTTGTTACAAAAGGTCATTTCAGTCCTGCCAATCAGCACAGTATTAACAGGAGACAACTCTACAAGTTGGACTCATGCTGCTCCTTTCAGTGGCTTAGCTGCTAAATGAACTGCCCAGTGTGGTAACAGCCATACAGGCCACTAAGGTCCCATGTTCAATCAGTGGGCTCTGTAATGGCTCATTTCAGTAGGGCTGTTACAATCGATAGTGCTTCAGTTTGGGAGCGGGAAAAAAAACCAGCCTGCATTCCCACTGTATTGTTTTATGACCTATACACATCTGAACGCTCTTCCAGCCTCATTTTATGCCAGTCTCTCCTCTTGTCACTCTCACCTACGTTTTACATTTTCTCATTTTTACTCTTTACTGTATATCCACATATTTTGGATCGTCTTTTATCACTTTTAGTCGTTTCAACCTATATTCACTTTTTTAATAAGTTGAGTTAACATTCTAGCCTGATTAAGGTATTAAGTATGATGAGAATGAGATGTCTGTGGAACAGGCTTGAGGGGCTGAATGGTCACCTGTTCCTAATTTGTTTAGGCAATGAACACTATTAAATAGATCAGTTCTGACAGGACAACAGTCATTACAACAGTGACTGCACTTCAAAAAAAGTACTTCATTAGCTGTAAAGCGCTTTGGGACATCCTGAGGTTGTGAAAGATGCTATATAAATACAAGTCTTTCTTTCTTTTTTTTAATAAGTTACTAGGGGCATAAATGACAGGAAGATTAGGAGTTATGATGTCATCCAATTATTTCCATCCAATTTAAATATCTGCGGTGCTGAAGCAGTAGGCAGAGGAATCGGAACTCCTCAACTGAACCGGGAATTTCCGTGCACCAAAAATGGGATGGAAACAGGTTCCGTCCCAATTTGTGCTCCTACCACGAGTCTCCAACCGCCATTATGCCCAGAATGTGCCGCAAAATTGGAAGAAATATCGGGGCCTTGTTATTAACTTATTCACTGGGAAAGATGGGATCTGTAGAATAGATATACTGACATTGTTTAGAATCTTTATTAGGGTTTAGTTCTTATGGATGTGCTATCCAAGGATCTGGAAAGGGGCCACTTGTTCAGGGTTGGATCTTCCAGAAATTCCTTGTTACTTTGCTGTTTGCGTTACCATTACATAATTATTAACAGTCTAAATTTTATTCAGTAGTTTTTATTCAAAGCTGCATTTTACACACAACAAAATTGGTGCTTGATATTTTTGGCAGGTGTTTGACTGGCCTGTATCTTAACAGCTGTGGATTCTGCCAGTCCTAACGACAGGGGGCAGTCTAACAATTGGACTGTCAATACTTATGTATAATGTATAGACCAGATGTTGGGAGTTCATAGACTCAATGTGATCTGTTTATAATGTGCCTGCCTTATTTGCAGTTATTTTGACTGTTGTGCAACTTACAACCTTTGGTTAATTAGTATTAACCTAACCTTATGGCTTTTGCTAATTATAAAACTTACAGTTCAGAATAATAAGACTTGCACGAATTAGAAAACATTGCTGTACTTTTATATTAAAATTTAAACTAACATCCATCAGTAGAGAGGTGCGTACATATTTCTTTTACAGTTTAAAAAAATTTGAATAAATATTTTTCATCTTTTCCACCTAATTTTCCTATACACCATACTTGTTACTACCAAGCTTCTGCCAATGCCACTCTGACATAGCCATATTCCTAGTGTAATTTTCTAAGCTTTTAGCTTTGACATGTTAGTGCCGTGGTCTTGCAGCTGAACTGTTAGATGTTCCTTCTTAATCACTGGGACAACCAAGTCAGTTGCTCAATGTACTATCTGCCTCATTCAATTTTTACTCCATGCAGATCAAAAATAAACCCTGGTCTCCTGTGGGAAGCATCACTATTGCTGCAAGTTCTCTTTCTGTTGTAAAGAGGAGAAACCAAGCTGTGGGGTATGAGGAACTGGTTGGTAGGAAAATAGAGAATTCCCATAAACTTCTGAAAATAGGATCCGTTACGAGATCCTCTCTGAGAACCTTATGTCTTATGTCTTTTCAAGACATGAAATCTTCTTCTAGACATCCTGCCAGGTTCTCCTGTGTAGTGGACATACTATTGTTCTGCTATGCTTTGCCCCTTTTTGCACACTGGAAGGCTGGCCTTCCTCACCAAAAATATGTTTGTGTCACTTCATGTTGGTACTTATTTCTTTTTGATCAGAAGAATGTTTTTTTCCCTGTTGTCTGAGTAATTAAAGTTTTCACATTTCAGGATTTGCATTCATAAGGTACAATAAGAATGCATCAGATTAGCTTGAAGGGATACATCATGAAACTGCCACATTTTGATGCTGAAGTCAGTTGTCAAGGTATGTGTATAAGTTAGGTGGTGCCACTTTAGCAGTAGAGGCTGCTGTACATTAACATCTTGAGGGCCTGTAACCTCTGTTAAATTACTCTGCCTAGAGTTAGATGGATTGCATAAATCAATAAATTAGATGAAAGGTATTCATATTATGAAAGCGTTTTACTGAGGAGGCAACCAGTGTGTTTTGTCATCACTTTCTACTTAACATAAGGGCTCATCTTACACTGTCTATGTGTATTATGAACTATTGATTCAACTTATTGCTATGGTTTTGTTTGATGTTGCTGACATTCATTGCGACTTTTCCAGTTTAAAGCAAAACTTTCCAATTGATCAGTACGCAGTTAGCGGAGAGGCTCCAATATCAATAACAGCGCACTGGATAATGAGTGCTGGAGGGGATAGAGTAATCAAATACTTGCAGCACTGATCATTTCATCACAAGCAGTGAATGAATATGCCACAGGCAGAGCAGAAAACAGTGCAGCAAGACTCAGACTTTAATAAATAGAAGTCCACACGTTTACTGAAGGGTTACTTCTATCATGATAATTAGCTTGTACCGGATGAAATGCATTAGTCACAATCTTGTCAAATGAATATCATCAAGTACAATTATTGCACCCAAGTGGACTGGATTTATAAAGTAATCTATACACATTTTTACTTTTATTTTTGACCCTCACTTTTGCACCGTTAGTGCATTAAATTTTTAAGGCTATCACCTGCTGCCATACTTCCTGTTACAGCTAGGATAATCTGAGCTTTGGTCTGCTTTTTAGTTACATGCAAGGCATGACAGGACCAACTGCCAAGGGCATAGCATTTCAAACTGGGGACTTTGAATCCTAGAGGTACCTGTGGGGAGACCAGGAGATCTCAAGGTCATCAGATTTCCAAATGTTTCTCTATTTTTGTACTTGCTAGCTCATTGTTTCTGTTGCTGTACTTTAATAAAACATATTTAACCAATTGTAGCTCTGTTGTTCTTTGCGTGGCTGATATTGTCTTGGAAGTTAGAACATAAAGTGGGGGGGGGGGGGGGCAGTGGGGGGGGGGAACATCTTTTTGTTCCTGCACTCGGGTGCCTGGGTGCATGCAGGAAAGTTGGATAGAGAGGATTAAATGCCCATAAGGGAACCCACAGAATTTTCTGTCTATTTAGATTAGCAGTCAAAAAATTGGCGTGTGATCCTCCTTGCCCAAATTTTCCTTCGTGTACTCTGCCCAGATGATTCAATATGCTGAGGTGCAGGAACAGCAAGATCTGGCTCGTGGTTACTGGGAGCGTGTCAATATTAGCAGATGGTCTCCCATGCAGAAAAGTTTGAAAACCACTGTCCAAGAATTTCCCTCCTGTAAAGTGGGAGTGATTCTACAAGCTTTCCTTCACTGAAAAAGAACACTCTGGTTGTGAAATGCTCCAGTTAGTAACCTGGTTGCGGAGAAGTGAAATTCATTCTCTGAGGTGAATTGAAATCAACTGATAATAAAAACTAGGATTTCATTTTGGGACTTTAAATCCCAGCTTGGAAGCTGGCATTTTTTTTTGCTGTTAATAATTTTTTTTGTTTTCGGATTTAGTGCTGAAGAATGGAACATTTTTCAACTTAGGCATTAATGGTGACCGTTGCAGGAAGTGGTACACTGGTGCGGGATGAGGGGTGGTTCTTTTAAAGTTGGGATTAAGGCACAGTATTGAAGTAGTATAAAAGCAGCTTCATTGTGCACTAACTTATACAGTACCGACTTGACCTGAGTTTGAATCTAGCCCAAACTATATATTTTTTGAATAGCCAGGTGTCCGACCCACATGGAATCCCATCACCATGTTTAAGAATCTCTAATTCAAGCTACTGAGAAATGTACACTCACCTGTAGGGATTTTGTTTGCCCAATATGGAGTGCACATTTTCTCCCTGCAGGAACACATCCCATTTATTCAAGTCAAGACAGGTTGGCAAAGCTAAAGCTTAAGGATACCCAAGTGTGTGCATGGGTACTGCTGGAAACTAAAACTTACCAGGGCAGATTACTGGTAAGTTTGATCATAACTTCCTCTGACTTGTATTCTACTGTAAGGAATCTTACAACACCAGGTTATAGTCCAACAATTTTATTTTAAAATCACAAGCTTTCGGAGATTATCTCCTTCGTCAGGTGAGTGAGTGAAAGGTTCTCAAATCGCATATCTTATATTAGGCTGGGACACCATCACACCAATCAAAGGTGTCGTTGGTGTTCATGAGAATCCCTACGTGGTCAGTTTTCGGTAAAATATTAAAATGTCTACGTGGCAAAGAAGCAGAATGCAAAATGGTTAGAAAGTGTTAATTAGTTAGTAACTGAGATTGGTACAGGTGGCCTGGCCTCCTGCTGGGCCATATGTTTGCGTAGTCAGCAGGTTTGCATGGTCTTAGCAATGTCGAGTCTTTGATGTGATTCAAGGACTGGTCTGAATGTCTCCATGTTTATGGCAGATCAATATAGGTAACGAGCTTAGCCAAAGTTGAAAGACATTCCAGGTTGGGAGATAAGGAACAGAAGGAACAGGGAAGAACATTCCAAGTTGGAAGGTGAGGAAGTATCCCCTTTGATGTCTAACAGCAGCATGATCAGCACATGGACGATTTATGATTGGCCGGAAAGAATGTAACCTCGCATGGCAACCTATGCCCGGCTTATGATTGGTGTTGACCCTCGTTAAGTATGTTCCAACCCTATTGATTTGTATAAAAACGTGTGGATTTCTGTATGTTTCTTGTTCTTGCTCTGCCAGCACAGAGGGACTCTATCAGGAGTCCAAATCAATGCTGCAGACTAAGAACCCTGCTATTAAAGTTGTGTTGAACTTTAAAATGTACTCGACTTCAGATTTTACTGAACCAGACTGAGGGGAAAGAATCCGGATCGTCATTTGGTGGCCCGTACGGGAATCTTAACGGTCGTTCACCGAGAGTTCGCGGAGTAAGAGGCGGATTGTCTCAGACACGGAGGAAGGAAATGGCGCCCCGATGTAAGTAGTCTTAATTTACTATGTCGGTTTTCCTCCAATCCGTCAGTCTGACGACGAATCGTCCAATCGCTAACACTCGTGTGGCGTCCTTACAAGATTCAGGTCAGTCTGGCGAATACACAGATATAGCAGGAAGAGGTCAGTGGTCGAATATCACTGAGGGAATAACTTGTAAGCGGTAGGTCAGTGGTTAATATCACTGAGGGTAGTCAGGGTTTAAGTTCCTGATGATTGGATATAAACAGGAACTATTGATAAAAACTTAGATGCCGCCAAAAAGGCTCAGGAATTAATTTGGAACAATAACAGAGGTACCACAGCCAAAGAACTAATTGCTTTATGGAGACAGTACTGTAAAAAAAAATGGATAGAATTAAGTGACTAGACAAATGTTTAAAAGACAGAGACCCGAAAAAGAAAGGTTCTGTTGTTTAAGTGTACTGTCCCTTTAAAAAGCCTGTCTTGATCAGTGTTTTTTTTGTCGGTGTTGTGGGCCACGCCCCCTTCTTACTGTGTCTTACGTGTTTTCTTCCTTTGTGTAATGTATCTGTCTTGTCGTGTGTTTAATTCTGATACTGCTGAATTAAAATTGGAGTTATTGAGGTTAAGTGACCTATTAAATTCTGGTTCTTATAAAGTGTGGGCATGTTAAATTCCAGACATGGGATCTTCAAAAAATTGGCATTTTGAATGTTTATTTTGTGATTGGCTGTGGTTTAAAAAGAGGTTAAAAATTAACGGGATAGATTAAAAAAACTATCTGGTATCACTGTGATAGGAAAAGTCGGAAAGCTGGAACAGCTCGCAGCGTTGATTATAATCACATCCACTAAAAGTATGTGAAAAAATAGTGTGCAAAAATATAGTATAAAGCAATCCACAAATGTGAGAAGTAAAAAAATCAGTCAAACCTGTGTGAAGAGAAATTTTGAAGGTGGAAACTTAATCTCAAAAGGGAGAAGGATCAAGTTACTCCTACCACAAGAGCAAGTTAATATTAACCCCTTCCATCCCAAGAAGCCAGACTGTCATGCCAAGACCAGTTCAAACAGATAGAAATGACCCAGTCGGTTGAGAACTGTCTGAGGCTTGCCCAGAACACAGGTGAACATGAGGTAATAATTGGTATAGGTTATATTAGTAAAATTGTCCCAATCACTCGGAAATGCCAAAGGCTACAATTGACTGAGATATAAGTTTTCACGCTACAGTGAAAAATTGATAAGAAAGGAATGTAAAACAAATCATATGAAAAGGAAGCATAGGTTAGACAATTGGAAGTCCATTACTTGAGCTATGTACTAACACAGGGTACTAAACGCCTATCAGTTTTACCCTGCCACAGTATGATAAGGAAGTTTTGACAAGTTCTGGGGCTATTCAATTTTATTTGAAATTAATAGTAGAATACAAGATCTGACCAAAGAGGGGAGACCTTCCCTGACAAATTATATAACTCGCATTGAGAATGCTAAGAAAACTCAACAATTAGATCAACACCTCCTAACTCAAGTGTTAAAACAAAGAGCGACATGGAATGAAGGTGGACATCGTAAAAAGAGATAGGCAAATATGGAGACGTAAAGATCTGTGATAAGTGATATAGCAACTGCCTTTGCCTCAGTTGTTAACACCATTGATTTGACAACATTAGATCAAAAGGTCAGAGATTTAGGGTCTCTCATTAAAGATATATTAAAAGATAAATGAAAATACAGATAAGGAATTGTCTGAGGATCAAATGCTGACCATATATTTGCAAAGGATAGCTACAGTGCTAGAAACACATGCCCAAACCATTAATAAATTAATAAAAGAGGAATATAACGTATCTTAGCAGGCGGCTGCTAATGATATCTGCTTAATGTGGTTACATCTTGAAAACACAGAGATTAGGACTTGGAGTTAGAAATTCCAGTCTGCAGCCCTGCGTACATCTGTATGTGGGAGAGACAGTGTTTATTTCAGACAGGCTGCGTGCTTCAGAGAGAGAGCAAGAGTGGAACTAGGCAATTTCTCTCTCCTGTTTTGTTTTCTAAATTTGTTTTGGGTATAGGGATTATTCCTTTGGATAAATAAATAATAAATGAAGATTTGACAAATTAATCACTTGGGCTCTCAAGAAGATCCGCAATGGATTTTCTGTGTTTCTTTTAAAACAGGTGACCCTGTTTTTTTTTGGGACCACGTGAGTGTTGATGGTGCAGGATTACCAAGAGTAGTTACAAAGTTACGGTGCAACCTTTGCTGGAGAAATTTGGTGCAGGAAACGATCCAGTGGTGTTAAAGATTTAAGACTTTAGCTGCAGACATCAGCGGATACCAAATGTCACAGCGTGGTGATATCAACCTGATTCTCTTCTTTTGAAAACATTTTGATTTGTTTTGTTTTAGCCTATTTGTTGTCTTCCGAGACAGAGTGCTCGAGGTGGGGAGATATGGGAATTTCTCTAAAGTCATTGAATTGGGCATGATAAAAAAATCAATCTGGCATAAATATACAATCTAGTGGAAGTCAGGAAAGTGTAGTTGAGAATAGTAAATTGATAGCTTTCTCGTGGAGATATTTGTGTCCTTGCCTATAATGAATAATGAGAAAACTACACTCAATAGCCTGGCCACTACCCTGACATCGGGACCATTCAGGGGGAGATAAGCACTCTAGACACCCCTGATCTTTTTGATAAGATAACCTGAAAACCTAAGAGTGGCTACAGTGGACATAAAAGATACAAATGTATGTTGCCATCATCTGAAACGGAGATCAGGATGAAGAACATGATTACAAAGGCCTATGGCCTGGTGAGCTATTGCAACCACTCTTTAAACAAACCAGTTGCTTTTACAGGACTGAATCCTACAGGTCATATGATGTGTGCCATGGAGAATGTTCGGAAATACCATGAGGAAGAAGAGACTGGCCAGCAGAAAGTTAATATCCAAGAACACTAAGCTCATTCCCATGAGATGCTGCTAGTATGCGGAGATACATGAAGAAGATACATTGAAGAATGAGTCTCAGACAGGCTCAGCTACTTGACAACAGCACAACAGGAAAATGGTTAATGTGGTCCAGGCGAGTGAGAAATCCTTTTAAACAAGGCACTGACACATGGTCCATAGAGAAACCAACTAATTAATGAAACAGTCAGGAAACACTGGTATCAATCAAAAGGACTGAAATTAAAGTAAAGAGGGACACAGTAATTTGGATTTCCAAAATTCAGGGTTAGGTTCCCATCAGTTAACAATAAAATTGGGAGAAACAATATTTAGAAGATATCCGCACGATGGATACAAAATTACAAGATTATGAGGGGCCCAGATAAAGCAGACAGGAAGTACCTGTTTCCCCTAGCAGAGGGTTCAAGAACTAGAGGACGTAGATTTAAGCTGATTGGCTGGAACAAAATTAAAGGGATGTGTTACTAGACATGCTGTCACTGTGTGTCCACATAGTGTTGGACACAGCCTAGAAGCACAGTGTGGGTTTAATACCGGTACCAATCCGGATATTAACTGTACCATGGAGGCCCTAGAGGCGGATCTAAAACCCACTTAAGTGGTATATGCCGGAGAGGGCGAATACTGTGTTACAACTAATTTGAAAACGTTTAAATATGCCAATCTAACTTGTGATATTTTAAGTCCAGAATTCTACTCCATTTCTGAATTCCTGGTTCGGATTGGACCCGAGGAACTGGTAGAGATACACCGGCATAACCTCACCACCTTACAAGTTTCTGAGAATGTCAGAAAGGACTTAAAAGCATATCAGGCCACATTTGGGTATCTGACACCCCTGTTGCCTAAATACTTGGAAGCATTGCGAATGGAGATACGCCTCTCCCAGAAGGTTTATTATAACCTACAACAGGACAATAACAACATTAAGCATGACATTGACCAAATTAAAGTCACCACCTGGTGAAATGACCTCTGGAATTTGGGACTGAATATACAGATCCATCTTTGGATTAGATTAGTTTCATATGTATTAGTCGTAGTGCAGTTTGTTGTAATGTGCTTCTTGATTTTCATTGCATGTAATAAATGTAAGCAGAGGATGAAGGGTTTGGCAAAGATAGTAAAACAGAGCCTGGGTGAGAATGTCCCCATTGTCTCTGTGGTTTCAACTAAGAACACATCTTAATGGTACCGGGAGTAGCACCAGCTGGGGTAAGGTGCATGTAAAAGGGAAGACAATTATAGTTTGATAGGATTATCAGATGCTCTGCCTCTCTTCCACCCGGACTGGTGGCCAACACGAAGGGAACCTGGTTAAGATGAGGTACAGCATCTAACGGGATATTGTAGGGAGAATTTGGATTAAGGGATATAATGGGGAGGGCACCAATTCACAGGTGTAAAATGGTCTGAAAGGTACCATTCAGTCTAGTTAGGCTGGAAACAAAATATAAAGCACCATAGGATATTTGACTATGTAGGCCTTTTCAAATTAACATGAATAGGTTTAGCTGACCAAGGACATTCGCAACTTACTTGAGAGATGTTTAGAAGGAGTCTGTTCCTGAGAACAGATAAGAGTACAAAGGCGTATTGATGAAACATGTCTGTGTTCTATTGGGACTTCTCTAGTTCAAGGGCTAGTCATATTCATTGTTATAATTCTTATAGTTTATTGCTTACTTAAATGTTGCTGCACTGCAGAACCTGCAGAACCAGTGAGCACCGTAATAATTGGTTATCATGAAATGATAAAAGGGGGGAATGAGAATCCCTACGTGGTCAGTTTTCGGTAAAATATTAAAATGTCTACGTGGCAAAGAAGCAGAATGCAAAATGGTTAGAAAGTGTTAATTAGTTAGTAACTGAGATTGGTACAGGTGGCCTGGCCTCCTGCTGGGCCATATGTTTGCGTAGTCAGCAGGTTTGCATGGTCTTAGCAATGTCGAGTCTTTGATGTGATTCAAGGACTGGTCTGAATGTCTCCATGTTTATGGCAGATCAATATAGGTAACGAGCTTAGCCAAAGTTGAAAGACATTCCAGGTTGGGAGATAAGGAACAGAAGGAACAGGGAAGAACATTCCAAGTTGGAAGGTGAGGAAGTATCCCCTTTGATGTCTAACAGCAGCATGATCAGCACATGGACGATTTATGATTGGCCGGAAAGAATGTAACCTCGCATGGCAACCTATGCCCGGCTTATGATTGGTGTTGACCCTCGTTAAGTATGTTCCAACCCTATTGATTTGTATAAAAACGTGTGGATTTCTGTATGTTTCTTGTTCTTGCTCTGCCAGCACAGAGGGACTCTATCAGGAGTCCAAATCAATGCTGCAGACTAAGAACCCTGCTATTAAAGTTGTGTTGAACTTTAAAATGTACTCGACTTCAGATTTTACTGAACCAGACTGAGGGGAAAGAATCCGGATCGTCATTCAGACAGGTCAGCCGCGGAAAACAGTAGGTCCCAGTATGCTGAATACACATTGTGTCAAATTATACAGACAGAGAGAAAGAGACCCAAAGGCAGAGAGAGAGAGAGAGAATATTAAAAACAGATAACTTTTTTTCCCTTGCTGGTGGGGTTACGTGCAGCGTGACATGAACCCAAGATCCCGGTTGAGGCCATCCTCATGGGTGCGGAACTTGGCTATCAATTTCTGCTCGACGATTTTGCGTTGTCGTGTGTCTCGAAGGCCGCCTTGGAGAACGCTTACCCGAAGATCGGTGGCTGAATGTCCTTGACTGCTAAAATGTTCCCCGACTGGGAGGGAACCCTCCTGTCTGGCGATTGTTGCGCGGTGTCCGTTCATCCGTTGTCGCAGTGTCTGCATGGTCTCGCCAATGTACCATGCTCCGGGGCATCCTTTCCTGCAACGTATGAGGTAGACAACGTTGGCCGAGTCACAGGAGTATGAACCATGTACCTGGTGGATGGTGTCCTCTCATGTGATGTTGGTATCCGTGTCGATGATTTGGCATGTCTTGCAGAGGTTGCCGTGGCAGGGTTGTGTGGTGTCGTGGACGCTGTTCTCCTGAAAGCTGGGTAATTTGCTGCGAACGATGGTCTGTTTGAGGTTGGGTGGCTGTTTGAAGGCGAGTAGTGGAGGTGTGGGGATGGCCTTAGCGAGGTGTTCGTCGTCATCGATGACATGTTGAAGGCTGCGGAGAACATGGCGTAGTTTCTCCACTCCGGGGAAGTACTGGACGACGAAGGGTACTCTGTTGGTTGCGTCCTGTGTTTGTCTTCTGAGGAGGTCTATGCGATTCTTCGCTGTGGCCCGTCGGAACTGTCGATCGACAAGTCGAGCGTCATATCCCGTTCTTACGAGGGCGTCTTTCAGCGTCTGTAGGTGTCCATCGCGTTCCTCCTCGTCTGAGCAGATCCTGTGTATTCGTAGGGCCTGTCCATAGGGGATGGCCTCTTTGACGTGATTAGGGTGGAAGCTGGAAAAGTGGAGCATCGTGAGGTTGTCCGTGGGCTTGCGGTAGAGTGAGGTGCTGAGGTGCCCGTCTTTGATGGAGATTTGTGTGTCCAAGAAAGAAACCGATTCTGAGGAGTAGTCCATGGTGAGTTTGATGGTGGGATGGAACTTGTTGATGTTATCGTGTAGTCTCTTCAGTGATTCTTCGCCGTGGGTCCATAGGAAGAAAATGTCGTCGATGTATCTGGAGTATAGCGTTGGTTGGAGGTCCTGTGCAGTGAAGAAGTCCTGCTCGAACTTGTGCATGAAAATGTTGGCGTATTGGGGTGCGAATTTAGTCCCCATGGCTGTTCCGTGTATTTGGGTAAAGAACTGGTTGTCGAAGGTGAAGACATTGTGATCCAGGATGAAGTGGATGAGTTGTAGGATGGCGTCTGGAGATTGGCTGTTGTTGGTGTTGAGTACTGAGGCTGTTGCAGTGATGCCGTCATCGTGGGGGATACTGGTGTAGAGTGCCGAGACGTCCATCGTGGTGAGAAGTGCTCCTGGTTCAACTGGTCCGTGGGTGCTGTGTTTTTGTAGGAAGTCTGTAGTGTCGCGACAGAAGCTGGGGGTTCCCTGTACGATGGGTTTCAGGATGCCCTCGACGTATCCAGAGAGGTTCTCACACAGGGTTCCGTTGCCTGATACGATAGGACGTCCGGGTGTGTTGGCTTTGTGTATCTTTGGAAGGCAGTAGAAGTCTCCCACGCGGGGAGTACGTGGGATGAGAGCACGTAGGATGCTTTGAAGGTCTGGATCGAAGGTCTTGATCAGTTTGTTGAGCTGGTGGGTGTGTTCTTTGGTCGGATCTGCGGGTAACTGTCTGTAGTGTTCCTGGTTGTCCAGTTGTTGGTATGCTTTTTTGCAATAGTCCGTTCTGTTCTGTATGACAATGGCTCCTCCTTTGTCTGCTGGTTTGATGACGATGTTGCGGTTGGTCTTGAGAGCGTTGATGGCGTTGCGTTGTGCTCGGCTGACATTCTGGACTGTCTTGTGAGTGCGGCTGATGAATCTGGCATAGACTCATCTCCTGACAGCTTGAGCATACATGTCAAGCTTAGGGCAGCGACCCTCCGGAGGAGTCCAGTTTGACTCTTTCTTCTTCGGTTGCTGTACCGCGGATCACTCTGTCTGCTGTTCCGGATCGTTGATTGTCTCATTGGGTTCGCTGCTGAAATCTTGTGATTTGTGGAAGAATTCCTGGAGTCTCATTCTCCTGATGAATTCCTCTGTGTCCGCCGCGAGACCGATGGGGTCCATTTTGGTGGTGGGGCAGAAATTGAATCCTCAAAGGAGGAGCCATTGTCATACAGAACAGAACGGACTATTGCAAAGAAGCATACTGACAACTGGACAACCAGGAACACTACAGACAGTTACCCGCAGATCCGACCAAAGAACACACCCACCAGCTCAACAAACTGATCAAGACCTTCGATCCAGACCTTCAAAGCATCCTACGTGCTCTCATCCCACGTACTCCCCGCGTGGGAGACTTCTACTGCCTCCCAAAGATACACAAGGCCAACACACCCGGACGTCCTATCGTATCAGGCAACGGAACCCTGTGTGAGAACCTCTCTGGATACGTCGAGGGCATCCTGAAACCCATCGTACAGGGAACCCCCAGCATCTGTCGCGACACTAGAGACTTAGAACATAAGAACATAAGAAATTGGAGCAGGAGTAGGCCAATCGGCCCCTCGAGCCTGCTCCGCCATTCAATAAGATCATGGCTGATCTGATCCCAACCACAAATCTAAAGAACACAAGAAGTCGGAGCAGGACCCGGCCACATAGCCCCTGGGCCCTCTCCGCCACCCACAGGGCATTGACCGATCCGAACTCAGCTTCATGTCCAATTTCCTGCCCGCTCCCCATAACCCCTAATTCCCTTTACTTCTAGGAAACTGTCTATTTCTGTTTTAAATTTATCTAATGATGTAGCTTCCACAGCTTCCTGGGGCAGCAAATTCCACAGACCGACCACCCTCTGAGTGAAGAAGTTTCTCCTCATCTCAGTTTTGAAAGAGCAGCCCCTTATTCTAAGATTATGCCCCCTAGTTCTAGTTTCACCCATCTTTGGGAACATCCTTACTGCATCCACCCGATCAAGACCCTTCACAATCTTATATGTTTCAATAAGATCGCCTCTCATTCTTCTGAACTCCAATGAGTAGAGTCCCAATCTACTCAACCTCTCCTCATATGTCCGCCCCCTCATCCCCGGGATTAACCGAGTGAACCTTCTTTGTACTGCCTCGAGAGCAAGTATGTCTTTTCTTAAGTATGGAGACCAAAACTGTATGCAGTATTCCAGGTGCGGTCTCACCAATACCTTATATAACTGCAGCAATACCTCCTTGTTTTTATATTCTATCCCCCTAGCAATAAAAGCCAACATTCCGTTGGCTTTCTTGATCACCTGCTGCACCTGCATACCATAAAACTCAGCACCCACAGACCAGTTGAACCAGGAGCACTTCTCACCACGATGGACGTCTCGGCACTCTACACCAGTATCCCCCACGATGACGACATCGCTGCGACAGCATCAATACTCAACACCAACAACAGCCAATCTCCAGACGCCATCCTACAACTCATCCGCTTCATCCTGGATCACAATGTCTTCACCTTCGACAACCAGTTCTTTACCCAAACACATGGAACAGCCATGGGGACCAAATTCGCACCCCAATACGCCAACATTTTCATGCACAAGTTCGAGCAGGACTTCTTCACTGCACAGGACCTCCAACCAACGCCATATTCCAGATACATCGACGACATTTTCTTCCTATGGACCCACGGCGAAGAATCACTGAAGAGACTACACGATAACATCAACAAGTTCCATCCCACCATCAAACTCACCATGGACTACTCCTCAGAATCGGTTTCTTTCTTGGACACACAAATCTCCATCAAAGACGGGCACCTCAGCACCTCACTCTACCGCAAGCCCACGGACAACCTCACGATGCTCCACTTTTCCAGCTTCCACCCTAATCACGTCAAAGAGGCCATCCCCTATGGACAGGCCCTACGAATACACAGGATCTGCTCAGACGAGGAGGAACGCGATGGACACCTACAGACGCTGAAAGACGCCCTCGTAAGAACGGGACATGACGCTCGACTTGTCGATCGACTGTTCCGACGGGCCACAGCGAAGAATCGCATAGACCTCCTCAGATGACAAACACGGGACGCAACCAACAGAGTACCCTTCGTCGTCCAGTACTTCCCCGGAGTGGAGAAACTACGCCATGTTCTCCGCAGCCTTCAACATGTCATCGATGACGACGAACACCTCGCTAAGGCCATCCCCACGCCTCCACTACTCGCCTTCAAACAGCCACCCAACCTCAAACAGACCATCGTTCGCAGCAAATTACCCAGCTTTCAGGAGAACAGCGTCCACGACACCACACAACCCTGCCACGGCAACCTCTGCAAGACATGCAAGATCATCGACACGGATACCAACATCACATGAGAGGACACCACCCACCAGGTACATGGTTCATACTCCTGTGACTCGGCCAACGTTGTCTACCTCATACGTTGCAGGAAAGGATGCCCCGGAGCATGGTACATTGGCAAGACCATGCAGACACTGCGACAACGGATGAACGGACACCGCGCAACAATCGCCAGACAGGAGGGTTCCCTCCCAGTCGGGGAACACTTCAGCAGTCAAGGACATTCAGCCACCGATCTTCGGGTAAGCGTTCTCCAAGGCGGCCTTCGAGACACACGACAATGCAAATTGATAGTCAAGTTCCGCACCCATGAGGACGGCCTCAACCGGGATCTTGGGTTCATGTCACGCTGCACGTAACCCCACCAGCAAGGGAAAAAAAGTTATCTGTTTTTAATATTCTCTCTCTCTCTCTCTCTCTCTCTCTCTCACTGCCTTTTGGGTCTCTTTCTCTCTGTCTGAGTAATTTGACACAATGTGTATTCAGCATACTGGGACCTACTGTTTTCCGTGGCTAACCTGTCTGAACACCAACGACACCTTTGATTGGTGTGATGGTGTCCCAGCCTAATATAAGATATGCAATTTGAGAACCTTTCACTCACTCACCCGACGAAGGAGATAATCTCCGAAAGCTTGTGATTTTAAAATAAAATTGTTGGACTATAACCTGGTGTTGTAAGATTCCTTACATTTGTCCATCCCAGTCCATCACCGGCATCTCCACATCATGACTTGTATTCTACTGTTTTGGCTATAGAGGTCAACATTCTGTTACTTTTGTCAATTGCTGTCCTGCATTGGTTGGACATGTTGAGCACTGAGTTTACTAAGGCCGTGAATTTCCTCGGAGCTGCCCCCTGCTCCGCCGCCGTTACTTCTTCAGAAGTGCAGCGGAAACCTTGTTTTACGCACTTAAAGGGGGATTCTGTCACACTTCCTGCAAAGTTACAGGGGTGGAGTGCAGCAGCCCCGAGGAAATACCTGGCCTAAGACTTCCAAGTATCTTTCAACTTTATCCCTAGCTGTGCCAACACCATTCGTCACATATTCTACCCACCAACCAATTTCTTATCCATAGATAAGTATAGCCCTGACCCCCACAGTTTTAAGTTTAATTTTTGGTGTGGAACTTTATAAAATGGAAGTCTAAGTGCATAACATTGCAGGGTTTACCACAGCTGACTTGGGTTTTCACTTTCTCAAAGAGTCAAGGAGGTTGGTTAGGCAGGATTTTCCAATCTAAAGCCATTTTAACTGCTGTTTATTGGATTATCTGTAAGACAACAATCTTCAAATTCAATTCTGATAATCAATTCTATTATTTTACATGGAATCAAAATAAGAATAATATGTCAGTAGTTGCCGGTGTCTCTTTTGCCATCCTTTTTGAATATTGATACATCATTAGCCTGTGTTCAATTTACTGGTACCTCCCGAGTTTCTATTGACTTCTTCATAATGATTGTCAGTGTCTCTGAATTCTCCTTGCTATTCTCTCTCAACACTCTGGGATAAAGACCATCTAACCCTGGGGATTTACATGTTTTAAGCTCTCTAACATGAGGTGAATGGCCTTCTTCCTCTGAACCTATCTTGCGATCTCAGCCAGGCATTCTACAAATTACCTCAGTGTCCCAGGGCAGGAAGGAGAAAGATCACCTAGGGTTCTTGATATGAGGATTGGATGAGGTCATGATGAGGTTTTACTGTGAAGCCTTTCGTGGTAAATGTGCGTCAAAACTCACCATCTAAACTCACATAGGAAGGATGGCCAGATAAAGGATATAAAGGAAGTCAGTGCCTTCAGGAGAGGAAAGGAGAAAATTGGGGAAAGACAACAAACATAAAAAAAATAAGAAGACAAAGAGGAATGAGACAAATAAGGAAAAAAATAAAATGGGATAAAAAGCATATGGGAATGAAAAAAAAAGGAAATGGATAGTACAAATGTTACTACAAATAAAGGATCACCACAAGATCTAATATGGTACAAACTGGCTCACCTCAACTATTGTAATCCAAGGATGTAGAATTCATGTTCATGACATTCCTGAAACACGGAACACACTATAATCTAAAAAGAGGAAGTTTCACTATTTGAAGATGGGCGATTTCTGGGAAGATTTTCTTTGTGTGCTTTGTGTACTGAAGTTATAAACAATTTATAAAGAATGGGTTGCTGATTGCATTACACTTAGTGCACAGAAGAAATCTTCCTCTTGGTGATTGCAAATAATAAATGCTTTAGTTGTGACATGTGTGTGACAATCAATTCATTTTCAGAGAAAGAAATTGAAATACACTGTTCTCCTGCACAGAGCGATAGCACCATGATTGACAAGAATTATAAAGCATATATATTGTTTGCTGAAATTGAGTGTAGTTTTACAACAACATGCGTTATTGCCAGATGAGACTCGGATTTCTCTACACAGTCGTAAACATTGAAGATGGCAGTAATTGGAAATATCTCATCTTACTCACTATACCACTGTGAACATACTGCTTCAGAAATGGTGAGAACTCCTACTGTTAACTCACTTGATAAATGTCCATTTTGTGCCTTTTTGTGTTGATGAAAGCACCTTAATGGATGAAACAGTAATCATTCCACACCTGACTTGCCTGACTTGCTGAGCTTCTCCAGCATTTTCTGTTTTTATTTCAGATTTCCAGCATCCGCAGTATTTTGCTTTTGAATCATTCCACACTTCTGTGCTGACGTGAAGGAGATAGATTTGAATTTGCAGGCAGCAACAGATGGGACTGCGGGAGTAATGTTTTAGCTGAGAACATTTGTAGCTCTTTGTGTTTGAGAAAGGTGACTGTTTTTCAGAATTTAATCTATCTCATTGATCTGGCAACTGATTGCATGTCACTGATAACTGAAAAATTGGGTTTAGCATACACCCATACTTAGAATATCTCACATTGCCAAATCTTCCCACATCTGTGCTTCATTATTTTGAGTGTCTGCATCAACCGTGCTGCACTTTGACAGCTCTCATTTGTGAGACTTCTGTGTTCTTGATTTTTTCTAGGAGTTTTTCACCTGCTGTTAGCTTTGGTGTGGGTATCTCAACATGTAGACTTTGATTCTGGATGTTAAGTTCAGATTTGTGGAGAAACTTTCAGTCACATTGATATGATGCTGCATCGTTGGTTTTGATGTGCTGTAGTAAGACATTGGTGTGACTGCCTTTGCAGTACTAACTGCAATTTTGGACAACACATTCTCTGGATTCTCATTTCCTTCAAAGTTTCAGAGAGTTTTATTGCTCAGTCAGAGTAGCATTTCTGTGTGAGCTGGTACTTGGAATCACTTGTGTATAGCTTATAGACCTATCACTTTAGACTGGAGATTTTTGGGATTGGTCAGAATGACTGTTTTTACATAAATAATTGCATTGGACTTGATAAATTAACCGACCTAGGTAAAAATCTTTCCATCCTACTGCGTTTTTAAACGAATAGTCTTTACAATCTGCACATTCTTCCCTGCAGACCTGTGTGTGGTACATATTGGTGAACTGTTTGAATTGCTATTATTCTGCAAAGTTTTTGAACTTACCGATGCATATTGTTGTCTGTGGTTATTGAATCGCGTACACCATGAATTGCTATTATTGACTTCATCGCCTTTATGTCTGCCAAGGATGTCATTTCAAAGTAATGGCTTTAACCATCTAGTACTAATAAAAAGATTTTATTGATTTTAGTCAGAACCGCAATAAGCATTCTTGGGGCCTGGACACCAAGAGCATTCAGTGCCCATCTATAGCCCCCGCACAACCTTCCCCCCACCTCACCGCCCCCGATAAAACATAAACATGAACTGCAACAGCAAGTGTCAATATTTATATTGTAACAAATCTACGAACCTTGCCTTGCCCCTTCTGACAGTATTTTTAAATGCTAGAATATTTTGATCCAGCGGTTGTATTCAGCTTTTCTGCATTACGATAAGCTTTACCATGAGCCCCAATAATTGCATGGGGCCCCTGGGCACAGGCTCCGCAGGCCCATGCATTAATCTGCCCCTGATTGCATTGTTCCAGGTGAACCTATGAGCGCAGTATCACTTTCTACAGGTTGCTTTTTGTAGAGGGAAAGATCCAACTTGGCTTTTAGCCATTCTGACTTAGTTCTCAGTGTGTAGAATCCTCCCCAGTGTTGTCTTTTATTTCCTCTGATTTATTGTCTAATACACGTAAGTTTGCCATTGTGCAGTATTTGTTCTCGTTGTGCATTTCTTCCTCCTTTGCTTTATTGTTTGGTTGAAAGGTGCTTGAAAGTGAGATGCAACCGAGATTCATTTCTCTGGCTTCTGCTGGATATCCAAGTCATAATTTTGCCTTGGTTATGCCCTGCTGCTGAGGTGACACTGTGGATAATGGCTTATTCAAGATGCTCTCAGTGGCTTGTGGACAGTTTCCATGTCGTTCATATCAACAGAATTCAATGCACCCATTCTCAATAGCCAATATCTCTTTCCTAACTTGCGTGTAATCCTTCATGTTTTGGTCACTGTGCACGAAGTCTCGGAGGATCACAGCACCTACCCAGCCAGTGACCTCTTTTCTGGTATCAAAATGCTGTAGAATCATAGAATCATAGAAAATAGGAGCAAGAGTAGGCTATTCGGCCCTTCGGGCCTGCTCCGCCATTCAAAATGATCATGGCTGATCGTCTAACTGTTCCCGCTTTTTCCCGCTTTTTCCCCATATCCCTTGATCCCTTTAGCATTAAGAAATATATCTATCTCCTTCTTGAATATATTTAATGACTTGGCCTCCACTGCCTTCTGTGGTAGAGAATTCCACAGGTTCACCACCCTCTGAGTGAAGAAATTTCTCCTCATCTCGGTTCGAAATGGCATACCCCTTATCCTGAGACTGTGACCCCTGGTTCTGGACTCCCCATCCATCGGAAACATCCTTCCTGCATCTAGTCTGTCAAGTCCTGTTAGAATTTTATATGTTTCGATGAGATCACCTCTCATTCTTCTAAACGCTAGTGAATATAGGCCTAGTCGACCCAATCTCTCCTCATATGTCAGTCCTGCCATCCCAGGAATCAGTCTGGTAAACCTTCGTTGCACTCCCTCCATGGCAAGGACATCCTTCCTCAGATAAGGAGACCAAAACTGCACACAATACTCCAGATGTGGTCTCACCTAGCCCTGTACAACTGCAGTAAGACATCCCTGTTCCTGCACTCAAATCCTCTTGAAATGAAGGCCAACATACCATTCACCTTCCTAACTGCTTGCTGCACCTGAATGCTTGCTTTCAGCGACTGGTATACAAGGACACCCAGGTCTCGTTGCACCTCCCCTTTTCCCAATCTATCACCATTCAGATAATAATCTGTCTTTCTGTTTTTACAACCAAAGTGGATAACCTCACATTTATCCATGTTATACTGCATCTGCCATGTTCTTGCCCACTCACCCATCTTGTCTAAATCACATTGGAGCCTCTTTGCATCCTCCTCACAGCTCACATTCCACCCCAGCTTTGTGTCGTCTGCAAACTTGGAAATGTTACATTCAGTTCCCTCATCCAAATCATTGATATATATAGTGAATAGCTGGGGCCCAAGCACTGATCCCTGTGGTACCCAATAGTCACTGCCTGCCATCCGGAAAAAGACTCGTTTATTCCTACTCTCTGCTTCCTGTCTGTCAACCAATTCTCAATCCATGCCAGTATATTCCCCCCAATCCCATGTGCTTTAATTTTGCACACTAACCTCTTGTGTGGGACCTTATCAAAAGCCTTCTGAAAATCCAAATACACCACATCCACTGGTTCTCCCCTATCTACTCTACTAGTTACTTCCTCAAAAGACTCCAGTAGATTTGTTAAGCATGATTTCCCTTTCATAAACCCATGCTGACTTTGTCCAATCCCGTTAATGCCCTCCAAGTGTTCTGTTATCACATCCTTTATAATAGACTCTAGCATTTTCCTCATCACTGATGTTAGGCTAACTGGTCTGTAATTCCCTGTTTTTTCTCTCCCTCCTTTTTTAAATAGTGGGGTTACATTTGCCACCCTCCAATCTGTAGGAACTGTTCCAGAGTCTATAGAATTTTGGAAGATTGTAGCACTGGTCCAAGATTTGTTTGATCAGTTGCTTTATTCTTTCAAAAGCTTTATTAGAGTTAACATCTTATTTGAAAAGTATATCCTTTTTCATTAGATTAAGTGGTGGTTCAGTTTTAATGGTTGTAAAATAGCGGGCACTGAGCCATAATTTATTGATGTGTGGCCACATGGCGAGTCTCCCTGCCAATAGTATGGATTTGTAAAAGTGGCCCAATGGTGTTGGCTCTGTTACCTTTTTGAATACTCCCATTTTCACATACATTCCAGTTGTTTACATGTAATACTAAGCGTATTATCCTAGCTGGATGAGCTACCCATGGTAGTTCTCGGTTTTATTGTCAGTTGGCATGCAACCACAGCCATCAGTCACATCACAGTATTCTTTGAGTTTGTTTATAGGTGAAGTATTGGTAATTTGGTCCATCTTAACACTTCTTGTTATCAGGCCTAATTCCACACAAGGGGAGTAATTTTTGGAGGGAGCACTGCTGGCAGGGAATCATATTGATGCCACAATTCGCCATATGTTTTTCCCTGGTGGGTGACAGCCAGTTTCTTTTGCCATGTGGTCTTACTTTGTTTGCTGAAAGATACTGATTTAATAGGCAATGGCGGTAATGGATTGGCCTTGAGCTGTATTTTATTGTAGTGCCCCCATGTTATGACAATGCTTTGAACATTAGTGTCAAGCTGAAAGCTGATTTTAGTGTTATTGATCATGATGCCTTCCACCCAATCAACACTATCTTCCATTGCTCTTATTTCATTTAGAGATTCTTCTAAGAGATTATTGCCCATAATCATTTTCAAGATCGCACATGATTTTCTTTTGCTTTATGTATCCTTTGTTCAAAAAAACATACACTTATAAAATGTCTCTTTTTCCCACACTTGTAGCATTTTAAATTTACAGCTGGGCAGTTCTATCTGCTGTGTGGCAGTCATCCACATCTACCACACTTGCCACTCTTATTACAATTCATCTTATGTTCAAAATTGTATACTTTCTTGACTGTGTGCTTGATTGCATCTGCAGTGTGTGGTGTTCATTGTGGATCACCTTCTTTGAGAAATAACATTTGCTGCTTTATTGCTTCATCGTGGTGTATCTGTATCACCGAAATCTCCAACGCCAGATTTGCTTCTAATTGCGGATATTTACTCAACATCTTATCAAGTTTTCTCTTCCCTTTCCTAGTTTGTCCACACTTATAGGGGTTAATTTTCATTGCCTTTACCTGGCGTGAACCGGGTGGTAACAGCCTCAAAATGGGATCGGTAGCCTTATCACCCCATTAACACCAGCAATGCGGCTGGCTCAATTTTGAAAAGGACCTACCACTGGGTGTCCAAAGCGCCTGCTTGTTTCAGGTGACAGGCTCCTTTTAATATGGAAATCAGAATCCCATGACATTTATAGGATCCCGATCAGCATTTTAAGTCGGAAGTGGTGGAGCCAAAGAGCCCTGCCAAAGGTAAGTGTCAAATTATTTTGTGGGTTCCAGAGGAGCAGGAATGTTTCTCCAGGGCCCACAAATATAATCTACGGCACTACCACTCTGGCATTCCCCCCCACCACTTACCTTGCTGGCAGCCTTACCTGCTGCTCGATCTTGCGGCCTCAATCCAGTGTGCTGCATCAGGCTGCCTGTTTGGCACTCTGCAGCCGCCCGCCTGCCAAATTTACATGAGGCCAGGGCCACATAATTGTGAGGGTCTCTTTGCTGTCAGAATGTGCAGGCGGCCAAAACTCAATGTGGACCCTATCGTGTTCTGTTGCTACTCTTCAAAGACCAGTTACTGAGGCTTCTGCAGGCTGTGTTCTTTGATGAAATTTAACCCTTTCAGAAATCACATTTTTCTTGATGATGAAAAGCCCATTCTGTCAGCGTGTCATGTTTTCATTTTCATTATCATTATCTCTTAGGTTGAATGGTGTAAGAATATCCTCTGCTTTATCATCCATGCAGTAAATCAGTGTTTACTTCTCTAATTTTTATCAGCCAGTCATAGCACAATCCTATAATGCTCCCATCTCTTTTTCTAGTTTGGTCATTCCTCAGGCTTAAAGAAAGTACCTTTCACTGAGGAGCTATAGCAATATCAACTTCGGTCATATCTAATTTTGCATGATATTTACTCATATTTTGAGATGTCCTGCCAGCGTTTCACTAGCAGCGTATGTGGCTTTGACTTTTCTGCTTAATGGTTGCACTGGCTTCTGCTTACTGAGAACACTTCAGCAACCTAGATTAACAATTTATGTAGGTTCTGACCAAATTTCTTTAGATTTCAGTGGATGTAATCTAGCTTTTGACAACACGTCAAGTTTAGAGACCATTGGTGCACTCAAGGGCCTAAATTTTTGGCGGCAGATTTCCAGCGTAAAGGCAGCGATGGGGCAGTAACGTGCGCCTGAACTGGAAGGTCCAAAGCCAGCCTGAAATTGGGGCTTGGGTTTCAGTAATAGCCATTGGGTGAGCTGCCGGCGCTCATTGCAGCTCAACCATTGGAAGAAATAAAAGTCGGGCAGCTTCCCTCGCCGGCAGTGGCACAAAGATAAGACCCGAGGGAGTGGTGGGAGGGGAGGGGAGGGGGGGTGCGATTATGATACTGTGGAGTCGGAGAAGCAATCATGCTCCTCTTGGTTCCAGAGCAACAATGCTTTTTTAAAAAAACGTACCTTTTCGTGGTGGTTGCCCAGCAGCTGCTTCAGAATCCCGAGTGGAGCAGGCCCGGCTCCTGCTCTGCTTAGCGATATCGAATTTTGAGGAGGGGGCCTAAAACAGGCATTAGTCCCTCATTTACATATGTAACTTCAATGTAAGTGTGCTGGCTGGTTGGGTGCAGGGTTTCACTGACAACCTGCTGGGATTCTGGTGTATTTAAGCCTCCCTGAGCTATACATTGGGAAATGTAAGGAATCTTACAACACCAGGTTATAGTCCAACAGTTTTATTTGAAAATCACAAGCTTTCGGAGGCTTTCTCCTTCGTCAGGTGAGTGTCCTGACACTCACCTGATGAAAGAGAAAGCCTCCAAAAGCTTGTGATTTTCAAATAAAACTGTTGGACTATAACCTGGTGTTGTAAGATTCCTTACATTTGTACACCCCAGTCCATCACCGGCATCTCCACATCATGTATACATTGGGAAGGCTTTGTATGTGAGTCAGCCATACCCAGGACTGGGATGGTGGACTGGTGGGGGCTACTTAAGCTATCTTTTCCCATGCATGGTGCACCGAGTGCTTGGGGAGGGGGGTAGTGGTCGTGGGGTAACCATCAGTCTCTTTAAGCTTGTGCCTTCTCACTGAGTCGTTGCGGAAGGGTTTCCAGCTTCTGGTCAATCAAACTAGCTGTTCTAACTCAGCAATGCTCAAATCTACAAGGTTTTGGTGAGTAATCAGCCACTTTTCCTCTCCCATTGCTATTGGGTGCTTTACTCCTTTCTAATAGCAATTCACAGCGGATTTGGAATAATTAGTGCTGTTCCTTTCACATTGGCAGGCTGTCATTGCAGGAGAGACTGCCCACGTTTTAGTCCATGGACTGAAAACAGCAGAATTTTGTGCAAACCATCATGGGAGAATTCACTCATAAACTTACAGTAGTTCATAGTTAGCCCACAAACAGCAATTTGTAACCTAATGTGTCTGAAATAGTTAAAGATGCTAAACTGTTGGATTGTTAGATATCAACGCTTGAGATTAAAGAGTTAACAGACTGGTTGACTGGAGAGTGCAAGGTGTTTAGGTGAGTAAACATAATTGAGTCCAAGAAGATAAGAGCCAAAAAATGTGATCAAATTGGTTAAGACTTTTACAACTGGAGCGGTTACAGGAGTCAGATAAATCCACACTTGGAGTTTTAGTAATCCAAGTAAAGCAGTTAACCTTGATAATGGATAAGTAGATGTTTGCTCTGGATGGTTTAGTGAGGTGAAGACGTGGTTTCATTTATTGAACTACATCAAATATGCTTCATTGATCCTCCTTAATTAAAATGTCATTATGCTAACTCTCCCCGCCCCTTCCCAAAACAAAGGTCCTTTTATTTATGCTCAGTCTACATAGGAAATATTCAGAAAGTTACTCTTTGTGCAGCTTGATTTGGAAGCCAGTTGATTGATCCTCTAGTAGTTAAGTATAATAGTCATGGATTTCTGCGAGGTTCACATTTGCAGTTTTCTGCACCCATAAGAATTTACCACTGATTCACAATAACCTTTTTTTATTGTTGTACACACTGCAGCACACTCCTTGTTACATTTAAACCTTTTTTTAAGTCATGTTATAATATTTGTTGAAGCATGCAAAAAAGAATTGTTTCAAAATCTGAGTTAAATACCATCAAAACTCCGGGGACTTATGGCACTTGGTCCAAGAGAAAAATGGAATAAAACTTCACTTCTAGCAAATGCTGCCTTGTTAGGGTTTGTACGACATGCATCTTGGGAACACTTGTACCAAAGGTACTTTTTTGTTGCTAATAAATGAAAATGTAAAAATTGTTGCCTAATCACTTGAAAGCATCTTTGCAGTCAACTGTAACATTAGCTTCTGTTAACTGCTCATTTGCATCAAAATAGCAGTGCTTGATGCCATAAAATGCCCTGTTACAGAATACAGGTTATTCTTTCTTGAGGTGTTTTACAGACAATTTTGACAGCAATAATTTTACTTGCATTAAGATTAAAGTCTCTTCAGTGGTCTAATCTTACTTTGATTCCATTTGGAAGACAGCAGGGCATTAAATTACAGTTATTTTTCCCATTAAAGTGAACGATGTATTTGATTTACCACTTTGGAAACCCTTGGGATCTTCAAGCAATGATTAAGTTTTAGTTTGGTTAAAATTAATTTGTTCTTGAAAGGAGGTAAATAATAAACTAAATAGTGGTTATTTAAAATTAAAATTAAGTGCAAAATAACTCGTCAGTTTGGCTCAATACTCTCGCCTCTGTGCCAGAAGGTCATGGGTTCAAAGGCTTGAGTACATAATCGAGGCTGACACATCAGTGCAGCACTAAGGGAGTGCTGTGTTGTCAGAGATACCATCTTTTGGATGAGACGTTAAACTGAAGCCCTTTCTGTCTGTTCAGGAGGCTGTAAAAGATCCGATGGCACTATTCAAAGACGAGCAGAGGAGGTGTACTGACTAACATTTATCTCTCAACTAACACCAAAAGCAGATTAATTGACCATTTATCTGATTTGTGGGATGTTGCTGTGCACAAATTGACTGCCATCTTTGCCTATGTAACAATATCAACTACACTACAAAAATAATTCATTGACTGTGAAACACTTTGGGTCGTCCTGAGAACGTGAAAGGCGTTTTGTGAATATGGTAAAGGAGCTTTGATAGGTGAAGTTATATTCTGATTTCATTTTGAATTAAAGACTCCATTTTATGGTTAAAAGACAGCTTCTTCAGAAATATGCTGCAACAGCTAGGCCCCGATATTACCAGAGAGGCGGGATGGCAGCAGGGGGGGGGGCGACTGGGAGCGTGGGTAACCCGCCCAGTGAAATCGGTCCGTTCCCCATGCGATTGCGGGTAAATTGAAGCCACTTACCGTGGTTTCCGGGTTTCCCGTCGTCAACCTGCGCAGTGGGCGTACTGCGCACCCGCATCACAGGCTGTCAGCTGGAGGAGCCCTATTTAAAGAGGCAGTCCTCCAATGCTGCTCGTGCAGCAAAGAGCCAAAATTATAGAATGGAGCAGACCAGGGGAAAGGCTGCTCCCAGATTTACCGATGCCTCACTCTAGGTCCTACTGGATGGGGTGAGGAGGAGGAGGGCTATTTTCTACCCTGCGGACGGGAGGAAGTGGCCTGTCTCTGCCAGCAAGAGGGCCTGGCTCGAGGTGGCAGAGGAGTTCAGCAGCGGCAGCAACGGCTCCCGCACATGGATACAGTGCAGGAAGCGCTTCAATGACCTAACTAGGTCAGCCAAAGTGAGTACACTTATTCTCCTACACTCCGTCTTCCACATCACCGCCCCCACCCCACAACTCCTTCTGCACTGCCAACACTACTCTATCACATCACTCCTCACACCCACTCAAACCTCATCCTCAACTTACCTGCACTTACTCACCTCCCCAGTACTCATCCCACCACTACCACTCAACCCAATCCTCATACAATGTCATGGCTATGTTTCATACTCACCCTCTGATGCATCTCTTTCACGGTCAGCCTCACCCAAACCAATGCATTCAGCGGTTGGCCACATCACCATCCCTCACTCACGTCTCTCTACTTTGTCCCCTTACAGAAGAAGAGAGCCCAGGTTGCACGGGAGAGGGCGAAGACCGGAAGGGGGCCGCAACATCTGGTTGTCCTCACGCGGAGCAGGAGGCTCTTGAACTAAGCCGCACCCTCGAGTGCCTGTCTGTCGGGGATGCCGAGACTGCCACCCGACAAACGGCTGGTGACAGAACTTTAACATTCAGCACTCACAATAGCAAATGATGTTAACATGCCTTGCCATCTTCAGCACCTCAACATCTGTCATCATGCTTAATATTGCCTTCAGTTCTCTTACAGGGCCATCAGCAACCATTGTGACGGCGGAGGGCGATTCCTCAGAGGACCAGCTGGCCTCTGAGGGGGCACCGTCACGTCTGAGCGAGCCATCCGCCAGCACAGATACACACACCTCGGTGGGTCCCCGTCCTCACTTAGTTGGGGTCGCACGTGGTGAGTTACCACACACGTGAGCACGAGCAGACACTGGTGGCAGGGGCGGCTGTGGAGAGTCTGTGTAGGTGGGAGCACTCTTCCCCAGGCTCTGCTCAGCTGGACACAGATGCTGAACCCTGGGGGCCATCCATGAAAAGGAGAATGATTGAGGGGCAGCAGCGCATTTGCGAGGTGTTGGAACAAGTGCTACGCACACTCTCCACAATTGCGCAGAGGATAGAGGAGTCCAACTCCTGCATGAGTGGAATGGTGGCACAGGTACAGGAGGGAATCTCTGAGATAGTGTCGCGGGTAAGTGTGGGAATGTCTGTGATGGAGGGAAGGCTAGTCTCCATGGAGCTTCAAGCACGGCTCACCAATGATTCCATTGAGGGCCTAACAACGGCCCTTCAGACTCAGGGTGAGCAACTTTCTGTCACCTTGAACAGGCGGGCAGATACTCTGGCACTGGTCTTACAAAGCTTCACACATGTCTTCCAAACTGTCGTCCAGCAGAGTGGTAGGAGTGGTGTGGGCCTGGCCCAGGGGAGGGAAGATGGCAAAAGGGGACATGGAAGTGGGGACACCACTCAAAGTGCTCCCACGTCTCACCTGTTGCCCCCCCTCAACCAGTACCCGCAATGCTGCCTCCTCTCCAGGTGGCCGAGTCTACCCCTGCACAGGTGCAGGTGGAGCAGTCTTTGGAGGGGCCCTCATGGGCACCGAAACCCAGAGGGCGTGGGCCCAAAGCATCTAATCGGTCAGGGCATGAACAAGAGCAACCTGCCACTATCTCTGCTGCAGCGACAGGGGAAATACCACATAGGAGTACTCGTAAGCATAAGGCAAAGGTTTTGTGAGCACAAAGGGGATTCACAAGGGTGTTTGACGGTTTGTCATGTTTTTTATTTATATTTGATTTTTGTTAATGGCACATTAAATATTATTATTGTTACCACTACTGCCACGTCTTGGCCATTCTTGACTGGCTTGTGTAATAAGTCCCTTTCATGAGGTTCACCATGAACACCCACACTTGATGCCACCTATTGGGTCATTCTACAATGGGTGTATGCGTAGCTGCATGACTATTTTGAACAGGGAGCGGGGGAGGGGGCTGGTGTGGCCGCTCCTCTGTCCAGGTGGTGAGGACTGGACTTTTCGCACTGTCTGATGTTAGGAGAATCGTTCACATATCAGTGACTCCCTGGCCTCACGAGCAGCCAGGTGAGCCGCTGTTCTGCCCATGGGTTGCTCCTCCTCCACCGCCTCCTCGTCCTTGTCCTTGTCCTCCTCCTCCTCCTCAATATGGGTGGCAGATGTGGATGGAGCCCCCTTCAGCGGCACCCCTCTCTGTTGTGCCATATTGTGCAGGGCACAACAGACGACTATAATGCGTCCCACTCTGTCTGGTGCGTATTGAAGCACTCCCCCAGAACGATCAAGGCACCTGAAGTGCATCTTGAGCAGCCCTATAGCATGCTCAATTGTAGACCTAGTAGCGATGTGGCTGTCGTTATATCGACGCTGTTGCTCGGTGGTGGGGTTCCTCAGAGGTGTCATGAGCCACGTGTGCAGGGGGTATCCCTTGTCCCTGAGGAGCCAGCTCTTCTGGGTGTTCGGTGCGTGGAAGAGGGGCGGGATGTTGGACTCCCGGAGGATGAAGGAATCGTGGCAGCTGCCAGGGTATTTGGTGCACACGTGAAGGAATCTCTTGTGGTGGTCACAAATGAGCTGAATGTTGATGGAGTGATAGCCCTTCCTGTTGATGAACAGTCCTGGCTTGTGTGGAGGTGCTCGTATTGCTATATGGGCGCAATTGATTACACCCTGCACCCGTGGGAAGCCAGCCACAGCGTGGAATCCCACTGCCCTCTCCGTCTGGCTGAGGTCATCCATGGGGAAGTTGACATAGTGCGAAGCCCTGCAAAACAAACTGTCAGTGACCTGCCTTAAGCACTTGTGTGCAGATGGCTGAGAGACGCCGGCGATATCCCCGGTGGTACCCTGGAACGATCTGGAGGCGAAGAAGTTGAGGGCAGTGGTGACTTTGACAGGTAAGAAGATGCTGCTCGGGCCAGCCGGGAGCAGCTCGGCATGAAGGAGGCTGCAGATGTCCACGACTACCTGGCGACTGACTCTGAGCCTCCGTATGCACTGCTCCTCAGAGAGGTCCAGGAAGCTGAGCCTCGGTCTGTAGACCCTGTGGCGAGGGTAGTGCCTTCTGCGACGTTGCTCTCTCTGTTGTTGCCCTCTGTGCTGTTGTGCAGGTGCCTGTGGCGCAGCACAGTGTTGTGGAGCTCCACGTGGTGGAGGTGGATGGCGTGCCTGGCGAGGCTGGTGATGTTGCTTGTCCTCAGATGAAGTGATGAATGCAGCTATGGCGCCCTCCCATCCTGATGGTGAGAGTTTCAAGGGATCCACAAAGTAGGTAAATGTGTTTGCACAGCAGAGTTTAGGGTATAAATTAATAATTTTGAGTGGAAAGACAAAGGTGTTGCAGCCAAAACTTTGTCTGAAGTGACAGAGTGCCCTGCTGCAATAAATGAGGTTTTCCCTCCATCTGTCAAATAATCCTTTGCATCTCCCACTGGTTGCTGGCTGAAACACGTCTGCTCCAACAGGGAGTGTTTCCCACAGCATGGGAAACACGCTGAGGATCCTTCACAATTGCACCACTGCCAAAATCTCCACTCAATGAGGCCTGTCAAGTAACTCAACTATCTACCTAACTATGTAAAGCAGCATCCCGCTGGCTTTAATTGCTGGTGGGAGTCCCGCATTCAGGAGCTGCACGCACACCCAAAAGCGTCACTGGGGAACCCGGAAGTCAGCGGGTTGGAGCCGGGCTCCAAACCTGCTCCAGGATTCCGCCATTTTAGGAGCCCCCCTGCCTCCAACGCACCCGCTCGGCCATCTGAAAATCGGTCCCCTAGTATCTGGAGAATGTCAATAAGACTGCCAAATCTGTAAAACTCATACCACTGACGTCATCTAAGATAGATTTGGATTTCCTTGTCTAAGCTCTGACCTTCTAATGGATACATATATCTGGTGGACAACTATATGTTTATCCTTTTCTGCACATCTAAGTAGATAAGGCAGTTTATGTTGTGTCCTGAGGCCGTGCTGTGGAGCCTTCCAACACGTAGTACCTCGAGGCAGTGAGTCTTTGGAATGTTGAGCTCGTGGGATCTACTATAAACCAGGAGTAAGGGTCATGGAAGATATATGACGTAATGGCCTTTAGCTGAGGGTATAATTGAATGCGATTGTCATGGGAAGGTAGGTGTAGAGATCAAGGGTTGGCCACCCTGCAACTTGAGCTCGAGCAACTGTAATGCAAGGTCTCCTGCAGCCTTTGTATTGCCATGTGTGTTGTCTGTGAGTATCTTTTGCCTATAATAAAATCTATGTTAAGATTTTCCACCTAGAATTCTCATTCCCTGGCACAGAAGTAACATATTAAAGCTCACCTCTATAGTATACACTCCAACAAATACAGGTTCTTTCTTCTTTCTAATTACAGTGCATCTTTATCATAACAATGTATTGGTCTTTGGCTATGATTTATATAAATGAACCAGAGGCCATAAAATAATTAATATTTTAAATGTTTGTTTTTAATTGTATTGCTTTATCTGACTCTCAAAAAATGTTTTTATCAATTTTTGGTACTGACTGTATTTGATTTATGTCAAAATGCTATATAGTGCCGAAATTATATTTCAATAATATTTGATTAGTTCAATCCAATCAACTTTGTAATTTCCACAAAATCAACTCTAGTAGTGGGCTACTTCAAAAAATATCAGGTATTTAGAAACTGAAAGCTAAACAATCTGTTTGAATAACTAAACAGGTCCAGGAATGGGCATCAAAGTTGAATTCTGAATCTGAATGGACCAGGGTGGTGCACTGGGCAAGCACACTGTCCTCAAAACTTTAGTCCTGGATTTGAATCTGGCTCATACTGATGGTTAAAGGTTTCCTCTCCCCTTGGCTGTAAGGACTCTGCTTAAAATAAGTTTGGGCAATGAGAATGTAACATTTATTATGCTTAATTATAGTGAGATTTTTCCATTAGACTCACACATAACATATTTAGAGGACTGTCATTATTATTATGGAACAAAAAGCTGTTCCTTATTATAGTTCAATTATAACTATCAGTTATACATTTTGTCTCACGCCATTGTTAAAGCAGATTATGAACTGAATTGAATTCCACTGAATGATATACACCTATTACCTTTCAGCTTGATTCGGTATTGCCTTGATTTTCCAAGAGTTTGATGATGAGATTTTTCAGGGATACACTCTCCATTAAAAACGGTTTTCAAGATCACTTGCTGTTGCTGTTTCCAGCATCTGAAAACAAGACTTTTTTAGTAAATATTTTATGTATTATTAAACATTAAATCAATGTGGTTGCTATTTTATTAAAGATATTAATTTTAATTTCAGGCCCTGAGAGCTCAGGTCAAATCCAGGCCAGGCAAATAGGATAAAAGTTTCCCGTTTCTGAATACGGTTCAAGATGGGTCATCACCATTTTGCAGAGGAACTACGATGACTATGGATGTATAATGATACTAGTGTAATGGTGTCTATCGTCGGCGCAGTGTTCAATGCTCCTATATTGTAAATGAAAATACTGCCAGCTGTATTTTGGGGTAACAATGTACCTTTTAAGGGAGTCAAATTAAATTAGTTTCATTCCATTACCCAGTAGTGAATCCACAGGATAAATTGCCCAATATTAGAACTTAGTAGAACCAAATGGAAAATCTCAATCAAAGAAACAACAACAACTTGCACTTACAAAGGGACTTTAATATAGAGAAATGTCTCATGGTGCTTCATAGAAGCATGAGGAAAAAAAATGGATGTTGAGACAAAGAAGGAGATATTAGGAGGGGTGAGCAAAACCTTGGTCAAAGTGGTGGGTTTTAAGGCGGTTCATAACAGATGAGACGAAGGTGGAGAGGCAGAGGGGTTTAGGAAGGAATTCCAAAGTGTGGAGCTTAGGCAGCTGAAGGCAGAGCTACCAATGACGGGGCAAAGGGAGGGGGAATTGCACAAGAGGCCAGAATCAGAGGTTACAGAGATTGCGAGGGGCAAGGCCATGAAGGCATTTAAATACCAATGATGAGAATTTTAAATTTGTGGCAGTGGGAGACCGGGAGCCCATGTAAGTCAGCGAGGTCAGGGACGAGGGGTGAGCGGGACTTGGTGTGGCATACAATACAGATATTAGAGTCTTGGATAAGTTCAAATTTATGAAGGATGGGAGGCTGGAGAGCATTGGATTAGTCGAGCCTGGAGGTGACAAAGGCACGGATGAGAGTTTCAGCAGCAGCTGGGCTGAGGTAGGAGTGGAGGTGGGCGATGTTATAGAGGTGGAAGTAGGAGGTCTTTGGATGGAGAAGAAATGGGGTTGGAAGGTGATCTCGGGGCCATATAGGATGCTGTGGTTGTGAACAGTTTGATTCAGCCTGAGACAGTGGCCAGGGAGCGGATGAAGTGAATGGCAAGGGTGTGGAGTTTGTGGTGGGGGCTGAACACAGTGAAAATATATAGGGTGACAAGTGGATGTGTCAAACTGGTGCCGTTGAGATTGGGCTAAGGAATATTGGCTCTGACTCATAAAACCTGTGCTGGTTTGCTAAAATATTATCTTCTGCGTTTTATTTTCAGCAAATTATCATTTGGTATAGATTTACTGAAAATAAATCAATGTCCAGGCAAATTCTAAAAATAAAAGCACAGAATTCATATTTTAGCAAGTGAACAAAGGTTTTATAAATAGGGGCTATTGTTGAGGTAGGGGAGGGGCTTTGTGCATTGTATCTAGCCTCTGCTTTTGCTGAGCTAGGACTGCCTTATGCTGATGCCAATAAAAAATGGAAAAAATAAATAGCTGTTCCTCACCTCCGCCATCCACCACTTTTATAAATGTGATGTTACACATGAGAATAAAAATTCAACTCTTTAATGTAGAATTCTTTTAAAGCTGCAGTATGATGATGGTGATTAAGGATAAACCTGTTCTGCATATAGCAGTATTTTTACAATATTACTGCTCTGTTTAATATGGTATTTTTAACATTAAATCAGCTTTGCCTCTTATGACTCGACATAAAGGCAGGTTAAGGGAGCGGTGTGAGACTGGAAAAGTCCAGTATAAAGGGAGCGGTGTGAGACTGAACTCGGCCCAGTATAAAGGGAGCGGTGTGAGACTGAACCCGGCCCAGTATAAAGGGAGTGGTGCGAGACTGAACCTGGCCCAGTATAAAGGGAGTGGTGCGAGACTGAACCTGGCCCAGTATAAAGGGAGTGGTGCGAGACTGAACCTGGCCCAGTATAAAGGGGGCGGTGTGAGACTGAACCCGGCCCAGTATAAAGGGAGTGGTGCGAGACTGAACCTGGCCCAGTATAAAGGGAGCGGTGCGAGACTGAACTCGGCCCAGTATAAAGGGAGTGGTGCGAGACTGAACTCGGCCCAGTATAAAGGGAGCGGTGCGAGACTGAACCTGGCCCAGTATAAAGGGAGCGGTGCGAGACTGAACTCGGCCCAGTATAAAGGGAGCGGTGCGAGACTGAACTCGGCCCAGTATAAAGGGAGCGGTGCGAGACTGAACCTGGCCCAGTATAAAGGGAGCGGTGTGAGACTGAACCCGGCCCAGTATAAAGGGAGTGGTGCGAGACTGAACCTGGCCCAGTATAAAGGGAGTGGTGCGAGACTGAACGCGGCCCAGGATAAAGGGAGCGGTGCGAGACTGAACCTGGCCCAGTATAAAGGGAGCGGTGCGAGACTGAACCTGGCCCAGTATAAAGGGGGCGGTGTGAGACTGAACTCGGCCCGGTATAAAGGGAGCGGTGCGAGACTGAACTCGGCCCAGTATAAAGGGAGCGGTGCGAGACTGAACTCGGCCCAGTATAAAGGGAGCGGTGTGAGACTGAACTCGGCCCAGTATAAAGGGGGCGGTGTGAGACTGAACTCGGCCCGGTATAAAGGGAGCGGTGCGAGACTGAACTCGGCCCAGTATAAAGGGAGCGGTGTGAGACTGAACTCGGCCCAGTATAAAGGGAGCGGTGCGAGACTGAACTCGGCCCAGTATAAAGGGAGCGGTGTGAGACTGAACTCGGCCCAGTATAAAGGGAGCGGTGCGAGACTGAACCTGGCCCAGTATAAAGGGAACGGTGTGAGACTGAACCTGGCCCAGTATAAAGAGGGAGTGGTGTGAGAGTGGACCCGGCCCAGTATAGAGAGGGAGTGGTGTGAGAGTGGACCTGGCCCAGTATAAAGAGGGAGTGGTGTGAGAGTGGACCCGGCCCAGTATAAAGAGGGAGTGGTGTGAGTGTGGACCCGGCCCAGTATAGAGAGGGAACGGTGTGAGACTGAACCTGGCCCAGTATAAAGAGGGAGTGGTGTGAGAGTGGACCCGGCCCAGTATAGAGAGGGAGTGGTGTGAGAGTGGACACGGCCCAGTATAAAGAGGGAGTGGTGTGAGAGTGGACCCGGCCCAGTATAAAGAGGGAGTGGTGTGAGAGTGGACCCGGCCCAGTATAAAGAGGGAGGGGTGTGAGAGTGGACCCGGCCCAGTATAGAGAGGGAGTGGTGTGAGAGTGGACCCGGCCCAGTATAGAGAGGGAGTGGTGTGAGAGTGGACCTGGCCCAGTATAAAGAGGGAGTGGTGTGAGAGTGGACCCGGCCCAGTATAGAGAGGGAGTGGTGTGAGAGTGGACCTGGCCCAGTATAAAGAGGGAGTGGTGTGAGAGTGGACCCGGCCCAGTATAGAGAGGGAGTGGTGTGAGAGTGGACCCGGCCCAGTATAGAGAGGGAGTGGTGTGTGAGTGGACCCGGCCCAGTATAAAGAGGGAGTGGTGTGAGAGTGGACCCGGCCCAGTATAGAGAGGGAGTGGTGTGAGAGTGGACCCGGCCCAGTATAGAGAGGGAGTGGTGTGAGAGTGGACCCGGCCCAGTATAAAGAGGGAGTGGTGTGAGAGTGGACCCGGCCCAGTATAGAGAGGGAGTGGTATGAGAGTGGACCCGGCCCAGTATAGAGAGGGAGTGGTGTTAGAGTGGACGCGGCCCAGTATAGAGAGGGAGTGGTGTGAGAGTGGACCCGGCCCTGTATAGAGAGGGAGCGGTGTGAGAGTGGACACGGCCCAGTATAGAGAGGGAGAGGTGTGAGAGTGGACCCAATCCAGTATAGAGAGGGAGCGGTGTGAGAGTGAACACGGCCCAGTATAGAGAGGGAGTGGTGTGAGAGTGGACCCGGCCCAGTATAAAGAGGGAGTGGTGTGAGAGTGGACCCGGCCCAGTATAGAGAGGGAGTGGTGTTAGAGTGGACCCGGCCCAGTATAGAGAGGGAGTGGTGTGAGAGTGGACCCGGCCCAGTATAAAGAGGGAGTGGTGTGAGAGTGGACCCGGCCCAGTATGGAGAGGGAGTGGTGTGAGAGTGGACACGGCCCAGTATAGAGAGGGAGTGGTGTGAGAGTGGATACGGCCCAGTATAGAGAGGGAGTGGTGTGAGAGTGGACACGGCCCAGTATAAAGAGGGAGTGGTGTGAGAGTGGACCCGGCCCAGTATAAAGAGGGAGTGGTGTGAGAGTGGACCCGGCCCAGTATAGAGAGGGAGTGGTGTGAGAGTGGACACGGCCCAGTATCAAGAGGGAGTGGTGTGAGAGTGGACCCGGCCCAGTATAAAGAGGGAGTGGTGTGAGAGTGGACCCGGCCCAGTATAAAGAGGGAGGGGTGTGAGAGTGGACCCGGCCCAGTATAGAGAGGGAGTGGTGTGAGAGTGGACCTGGCCCAGTATAAAGAGGGAGTGGTGTGAGAGTGGACCCGGCCCAGTATAAAGAGGGAGTGGTGTGAGAGTGGACCCGGCCCAGTATAGGGAGGGAGTGGTGTTAGAGTGGACCCGGCCCAGTATAGAGAGGGAGTGGTGTGAGAGTGGACCCGGCCCAGTATAAAGAGGGAGTGGTGTGAGAGTGGACCCGGCCCAGTATAGAGAGGGAGTGGTGTGAGAGTGGACCCGGCCCAGTATAGAGATGGAGTGATGCGAGAGTGGACCCGGCCCAGTATAAAGAGGGAGTGGTGTGAGAGTGGACCCGGCCCAGTATAGAGAGGGAGTGGTGTTAGAGTGGACCCGGCCCAGAATAGAGAGGGAGTGGTGTGAGAGTGGACCCGGCCCTGTATAGAGAGGGAGCGGTGTGAGAGTGGACCCGGCCCAGTATAAAGAGGGAGTGGTGTGAGAGTGGACCCGGCCCAGTATAAAGAGGGAGTGGTGTGAGAGTGGACCCGGCCCAGTATAGAGAGGGAGTGGTGTGAGAGTGGACCCGGCCCAGTATCAAGAGGGAGTGGTGTGAGAGTGGACCCGGCCCAGTATAAAGAGGGAGTGGTGTGAGAGTGGACCCGGCCCAGTATAAAGAGGGAGGGGTGTTGGAGTGGACCCGGCCCAGTATAAAGAGGGAGTGGTGTGAGAGTGGACCCGGCCCAGTATAGAGAGGGAGTGGTGTGAGAGTGGACCCGGCCCAGTATAGAGAGGGAGTGGTGTGAGAGTGGACCTGGCCCAGTATAGAGAGGGAGCGGTGTGAGAGTGGATACGGCCCAGTATAGAGAGGGAGTGGTGTGAGAGTGGACCCGGCCCAGTATAGAGAGGGAGTGGTGTGAGAGTGGACCCGGCCCAGTATAAAGAGGGAGTGGTGTGAGAGTGGACACAGCCCAGTATAGAGAGGGAGTGGTGTGAGAGTGGACACGGCCCAGTATAGAGAGGGAGTGGTGTGAGAGTGGACCCAATCCAGTATAGAGAGGGAGCGGTGTGAGAGTGGACACGGCCCAGTATAGAGAGGGAGTGGTGTGAGAGTGGACACGGCCCAGTATAGAGAGGGAGTGGTGTGAGAGTGGACCCGGCCCAGTATAAAGAGGGAGTGGTGTGAGAGTGGACCCGGCGCAGTATAGGGAGGGAGTGGTGTGAGAGTGGACCCGGCCCAGTATAAAGAGGGAGTGGTGTGAGAGTGGACCCGGCCCAGTATAAAGAGTGAGTGGTGTGAGAGTGGACCCGGCCCATTATAGAGAGGGAGTGGTGTGAGAGTGGATACGGCCCATTATAGAGAGGGAGTGGTGTTAGAGTGGACCCGGCCCAGTATAGAGAGGGAGTGGTGTTAGAGTGGACCCGGCCCAGTATAGAGAGGGAGTGGTGTGAGAGTGGACACGGCCCAGTATAAAGAGGGAGTGGTGTGAGAGTGGAACCGGCCCAGTATAAAGAGGGAGTGGTGTGAGAGTGGACCCGGCCCAGTATAGAGAGGGAGTGGTGTGAGAGTGGACCCGGCCCAGTATAGAGAGGGAGTGGTGTGTGAGTGGACCCGGCCCAGTATAGAGAGGGAGTGGTGTGAGAGTGGACCCGGCCCAGTATAAAGAGGGAGTGGTGTGAGAGTGGACCTGGCGCAGTATAGGGAGGGAGTGGTGTGAGAGTGGACCCGGCTCAGTATAAAGAGGGAGTGGTGTGAGAGTGGACCTGGCCCAGTATAGAGAGGGAGTGGTGTGAGAGTGGACCCGGCCCAGTATAGAGAGGGAGTGGTGTTAGAGTGGACCCGGCCCAGTATAGAGAGGGAGTGGTGTGAGAGTGGACCCGGCCCAGTATAAAGAGGGAGTGGTGTGAGAGTGGACCCGGCCCAGTATAGAGAGGGAGTGGTGTGAGAGTGGACCCGGCCCAGTATAGAGATGGAGTGGTGTTAGAGTGGACCCGGCCCAGAATAGAGAGGGAGTGGTGTGAGAGTGGACCCGGCCCAGTATAAAGAGGGAGTGGTGTGAGAGTGGACCCGGCCCAGTATAGGGAGGGAGCGGTGCGAGAGTGGACCCGGCCCAGTATAAAGAGGGAGTGGTGTGAGAGTGGACCCGGCCCAGTATAGAGAGGGAGTGGTGTGAGAGTGGACCCGGCCCAGTATAGAGAGGGAGTGGTGTTAGAGTGGACCCGGCCCAGAATAGAGAGGGAGTGGTGTGAGAGTGGACCCGGCCCAGTATAGAGAGGGAGCGGTGTGAGAGTGGACCCGGCCCAGTATGGAGAGGGAGTGGTGTGAGAGTGGACACGGCCCAGTATAAAGAGGGAGTGGTGTGAGAGTGGACCCGGCCCAGTTTTAAGAGGGAGTGGTGTGAGAGTGGACCCGGCCCAGAATAGAGAGGGAGTGGTGTGAGAGTGGACCCGGCCCTGTATAGAGAGGGAGCGGTGTGAGAGTGGACCCGGCCCAGTATAGAGAGGGAGTGGTGTGAGAGTGGACACGGCCCAGTATAAAGAGGGAGTGGTGTGAGAGTGGACCCGGCCCAGTATAAAGAGGGAGTGGTGTGAGAGTGGACCCGGCCCAGTATAGAGAGGGAGTGGTGTGAGAGTGGACCCGGCCCAGTATCAAGAGGGAGTGGTGTGAGAGTGGACCCGGCCCAGTATAAAGAGGGAGTGGTGTGAGAGTGGACCCGGCCCAGTATAAAGAGGGAGGGGTGTTGGAGTGGACCCGGCCCAGTATAAAGAGGGAGTGGTGTGAGAGTGGACCCGGCCCAGTATAGAGAGGGAGTGGTGTGAGAGTGGACCCGGCCCAGTATAGAGAGGGAGTGGTGTGAGAGTGGACCTGGCCCAGTATAGAGAGGGAGCGGTGTGAGAGTGGATACGGCCCAGTATAGAGAGGGAGTGGTGTGAGAGTGGACCCGGCCCAGTATAGAGAGGGAGTGGTGTGAGAGTGGACCCGGCCCAGTATAAAGAGGGAGTGGTGTGAGAGTGGACACAGCCCAGTATAGAGAGGGAGTGGTGTGAGAGTGGACACGGCCCAGTATAGAGAGGGAGTGGTGTGAGAGTGGACCCAATCCAGTATAGAGAGGGAGCGGTGTGAGAGTGGACACGGCCCAGTATAGAGAGGGAGTGGTGTGAGAGTGGACACGGCCCAGTATAGAGAGGGAGTGGTGTGAGAGTGGACCCGGCCCAGTATAAAGAGGGAGTGGTGTGAGAGTGGACCCGGCGCAGTATAGGGAGGGAGTGGTGTGAGAGTGGACCCGGCCCAGTATAAAGAGGGAGTGGTGTGAGAGTGGACCCGGCCCAGTATAAAGAGTGAGTGGTGTGAGAGTGGACCCGGCCCATTATAGAGAGGGAGTGGTGTGAGAGTGGATACGGCCCATTATAGAGAGGGAGTGGTGTTAGAGTGGACCCGGCCCAGTATAGAGAGGGAGTGGTGTTAGAGTGGACCCGGCCCAGTATAGAGAGGGAGTGGTGTGAGAGTGGACACGGCCCAGTATAAAGAGGGAGTGGTGTGAGGGTGGACCCGACCCAGTATAAAGAGGGAGGGGTGTGAGAGTGGACCCGGCCCAGTATAAAGAGGGAGGGGTGTGAGAGTGGACCCGGCCCAGTATAGAGAGGGAGTGATGTGAGAGTGGACCTGGCCCAGTATAAAGAGGGAGTGATGTGAGAGTGGACACGGCCCAGTATAGAGAGGGAGTGATGTGAGAGTGGACACGGCCCAGTATAAAGAGGGAGTGGTGTGAGAGTGGAACCGGCCCAGTATAAAGAGGGAGTGGTGTGAGAGTGGACCCGGCCCAGTATAGAGAGGGAGTGGTGTGAGAGTGGACCCGGCCCAGTATAGAGAGGGAGTGGTGTGTGAGTGGACCCGGCCCAGTATAGAGAGGGAGTGGTGTGAGAGTGGACCCGGCCCAGTATAAAGAGGGAGTGGTGTGAGAGTGGACCTGGCGCAGTATAGGGAGGGAGTGGTGTGAGAGTGGACCCGGCTCAGTATAAAGAGGGAGTGGTGTGAGAGTGGACCTGGCCCAGTATAGAGAGGGAGTGGTGTGAGAGTGGACCCGGCCCAGTATAGAGAGGGAGTGGTGTTAGAGTGGACCCGGCCCAGTATAGAGAGGGAGTGGTGTGAGAGTGGACCCGGCCCAGTATAAAGAGGGAGTGGTGTGAGAGTGGACCCGGCCCAGTATAGAGAGGGAGTGGTGTGAGAGTGGACCCGGCCCAGTATAGAGATGGAGTGGTGTTAGAGTGGACCCGGCCCAGAATAGAGAGGGAGTGGTGTGAGAGTGGACCCGGCCCAGTATAAAGAGGGAGTGGTGTGAGAGTGGACCCGGCCCAGTATAGGGAGGGAGCGGTGCGAGAGTGGACCCGGCCCAGTATAAAGAGGGAGTGGTGTGAGAGTGGACCCGGCCCAGTATAGAGAGGGAGTGGTGTGAGAGTGGACCCGGCCCAGTATAGAGAGGGAGTGGTGTTAGAGTGGACCCGGCCCAGAATAGAGAGGGAGTGGTGTGAGAGTGGACCCGGCCCAGTATAGAGAGGGAGCGGTGTGAGAGTGGACCCGGCCCAGTATGGAGAGGGAGTGGTGTGAGAGTGGACACGGCCCAGTATAAAGAGGGAGTGGTGTGAGAGTGGACCCGGCCCAGTTTTAAGAGGGAGTGGTGTGAGAGTGGACCCGGCCCAGTATAGAGAGGGAGTGGTGTTGGAGTGGACCTGGCCCAGTATAGAGAGGGAGTGGTGTGAGAGTGGACACGGCCCAGTATAAAGAGGGAGTGGTGTGAGAGTGGACCCGGCCCAGTTTTAAGAGGGAGTGGTGTGAGAGTGGACCCGGCCCAGTATAGGGAGGGAGCGGTGCGAGAGTGGACCCGGCCCAGTATAAAGAGGGAGTGGTGTGAGAGTGGACCCGGCCCAGTATAGAGAGGGAGTGGTGTGAGAGTGGACCCGGCCCAGTATAGAGAGGGAGTGGTGTTAGAGTGGACCCGGCCCAGAATAGAGAGGGAGTGGTGTGAGAGTGGACCCGGCCCAGTATAGAGAGGGAGCGGTGTGAGAGTGGACCCGGCCCAGTATGGAGAGGGAGTGGTGTGAGAGTGGACACGGCCCAGTATAAAGAGGGAGTGGTGTGAGAGTGGACCCGGCCCAGTTTTAAGAGGGAGTGGTGTGAGAGTGGACCCGGCCCAGTATAGAGAGGGAGTGGTGTTGGAGTGGACCTGGCCCAGTATAGAGAGGGAGTGGTGTGAGAGTGGACACGGCCCAGTATAAAGAGGGAGTGGTGTGAGAGTGGACCCGGCCCAGTTTTAAGAGGGAGTGGTGTGAGAGTGGACCCGGCCCAGTATAGAGAGGGAGTGGTGTGAGAGTGGACACGGCCCAGTATAAAGAGGGAGCGGTGTGAGAGTGGACCTGGCCCAGTATAGAGAGGGAGTGGTGTGAGAGTGGACACGGCCCAGTATAAAGAGGGAGTGGTGTGAGAGTGGACCCGGCCCAGTTTTAAGAGGGAGTGGTGTGAGAGTGGACCCGGCCCAGTATAGAAAGGGAGTGGTGTGAGAGTGGACACGGCCCAGTATAAAGAGGGAGTGGTGTGAGAGTGGACCCGGCCCAGTATAAAGAGGGAGGGGTGTGAGAGTGGACCCGGCCCAGTATAGAGAGGGAGTGGTGTGAGAGTGGACCTGGCCCAGTATAAAGAGGGAGTGTTGTGAGAGTGGACCCGGCCCAGTATAGAGAGGGAGTGGTGTGAGAGTGGACCCGGCCCAGTATAGAGAGGGAGTGGTGTGAGAGTGGACCTGGCCCAGTATAAAGAGGGAGTGGTGTTAGAGTGGACCCGGCCCAGTATAGAGAGGGAGTGGTGTGAGAGTGGACCTGGCCCAGTATAAAGAGGGAGTGGTGTTAGAGTGGACCCGGCCCAGTATAGAGAGGGAGTGGTGTGAGAGTGCACCCGGCCCTGTATAAAGAGGGAGTGGTGTGTGAGTGGACCCGGCCCAGTATCGAGAGGGAGTGGTGTGAGAATGGACCCGGCGCAGTATAGGGAGGGAGTGGTGTGAGAGTGGATACGGCCCAGTATAAAGAGGGAGTGGTGTGAGAGTGGACCTGGCCCACTATAGAGAGGGAGTGGTGTGAGAGTGGACCCGGGTTCAGTATAGAGAGGGAGTGGTGTTAGAGTGGACCCGGCCCAGTATAGAGAGGGAGTTGTGTGAGAGTGGACCCGGCCCAGTATAAAGAGGGAGTGGTGTGAGAGTGGACCCGGCCCAGTATAGAGAGGGAGTGGTGTGAGAGTGGACCCGGCCCAGTATGGAGAGGGAGTGGTGTGAGAGTGGACCTGGTCCAGTATCGAGAGGGAGTGGTGTGTGAGTGGACCCGGCCCAGTATCGAGAGGGAGTGGTGTGAGAGTGGACCCGGCCCAGTATAGAGAGGGAGTGGTGTGAGAGTGGACCCGGCGCAGTATAGGGAGGGAGTGGTGTGAGAGTGGATACGGCCCAGTATAAAGAGGGAGTGGTGTGAGAGTGGACCTGGCCCACTATAGAGAGGGAGTGGTGTGAGAGTGGACCCGGCCCAGTATCGAGAGGGAGTGGTGTGAGAGTGGACCTGGTCCAGTATCGAGAGGGAGTGGTGTGAGAGTGGACCTGGCCCAGTATCGAGAGGGAGTGGTTTGAGAGTGGACCTGGCCCAGTATCGAGAGGGAGTGGTTTGAGAGTGGACCCGGCCCAGTATAGAGAGGGAGTGATGCGAGGAAACACAAAATCAAGAAAAAGTCAAAAGGTGACAGCACAGCACAAGGAGGAGCGCCAAGTGCAAGTCAGTCAGTATTTAGTTTATTGGTTAGTGTTTTTAGTGGTTCGTTTTTTAGTGTTAGCTAAACAGTAAATTGCCTTAAAGCGAAACAAACTGTAGAAATAACTGTTAGCTAACATGGCAGGACTTCCTGTGCCATCTGGAAACTCCAGAACACTTTGTGGTTCCCCAAAAACCACATGTACAGGAAGTGCCGCCAACTGCTCGAGCTTGAACTCAGAATTTCAGACCTTGAGGGGTGGCTGGTGTCACTACACTGCATATGGGAAGCTGAGAAATTAGTGGATAACAGATGGTCGCCCCGCAGCTACAGAGAATTCAGGTGGAGGTGGACTGGGTGACCACCAGACAGATTAGGAGGAACAGGCAGGCAGTGCAGGAGTCTCCTGGGAATGTGACACTCACAAACCGCTATTCAGTGTTGAATCCCAGTGAGGGTGATGACACCTCGGTGGAGTGCAGTCAGGAGCAAATTCACGGCACCGTGGGAGACTCGGCTGCACAGGGGGGCAAAAGAAATGCAGTTGTTACAGGTGATTCGATAGGGGGATAGACAGTCATTTCTGCAAACGCCGATGTGAGTCCCACATGATGTGTTGTCTCCCTGTTACCAGGTTAAAAGACATCACTGAGAGGATGCAGAACATTTTGAGGGGGGAAGGGGAACAGCCAGAAGTCGTGGTCCATGTGAAAACCAATGACGTAAGAAGGAAAAGGGTTGAGGACATGCAGTCAGAGTTTCAGGAGCTAGGGAGGAAGCTAAAAAGCAGGACCTCAAAGGTAGTAATCTCTGGATTACTCCCAATGCCACGCCCCTGTGAATATAGGAAAGTAGAATAAGACAGGTTAATGCGTGGCTGGAGAAATGGTGCAGGAGGGAGGGCTTCAGATACTTGGGGAATTGGGACCAGTTCTGGGGCAGGGGGGATCTGTTCAAGATGGACGGGTTGCACCTCAACAGAGCTGGGACCAATGGGAGGTTAACTGGTACTGTGGGGAAGGGTTTAAGCTAATTTAGCAGGGGGATGGGCATCAGGATGAAAAGTTAGAGAGGAGAAACAAGGTGCACAGAGGACTGGGAGGGACAAATAGCACTAGAGTAAAGAATAGTTCAGAAATAGGAAGGATCAGACAAGGGGCAAATGCGAGGCAGTCTAAGATGAGATTGGAGTGTGTGTGTGTAAATGCACGTAATGTGGTAAATAAGATTTGTGAGCTGCAGGTTCAAGTCACCACATGGGACTGTGATATAGTGGCATAACAGTGACCTGGCTCAAAGAAGGGGAGGATTGGGTACTTAATATTTCTGGCTTCAGGAAAGAAAGGAGGGGGGGAGGTGGTGGCAGTATTGATCAAATAAACTATTATAGCACTGGAAAGGGATGATGTAGTTGAGGGGTCAAAGACAGAATCTATTTGGTTAGAATTAAGGAACAATAGAGGAACTATTACGCTACTGAGTGTATACTACAGGCCACCAAATAGTGGGAAGGAGATAGAGGAGCAAATTTGCAGGCTAATTACAGAAAGATGCAAGAACTATAGAGTAATGATAATGGGGGAATTTAATTACCTCATATAGACTGGGACAGTAACATTGTAAAGGGCAAAGAGGGGGAGGAATTCCTGAAATGTGTACATGAGAACTTTCTTGATCAGTACGTTTCCAGCCCAACAAGGAAGGAAGCAGTGCTGGATCTAGTTCTGGGGAATGAAGTGGGGCTGGTGGAGCATGCTTCAACGGGGGAGCATTTGGAGAACAGTGATCATAATATCATTAGGTTTAGAATAGTTCCGGAAAAGGACAGGGAATAATCAAATGTGAAAATACCTAAGTGGAGGAGGGCTAATTTCAGTGAGTTAAAAACGGATCTTAAAAAGGCAAAACAGTAATTGAACAATGGGAGGCCTTCAAGGAGGAGATGGTTTGGGTACAGAGTAGACACATTCCAATGAGAGGGAAAGGAAGAGCATCCAAAGCTAGAGCTCCCTGGATGACTAAAGATATAGAGATTAAATTGAAACAGAAAAAGGAGGCTTATGACGAGTGTATGGTTCATAACACAATAGAGAACCAGGCTGAATACAGAATGTACAGAGGAGAACAAAAAAAGGGAATAAGAGGAGCAAAGAGAAAGTATTAAAATAGATTAGTGGCTAACATAAAAGGAAACCCAAAAGTCTTTTATAAACATATAAATAGTAAAAGGGTTGTCAGAGTAAGGGTGGGACCGATTAGGGACAAAAAAGATCTTCTTGTGGAGGCAGAGGGCATGGCTGAGGTTCTAAGTGAATACTTTGCATCTGTCATCACTAGAGAAGAGGTTGCCATTGTAGCAGTAAAGGAGGAGGTAGTAGCAATATTGGATAGGATAAAAATAAATAAAGAGGAGGTACTTACATGATTGGCAGTACTCAAAGTAGTCACCCGGTTCAGATGGGATGCATCCTGGGTTACTGAGGGAAGTAAGGGTGGAAATTGCAGAGGTTCTGGCCACAATCTTCCAATCCTTCTTAGATATGAAGACAGTGCCAGAGGACTGGAGGATTGCAAATGTTACACCCCTATTCAAAAAGGGGAGAGAGATAGATCCGGCAATTACAGGCCAGTCAGCCTAACGTCGGTGGTGGGGAAACTTTAGAGACAATTTGGTTAATTGTATCTGTGATTTATATCAATTAGTATTAATTGTATTCAGAGGGTGGTTACCAATTGGGGACTCTCTTGTATCCATTTATAGGAGGGTGTGTAATGTTGAGCTGGGTGAATAAAAGCTTGGAAGCAACTGAAGACCAGGTTCTAATGTTCTATCCTTCACCACTTGATTATCCAGTTTGTAACAACAATAATCTGGGACAAAATTAATTGACAGTTGGAAAAGAATGGGCGAATAAATGAAAGTCAGCATGGATTTATAAAGGAAAATTGTGTTTGACTAATTTGATTGTGGTTCTTTGATGAAGTAACGAAGAGGGTTGATGAGGGTAGTGCGGTTGATGTTGTGTATATGGACTTTCAAAAGGCATTTGATAAAGTAGCACATAATAGACTTGTTAGCAAAATTAAAGCCCATGGGATTAAAGGGACAATGGCAGCGTGGATACAATAATTGGCCAAGGGACCGAAAACAGGGAGTAGTGGTGAACGGTTGTTTTTCATACTGAAGGGTAGTATACAATGGTGTTCCCCAGTATTAGGACCACTGCTCTTTTTGATATATATTAATGACCTGGACTTGGGTATAGAGGGTATAATTTCAAAGTTTGCAGATGACATGAAACTCGGAAATGTAGTTAACAATGTGGAGCATAGTAACAGACTTCAGGAGGACATAGACAGACTGGTGAAATGGGCAGACACATGGCAGATAAAATTTAACGCTGAGAAGTGTGAAATGTGAAGTGATACATTTTGGTCGGAAGAATGAGAGGTAATATAAACTAAATGGTACAATTTTAAAGGGAGTGCAGTAACAGAGAGACCTGGGGGGTACATACACAAATCTTTGAAAATGGCAGGACAAGTTGAGAAAGCTGTTCAAAAAGCATATGGGATCCTTGGTTTTATAAATAGAGTACAAAGTAAGGATGTCATGCTAAATCTTTATAAAACACCGATTAGGCCTGAGCTGGAGTATTGTGTTCAATTCTGGGCATCACACTTTAGGATGGATGTCAAGGCCTTAGAGAAGTTTTAGAAGAGCTTTACTAGAATGGTACCAGGGATGAAGGACTTCAGTTATGTGGAGAGACTGGAGAAGCTGGGGTTGTTCTCCTTAGAACAGAGAAGGTTAAGGGGAGATTTGACAGAGGTGCTCAAAATCATGAACAGTTTTGATAGAGTAAATAAGGAAAAACTGTTTCCAATGGCAGAAGGGTTGGTAACCAGAGGATGCAGATTTAAGGTGATTGGCAAAAGAGCCAGAGGTGACATGAGACAACATTTTTTTAACGCAGTGAGTTGCTATGATCTTGAATACACTGCCTGAAAGGGTGGTGGAAGCAGATTCAATTGTAACTTTTAAATGGGAATTGGATGAATACTTGAAGGGAAAGAATTTACAGAGCTATGGGGAAAGAACAGGGGAATGGGACTAATTGGATAGTTCTTTCAAAGCGCTGGCACAAAGACAACGGGCTGAAAGGCCTCCTCCTTTGCTGTAGCTACTCTGATATTATGTGCATTTTGCACTGTGATTTAATTACAGATGTTAAATATACTGCTTAAGTGGAGAATCAACAATTAAGCCAGTAATCATAAAATGGAATGAACTAATCTAAAATGAGGAATGCATGTGCATAAATGTGTGTGCAATTAATTCACATTTCAAGTGGGGTTAAGTTGCTGAGGAAAAGAAATGCAAATCTATTTTTTTTTCAGTACCTTTCTATGACGACTCATCTTTTCCCCAATTTTTCCCTCTCCGCTGGTTTCCTTTGGTCGTGTCCATGATTTCAAGCCAGCGGCTTAGCTGAGCTCCCAATGAGAGTACTGGATGGAGAAGTTTTGCTTGCTCATCAGGTGGAACATTATGACCACTTTTCTCTTCTGTCAGCAAAAATAATTTTTGGGTGTTGCAGCTCCATCTTTGCCCCTGCTTCACTCCCCTTTACTAATAGATCAGCTTTTCTTTTGCCACCTAATTATATCATTTAAAACACTAACCTACTGTGAGAACTGTGATTTTACTTTGTAGTTTCAATGCAACTTAGTGCAGATGGCATTTTCAGCTCATAATTGCTTATTTTGTTCTCGTTAATTTTATAACTTGTATATCAAGCTCCCTGAAATAAAAGTTATGTCCCAATGGAGTTTGGCAGCCATCTTGCTTTGGTTCCAGTAGAGCTAAAGTCTGACTCATCACCAAAGGTCAAATAGTTCATTTCTTGTTGTTAACATGCTTCACTATTACAATTGCATCCAGTGTTCCATTGGATTAGTTTAGCAATTGGAATAAATAAAGACATGAAAAAGCAATAAATTACAAGTTAATAAAAGATAAAAATGCTGTAAATACGCAACAGATCAGCATCTCAACAGCTGCTGACATGGGTGTAACCATTGACTCAGAGTCAGTCGTGCTCGAAACATTAACCCGTTTTTCTCTTTCAGACACTGAGAGACCTTAGTTACATTTTTTATTTAACAGTTTTTAAATTTATTTGTACAAATAACCTTAAAGGCTGGAGGCAAGATCATTGTATCCAAAGTCAGTGTTTTATTTGCAAAAACATACAATTGTAGAGGGTTTTTTTGTAAAAATCAGACTTCAGGTTTGACTTTCAATGGTCTATGAGTTTGCAATGGTCTATGTGGAATGCAATTCTTCCACAAAATCTTCAGAATTTCTTACCTTTACAACAGCAATCGCAAGGCAATACTTTCTGTATTTGCGACTAGAGGATGATGGGTGCTTGAACTTTTTTCTTTCACTCCTGTAGAGTTATTTTTGCCATAATTGGTATTTCTAACCTTCTTGGTGGTCCGGTGATCTGTCCAGTTTAAAAATAAAAAAATTGCAAATTCCCAAGCTGGAAAATTGAGATTGTAGGAACTTGCTGATATTTTCAAATATCCCTTTGGGATTGGTTGTATGACATGGATCTTGTACCCTTTTACGTTTGCATAATTTCCATTTTATTAAAGCAGAATACTTCTGCGGGATCTTTGAAGGGCCAGAGTCCCTCAAGGCAGTGACCTAGACCCAACCATCTTCAGCTGCTTCATCAATGATCTTCCCTCCATCATAGGGTCAGAAATGGGGATGTTCGCTGATGATTGCACAGTGTTCAGTTCCATTCTCAACCCCCTCAAATAATGAAGCAGTCTGTGCCCGCATGCAGCAAGACCTGAACAACATCCAGGCTTGGGCTGATAAGTGGCAAGTAATATTCGCGCCAGACAAGTGCCAGGCAATGACCATCTCCAACAAGAGAGAGTCTAACCACCTCCCCTTGACATTCAATGGCATTACCATCACCAAATCCCCCACCAACAACATCTACAGGGCACAAGTCAAGAGTGTGATGGAATACTCTCCACTTGCCTGGATGAGTGCAGCTCCAACAACACTCAAGAAGCTTGACACCATTCAGCACAAAGCAGTCCGCTTGATTGGCACCCCATCCGCCACCCTAAACATTCACTCCCTTCACCACCGGTGCATCGTGACTGCAGTGTATACCATCTACAGGATGCAAAGCAGCAACTCGCCAAGGCTTCTTTGACAGCACCTCCCAAACCCGCGACCTCTACCACCTAGAAGGACAAGAGCAGCAGGCACACGGGAACAACACCACCTGCATGTTCCCCTCGAAGTCACACACTATCCTGACTTGGAAATATATCGCCGTTCCTTCATTGTCGCTGGGTCAAAATCCTGGAACTCCCTACCTAACAGCACTGTGGGAGAACCTTCACCACACGGACTGCAGCGGTTCAAGAAGGCGGCTCACCACCACCCTTTCAAGGAAAATTAGGGATGGGCAATAAATGCTGGCCTTGCCAGTGACGCCCACATCCCATGAACAAATAAAAATAAAAGACAGCACAAAGACGGCAAATGTATCACCATTGGAAAAAGCCGTAATATTTCTGCATTGGAGACAAATGGAAATGTTGTTAACAAAAGAGAATTGAAAAACACTGTGGCTGTTTTCATAAAGCTTTCCAGAACATTGATGCATGTACTGGTTACAATTTAGTATTAGCGCCTATAGCACATGACCCAATTTAGCATATTTTACAGTTATTCTGATTCCTAAGCTATTTACTATTGAAAACAAGCTGTATTAAAATGCATAGAGATGACAGATTGCTAAATTAATCTTCTAAATTAATTGCTTTGCAGAGATGGCTAGCCAACATGATCACATTATTTCCAAAGAGTATGAATTCTTTATGAATTGTGACCGAAACACACTCTCTGCTTCATTGAGCTTTGTTCAAAAGATTTTGGTGTTGATATTCCACACAAAGGATGTGTTATTTGTGAAAGCTGGAGGCTTGTTGCTGCTGCTGCTGCCAGGCTCTGACTAATTCAGGTAAAAAATACTTACTCAGTAAATGGGCCAGAAATCGCGCAGAGCGGCCAGGCATTCCTCACTGCAGCTCCTGTGAATTAAATTAATGAAAATACTTACTGCGGGGTCTATGGCGTCGAATTGCTTGAATTTGAACTTAAAAAAAAAAGTGGGCTATCAACCCAGCCTCTGAGCAGCGTGAGTTGCTGCGGCTGGAACAGTCTGTGAGGAATCTGTCAGGAAGAGAAGTCATGCCCTCAGACTCAGGCTGCATTGCTCAAGCAGGCAAGCAGATTTCATTCATTTCATGTTAGTATTCTGAATGTCATTGTAATTAAAATTTTTAATTTGAATTGAATTAAATTAAAGAGACAGAAGGGAAAAGTGAAAAAAAAAAATCATTTTTTAATTTTACAATTTTTTTAATGACCAAAAGCTATTAAAATAAGGAGTAATATGAGACTCCACATTTTTAAAAGTTAATTTTTAATTGTTTGGCAGTCATTAAGATTTACCACACTGTTAAAACTTAGTTTAGACCTGGTATTTTTAAGCTTACTTGTTTAGTGGCGTAATTTACTTTACAGCTGGGCAGATAAGTAAGTTGCCGCTTTTTCAATGATTTCTCTGATTGCAGCATGCGATGGCCCTTTAATTGGAAGTTGTCAAATTACTGGCGAACCACTAGGAGCAAGTTCCGGATTTCCACGTTTCACTGCACATGTGTGAACGCTGGAACTTGCTCCTTCAATTCGCCACCAAAAACGGAATGCGCTGTTGAGCTCCTCCATTATTTCAGGAGCGATCTCTGGCCCATTGTTTCACACATTATAAAACATGCAGAATGACCTAAACCACACTTCTTTTGCGGGTGCTGTGGAGATAGGAATTAGAGATTGATGCATTCAATGTAGGATTTTTCTGGAATTCATTTGTATTTATTTTTATATGGGGGAATTAGAATCGAGATCTTATTCACCTAGTGTTTGTTATATTGAGATACCACTCTCTTCCAGCAGATTTTGGATAGTTCACTCTGCAATTATGATAGATCCTGAAAGAATAAATCGGTGTTTATCAGTATACAATTATTGGGCTTAATTTGAAGTTAGGGAGCTCTTAAAAGAATGAAAGGGAATAGAATCATAGAATCATAGAAGTTTACAACATGGAAACAGGCCCTTCGGCCCAACATGTCCATGTCGCCCAGTTTATACCACTAAGCTAGTCCCAATTGCCTGCACTTGGCCCATATCCCTCTATACCCATCTTACCCATGTAACTGTCCAAATGCTTTTTAAAAGACAAAATTGTACCCGCCTCTACTACTGCCTCTGGCAGCTCGTTCCAGACACTCACCACCCTTTGAGTGAAAAAATTGCCCCTCTGGACCCTTTTGTATCTCTCCCCTCTCACCTTAAATCTATGCCCCCTCGTTATAGACTCTCCTACCTTTGGGAAAAGATTTTGACTATCTACCTTATCTATGCCCCTCATTATTTTATAGACTTCTATAAGATCACCCCTTAACCTCCTACTCTCCAGGGAAAAAAGTCTCAGTCTATCCAACCTCTCCCTATAAGTCAAACCATCAAGTCCTGGTAGCATCCTAGTAAATCTTTTCTGCACTCTTTCAAGTTGAATAATATCCTTTCTATAATAGGGTGACCAGAACTGTACACAGTATTCCAAGTGTGGCCTTACTAATGTCTTGTACAACTTCAACAAGACATCCCAACTCCTGTATTCAATGTTCTGACCAATGAAACCAAGCATGCTGAATGCCTTCTTCACCACCCTATCCACCTGTGACTCCACTTTCAAGGAGCTATGAACCTGTACTCTTGATCTCTTTGTTCTATAACTCTCCCCAACGCCCTACCATTAACGGAGTAGGTCCTGGCCCAATTCGATCTCCCAAAATGCATCACCTCACATTTATCTAAATTAAACTCCACCTGCCATTCATCGGCCCACTGGCCCAATTTATCAAGATCCCGTTGCAATCCTAGATAACCTTCTTCATTGTCCACAATGCCACCAATATTGGTGTCATCTGCAAACTTACTAACCATGCCTCCTAAATTCTCATCCAAATCATTAATATTAATAACAAATAACAGCAGACCCAGTACCGATCCCTGAGGCACACCGCTGGTCACAGGCCTCCAGTTTGAAAAACAACCCTCTACAACCACCCTCTGTCTTCTGTCGTCAATCCAATTTTGTATCCAATTGGCTACCTCACCTTGGATCCTGTGAGATTTAACCTTATGTAACAACCTACCATGCGGTACCTTGTCAAAGGCTTTGCTAAAGTCCATGTAGACCACGTCTACTGCACAGCCCTCATCTATCTTCTTGGTTATCCCTTCAAAAAACTCAATCAAATTCGTGAGACATGATTTTCCACTCACAAAACCATGCTGACTGTTCCTAATCAGTCCCTGCCTCTCCAAATGCCTGTAGATCCTGTCTCTCAGAATACCCTCTAACAACTTACCCACTACAGATGTCAGGCTCACCGGTCTGTAGTTCCCAGGCTTTTCCCTGCCGCCCTTCTTAAACAAAGGCACAACATTTGCTACCCTCCAATCTTCAGGCACCTCACCTGTAGCTGTTGATGATTCAAATATCTCTGCTAGGGGACCCGCAATTTCCTCCCTAACCTTCCATAACTTCCTGGGATACATTTCATCAGGTCCCGGAGATTTATCTACCTTGATGCGCGTTAAGACTTCCAGCACCTCCCTCTCTGTAATACGTACACTCCTCAAGACATCACTATTTATTTCCCCAAGTTCCCTAACATCCATGCCTTTCTCAACCGTAAATACCGATGTGAAATATTCATTTAGGATCTCACCCATCTCTTGTGGTTCCGCACATAGATGACCTTGTTGATCCTTAAGAGGCCCTACTCTCTCCCTAGTTACTCTTTTGTCCTTTATGTATTTGTAGAAGCTCTTTGGATTCTCCTTTGCCTTATCTGTCAAAGCAATCTCATGTCCCCTTTTTGCCCTCCTGATTTCTCTCTTAACTCTACTCCGGCAATCGCTATACTCTTCAAGGGATCCACTTGATCCCAGCTGCCTATGCATGTCATATGCCTCCTTTTTCTTTTTGACTAGGGCCACAATCTCCCGAGTCATCCAAGGTTCCCTACTTCTACTAGCCTTGCCCTTCACTTTATAAGGAATGTGCTTACCCTGAACCTGGGTACAATAATCAGAGATAGTGTCATTACGTACGCAGTGACCATACTTCTTGAACTGCTTCGTGTACCGTCCTTGCACATCTTGTTGAATATTGAGATCCGTGCATTGCTAAAATACAAGTTTTTCACTTTTGCCATTTGACTTTCCAACCAGGATTTTTATTTGCATCTTTTGTCGACATTTGTTGAACTAAAACCTAGCTTGGTTGGAGGGGGAGGGAGATGAGACCAAGCAGATGTTCCCCAGTACAGTCTGCCAGTTGTGTTCAGTCACCAGTACAAACAATGATTGCAGATGATGGCATTATCAACATTTTTATCTGTTGCACCTTTAGTTGTCTGTTTCCATCATTCATCTTTCATTATCATCTCTGCTGCGTTGACACTAATATCACATTTTCTACTTATATTACTCAGAATACAACAGCGTTAAATTTTTCAGGAATAATCTTAGGGCTGTATTGTAATCTTCCCCTGTGAAATCTAAATAAATCTTATTTTTAAAATTCCAGTATGTGTTTTAGAACTATTTTGTGGCTTGTGCCCATTCTACCTCTCCAGCAGTTAAATTAGAGAATTTGGCACTGCAGTCGTGGGTCATTGTTTCAAACCATTGTTTCAATCCATTGCTTCTGTCACTCACAAAAGTGTAAAGGATATTACGTAGACAGAACAAAGACAATGAAGTCTAGCTAGCACAGAGCTACCATTCAATTGCCTTTTAATAAAACTCCTGGTTAATATAGAATTGGCAAGAAGATATCAATCACTAATGTCATGGAAGGTGGCACACACAATTACTGCTTTTTAGAATGGCTATCTTCTCTGTTAAGATGCATATTCTCAGCAAGGTAGATGGATGGCATTTGGGTTCAGTTGATAGCAGGGTATAGGTATTGCGGGAATAACAAAAGATCTTTATTATTTCTGTGGATTTATTGGGAGCTGATATAACAGTGAATCTTCTTAAGCAAAGCAGCAGTGACTTGAAAAATGACTGCACACTACTGACTGACTGTTCTTTTAAGTGCAGAGTTAGTTACAATGATAAGGTCTTAGTGTAGATTTTTCCAGTCCTGGTACAGAGACAATGGCACCAGGTTGTTGTGAACATACTGCTCATCAGCTCAAAGTCTGAAATTACTCTGAGGTTGGCTCATTTATATATTAGCCATGAACTCCCTACTTAGCTTGTACGTGCAGCTGGTAGTTCTCCAAAGGGGGACGGATGGAGGTGGGGGGCTGTGTCGGTAGTCCTTAAAAGGAGGTGGGAAACAGATTATGGCCAAGTGATGCAATGGCACAGCACCTGAACCCCCTGTTTGATGGCTGGCTCAATGGAGATGCTACAGTATGAGGTGAGTGTGAAGAAAGCTGGCTTGTTTGACACTTCCTCTACATTGGGGAGACCAACTGCAGATTGGATGATTGCTTTGCTGAACACCTCCATTCAGTCCCCAAGCATGACCTTGAGCTTCTGGTTGTTTGCCATTTTAATTCTCCGTCCCACTCCCACTCTGACCTCTCTGTCCTTGGCCTCCTACACTATTCCAATGAAGCTCAACAGAAGCTCAAGGAACAGCACCTCATCTTTCGATTAGGCACTTTACAACCTTCTGGATTTAACATTGATTTCAATAACTTCAGATCATAACCACTGCTCCCATTTTTTTCGGACAGCAGATGCTGGTGATGGTTCTACTGTTGCCATTTACAGCTCCTCTGGACCTATCTTTTATTTCTTTGTCCCATTACCACCCCCTTTACCTTGCACCATCATCCCTTTTGTCATTTAGGCACTCCTGCCTTCACCCTATCACAGACCTTCCCTTTTCTTCTTTCCTCCCCTCCCCTTCTCCCCCCGCCCCCATTACCTTTCTCTGGTTCTTAATAAACTTGCGGAATAGGCATGAAATTAGCAAATGAAATTCAATATGGATAAATGTGGGGTATTACATTTTGGTAGGAAGAATTAGGGGGCCACATACTGCTTGGATAATAAGAGTCTAAATGGGGTAGAGGAGCAGAGGATTGCTATAACAGAAACCTGGCTTAAAGAGGGGGGTAATTGGCAGCTCAATATTCCTGGATATAGAGTTTTCAGGCAGGATAGAGTGGGTGATAAAAAAAGGAGGGGGGGGGGGTAGCATTATTGGTTAAAGAATCAATTACAGTTGTGAGAAGGGATGATATGCTAAATGGATCATCAATCGAGGCCATATGAGTTGAGCTAAGAAATGAAAAAGGGGCAGTCACACTACGACGAGTGTACTGTAGACTCCCGAATAGCAAAAGGGAGATGGAAGAACAAATATGTCGACAAATTTCTGAGTGCAAAAATAAGAGGGCAATAATAGTAGGGGACTTCAACTACCCTAATATCAACTGGGATTCAAAAAGGGTGAGGGGCACAGAGGGAGCAAAATTCTTGATCGGTGTCCAGGAGAACTTTTTTAGCCAGTACGTGACAAGCCCAACAAGAGGGGATGCAATTCTAGATTTAGTCCTGGGAAATGAAGATGGGCAAGTAGGTGAAGTGACAGTGGATGATATTGGGGATAGTGACTACAATTCAGTTAATTTCAGCATTATTATGGAAACGGACAGAGTTAAATCAGGAGTAAACGTTTTAAATTGAGGGAAGGCAAATTTTACAGAACTAAGAGGGGATTTGGCAGAAGTAGACTGGACACAACTACTTGAGGAGAAATCAGTGGCAAGCCAGTGGGAGGCACTAAAGAGTGAAATTCTACAGGTACAATGCAGACACATTCCCTCAAAGAAAAAGGGTGGCACTGCAAATTTAGAGCCCCCTGGTTATCTAGAAGTATACGGGACAAGATAAAGTAGAAAAAGAAAGCTTATGACTGTCACAGAAAACTAAATACTGCTGAAAGCTTAGAGGGGTATAGAAAGTACAGGGATGACGTAAAAAAGGAAATAAGGAAAGCAAAGAGAGGGCATGAAAAAATATTAGCTAGTAAGATTAAAGAAAACCCAAAGATGTTTTATCAGTACATTAAGAACAAGAGGATAGCTAAGGAAAAGGAGGGACCTATCAGAGATGATAAGGGTAACTTGTGTGTAGAAGCAGAGGATGTGGGTAGGGTATTAAATGAATATTTTGTCTCCGTATTCACAAAGGAAAGGGATGATACGGACGTAGTAGTTAAAGAGGAGAGGAGTGAAATATTGGATAAGGTAAACATAACGAGAGAGGAAGTACTAGAGGGACTGGAATCCTTGAAAGTTGATAAGTCACCGGGGCCGGATGGATTGTTTCCTAGGCTATTGAAGGAAGCCAGGGAGGAAATAACGGATGCTCTGAGGATCATTTTCCAATCCTCATTAGATACAGGGGAGGTACCGGAGGACTGGAAGACTGTTTAAAAAGGGTACGAGGGAAAGGCCGAACAATTATAGGCCGGTCAGTCTTACCTCGGTGGTGGGAAAACTATTAGAATCAATACTGAGAGATAGGATAAACTGTCACTTGGAAAGGCATGGTTTAATCAGGGATAGTCAGCATGGATTTGTTCAGGGAAGGTCATGCCTTACCAATCTGATTGAATTCTTTGAGGAAGTGACAAGGAGGATTGATGAGGGTATTGCAGTGGATATTGTCTACATGGATTTTAGTAAGGCATTTGACAAGGTCCCACATGGCAGACTGGTCAGAAAGGTAAAAGCCCATGGGATACAGGGAAATGTGGCGAATTGGATCCAAAATTGGCTCAGTAACAGGAAACAAAGGGTAAAAGTCGATGGATGTCTTTGCGAATGGAAATCCGTTTCCAGTGGTGTGCCACAGGGCTCAGTGTTGGGTCCCTTGCTGTTTGTGGTATATATTAATGATTTGGACTTGAATGTAGGGGGCATGATTGGCAAATTTGCAGACGACACAAAAATTGGTCGTGTAGTTGATAGTGAAGAGGATAGCTGTAGACTCCAAGAAGATATCAATTGGTTGATGGAGTGGGCGGAAAAGTGGCAAACGGAGTTCAACCCGGAGAAGTGTGAGGTAATGCACTTAGGGAGGGCAAACAGTAAAAGGGAATACGCAGTAAACGGGAATATATTGAGAGGGATAGAGAAAGTGAGAGACCTTGGTGTGCATGTGCACAGGTCCCTGAAGGTGGCAGTACAGGTAGATAAGGTTGTGAAGAAGGCATACGGAATGCTCTCCATTATTAGCTGAGGTATAGAATACAAAAGCAAGGATGTAATGATGGAACTGTATAAAATGCTGGTAAGGCCACAGCTGGAGTATTTTGCGCAGTTCTGGTCACCACATTACAGAAAGGACGTAATTGCTCTGGAGAGAGTGCAGAGAAGATTTACAAGAATGTTGCCAGGGCTTGAAAATTGCGGCTACGAGGAGAGATTGGATATGCTGGGGTTGTTTTCCTTGGAGCAGAGGAGGCTGAGGGGAGACTTGATTGAGGTGTACAAAATTATGAGGGGCTTAGATAGAGTAGACAGGAAGTACCTGTTTCCCCTAGAGAGAGTTCAATATCTAGAGGACATAGATTTAAACTGATTGGCAGAAGGATTAGAGGGGACATGAGGAAAAACTTTTTTACCCAGAGGGCGGTGGGTGTATGGAATTCGCTGCCCGAATTGGTGGTAGAGGCAGGGACCCTCAACTCTTTTAAAAGATACCTGGACCTGCACCTAAAGTGCTGTAAGCTGCAGGGTTGCGAACCGGGTGCTGGAACGTGGGATTAAAATGGGCACCTGGTTGTTCTTCGAGCCTGCGCAGACACAATGGGCTGAATGGCCCCCTTCTGTGCTGTATCTTTTCTATGGTTGTATGGTTCTATCTAGGGGTACAGATACACAAATCACTAAACGTAACGACGCAGGTTAATAAGGTCATAAAAAAATCAAACCAAGCACTGGGATTCATTTCTAGAGGGATAGAATTGAAAAGCAGAGAAGTTGTGTTAAACTTGTATGGGATATGAAGGCACTGGAGAAGGTGCAAAAAAGATTTACTGGGATGATACCAGAACTGAGAGGTTATGCCTACAAGGAAAGATTGAGCAGGCTGCGGCTCTTTTCTATAGAGAAGAGAAGACTGAGGGGTGACCTGACAGAGGTCTTTAAGATTATGAAAGGGCTTGATAGGGTAGATGTAGAGAAGATGTTTCCGCTTGTGGGGGAGACCAGAACTAGGGGCCATAAATATAAGATAGTCATTAATAAATCCAATAGGCAATTCAGGAGAAACTTCTTTACCCAGAGAATGGTTAGAATGTGGAACTCGCTACCACAAGGAATAGTTGAGGCGACTAGCATAGATGCACTTAAGGGGAAGCTAGATAAATACATGAGGGAGAAAGGAATAGAAGGATTTTTTGATAGGTTTAGATGAAGTAGAGAGGGAGGAGGCTCATGTGGAGCATAAACATTGTCTTGGACCTGTTGGGCCAAATGGCCTGTTTCGGTGCTGTACATTCTATGTAATTCCATGTACTTGCTTAAAAAATGTTAAATCTTTACTTCTTCCAGTTCTGACGAAAGGTCATTGACCTGAAACGTTAACTCTGTTTCTCTCTGCACAGATGCTGCCTGACCTGCTGAGTATTTCCAGCATTTTCTGTTTTTATTTCAGATTTCCAGCATCCGCAGTATCTTGCTTTTGTATCAGCTAATTTAGGTTGGACTTCAACCTTACTTACTGTTATGACAAAATAAAAATTTTACCAGAGCAAAATCTCCAAAGAGATTACATAGTTATTAAGAAAATGCCAAAAAATTAATACTAAGAATGTACTGTTAAACTACACATGAAAGAAATGGCTTAACAATATTCTTCCCCTTTAAGAGCTTCAACATACATAGATGTTCTCTTAAACCTCGTGCATATTGGTTCAGAAAGCAATCCTAGTGAAAAAGTGGGAAACTGCGCTTTCAGTGTACTGAAATGTTTTTACATAGTTTTCTCTCCCTCAATGAGGCTCTCACACATTTCGTATAAAGCATTCTTAACTCGCAATTTTTCACAACTGCAAAATAGCACGTGCATCAACATTTCCTGATTTTCCTGGCCCCTATAAGCCCATTCTTGCCATTGCAACTGGTACAGTTGATTGGTAAATCTACTGTTCAGCATTCTTGTAAGTTAAGATAGTTTGTATAATTAAAGTAATCCAGTTTTGCCCTTCAAAACAAATGTTGCACATTCACAGAAGGAATGTTCTTCTATGGATGTGGGATGATATTTCTGCCATACCATCACTCAGGCACATGGTGCATGTGCCTCACTACTCACATGTCTTGTCAACTTTTTGCTATTATCATGCCAGGGGGTAGCTGGCAGCTGAAGTCTGCAACCTTAAATCGTTCTTAATTAAAACTTGATTATGCTAACCTCCCTCCCCTCAAATCAAAGGTCCTTTGAAGGCAATGAAAATGAAGATCGGGAGGGATGTATAACGGGCAGCTGATCTGATATCGCCTGTTTTACATTATTGTCCCAAGTCAAAATTAGCCCCATTGTCGTTTTTTACAAATGTTTCTCCTCCTCGCCTGAAGTTGCTGATTCATGCTGGAGTTTTGTTCCACAAATACTGTGCCTCATCCAAATGGCCATTCCGCCATGAGTCCATTTTAACTTACCTGGGCAGCTTTCCCATGGCTTCCAATTCACGCCTGGTGAAACCAGGCATGAAGGGCCGGACCAGATTTCCCCCCCCCACCTCCTAGCTCATGGTTGCTGAAGACTTTTGAAGTGCTCCTCCAAGCTGCCCTGGCTGAGACTAGCTAATCCAGCACAGGGATTAGACAGATTTTCCTTTCTTCCTGGCTACTTGTTATGTTATTGAGAGTTTTTTTCAGTTGAACAGACTGGCATGCTATATATGAGTATAATAGCAGTATTATTAATATCATTTCTTAAAGGAACATCGTTGTCCTGAAAAAGTGGACAAGATTTTCCCACAGTTTGTAAAGTGATATATGGGGAACATCCCATCTGCATGGTATGTGCTAACATGAACTGGTTTACAAAGAATGCCTTTATAACTTTGTTACACATGGAGCACAGGAAACCTTCCTCCAATTATGCCATTTGTATCACATTTACATAAATGGGGCTCAATTTTGAAATGGTGGCGGGTTGGCAGTGGGGGGTGGGGTGAAGGTGCGCATAGCAAACCTGAATAAAAAAAATTTAGCGTTTCCGACGCGATCGCAACATAATTGATGGTGATTAAAGTTCTTTCCGGGTTTCGTTCCCGGCAGCCAGCCTGATTGACAGGCAGCCAGCCTGATTGACAGGCTGGCTGCCGACAGGAGCTGCAACACGAGGGGGCGGGGGGAGTGGGCGAGAGAGAGCGAGACGTCATCCGGCGCTGGAACAGAAGATCGGTGGGAGGGGGGGGGGGGGTTGGGGAGAGGGGAAGATCAGGGGGGAGAGGGGAAGATTGGGGGGGGGAGCGTGGAAGATTGGGGGGGAGAGGGGAAGATCGGGGGATGCATCGGGAGGTGAAGGGGGGGGAGGAAGAGGGAGACATCGGGGGCTGAGAGGGTCATCGGAGAGGGAGACATTGGAGCAGGGTGGAAAGTTAGGTTGATTTTGTGTTGTAACTTTGTGCAATGGTTTTTTATTTAATTTATTTTGTTTCTTTTTGCCTGATCCGGCCCTTCACCAGGCATGAATTGGAAGCCATGGGAAAGCTGCCCAGGTAAGTTAAAAATATTTCTAACTACCTCATATGTCACAAGTAAAGTGCCTTAAGTACCTCAATGAGGTACATTTGGTTCTTTAACTATCATCCGCTGGCTTTAATTGCCGGCGGGACTTCCGGATTCGGGACGCCTGCGCACACACAGGTGCGACTGTGGGAAACTCGGAAACCGGTGGGTTGGAGCCGGCTTCTGAACCCGCTTTGCATTTCTGCAATTTTCACAGCTCCCCCGCCCCCAACACACCCGCAATTTACGTTTAAAATCCGAGCCCATGATGTCAGAAAACACTATCCTCACACTAATGTCATCATAATGAAAAAAATACATGTGGCTCTGGAATAATTTCCTTTCCCAAATATTGAGAATCCTATTAGAAAGGAGGAAGTAAGCATGGAGGGAATGCTGTGAATGTAACACACTCTCCTATCTAGTTATGATGCCTTTGTTACTCATCCATGCCTTTATTACCTCTAGACTTGTCTGTTCCAACACTCTCCTGGCTGGCCTCCCATCTTCCACCCTCCATAAACTTGAGCTCATCCAAAACTCTGCTGCCCATATCCTAACTCGCACCAAATCCCGTTCTCCCATCACCCCTGTGTGTTCACTAACCTACATTGGTTCCCGGTCTGGGAATGCCTCTGTTTTAAAGTTCTCATCCTTGTTGTCAAATGCCTCCACGGCCTCGCTCCCTCTCTATCTCCATAACCTCCTCCAGCTCTATAACCCGCCAAGATCTCTGCACTTCTCCAATTCTTGCCTCTTGCGCATCCCCGATTTTAATCGCTCTACCATTGGCGGCCGTGCCTTCAGCTGCCTAGGCCCTAAGCTCTGGGATTCCCTCCCAAAACCTCTCCGCCTCTCCGTCTCTCTGCCTCTCTCTCCTCCTTCAAGACGCTCCTTAAAACCTATCTCTTTGATCAAGCTTTTGGTCACCTGTCCTAATATCTCCTTAAGTGGCTCGGTGTCAAATTTTGTTTGATAACGCTCCTGTGAAATGCCTTAGGATGTTTAACTATGCTAAAAGCGCTATATAAATGCAAGTTGTTGTTGTTGTTGTTATTATTATTATTATTATTATTATTATTATTATTATTATTATACTAAAGAAGAATGAACAAGTATCATATTTGATAGAATCCAGTAATCCAAATTAAAAATTGTTTCTTACATTATAACAGTAGCTATACTTCAAAAGTACTTCATTGGCTGTAAAGCGCTTTGGGACATCCTGAGGTCATGAAAGGCGTTATATAAATGAAAGTTCTTTTTTTTCAAAATAATTTTCACAGCATTATGGAGACGCTGCAGGAAAACCCATAACTGCTGTACTCTATCACTGATTTGCCCCTTCACTGTGACTCCAATGGGTTTAATGTATTTCAGCATCCTTTCCGAAAAGCCTGAAAACTTAAGAGTTGGCAAGTTAAGACTCTGCACTCAGTGGTCCCTTTAATAAAATTTAAATTGCACCAATTCCTCTATTTGAATAAATGTTTGGCCTTCCTTCCTGTATGCCGATTTGAATTCTGATGACGGGTCTCCAACCGAAACACAACTTATCTTTTCTGCTTTCAGCTGCTGATGCATATTTCCAACATTTTCTGTTTTTATTTCAGATTTCCAGAAGTCATAGAATCGTAGACTTAAAGAATGTTACAGCACAAAAGGAGGCCATTTGACCCATCGTGCCTGTGCCGGCTCTTTGAAATAGCTATCCAATTAGTCCCACTCCCCTGCTCTTTCCCCAAAGCTGTGCAGATTTTTCCCCTTGAAGTATTTATCCAATTCCCTTTAGAAAGTTATTATTGAATCTGCTTCCACCACCCTTTCAAGCAATGCATTCCAGATCATAACAACTCGCAGCATAAAATTTTTTTTCCTCATGTCGCTTCTGGTTCTTATGCCAATTACTTTAAATCTGTGTCCTCTGGTTACTGCCTTTTCTGCCACTGGAAACAGTTTCTACTTATTTACTCTGTCAAAACCATTGATGATTTTGAACACCTCTATGAAATCTCCCCTTAACCTTCTCTGCTCTTCGGAGAACAACCCCAGTTTCTCTAGTCTCTCTACGTATCTGAGGTTTTTCATCACTGGTACCAGTCTAGTAAATTTCCTCTGCACCCTCTCTAAGGCCTTGACATGCTTTCTAAAGTGTGGTGCCCAGAATTGGCCACAATACTCCAGCTGGGGCCTAACCAGTGTTTTTTTTAAAGGTTTAGCATAACTTCCTTGCTTTTGTACTCTATGCCTCAATTTATAAAACCAAGGATGCCTTTTTAACAGCATTTTCAACTTGTCCTGCCACCTTCAAAGATTTGAGTATGTGCACCGCCAAGTCGCTCTGTTCCTGCACCCTCTTTTAAATTGCACCAATTAGTTTATATTGCCTCTCCTCACTTTTCCTACTAAAATGAATCACTTCACACTTCTCTGCGTTAAATTTAATCTGCCATGTGTCTTCCCTTTTCATCAGTCCGTCTATGTCCTCCTGAAGTCAGTTACTATCCTCCACACTGTTTACTACATTTCTGAGCTTTGTGATATCGACAAACTTTGAAAATATACCCTGTATACCAAAGTCCAGCTCATTAATAGATATCAAAAAGAGCTATCCAATTAGTCCCACTCCCCTGCTCTTTTTATCGTTTTATCTCTAGTTCTCTAGAAACTGGTATCCTTTGTTAGATGTGGCAGACTTCAGTACAGTGGTCTAGACAGAAAATTATTTCCCTCTGGAGAGGAAAGGAAAGGCTGTTTGATGCTTGAATTCACCCACCCATGGTTTATGGCTGTGTTATTGTTTATTGATATGTCAATTATTTTCTGGGCTCTTAAGCGATAAACAAAATGGATGCCTTTCGACTATTCAAGCAGCATTGGCAATGTTTAAATGAAAGTTTGCTTTCTCCATGAATGAAGATGCTCCTGAAAAGTGTGGTCTTTCTCAGAGAAAAAGCAGAGTAAAACATTATAACAAAATGTTCTAGTAGAGATTTGTTTCTGTCCTGTGAATTGAATGGAAAATATTAAAATGTGTTAACCTGGAATAATTGGTGGAATGCTCAAAGAAATCATTTCACCAGAATCACTAAAATCTTATTTCTGTTTTTGTTCTAGGTTATGCATTTGGTGTTAGAAACACTTTTTGTTATTGTCATAATGCAAGAATTCCAGTGGGTGGAGCTCTATAGTGTTGTTTGAGCAGACTTCAGCAGAACGTGTTAGTCAGAACTAATGTATGTTTAGGAGAAAACAAAACAACATAAAATAAACCCTTTTGGACACTGGGGCCCACATGAACCCTGAAATTCATTAGACAATAAGCACATTTTCACATATGATTTCTTCACTGAAGTAAAAACTATTATCGGTCATCCAAATTTATTCAATGCAAAGTCAGGGGAGAAACAAATAGCTAAAGAGTCAGCTTCTCAGGAAAGGTGCTCCTTTAATGTTGTAAAGTATTTGTTTTTGCTTTGAGAATAAGGCATGTTTTTGAGACGTCTGAGCTGTCTGGTTAAATGGGTGTCTTGAAACTTTCATTCACTTAAGGTGACAGACTGACAGTGAAAGGAACATGTCATGGTCATTGTTAGGAATGATAAATATTTCTATAAGTGACATTCGATTAAATATCATGAGTGAATTATGGTGAGCCTCACATGTGGTGATATTTGTCTTACATTACTGCTGATTATGACTTACAACTGCAATAACAAGTTACATTTTTATAGTGCTCCACACAAAAATAAAATATCTTGGAGTGCTTAAGAAAGTGGATAAAAGGAAGGCCCTGTTCAGGCAAGAGAGAAAAAAAGAATTTGGAGGAGAGGCCAAAGGTAAAGTCAAAGAAGTGGGATTTTAGGGGGCTTTTGAAACAAGGGAGGGAGGTGGCAAGGTGAAAAGATTTTGGGAAAGAATTCCAGTGGGCAGGGTGTAGTGATTGAAAGAATGGGCATCAATGGTGGAGTGGAGGATGAGCAGTAGACTGGTGTCTGGGGAGTGGAGGATGAGCAGTAGACTGGTGTCTGGGGAATGGAGGATGGGCAGTAGACTGGTGTCTGGGGAATGGAGGATGGGCAGTATACTGGTGTCTGGGAAGTGGAGGATGAGCAGTAGACTGGTGTCTGGGGAGTGGAGGATGGGCAGTAGACTGGTGTCTGGGGAATGGAGGATGGGCAGTAGACTGGTGTCTGGGGAATGGAGGATGGGCAGTATACTGGTGTCTGGGAAGTGGAGGATGAGCAGTAGACTGGTGTCTGGGGAGTGGAGGATGAGCAGTAGACTGGTGTCTGGGGAGTGGAGGATGGGCTTTAGACTGGTGTCCGGGGAATGGAGGATGGGCAGTAGACTGGTGTCTGGGGAGTGGAGGATGGGCAGTAGACTGGTGTCTGGGGAATGGAGGATGGGCAGTAGACTGGTGTCTGGGGAGTGGAGGATGGGCTTTAGACTGGTGTCCGGGGAATGGAGGATGGGCAGTAGACTGGTGTCTGGGGAGTGGAGGATGGGCTTTAGACTGGTGTCCGGGGAATGGAGGATGGGCAGTAGACTGGTGTCTGGGAGTGGAGGATGGGCTTTAGACTGGTGTCCGGGGAATGGAGGATGGGCAGTAGACTGGTGTCTGGGGAGTGGAGGATGGGCTTTAGACTGGTGTCCGGGGAATGGAGGATGGGCAGTAGACTGGTGTCTGGGGAGTGGAGGATGGGCTTTAGACTGGTGTCCGGGGAATGGAGGATGGGCAGTAGACTGGTGTCTGGGAGTGGAGGATGGGCTTTAGACTGGTGTCCGGGGAATGGAGGATGGGCAGTAGACTGGTGTCTGGGGAGTGGAGGATGAGCAGTAGACTGGTGTCTGGGGAGTGGAGGATGGGCAGTAGACTGGTGTCTGGGGAGTGGAGGATGGGCAGTAGACTGGTGTCTGGGAGTGGAGGATGGGCAGTAGACTGGTGTCTGGGGAATGGAGGATGGGCAGTAGACTGGTGTCTGGGGAGTGGAGGATGGGCTTTAGACTGGTGTCCGGGGAATGGAGGATGGGCAGTAGACTGGTGTCTGGGGAGTGGAGGATGGGCTTTAGACTGGTGTCCGGGGAATGGAGGATGGGCTTTAGACTGGTGTCTGGGGAGTGGAGGATGAGCAGTAGACTGGTGTCTGGGGAGTGGAGGATGGGCAGTAGACTGGTGTCTGGGAGTGGAGGATGGGCTTTAGACTGGTGTCCGGGGAATGGAGGATGGGCAGTAGACTGGTGTCTGGGGAGTGGAGGATGGGCTTTAGACTGGTGTCTGGGGAGTGGAGGATGGGCTTTAGACTGGTGTCTGGGGAGTGGAGGATGAGCAGTAGACTGGTGTCTGGGGAGTGGAGGATGGGCAGTAGACTGGTGTCTGGGAGTGGAGGATGGGCTTTAGACTGGTGTCCGGGGAATGGAGGATGGGCAGTAGACTGGTGTCTGGGGAGTGGAGGATGAGCAGTAGACTGGTGTCTGGGGAGTGGAGGATGGGCAGTAGACTGGTGTCTGGGGAGTGGAGGATGGGCAGCAGACTGGTGTCTGGGGAGTGGAGGATGTGTATGACTAGGGAAGATCATTCAGATAGTGTGGGGTGGAGGGATTTGAAAACGAATCAAGCGGAGCTTGGCTAGGATATGGATTGCGAGGGAGAGGACATGGGCCATGGGGTTCTGATTAATTTGGAATTTGTGGAGGATGGACGCTGGAAAAATAGAAAGGAAAGCATTGGAAGTTGATCCTCAAGATGATGAAAATGTGGATCTGAGTTTCGGCAGTGGTGAAAGAGAGGTGAGGCATCAGTGGGCACTTTCTCTGAGGCGAAAGAAAGCAACAGTCTTAGCAACTGACCATGTGTGGGCTAGAAAGCTTAACTCAGGGTTGAACAGGATGCTGAAGTTATGTACCTTCAGATTTAGCCCAAGGGGGTAACTGAAGAAGTTGATAGAATTAAGCCAGAAGCACAAAGTTGCTTCTGGAACCCAAAGATGGCTTTGGTTTTGCTGATGTTGAGCTGAAGGAAAATCTGATTCATCCAGAAATCGATATTTGGACAGGCATTCGGAGAGTACAGTAACAGCCTTGGAGTTAATGCTGATGGCGTATTCTATTTATACCAAATATATCTGAAATATAATTGTTAAATTAACATAACAATACTGGAGATATAAAATCTATCCTCGACTTCTCTATCTCCATTTCTGGGGATTGGCTGTCAAACAATATCTATTATAATAAAGCCATAGTTTCCCAGACCATCACTGACCTCATCTCCTCTGGAGATCTACCCCCCTCAGCCTCCAGCCTTATAGTCCCCCAACCCCACATAGCCTGCTTCTACCTCCTTCCCAAGATCCACAAACAGGATTGCCCTGGGAGACCCATCGTTTCAGACTGTTCTTGCCCCACGGAACTTATTTCCTCGTATCTGAAGTCTATTTTTTCTCCCCTTGTCCAGTCTCTTCCGATCTACATCTGTGACTCTTCTGACGCCCTCCGCCACTTTAACATTTTCCAGTTCCCTAGCTCTAACCGTCTCCTCTTCACCATGGACGTCCAATCCCTCTACACCTCCATCACTCACCAGGACGGCCTGCGGGCCCTCCTCTTCTTCCTTGAATGGCGGCCCAATCAGTCCCCATCCACCACCACCCTCTTCCGCCTGGCTGAACTTCTTCTTACGTTGAACAACTTCTCCTTTGACCACTCGCTTCCTCCAAATCCCTTTTTGTGGGATATGTGGAACATTCCTTGTTCCAGTCCTACTCAGGCCCCCTCCCTCACCTCTTTTTCTGGTACATTGATGACTGTATTGGTGCCGATTCCTGCTCTCGCCCCGAACCAGAAAATTTCATCAACTTTGCTTCCAATTTCCACCCTTTCCTCGCCTTCACATGGTCCATCTCTGACTCTTCCCTTCCCTTCCTCGACTTCTCTATATCCATTTCTGGGGATAGGCTGTCAACCAATATCTACTATAAGCCCACTGACTCCCACAGCTGCCTTGATTACATTTCCTCCCATCACGCTTCCCGTAAGGACTCTATTCCTTTCTCCCAGTTTCTCCGTCTCCGTCGCATCTGTTATGACGATGCCATCTTCCACACCAGTACTTCCGATAGGTCTTCCTTTTTCCTCAACTGAGGATTCCCCTCCACTGAAGTTGACAGTGCCCTCGACTGCATCCATCCTGGTTCCCGCACTTCTGCCCTCACCTCTTCCCTTCCCGAACCATGATAGGGTCCCCCTTGAACTCACCTTCCACCCCACCACCCTCCACATTCAACATATCATCCTCCGCCATTTCCGCCACCTCCAGCGCGATCCCACCACCAAACACATCTTCCCCTCCCCTCCGCTTTCAGCATTCTGAAGGGACCGCTCCCTTCTTGACATCCTGGCCCACTCTTCTAACACCTGCTCTCCTCCCCACTTCCCGTGCGAGCGCAGGAGATGCAACACCTGCCCCTTCATCTCCTCCCTTCCCACTGTACAGGGCCCCAAACACTCCTTCCAGGTGAAACAGCGGTGCACTTGTACTTCTTTCAAATTAGCATACTGTGTTTGCTGCTCACAATGTGATCTCCTCTACATCGGGGAGACCAAACGCAGATTGGGTGATCGCTTTGCTGAACATCTCCGCTCTGTCCGCAAGTGTGATCCTGACCTGCCGGTCGCTTGCCATTTTAATTCCCCTTCCTACTCCCATTCTGACCTCTCTGTCTTCGGCCTTTGTTCCAATGGAGCTCAACATAAGCTCGAGGGACAGCACCTCATCTTTTGTTTAGGCACTTTACAACCTTTCAGACTCAATATTGATTTCAATAACTTCAGATCATAACCACTGCTCCCATTATTTCGGTCAGCTAGTGCTGGTAATGGTTCTGCTGTTGTCATTTACACCTACTCCTGACCAATCTTTTGATATTTAACCTGTCCCATTACCACCTTCCTTGTCTTGCACCATCATCCCTATCACAGGCCTTCCCTTTTGTTCTTTCCTCCCCTCCTTTCCCTGGCTCTGTACTTACTTAAAAACTTTAACTCTTTAACATCTTCAAGTTCTGACGAAAGGTCTTCGACCTGAAACGTTAACTCTGTTTCTTTCTCCACAGATGCTGCCTGACTTTCTGAGCTTTTCTAGCATTTTCTGTTTTTATTTCAGATTTCCAGCATCCGCAGTATTTTGCTTTTGATATATTATATAAAAATGTATCTGTAGTTACCAGACCAAATGTGTAGAGTAACAATTGTTGAATTCCTGTTAAATACATTATTCTGAAATGACTTTGCTTTCAAATATGTACTTTATAATTGTATGGTTTGTATTAGTTTTAAAACGGTACATATTATAGTCAAAGTAATTGCGTTTTGTGGACGCACTGATGGCTCATGGCCATTACTGTCACTACCTTGGGCCTACTGCCACCTTCTACCAGGTGGTCCCAGGAAGCGGCGGAAAGAGGGATTGATGGGAGGATAATGGGATGGCCTGGTCCTGTCCCCCGGTTGGCATTTACATGTGGTGGGTAGAGGAGGGGCGGCCAGCGGTGTTCTGGTGGGGTGAGGAAAATTTAACAGAACAGGATCGCGGCAATGGGCATTACTGCCTAATTTTTGCCCTTTTTCTGCCGCTGTCCTGCCAATTTCGGGCTGGATAATGAGGGAAATTCAAGACTGTGATGTCTCCCTTTAACTACCTGCAGCCTTTTAAAAGTGCAACAGCATCCAATTTCTCCCCCTTCCAGTGGTGGTAACTCAGCGAGGACTGATAATACCCCCGCCTCCCCAAACAACTCTACTCGATGAATGAGGGGCCTGGAAAGAAACTTCAGTGGGTTAGTGTGGAGTCGCATGGACGGGGAGAAATCTCACCCTGTTGCTAAGCCACCAACCAGAGGAGAATCCAGCCCTCAGTGTCCGGGCTCATGAGAAGAATGGCTCCTTAGATCAATCAATGGCATCCAGGGAACTGTATTACACCTTCAGTTGTCTGAGGTGATTTTAACCTTGTCTGCCTGGTGAAAACAGGGCAGGCGGGCAGTTAAAATCGCTCGAGGGACTCAACTACTGATGTCCTGCTCTCTTCCCACAGTCTTCCATTTTAATATGGTTCTTCTTTAAATGTGCAGAGCGGACTCCGATGACATAATTAGGGCCTGACTTCTATTTTAACCATGGGCCTGTGGGGAAGCAGTTGTGGCTTTCTCGCCAGGTCAATCTGGTGGGAAGAGGAGCTGGGGATAAAGATTAAGTCTTTTAAGCTTGTTTTCCTTTCGTTATAGTGTGAGGAGAAGCAGGAGTGCTCCTTCGGGTCTCACAAGGAAAGTTTAAGCCTCCCCTGCTCCGGGCTCCCCCTCCCCAATCCTGAGGCCCTCCTGAAATGCACTAATTGAGTGTGGGGACTGTTCCTTCGATCCGCCCAACATCACGCTCCCGCCAGCTTCCCAGTAGCCGTTTCCTGCTGGCTTCCGTTGAGCAACTGACCTGGGAAATGTAGATGAGGCCCAGGAGTTAAACTCTCTCGGGCCTCCCGCTGCTGAGGTCAGGACAGTTTGCCATCCGCTTCAGCCCCTTGCCCGCCCAATTCCTGCTCCGAGTTAAAATTGGGGCTATTGTGCTCAGGAGAGAGAAACACAAAGTGGGTGGAAACAAATATTGATTCATCACAAAACTATTTAGATAAGTGTTTTGAATAATGACATTACAGCCACAGAGAGTGTACAGCCTGAATTCACCAGGAGATCATGAGGAGAGAATTGAGCTACTGGGACTACTTCCACTGGAGCAGAGAAGGCAAAGAGGAGAATTGATAGGAGGTATTAAAAACTATGAAGGGTTTTGAAAGGTGAATAAAGAAAGACATAAGAACATAAGAAATAGGAGCAGGAGTAGGCCATCCAGCTCCTCGAGCCTGCTCCGCCATTCAACAAGATCATGGCTGATCTTCTACCTCAACGCCATTTTCAAGCACCATCCCCATAGCCCTTGATTCCCTTAGTGTCCAAATATCCATCGATCTCTGTCTTGAATATACTCAACGACTGATTATCCACAGCCCTCTGCGGTAAAGAATTCCAAAGATTTACAACCCTCTGAGTGAAGATATTTTTCCTCATCTCAGTCCTAAATGGCCGACCCCTTATCCTGAGACTATGATCCCTAGGTCTAGATTCTCAAACCAGGGGAAACAACCTCTCAGCGTCCAACCTGTCAAGCCCCCTAAGATTTTTATATGTTTCCATGAGATTACCTCTCATTCTTCTAAACCCCAGAGAATATAGGCCCATTCTACTCAATCTCTCCTCATAGGACAACCCTCTCATCCCAGGAATCAATCTAGTGAACCTTCATTGCACCCCCTCTAAGGCAAGTATATTGTTCCATAGGTAAGGAGACCAAAACTGTACACAATACTCCAGGTGTGGTCTCACCAGGGTCCTATATAATTGCAGCAAGACCTCCTTACTCTTATACTCCAACCCCCTTGCACTAAAGGCTAACATACTATTTGCCTTCCTAATTGCTTGCTGTACCGACATGTTAACTTTCTGTGATTCGTGTACAAGGACACTCAAATCCCTCTGAATATCAAGATTTCTTAGTCTCTCACCTTTTGAAAAATATTCTGCTTTTCTATTTTTCCTACCAAAGTGGACAATTTCATATTTCCCCACATTGTACTACATTTGCCACATTCTCACCCACTCACCTAATTTGTCTGTATCCATTTGCAGCCTCTTTGAGTCCTCCTCACAGATTACTTTCCCATCCAGCTTTGTATCATCAGCAAACTTGGATACATTACACTTGGTCCCTTCATCTAAATCATTGATATATATTGTAAACAGCTGAGGCCCAAGTACTGATTCTTGCGGCACCCCACTAGTTACAACCTGCCAACCCGAAAATGACCCGTTTATTCCTACTCTCTGTTTTCTGTCCGTTAACCAATCCTCAATCCAAGCTAATATATTACACTCAATCCCATGAGTCCTAATCTTGTGTAACAACACCATGTGTGGCACCTTATTGAATGCCTTTTGAAAATCCAAATATACTACATCCACTGGTTCCCCCTTATCTACCCTACTAGTTACACCCTCAAAAAACTCTAATAGGTTTGTCAAACACAATTTCCCTTTCATAAACCATGCAGACTCCACTTAATCATATTATGATTTTCTAAGTGCCCTGTTACAATGTCCTTAATAATGGATTCCAGCATTTTCCCAACGACTGATGTCAGGCTAACTGGCCTGTAGTTTCCTGTTTTCTCTCTCCCTCCTTTCTTGAATAGCTGGGTTACATTTGCTACCTTCCAATCCATGGGGACCGTTCTAGAATCTAGGGAATTCTGGAAGATCGAAACCAATGCATCCACTATCTCTGCAGCCACCTCTTTTAAAACCTTAGGATGCAGGCCATCAGATCCAGGGGATTTGTTGGCTTTTGGTCCCATTAATTTCTTCAGTACTTTTCTTTACCAATCTTAATTACTTTAAGTCCCTCACTCTCATTAGACCCTTGGTTCTCCACTATTTCCACTATGTTTTTGTGTTTTCTACTGTGAAGACAGATACAAAATATTTGTTTAACATCTCTGCCATTTCCTTATTCTTCATTATAATTTCTCCTGTCTCTACCTCTAAGGGATCCACATTTACTTTCACTAATATCTTTCTTTTTACATACTTATAGAAGTTCTTACAATCTGTTTTTATATTTCTTGCTAGTTTATTCTCATATTTAATTTTCTCCCTCTTTATCAATTTCTTGGTCATCCTTTGCTGATTCCTAAAACCCTCCCAATCCTCAGGCAACATTGCAAGTCTCTTCTTTTAATCTAATACTATCCTTAACTACTCTAGTTAGCCACAGATGGATCACTTTTCCCGTGGAGTTTTTATTCCTCAAGGGGATAAGAACATAAACATAAGAACACATGAAATAGGAGCAGGAGTAGGCCAATCGGCCCCTCGAGCCTGCTCCGCCATTCAATAAGATCATGGCTGATCTGATCCTAACCTCAAATCTAAATTCATGTCCAATTTCCTGCCCGCTCCCCGTAACCCCTAATTCCCTTTACTTCTAGGAAACTGTCGATTTCTGTTTTAAATTTATTTAATGATGTAGCTTCCACAGCTTCCTGGGGCAGCAAATTCCACAGACCTACTACCCTCTGAGTGAAGAAGTTTCTCCTCATCTCAGTTTTGAAAGAGCAACCCCTTATTCTAAGATTATGCCCCCTAGTTCTAGTTTCACCCATCCTTGGGAACATCCTAACCGCATCCACCCGATCAAGACCCTTCACGATCTTATTGAGTCCCAATCTACTCAACCTCTCCTCATATGTCCGCCTCCTCATCCCCGGGATTAACCGAGTGAACCTTCTTTGTACTGCCTCAATAGCAAGTATGTCTTTTCTTAAGTATGGAGACCAAAACTGGATGCAGTGTTCCAGGTGCGGTCTCACCAATACCTTATATAACTGCAGCAATACCTCCCTGTTTTTATATTCTATCCCCCGAGCAATAAAAGCCAACATTCCATTGGCCTTCTTGATCACCTGCTGCACCTACATACTAACTTTTTGATTTTCTTGCACTGGGACCCCCAGATCCTTTTGTACTGCAGTACTTTCCAGTTTCTCGCCTTTAAGATAATAACTTGCTCTCTGATTTTTCCTGCCAAAGTGCATAACCTCACATTTTCCAATATTGTATTGCATCTGCCAAATCTCCACCCACTAACCCAGCCTGTCTATATCCCCCTGTAGGTTTTTTATGTCCTCCTCACTCTCCACTTTCCCTCCCATCTTTGTATCATCTGCAAACTTTGATATGTTACACTTGGTCCCCTCCTCCAAATCGTTAATATAGATTGTAAAGAGTTGGGGACCCAGCACCGACCCCTGCGGAACACCACTGGCTACTGGTTGCCAGTCCGAGAATGAACCGTTTATCCCAACTCTCTGCTTCCTGTTAGATAACCAATCCTCCACCCATGCCAGAATATTACCCCAATCCAGTGATTCTTTATCTTGAGCAATAATCTTTTATGTGGCACCTTGTCGAATGCCTTCTGGAAGTCTAAATACACTACGTCCACTGGTTCCCCTTTATCCACCCTGTACGTTATGTCCTCAAAGAACTCAAGCAAATTTGTCAGACATGACTTCCCCTTCGTAAAGCCATGCTGACTTTGTCCTATTAAATTATGTTTATCCAAATGTTCCGCTACTGTCTCCTTGATAATAGATTCCAAAATTTTACCCACCACAGATGTTAGGCTAACTGGTCTATAATTTCCAGCCGTCTGCCTACTACCCTTTTTAAATAAGGGTGTTACATTAGCAGTTTTCCAATCTGCCGGGACCTTTGCCGAGTCCAGAGAATTTTGGAAAATTACTATCAAAGCATCCACAATCCCTACTGCCACTTCCCTCAAGACCCTCGGATGTAAGCCATCAGGTCCAGGGGATTTATCTGCTTTGAGTCCCATTATTTTACTGAGTACCAATTCCTTAGTGATTTTAATCGTATTTAGCTCCTCTCCCCTCGAGCCCCCTGTTTGTCCAGTGTTGGGATATTCTTAGTGTCCTCTACCGTAAAGACTGAAACAAAATATTTGTTCAGCATTTTTGCCATCTCCATGTTTCCCACCATTAATTTCCTGGTCTCATCCTCTAAGGGACCTACGTTTGCCTTAGCCACCCTTTTTCTTTTTATATAACTGTAGAAACTCTTGCTATCTGTTTTTATATTTTTTGCTAATTTATTTTCATAATCTATCTTCCCTTTCTTAATGAATCCTTTAGTTGCTTTTTGCTGTCTTTTGAAGACTTCCCAATCTTCTATTCTCCCACTAGGTTTGGCTACCTTATATGTCCTTGTTTTTAGTCGGATACTGTCCTTAATTTCTTTACTTAGCCACGGATGGCTGTCATTTCTTTTACACCCTTTTTTCCTCAGTGGAATATATATTTTTTGAAAGTTGTAAAATAACTCCTTGAATGAACACCACTGCTCATGTACCGTCTTACTCTTTAATCTATTTTCCCAGTCCACTTTAATCAATTCCGTTCTCATACCATCATCGTCTCCTTTATTCAAGCTCAGTACGCTTGTTTGAGAACCAACCTTCTCACCCTCTAATTGGATATGGAATGTAACCATGTTATGGTCACTCATTCCAAGGGGATCCTTAACTAGGACGTTATTAATTAATCCTGGCTCATTACACAGGACCAGGTCCAAGGTTGCTTTCCCCCTTGTAGGATCAGTTACATACTGCTCAAGAAATCCATCCCTAATACACTCAATAAACTCTTCCTCAAGGCTGCCCTGCCCAATTTGATTTGTCCAGTTAATATGATAGTTAAAATCCCCCATAATTATAGCTGTTCCCTTATTACATGCCCTGACTATTTCCTGATTAATACTTCTTCCAGCAGAGTTGTAACTATTAGGAGGCCTATATACTACGCTCACTAGTGTTTTTTTCCCCTTATTATTCCTTATCTCTACCCAAACTGTTTCATTATCCTGATAATTTGTCCCAATATCATTTCTCTGTATTACAGTGATTCCTTCCTTTACTAATATAGCCACCCCACCTCCCCTTCCTTCCTGCCTGTCCTTCCTGATTGTTAAATAACCTGGCATATTTAATTCCCAGTCGTTGTCACCCTGCAGCCATGTTTCTGTAATGGCCACAAGATCATACCCATACGTAGTTATTTGTGCCGTTAACTCGTCCATTTTGTTACGAATGCTACGTGCATTCAGATAAAGAACTTTCAAATATGTTTTGTGACACTTAGTTCCTGCTTTTTCCTTTTTTAACACTTTACTCCATACCTTCTGTCCCTTCCTGACACGCTTTCCTCTGTCTCCCTGCTCAAGTTCCCAACCCCCTGCCACAGCTTTGATGCTGGGTTAATCGCCTTACGCCTTCTAGTTTTTATTTTTTCTGTCGTGCCTAAAGTACACTTTCTTTCCGCTGCTCTACGCTTTTCCCTTTCACTTGTTCCTGAACAACTGTTTGTACTATTTGTATTGTAGATTTCCCCTGGGTCTTCCCCTCTCTTGCTGCTCTCAATTTTATTCCCTTCTGACTCCCCGCTCAGGTTCCCATCCCCCTGCCACTCTAGTTTAAACCTTCCCCAACAGCACTAGCAAACACCCCCGCAAGGACATTGGTCCCGGTCCTGCTCGGGTGTAACCCGTCACGCTTGTACAGGTCCCACCTTCCCCAGAACCAGTCCCAATGTCCCAGGAATCTAAATCCCTCCCTCCTACACCATCCCTGCAGCCACGCATTCATCCTGTCTATTCTCTTGTTCCAATACTCACTAGCACGTGGCACCGGTAGTAATCCTGAGATCACTACCTTTGAAGTCCTGCTTTTTAATTTATCTCCTAACTCCTTACATTCACCTTGCAGGACCTCATCCCTTTTTTTACCTATGTCGTTGGTACCAATATGGACCACGACTACTGGCTGTTCACCCTCCCCCTCCAGAATGCCCTGCAGCTGCTCCGTGACATCCTTGACCCTAGCACCAGGGAGGCAACATACCATCCTGGAGTCACGTTTGCGCCCGCAGAAACGCCTATCTGTTCCCCTTACAATTGAATCCCCTATCACTATAGCCCTGCCACTCTTCTTCCTCCCCTCCTGTGCAGCAGAGCCACCCGTGGTGCCCCGAACCTGGCTCTTGCTGCTTTTCCTTGATAAGCCATCTCCCCCAACAGTATCTAAAGCAGAATATCTGTTTGAGAGGGAGATGGCCCCAGGGGACTCCTGCTGTACCTGCCTAGTCCTTTTACTCTGCCTGACGGTCACCCATTTCCTTTCTGCCTGCGTACTCTTTACCTGCGGCGTGACCACCTCACTGAACGTGCTATCCATGATAGTCTCAGCATTGCGGATGCTCCACAATGAGTCCACCCGCAGCTCCAGCTCCGAAAGACAGTTAGCCAGTAGCTGCAACTGGACACGCTTCCTGCACACATGGTCGCCAGGGACACTGGTAGTGTCCATGACTTCCCACATAGTGCAGGAGGAGCATATCACGGGATGTATATTTGTTGAGAATTATGAATTATTTCTTTAAATGTTTGCTATTGCTTATCTACCATCATATCTTTTAATTTAATTTCAAAGTCTACCTCAGCCAACTCGCCCCACATAACTACATAATTGGCTTTGTTTAAATTTAAGACCCTGGTGTCTGAATTAACCAAATCACTCTCAAACTCAAAATGAAATTCTATCACATTATGATCACTCTTCCCCAGAGGATCCTTAACGATAAGATTACTAACTAACCCTGTCTCATTACACAATACTAAATCTAAAATAGTCTGTTCCCTGGTTGGTTCCTTGACATATTGTTCTAGAAAACTGTCTTGAATGCATTCCATGAATTCGTTCTCCAAACTATTTGGTTTGCCCAATCTATATGAAGATTAAAGTCCCCCACGATTATTGCATTACCCTTGTTACATGCTCCTCTAATTTACTGATTTATGCTCTGCCCAACACTATAATTAGTGTTACGGGGCCTATATACTACTCCCACTAATGCTTTCTGCCCCTTGTTATTTCTTAGCTCAATCCATACTGATTCTACAGCCTGATTTTCTGAGCTAAGATCCTTTCTCACTACTGCCTTTATCTTATCCTTTATTATCAGGGCTACCTCCCACCCCCCCCCTTCTTTCCATTTTGCCTATCTTTTCTAAAAGTCAAGTACCCTGGAATATTTAGCTCCCAACCTTGGTCACCCTGCAACCACGTCTCAGTAATGGCTACTAGATCAAACTTATTTATCTCTATTTGTGCCATTAATTCATCTGTTTTGTTATGAATGTTTCATGCATTCGGATATAGCGCCTTCAATTTTAACTTTTTACCATTTTTCCCTGATGTGACCTTAGTCACTAAAGCCCTATTACCATTATTAAACTCTCTGTCCCTTCTTGACCAACTCTGCTTGTTTTTACCATGAGGGGCCATTGATTAAATATAAGAAATTTAGAACAAACTGAGAGTGTGGAATTTACTTCCAGGCTTAGTGGTTGAGGCAGAAACGATGTCAACATTCGTGATTTGATTGGATGGGTGAATCAAAGAAAAAGGGTTGAAGGGATATGGGAACATGGTGGGTAAGTGTGATTAGAACCATTTGCTTATGTGGAGAGTAACGCTGGCACAGATTGGTAGGGCCGAATGGCCTGTTTCTGTGTGGTACCATCTATGTATTTCTAGGATAAATACATCATTCTCCTAATTGCCTTTCACCTATCCTCCAGGTATTTACAGTAGACATTTAAAGCTATTCAGCAGATTGACAAACATCTTAAAGCAAATAACAGCAATGCCCAAAAATATTTATGATGATTAATATGCACATGATGTCCCAAATGGATGTCTCCTAATGACACATATTACACGTAATGAATATTGGATCATACTTAATAATTCATACTGCTGCCTAGAAGTTAAAAGGCAGAGCAATAATAAATTTAGTCTGTTCATTCTGACCAATTATTGTCCATGTAAGTTAATGAAAGATAATGGTGAAATCATCACATCAATCCCATTAATATAACAGTTTAAGAATTCTAGACAAATAATTGTACCAATGACTATGGTGTTCTAGTGACCAGACATACACATAAGTTTTGCTCTGCTTCCCATTTATTTCTGTTTTCTACTGCTGTGCATACTCTACACAGCAACAACCCTGTACAGTAATTCAAAATCATTTACGTGCACTGGATTATTGATAGTCTATACAATAATTTGAAGATACGTCACCTTCAAACTACTATTTGACTTATTCACTAGGGAAAGGGGAAACAATGCATTTAAGAGAAGTAAGTGTGCATGCAATAACAATCTGGATGCACTTGCAACTTTAGTGATGGGGTAAAAAAATTAAATCTGTTCCTTTGCTGTGATGCAATAATGTCAGAGTTGATTCACAGCTCTCTCATCCCATAAATGGGCACAATCTGAACATAATGGAGTTAAACTGGATCTCTGGCCCACAATGCTTGTGACTCACATTTACTTGTGTGTGCACATGTGTTTATATCGGGCATAGAAAGCTCCGACCAGAAACAGATGGGAGCTTCCTTACAGTATATTAACGTGGCAGAAATGATGTCATTTAGATGTCAATGCTATTTCCTGCCCTCTTATATCAGAAGTATATTGCTTAGAATCATAGAATGTTCAAATCTGAGCTGGTGTTTTTCTCCACACGAACCCTTCAGGCTAATCCCACTCTCCGCTTGATCCGCATACGTACCCTTTAAATTTCCTCTTTTCCAAGCAACTATCTAATTCCCCTTCAAACGAATTTATGAACTTTGCTTCAACCATGATTTGTGGGAGAGAATTTTAAATTCTAACCACTCTCTGTACAAAGAAATTTTTCTACCCTCCCCTTTAGTTATTTTTGTGATTATCTTCAATTTGAAGTTCTCTTGTTACCATCTCACTGACCAGTGGAAATAATCTATTACTATTTATCTTATCACAACCCTATATTGAACCCTATTTAATCTTACACAGAGTTACATCAAGTTACATTGAAACTATAGCACAGGAATAGGCCATTCGGCCCAACTGGTCTATGTCAGCATATATGCTCCACATGAGCCTCCTCCCTCCTTACTTCATCTACCCCTATCAGCATATCCTTCTATTCCTTTCTACTTTGTGTGCTTATCCAGCTTCCCCTTAAATGCATCTATGTTATTTGCCTCAACTACTCCTTGTGGTAGCGTGTCCCATATTCTTACCACTCCTTAGGTAAAGAAGTTTCTCCTGAATTCCCTGTTGGATTGATTAGCGACTATTTTATATTTCCAACCTCTGGTTTTGGATCCCCCCACAAATGGAAACGTTTTCTCCACTTCTACCCTGTCAAACCCTATCATTATCTTAAAGACCTCCATCAGGTCACCCCTCAGCCTTCTCGTTTTCAGAGAAAAGAGTCCCAGCCTGTTCAGCCTTTCCTGATAAGGATATCCTCTCAGTTCTGGTATCATCCTTGTGAATCTTTTTTGCACCCTCTTCAATGCATCTAAATCCTTTTTATAATATGGAGTCCAGAATTATGCACAATACTCCCAGTGTGGTCTAACCAAGGTTCTAAACAAATTTAACATAACTTCTTTGCTTTTCAATTCTATCCCTCTAGAAATGAAACCTAGTGCTTGATTTGCCTTTTTTATGGCCTTATTAACCATAATCTTGACGACCTCTATGATATCACCGGTTAACTTTCTCAGCTACAGTGAAAAAAGACATAACTTTCCAAGTCTCTCAATAATAACAACAACAACTTGCATTTATATAGCGCCTTTAACATAGTAAAACATCCCAAGGCACTTCACAGGAGCAATTATCAAACAAAATTTGACACCGAGCCACATAAGGAGATATTAAGACAGATCAAAAGCTTGTTCAAAGAGGTAGGTTTTAAGCAGTGTCTTAAAGGAGGAGAGAGAGGTAGAGAGACAGAGAGTTTTAGGGAGTAAATCCAAAGCTTAGGGCTTAGGCAACTGAAGGCAAGGCTGGCAATGTGGAGTGATGAAAATTGGGGATACGCAAGAGGCCAGAATTGGAGGAGCGCAAAGATTTCGGAGGTTTGTAGGGCTGGACGAGGTTATAGAGAGAGGGAGCGGCGAGGCAATGGAGGTATTTGAAAACAAGGATGAACATTTTAAAATCGAGGTGTTACCGGACCAGGAGCCAATGTAGATCAGCGAGCACAGGGGTGATGGAATTGTGTTGCACATTTTCTATTTCTTTTATATCATTTTATGTGTGGGGTGCCCAAAACTGTACACAATATTCCAACTGTTCTAATTAGGATCTTATATGAGTTCAACATTATCTCCTTCCTTTTGTATTCTACACCTCTAGATACAAAACCAAGGATTGTGTTTTTATGGTGATAGAAATAAAAAGAAAATGAAAAAGATTTTCTTGGAGCCAGGAGGAGCAGGAGTGTGCCCTTGATTCCACAGTCCTCGCAATTGCCCTCCCCACTTTCCTGCTCCAACCCCCCTCCTGAGGACTTGCCTTCGGGCTGCTGCCGACAAGGTTCCTGCTCCACTAATCGGAAACAAATTTCACAGAGGAGTCCCGTAAACAAGCATTAGGTCCCTCATTAAGCCCACTGCAAGGCACCTAATGCCTGCTTCATGCCTGGGATGCCTACAAAATAGGCTTGATGAATTTAGCAGTGGCTTGAATGCACATGGAGTTACATTGCATTGAATTACATCGAGTCTACAGCACAGAAACAAATCATTCGGCCCAATTGGTCTATGCCGCCATTTATGCTCCACACGAGCCTCGTCCCTCACTACTTCATCTACCGCTATCAGCATACCCTTTTATTCCTTCCTCCTTTGTGTGTAAATCTAGCTTCCCCTTAAATGCATCTATGCTATTTAAGAACATAAGAACATAAGAAGTAGGAGCAGGAGTAGGCCAATCGGCCCCTCGAGCCTGCTCCGCCATTCAATAAGATCATGGCTGATCTGATCCTAACCTCAAATCTAAATTCATGTCCAATTTCCTGCCCGCTCCCCGTAACCCCTAATTCCCTTTACTTCTAGGAAACTGTCGATTTCTGTTTTAAATTTATTTAATGATGTAGCTTCCACAGCTTCCTGGGGCAGCAAATTCAACAGACCTACTACCCTCTGAGTGAAGAAGTTTCTCCTCATCTCAGTTTTGAAAGAGCAGCCCCTTATTCTAAGATTATGCCCCCTAGTTCTAGTTTCACCCATCCTTGGGAACATCCTTACCGCATCCACCCGATCAAGACCCTTCACAATCTTATATGTTTCAATAAGATCGCCTCTCATTCTTCTGAACTCCAATGAGTAGAGTCCCAATCTACTCAACCTCTCCTCATATGTCCACCCCCTCATCCCCGGGATTAACCGAGTGAACCTTCTTTGTACTGCCTCGAGAGCAAGTATGTCTTTTTTTAAGTATGGACACCAAAACTGTATGCAGTATTCCAGGTGCGGTCTCATCAATACCTTATATAACTGCAGCAATACCTCCCTGTTTTTATATTCTATCCCCCTAGCAATAAAAGCCAACATTCCGTTGGCCTTCTTGATCACCTGTTGCACCTGCATACTAACTTTTTGATTTTCTTGCACTAGGACCCCCAGATCCCTTTGAACTGCAGTACTTTCCAGTTTCTTGCCATTAAGATAATAACTTGCTCTCTGATTTTTCCTGCCAAAGTGCATAACCTCACATTTTCCAATATTGTATTGCATCTGCCAAATCTCTGCCCACTCACCCAGCCTGTCTATATCCCCCTGTAGGTTTTTTATGTCCTCCTCACTCTCCACTTTCCCTCCCATCTTTGTATCATTTGCAAACTTTGATACGTTACACTCGGTCCCCTCCTCCAAATCGTTAATATAGATTGTAAAGAGTTGGGGACCCAGCACCGACCCCTGCGGAACACCACTGGCTACTGGTTGCCAGTCCGAGAATGTACCATTTATCCCAACTCTCTGCTTCCTGTTAGATAACCAATCCTCCACCCATGCCAGAATATTACCCCCAATCCAGTGATTCTTTATCTTGAGCAATAATCTCTTATGTGGCACCTTGTCGAATACCTTCTGGAAGTCCAAATACACTACGTCCACTGGTTCCCCTTTATCCACCCTGTACGTTATGTCCTCAAAGAACTCAAGCAAATTTGTCAGAAATGACTTCCCCTTCATAAAGCCATGCTGACTTTGTCCTATTAAATTATGTTTATCCAAATGTTCTGCTACTGTCTCCTTAATAATAGACTCCAAAATTTTACCCACCACAGATGTTAGGCGAACTGGTCTATAATTTTCAGCCTTCTGCCTACTACCCTTTTTAAATAAGGGTGTTACATTAGCAGTTTTCCAATCTGCCGGGACATTTGCCGAGTCCAGAGAATTTTGGAAAATTATTAACAAAGCATCCACAATCCCTACTGCCACTTCCCTCTTCTCCCCTGATCTACTCCTTGTGGTGGTGCGTTCCACATTCTTATCACTCTTTGGGTAAAGAAGTTTCTCCTGAATTCCCTGTTGAATTTATTAGTGAATGTCTTATATTTATGGTCCCTAGTTCTGGTCTCCCCACAAGTGGAAACATCTTCTCTACGTCTACTCTATAAAACCCTTTCATAATCTTAAAGACCTCTATCAGGTAATCCCTCAGTCTTCTCTTTTCTAAAGAAAAGAGCACTAGCCTGTTCAATCTTTCTTGATAGGTATAACCTTTCAGTCCTGGCATTATCCTAGTAAATCTTTTAACAATCTCTATTAGGTCAGATTGGGCGCGAGCTGTCTCACTGCTAACTTTGTCAGCGTTGTGACCATTCTATGCCGGAAAACGGGTGCATCACATACCAATTTATATCCCTTAATGTCCTCTTCAGTTTGCTTGCTGGTACATCACCACAAAGGATTGTTTCACCAATCTGCCAGGATAAATCAAGGGGTAGTAGACATGTTTGTGTTAATCTATTTAAAATAAAACATTATCAAGAATAACATTCCCAAAAGGACAAGGAATACTAGGTTGGCAAACCAGATAAGCAACTCCTGAAGCTTGATATATATATTCGTGATCAATTATAAACAAAAAGAAACGTGTTAAGAATACAATGAGGAATGCGCTGTATCAAAGTTTTCAGCAGTGCGCAAGGAACATTACTTAGAGTTTCAATGCACCATAGCAAGCCCTCAAGGCTTCTACATTGATGTATAAGCTGTAATCTAAAATATTGACTTTATTTGGTAAATAAACCCACGAATCCTGCTCAAAGTGAACAGTACTTGATAAATGAGTATCTAAATGGAAGAGCCCAGAGGCCAAAGCATGGGTGTAATGGAGTTTGTTTGCTGTGATATCCTTCAGCTGAGGCACTGCTCACTTCTCTTCCATTAGTATCACGCAGTTGGGGTAATTTTTTCGAGTTCATGCTGCTGGTGTACGGCTTCGGGAATTAAAATTAATGGATGGAAAATCCTGAAGGATGCAATGGCCTCTGCACCCGGAATTTCGACTTGCGCTCTCTGCAGGCGAAGCTCTGTGCCAGGAGGTGAAACTTGTGAAATTAGTTGTAGTATTTTGTACAGTTTTGAAACCATGGTAGGTGTTCCCTGAAGTGTTTTGCATCTACATTAAATATTCAGTATTAATTTTCATCATTCTTTTATATGCCCTGTACACCAAGCCGCCAACTAAAATAACCTACAGCAATTCATTGCAGCCCACTTATTGTAGAAGTAAGAGTTGATTTTGTGGGTAATGTTATCTTTCAGTGGGGTGTAAAGTGAGGGATATCGGATTGGCCGCCTATTATGCGCCTCGCCTGATATGACATTGCTCGCTTTACACTACCGCCGAAAGTTAAAATTGCCCCCTTTAATTTTGGGTGGCTGACTGGCGGAGCGCGCTGGCCGTTGACCGTTCTGGAGGCAAAGAAGCTGGAGCCATTTCGTGGCTTGGGCCTAATTTAAATACAACCGACGGGCATCAAATGGGCATCCTGATGCAGCTTGCCCCATTTGGTGCGATATCAGGCGGTCAGCTGGCAGCAACGTATGTCCTGGGAGGAGGAGGGCTTCTGATCGAAGTAGGGGGGAGGGGTGGGGGATGGCAGGCGGTGGGAACCCAGGGTGGCAGTGGCCCAGATTATTTTTGAGGGGCCCGAAGGAGCACTCCTGCTCCTCCTGGCTCCAGTCGTAAGTTTCTAATTCACTGACAGTGATCTATAAATCCTTAGGCAATATCATATTAAAAAGATATCACACAGCGCAAAAGCTTTCAGCCTCTAGAGATAAATCACAAAAGTCCTATTGTTCTATAAAAATGTTATTTGAAATGGGACCATGTAACATTTGAGAAAATTAATTGAACAAATGCAGTTAAGAAGTTAAATTTATTTAGGTGACCTGATGGGTTGACACTATTGGTGTATGATGGCCTTTTTCATAGAACAGTTGGTTTTATGCCTGTCATTCTTTACATAATGAGTTCCAGATCTCAGCAGGGAAAACAAAATGTTAGTAGGGAACCTGGTTTGTTGTCATACACTTGCTGTAGGTTGGTGCAGACCATCATTAGCAAAAATCTAGGAGCATGTTACATGCTTGGCATTATGTTTGTGGTTCCGGGCCACAGATGTTTGATTGGTTTTGTAGCAAATGTTTCCTATTCCAAGCAACTACATCCATACTTTAAAAATGGATCTAGATTCAACCCAGGACAAAATCAGGCAAAAATGGGTGGAAGAACAGAAATATTATTGTAGGCATTGCTTTTTTTAAAAAAAGATAATGACACATAGCATTATATAACGCATTTTGCAAATATTATTTGCATTATTTGCCAATATTGAGGCATGTCAAAATTTGTCGATCATTTGAATAAATCAATGACCTACAGGACTATGACAGAAGTGAAAAAAATTTAATACTGCCTGCGGAGGCTTCATTGGGAACTGCAGGGGATTCAGGCAAAATTCATTGAAAATAATCTCTGATATCAAATGATTTGATTTCTGGTGTGAAAACTAAGTGAATATAAAGATGATTATATAAATATAAGAAAGTACTTTAATTAAAGACAATATTCAAATATTATTTTATTTCACGTGTAACTATACCTCTTTTATACTTTTTACTTGCAAGATACATGTTGTCTGTGCCTTAGAAACAGGAGTAGGCCATTCAGCCCCTCGAGCCTGTACCGCCATTCAATTAGATCACGGCTGATCTGTACCACAACTCCATTAGCCCGCCTTTGCTCCATATCTCTTCCCTGGCCTATCATTTGCCTGCCTGGGATAAGGCAACCAGGAAACTCCCAGAAATGGTGGAGACCCCACGAAACTAGGATTCCTCCATTTCCTTGGAGGTTCTGCTGGTTTCCTGTCGGAGTTGTGGTTGGAGACTGATATAACCCTTGTGGAATTTCAGAGCCATTACGGTAGAATTTATATAATTTCTCTGGGGTTTGCACCAATTTGCCGCCAAAGTTATGATGTGATATTGGGAGAACCCCCACGGAAATTCAACCCTATTGTCATTATGAACAAAGTGGTTGGGCAAGCAGTTTTTTGTCTGTTCACATAAATCGTGCTAAAACTCATTATTGTGCCACTTGCGTTCAGTTTTATTTTGTGCATTCTGTGTGGCTACCTGAACAAATTATCCTTAAAGAAACGTAGCAACGTAAATGTGGGAAGCTTGTCCCATGTGTGTCAGCCATGACTCAGCGGGTAGCACTCTCACCTCTGAGTCAGAAGGTTGGGGTTCAAGTCCCACTTGAGAACAAAACCCAGGCTGACATTCCAGTGCAGCACTGAGAGTGTGCTGCACTGTTGGCCGTCTTTCAGATGAGACATTAAACCGAGGCCCTATCTACCCTCCTGGTGGACATAAAAAAAAATTCCCATGGCATTATTTCGAAGCAGAGCAGTGGAGTTCTCCCCTAGTGTCCTGGTCAATATTTACCCCTCAACCAACATCACTAAAACAGACTATCTGGTCATTATCTCATTTCTGTTTGTGGGACCTTGCTGTGCACAAATTGGCTGCTGCATTGGCTGTAAAGCGCTTTGGAATGTCCTGAGGTCATGAGAGGCGCTATATAAATGCAAGTCTTTCTTTACATCATGTTGAATATTGCTACTGAATTTTGTGCATTCCTAAAAAAACAAGTTTTTCACTTTTGCCTTTTGACTTTCCACCTAGGATTTTTATTTGTATCTTTTGTTGACATTTGTTAAATTAAAACCTATCTTGGTTGGAGGGGGAGGGAGACACTACAGCCAAATGAGACCAAGCAGATGTGTACATGCTATAAGTCCCTTCCTTCAATGTTTTTGCTCTTTGTAAGTTTCCATTTAAAAGTGTAATCTACCTTGCCTTTGGAGTTCTGCTCCCCAGTCTAAATGTAAATGGGGTAGAATGATGCATGGAAGTTGCTCTCTCAAAATTGAATGCAATATGCGTATCAAGATGCCCAAAGACATCCAGATACTCCTTATCATTCAGCAGCATAAACGTGGGGAGCGGAGCATGGATACTGGTCTCCCGCAATCGAAACTAAACAAGTGCCAGTGTAAAAGCACATAAGGATGTTACCATTCTATGCACTGCTGGAGATTTTCATGTCTATAGTGAAGTGAACGAACCTCACTTGCCTTTACTTCCCTTTGATTTAAGCTATAACCTTGAATTTAATAGTATTGTATATAGTAGGAATAATTATGCAGCTACATCTGTGGGGATGGTTTGGTTGAATTATGAATAATTAATCTTCTGTTAAAAGCCTATATCTTTGGCTGTTGACTAGATTCCAGGTCAAGGGTAATTGTCTTTCCAATTAAAAATGTTATTTCTTTCTGCAAAGGCCTGATGGCTTGGAAAGCCTGTAGGGTATCTTGAATTACACTTTATTTTGTTATTAATGTGGATGTTTTTGAGACGTGATGTCAGGCAAGGATATTATTAAATCTAATGAACTTGCAGGTAAGAGCAAGAGGCCTTAGGTGTGGTTTATGTTGTTGTTAGTACTGTTCAAATCAGGAATGAGCTACCACCAGCAGCCGCACTAGCCCCAGCCCATATTTCTATCATGCCCAAATACTACTATATTACCCTTCTCTGCTGTAGATGGTCAGATTAGTAAGTTGCAATTTTTTAAATGACTGGGAGTGGGTGTACATTGCTTCTTGAACTAAATGTGGAATACTGCCAAGACAAGTTTTCTATTTTCGAAGCCAACAAAACAATGGTGGATTAATAGGTACTTTGCAACAATCAAGGCTGACATCAGTAGGGGTCTTCCGCTTGGCTGCTACGCCAGTAGAAGTGAAGTGGGCAGGCACGTCCTCCCAGCGCCCGGCCTAGCAATGGCCTCCTGACCTGGGTGGTATTTCTGGTCTCAGAGTTATTGTGGGGGTATGGGAGACGGGTTCCCATGCATACTGCAGTAGGCTTTGGGGGTCTGCCACAGTGTGAAGAAAGAGGCAGGCAATGCAAACAACTTTTTTTTACATTGGTAAGCTTTAAAATTTCTTGGTGGGGCCTGTGCATGATAGCACTCTCAGAGCACGGGCACTTCTTCCAGTTCTGTTTCAGTGGCTTGCCATTGGCCACTAAATGCTGGACACTAGGGCCTAATAACTGGCTCCTTTGTCCAGTGTTCTTGCAGTGCAAATGGTGGGAAACATGGCACAGACTTTGTTTTCCTCATATGCACGCCTTGTGGTGGGTGCAGTTTCTGTAGCCAGAATCTATGGGTGGAAAGCATAGGGGAGGTGGGTCCTCACCCTAGATTTGCCAGAAACCAGTGGCAGGGTGTTGGGGAGAGTGGAGGATGGGGAGTATGGTGGTAAGTCTAGCCCAGAGATTCATCAGCAGCTATAGTGCTGAATAAGATTGGGGTAATAAAGGTAATTGTGAAAAGAGATTGCTTTCTCTTATTCCTCTGATTTCCTCTCTTTCTCATGTCACTGATATCTGAAGCTGCGCCAGGAAGCTCATGAGATGAAAAAAATTAAAATACTCAGGATTATGTGGGACATTATTAATTATTGGTTGGCATGGCAATAGGCATAGCACAAAGTATCAGTGACATGCAATGGAAGTATCAGAGGAAACTATAATACTCAGCAGCAAGTGTCAGCTTGGCTCAGTTGGAACCATTCTTGCCTCTGAGTCAGAATATTGTGGGTTCAAGCTGCATTGTGCAGTTGAGCCTATAATCTAAGCAAACACTTCAGTGCTTTACCAAGGGAATGCTATATTGTTGACATTTTTGGATGAGATGTTAAACTGAGGCACTGTCTGCCTACTCAGGTAAATGTAAAAGATCACATGGCATTATTCAAAGAAGAATGGGAGGTTCTCTCAGTGTCCTGGCCAACATTCCCCCCAAAACAGCACACCAGAAACAGATTGTTTGGTCATTCATTCATTTGCTGTTTGTGAGTCAACTCTCTGCTCCTCCTTTGACTTCCTGACTTTCTGGTTTCAACCTCCATCAGTGCCTCAGCTGATATTCTGTTCCTCCAATGGCTCCTGGACCTAATCCCTTTTCTCCAATGGTTCTGAAGCTGGACCTTTCCTGGCCAGTGCTCTAAGCTCCTTCATCCCATCTACAAGTGGACTTTGTCCTATCACAGCATCTTGGCCCTTGGACTTTAATTCTAGACTCATTTATATTCCCTCCCCCCTGCCCTCAGCCTTTAGACCATTGATCTGTTTCAACTAATCATCATGTTTACATAACTTAGAATTTCCTTTGTCATATGCACATCTCGGCTGTCACCAGACCCAAGCCACTACTTCTATTTCTCTTTTTCAGCTCTTCTCAAGCCCCACCCTCCTCTATTCTCCTCCTGTTCTCACCTGGTTATGGCTCCTTTCATCTCCCAGCTCTCCAGTATTTTCCCTGATCCCTACTCATAGCCATCACTATTCCTGAGCCAATCATTTCTCCTGTGGCAGCCCCAGGCTTAAATCTATGCCACTTTAGGCCTTCTCCACAGGTCCATTGTGGCACCTGTTGTTGCATTTTTAAGAGCAGCAACTTCAACTGCCCATCCTCTTCTTTTGCTGACCATCTCACGAAGCATGTTGCTTGGGAGTCACCGTCTCTAACTTGCTAGCCATCCCTTTCACTCTTTGCACCTCCCCCACTGGACTGCTCAAACAATCACCGACCCCTCTTACTTGCCTCCAGAATGTTCACTCACTCACACACTACACCTTTGCCTCATTATGGACAATTGTATTAGCATCCTGGCATTGACAGAAATAGGCCTCACGAGTCATGACTCCTTCCCCTTACAGAAGCTTTCCTGCCAAGCTATACCTTACCCCACCTGCCCTGCCCAAACTGCTATGGCAGTGGTGTGGATCTTGTCTCTACTTCCTGCCTACTTCCCTGGCACTTCTTCTTTGAGCACCTCATTGTTTTCCATCCTTCACGCCTTTCATTTAAAATCCTCAGTGCTTACAGCCCCTCAAGCTCCATATGGACGTCCTCTCTGAGGTTTCCTCCCTTCTGTCTTCTTTAGTCACTGCAACGAGCAACTTCTCATCCTCAATAATTTCAATCTTCACCTCGGCTCTCCTAGGCCCCTCTCATGTAAATTTACCAACTTCCTGTCCTCCCTTAATCTCACCCTACATATCAACTCCATTATCCACCCTAGGCCTTCCTCTTGACATTATTTTCTGGCCTTTTTGCCCCTGTGATCTCAATCTCTGTCAAGACTATCTCTGAATCCTTGCTTCCCATATCACCTAACAGATGACTTGAGTGGGAGGAGCTTGACGTAGAACTTACTTGATGATTCTAAGGTTAACAGAAATGATACTGAACTTTTGATAGGCTAAAATGTCTTTTTCCAAATGGACTGGAAAGCCATTATCCACTCACTCCTCCTCCCCACTGCTATCACTGTAATTATGGTGCTTCTGCCTCTTGCTTGTCTTTGTGTCTGTCAGACAAAATTGTAATTACTGTAGATTACCAATTCAAAGTTGACAGATAAGCAGGCAACTAGTGGCAACAAAAAGCAGCACTTTGTAGCACGAGTACAGTATGCTGAAAAACACAAGAGACATTTTGTTTTTAAAATTAAACAAGTAGATACAAGGAGGATAGAATCCACAGCTGCTCTTCGGAACTCTGCTGTAGATAACGGTAGTGGTGCCGTGTGCTCAAGGGTGGTAAAACATCACTGCACAGATAAAGCTCGTAGACTCCATACGAACTGTTGTACCTGGCAAATGAAACTCTCAAATGCCTCCATGAAGTGATGGTGCTCAGAAAGCAGCATTATTTTGTATTCAGACCCTGGATGGCACTAATCCTAGATCTCAGGAGCTGAGCTGGACCTTAAGCTGGTTCTATAGCCAATTGGTTTCTGCACCTCTAAAGTCACCTGTTCTTGCTGCTCCTCAACATGATGTGTACTTCACCCAGTGTTGCCTTCTTGAGATACAAACCCGTACATAAGAACATAAGAAATAGGAGCAGGAGTAGGCCATACGCACCTCGAGCCTGCTGTGCTATTCAATAAGATCATGGCTGATCTTCTACCTCAACTCCACTTTCCCGCCCGATCCCCATATCCCTTGATTCCCTTAGTGTCCAAATATCCATCGATCTCGGTCTTGAATATACTCAACGACAGCTCTCTGGAGTGGAGAATTGCAAAGATTGACAATCCTCTGAGTGAAGAAATTTTTCCTTATCTCGGTCCTAAATGACTGACCCCTTATCTTGATGTGGAGATGCCGGTGATGGACTGGGGTGGACAAATGTAAGAAATCTTACAACACCAGGTTATAGTCCAACAAATTTATTTTAAAATCACAAGCTTTCGGAGATTATCCCCTTCGTCAGATGAATGAGTGAAAAGGTTCTCAAATCGCATATCTTATACTATGCTGGGACAGCATCACACCAATCAAAAGGTGTCGTTGTTATTCAAACAGGCCAGTCACGGAGAACAGCACGTCCCAGTACACTGGATATACATTGTGTCAATTACACAGGCAGGCAGAAAGAAACCCAAAATGGCAGAGAGAGAGAGAGAGAGAGAATATTAAAAAACATAATTTTTTTCCCCCTTTTTGCTGGTGGGGTTACGTGTAGCGTGACATGAACCCAAGATCCCGGTTGAGGCCGTCCTCATGGGTGCGGAACTTGGCTATCAACTTCTGCTCGACGATTTTGCGTTGTCGTGTGTCTCGAAGGCCGCCTTGGAGAACGCTTACCCGAAGATCGGTGGCTGAATGTCCTTGACTGCTAAAGTGTTCCCCGACTGGGAGGGAACCCTCCTGTCTGGCGATTGTTGCGCGGTGTCCGTTCATCCGTTGTCGCAGTGTCTGCATGGTCTCGCCAATGTACCATGCTCCGGGGCATCCTTTCCTGCAACGTATGAGGTAGACAACGTTGGCCGAGTCACAGGAGTATGAACCATGCACCTGGTGGGTGGTGTCCTCTCATGTGATGTTGGTATCCGTGTCAATGATCTGGCATGTCTTGCAGAGGTTGCCGTGGCAGGGTTGTGTGGTGTCGTGGACGCTGTTCTCCTGAAAGCTGGGTAATTTGCTGCGAACGATGGTCTGTTTGAGGTTGGGTGGCTGTTTGAAGGCGAGTAGTGGAGGTGTGGGGATGGTCTTAGCGAGGTGTTCGTCGTCATCGATGACATGTTGAAGGCTGCGGAGAACATGGCGTAGTTTCTCCACTCCGGGGAAGTACTGGACGACGAAGGGTACTCTGTTGGTTGCGTCCCGTGTTTGTCATCTGAGGAGGTCTATGCGATTCTTCGCTGTGGCCCGTCGGAACTGTCAATCGACAAGTCGAGCGTCATATCCCGTTCTTACGAGGGCGTCTTTCAGCGTCTGTAGGTGTCCATCGCGTTCCTCCTCGTCTGAGCAGATCCTGTGTATTCGTAGGGCCTGTCCATAGGGGATGGCCTCTTTGACGTGATTAGGGTGGAAGCTGGAAAAGTGGAGCATCGTGAGGTTGTCCGTGGGCTTGCGGTAGAGTGAGGTGCTGAGGTGCCCGTCTTTGATGGAGATTTGTGTGTCCAAGAAAGAAACCGATTCTGAGGAGTAGTCCATGGTGAGTTTGATGGTGGGATGGAACTTGTTGATGTTATCGTGTAGTCTCTTCAGTGATTCTTCGCCGTGGGTCCATAGGAAGAAAATGTCGTCGATGTATCTGGAGTATAGCGTTGGTTGGAGGTCCTGTGCAGTGAAGAAGTCCTGCTCGAACTTGTGCATGAAAATGTTGGCGTATTGGGGTGCGAATTTAGTCCCCATGGCTGTTCTGTGTGTTTGGGTAAAGAACTGGTTGTCGAAGGTGAAGACATTGTGATCCAGGATGAAGTGGATGAGTTGTAGGATGGCGTCTGGAGATTGGCTGTTGTTGGTGTTGAGTACTGAGGCTGTTGCAGCGATGCCGTCATCGTGGGGGATACTGGTGTAGAGTGCCGAGACGTCCATCGTGGTGAGAAGTGTTCCTGGTTCAACTGGTCCGTGGGTGCTGTGTTTTTATAGGAAGTCTGTAGTGTCGCGACAGAAGCTGGGGGTTCCCTGTACGATGGGTTTCAGGATGTCCTCGACGTATCCAGAGAGGTTCTCACACAGGGTTCCGTTGCCTGATACGATAGGACGTCCGGGTGTGTTGACTTTGTGTATCTTTGGGAGGCAGTAGAAGTCTCCCACGCGGGGAGTACGTGGGATGAGAGCACGTAGGATGCACATCCTGTGCCATGTGGGAACTCCAGGACGCTTCCTGTGTCCTGGACAATCACAGGTGCAGGAAGTGTCGTCAGCTGGAGGAGCTCGAGCTCCACGTTTCGGAGCTTGAGCAACAGCTGGCGTCATTGCAGTGCATCTGTGAGGCTGAGAGCTACGTGGATAGCACGTTTCAGGAGGTGGTCACCCCCCCAGCTTAAGACAGTGCAGGCAGAGAGGGACTGGGTGACTGCCAGACAGACAAGGAGGACCAGGCAGGTAGTGCAGGAGTCCCCTGTGGGCATCTTGCTCTCTAACCAGTATTCAGCTCTGAATACTGGTGAGGGAGAGGGTTACCCTGGGGAGTGCAGCCAAAGCCAAGACCATAGCACCATGGGTGGCTCAGCTGTACAGGGTGGGAGGAGAAAGGTCAGGAGAGCAATAGTGATAGGGGATTCTATAGTTAGGGGAGCAGACAGGCGTTTCTGCGGCCGCAGATGTGATTCCAGGATGGTATGTTGCCTCCCTGGTGCCAGGGTCGAGGAAGTCACTGAATGGCTGCAGAACATTCTAGAGGGGGAGGATGAACAGCCAGAGGTCGTGGTCCATATCAGCACCAACAACATAGGTAGAAAGAGGGATGAAGTCCTGCAGGCAGATTTTAAGGAGATAAGAAAGAGATTAAGAAGCCGGATCTCAAAGGTAGTAATTTCTGGATTACTCCCAGTGCTAGCAAGTATAGAAATAGGAAGATAGAAGAGATGAATGCATGGCTGGAGAGATGGCGTGGGAGGGAGGGCTTTAGATTCCTGGGGCATTAGGACCGGTTCTGGAGGGGTTGGGACCTGTACAAGCCGGACGGGCTGCACCTTAACAGGGCCGGGACCAAAATCCTCGCGGGAAGGTTTGCTCGTGCAGTTGGGGAGGGTTTAAACTAGCTTGGCAGGGGGATGGGAACCTGAGCGTAGATTCAGAAGGGAGAGAAGCAAATCTGGAAATGGAAGGCAGAAAATTAGTAAGTGAGTTTGGAAGGCAGAGGAAACAAAGGCTAGAAACTAGACAACAAAGGAGTTTGGCAATATTTAATGGTACATACTTCAATGCAAGGAGTATAGTGAATAAGGCAGATGAGTTAAGGGCACAGATAGACACGTGGAAGTTTGATATCTTAGCTATTACTGAAACATGGCTTAAAGAGGGGCAGGAATGGCAGCTCAACATTCCTGGTTACATGGTTTTCAGATGAGGTAGAGGGGGGATAAAAAAGGAGGGGCGGGGTGGCAATATTGTTTAAAGAAACAATTACAGCCATGAGGAAGGATGATATGTTAGAAGGATCATCAAATGAGGCCATAGGGGTTGAGCTAAAGAACAAAAAAGGGGCAGTCACACTGCTGGGAGTGTACTATAGACCCCAAAACAGTCAGAGGGAGATAGAAGAGCAAATATGTAGGCAAATTTCTGAGAAATGCAAAAACAATAGGGTAGTAATAGTCGGGGATTTCAACTACCCTAATATTTTTTTTTATTCGTTCATGGGATGTGGGCGTCGCTGGTGAGGCCAGCATTTATTGCCCATCCCTAATTGCCCTGGAGAAGGTGGTGGTGAGCCGTCTTCTTGAATCGTTGCAGTCCATTTGGTGAAGGTTCTCCCACAGTGCTGTTAGGTAGGGAGTTCCAGGATTTTGACCCAGCGACGATGAAGGATTGGCGATATATTTCCAAGTCGGGATGGTGTGTGACTTGGAGGGGAATGTGCAGGTGGTGTTGTTCCCATGTGCCTGCTGCCCTTGTCCTTCTAGGCGATAGAGGTCACGGGTTTGGGAGGTTCTGTCAAAGAAGCCTTGGCGAGTTGCTGCATTGCATCCTGTGGATGGTACACATTGCAGCCACTGTGTGCCGGTGGTGAAGGGAGTGAATGTTTAGGGTGGTGGATGAGGTGCCAATTAAGCAGGCTGCTTTGTCCTGGATGGTATCAAGCTTCTTGAGTGTTGTTGGAGCTGCACTCATCCAGGCAAGTGGAGAGTATTCCATCAAATTCCTGACTTGTGCCTTGAAGATGGTGGAAAGGCTTTGGGGAGTCAGGAGATGAGTTACTCGCTGCAGAATACCCAGCCTCTGACCTGCTCTTGTTGCCACAGTATTTATGTGGCTGGTCCAGTTAAGTTTCTGGTCAATGGTGACCCCCAGGATGTTGATGGTAGGGGATTCGGTGATGGTAATGCCATTGAATGTCAAGGGGAGGTGGTTAGGCTCTTTCTTGTTGAAGATGGTCATTGCCTGGCACTTGTCTGGCGTGAATGTTACTTGCCATTTATCAGCCCCAGCCTGGATGTTGTCCAGTTTTAGGTTTGGAGCTTCAGAGTGATGGGGCCCCCCTGCCGGTTGGTTACCTCTCCCTTCTATTATGGGCTTCTTTTTCTGCAAGCATAAGCAGATTGAAGTGCTACAAGTTTAAATAGTTCTGACGTCGCTATCCAAATGGCTACCTTGCCGACCAAAACATGAGTCAGTGAGCAGGCAGTATGCAAGCAGCTGTTCGAAGGTCTAAATTTCCTGATAAGTGAGCCACACCATTTCCTTGGAAGTTGAAAGGTGTGACATGCATGAATATAGGCTCTTTCATGGTTGTGTGAGAAAGGCTACGGGATTCCCAAATGATCAGTATGGTGTCCAAGTCAAGATGCAGCTGGTTGAGATAGAAGTGTGTGTTGCAGCCATGCCATTGCATTACAGTTGAAGTAGCTACGTTCAGCGCACACTAATCTAGACAAATTTACTCAATGTGTTAAACTTTTTCTTCAATTTTGCTGATGACCCTCTCATGTGTGAAACAGTATTAACATGCTTTTTAAATCTGCTACTGTGCCGGATAACCTACATCCTGCACACGCCTAGTGCATCCTAATCTGTAGTGGGAGCACTGGATAAACTCTCATGAGGTCTGCTCCATGCCCTTCTGACAACAAGGTGTGCCTGTACACTTCAGGGGATATTGTCACTATGCCCCTGCTGTGAAATTGGACCTTATGTTGCCACTTTCCCATTTGACTGAGTGCAGCCCTCTAGGAGATATATGTCTCTATTTTGGATGGGAAGAGAAACACTGCTGTTAGGAATAATTGAACTGAATTTGTTTAAATGCACAAACTACGGACCTCTTTGAGATGGGACAGAGAATTCAGCATTACAATTGGGTCTGGTACTCATCCTTAGAATCCACAGATCCATTCTGACTTGCGCTGTACAAAATAATGTTGAAAACAGAAAAGGCAAAGTGAAATGTCTATCACCAAGTTTTCACAATGCACAGATAAATTATAAATGACTCACAACCAGAACTTCCATTAGAAAGTAGAAATATTAGCAGACAATGCTGTTCACCACAGCTGGTGCAGCTGCTGATTGTTCCACGGGATTTAATGGGCCGCTGTTCTACACAGCTGGTGGCCTTTGCAACCATTTACAACTTGCATTCTTATTATTAAACAAATGCAAGGAAGTTATTCATTCGGGCAAAAAAAAAGGTTGAAAAAATAACTGCTGCTGGGAAAAAGGAGTTATAGTAAACCATCCATAGCACAACAATCAATTCTGGTCAGAGGGCTGAACATTAGTATGAGCCTTCATGCTTATAGGAATGGTTCCCTGAGGAGTAGATAAGGCTGATGGAAAAAAAGATAAAAAACAAGAATTAATTCTTTGTCATTGGGAAGACAAAAACATTTGGGTTGAAGTCACCCTATATTAGTCAGAAACACGTTGACACAGATGCCTGTAATTCCTTTGTTTATTATTTTACAATACCATTAACAGCTTAATTTGAGTACTGGACAAAGGAATTTTACACAAGCATGTAAATGTGTTCGCTACTACTATTGCACCTATGGGTTTGGTGTTCTTTTTCATCTGAGTATGAGGATTGGCTTATGTTGGCAGGTCCTTTAATGTAGGATGATTGTTACTGAAAGATAACAAATGTTGGGATGTGTAGGAAAATTCCATTTTTTGCATCAGCAAATCAGCGCGTCACCAACCTTGTGCTCCCAGTGGGGAACCTCACTCCCTGGAAGCGATATCAGAAATTTGGCATGTGCCAGAAGCAGGGAGTGAAAACTGTCCTGCTCCCAAACTGCGTTAGGAACATTTGTCCACCCCAGTCCATCACCGGCATCTCCACAACTTAGGAACATAGGACATTTTAAGAACTGGAAAAGGCTATTTACCTAACAAGTTCCTGTGCCCCCAGCTTTTGGTTGGAGGTGATGCTATAACATACCTCGTCATTCCAGGACAGGAAACATCTACCAAAGTGCGTTTGTTTGTGTGTGTGTTTGTGTTGTGCACTCATGTTGGATGAGAAGCAGTCAGGCTCAGCTGTGAGAGCCTCCCACTGATTGGGTGCCCTGCTGATATTGAATCTTTTTTTGCTCATAATCTGTTAAATGGTTCTGTCTCTAAATCAAAGAGACCAGAGGGTGTTTGTTCCAAAGTATAATAGCTTTATGAAGAAGTTACAATATAAATAGTAAAGATGTTAAAATACAAGAATACAATTATAACATAAGATTATAACATAAATAAGACGTTGAGATACAACCTGGCAAAACTTATCACCATACAAGATTTTGAGGTGCACTTTCGGAGGTCCTTGTGGTAACACTTGAGCGGTCCAGTCTCACTCCGAGAACGTTCTAACACGTCTCAGTTTATATATGTTTATTAACTCATTAGTTCTACAGGGCTATGTGCAAACATGAGGCCTCCCATCAATCATCCTCTCTGTCTAAGGCTAGCAGCCATCTGTTTCACTCCCTGGGCATTCCAGGTAAGGCAGAACCTGATACTGACTCATTCTTTAAACATTTGTTATTCACACTACTTAACCCTTATCAGACATACCCAAGGTCTACATATTCTCAATACACCCTAATAATGCTCGAAACCTGCAATGTAAGCAGCTTTCAGCATCACCTCACTCAGCCTGTCCTTCTGTATTCTGGGTAAGTTTCAACTAGGCCATTTCATGATCCTTAGTGACTATTCATGGCTATCTTATGTTTATAAGCATGTGCTGTTTATGTATTAAGATGCCTAACCTAAATGTGAATGGTTTATATATATTCAGCAGAAAGCCTTATTTAGAATGCTTTTCTTACATTTCCTTCTGTTGAGCCTACAGGGGTATCCTGTTAGGCTCATATTCCCACCCCATCCTTAGCTCACGGCATGGTAGGGCAATACACCCATTTGCATATTCAGCTTTTTATATATTGAGGCTACTACACAAATCATGATGATAAAAATTACAATAAGCATAAACTGGGGAAGAATTAAAACCTGTATCCACTTTATATATTGTTTCCCACCATGCATAGTTCCCAAGGGTAGATGTCCCCTTTTCAATGTCAGCATTACGTTGTTTCATATACACTGTCAGTCTTTCAATATTAGGGTTTTTAAACTACAGAAGTAATCCAAGAAAATGGTTTCCTTTCCTATTTCTCAGTCTTAATTTCCAACAGCCCCTGGTGACCACGCATGACCTTATCTAATGTTCTCATCTTGTTAGCATCACATACCTATCTTGAGTAATTTGCTCTTCTAGTCTCCGTTTCATTTGGTTAATATTACATATCATGATACAGACAAAGAAAATCACAATATATTGTACAGAAAGCTAAAGTGTACCATATTTTAAAGAAACCATGGACTTAAACGATTCTCCAGCTCTCCTTTTACCATTACCCATCTTGTGGATATTCTTGCTAAGTATTATTTCTCACCAGCCCTCAGTTGTCCCAATTTCATTGTTAACTCAAAGGAGCCTAACCCTGAATTTTGGAAATCCAAATTTCTATGTTCCTCTTTACTTTAATTTCAATCCGTCTGATACGTACCAGTCTGTTTAACTCTATCCTGACCGTTTCATTAATTAGTTGGCCTCTCTATGGATCATGTGTCAGTGCCTTGGTTAAAAGGTTTTCTCAATCTCTTGAACCACATTAACCATTTCATGTAGTGCTGTTGTCAAGTAACTGAGCATGTCTGAGACCCGTTCTTCAGTGCATCTTCATCATGCATTTCCACATGCTAATTGCCTCACACGCAACATTATTTGAATACACACCGATCATCCCAAGATCATGCCACACGTGATATCAGATACAAGCCATTCCAAGGCTTTCAGATTATCTTATCAATAGACCGGGGATGTCTGGAGGTCTTTGCTTATCTCCCCCTGCTTGGTCTCAATGTCTTGGGTAGTGGCTAGGCGAGCAAATGCAGTTTTCTCATTGTTCAGTATAGGCAAGGACACAAACATCTCCAAGAGAAAGCTATCAATTTACTATTCTCAACCACAACTTTCCTGACTTTCACTAGATTGTTCATTGATCTCAGGTTGATATCTTCTGGTGGATCGTGCCCAGGTGATTTATGTTACTCATGGATGCACTTACACACCTTTCCCTAACCTCTTTAGATTGGTTCCAACTCACTATAATCACCGAAGAAAATGGCCTTAGAAAAATTCCCATTTGGTGGTGTAATTTCCCTGTTTCTATCTTATATCTTCAATCACTTCCTCTCACCCAATTTTACACATCCCAAAATATTAGCATTTCATCTCATTCATAGAATCATAGAAACGTTATAGTATGGAAGGAGGCCATTCGGCCCACCGAGTTTACGCCGGCTCTATATAAGAGCAATCCAGCTAGACCCACTCCCCCGCCCTATCCCCGTAGCCCTGCAAATTTTTTCCTTTCAAATACTTATCCAGTTCCCTTTTGAAAGCCATGATTGAATCTGCCCCCACCACCCCCTCGGGCAGTGCATTCCAGATCCTAACCACTTGCTGTGTGAAAAAGCTTTTCCTCATGTCACCTTTGGTTCTTTTGCCAATCACTTCAAATCTATGCCCTCTGGGTTTTGACCGTTCCACCAAAGGGAACAGTTTCTCTCTACCTACTCTGTCTAGACCCTTCATGATTTTGAATACATCTATCAAATCTCCTCGTAACCTTCTCTGTTCCAAGGAGAACAACCCCAGCTTCTCCAGTCTATCCACGTAACTAAAGTCCATCATCCCTGGAATCATTTTAGTAAATCTCTTGTGCACCCTCTCTAAGGCATTCACATCTTTCCTAAAGTGCAGTGCCCAGAACTGGACACAATACTCCATTGTGGCCAAACCAGTGTTTTATAAAGGTTCATCATGACTTCCTTACTTTTGTACTCTATGCCTCTATTTATAAAGCCTGGGATCCTGTATGCTTTTTTAACCGCTTTCTCAACCTGCCCTGCCACCTTCAACGATTTGTGTACATATACCCCTAGATTTCTCTGTTCCTTTACCCCTTTTAGAATTGTGCCCTTTAGTTTATATTGCCTCTCATTTTTCCTACCGAAATGCATCACCTTGTATTTTGCTGTGTTAAATTTCATCTGCCACGTGTCCGCTCATACCACCAGCCTGTCTATATCCTCTTGAAGTCTATCACTATCCTCACTGTTCACTACCTTTCTAAGTTTTGCGCCATCTTCAAATTTGGAAATTGTGCCCTCTACACCCAAGCCCAAGTCATTAATATATATCAAGAAAAGCAGTGGTCCCAGCACCAACCCCTGGGGAACACCACTGTACACCTCCCCCCAGTCCGAAAAACAACTGTTCACCTCTACTCTTTTCCTGTCACTTAGCCAATTCTGTATCCATGTTGCTACTTCCCCCTTTATTTCATGAGCCCTGGAGAAACTTTGCTGTCCAATAAACTATTTACAGTTTGGTCCAATATCTCAATACATTTAAAATGTTTTTTTACTTAAACTCTTCTTGGGCCGCTTTTTATTTCCCAAAATATACCGCTATATTGTGCTTGAGACCATTCCATCATTTCAAAATTATCCCAATTCCAGAGAGCAGTATTGTTGGACTGACAGGACTTGTCAATGTTCAATTTTATTTCCCCCAAAAAACATCTTCCTTGATACACAGCACTGGGCAGAAATCACTTAGACTGGCTTCTTTTTTAAAATAAAATTTGATTATCTCCTTAAACTTCAGGTAATTTTTCCCTTCTTGAATGCTTGAACTGCAACTCATATCAATTTATCTAATCAATTTCAATTTCATAAACAAATTATGCCTTGGCTTGGTGGTTTTACAGTAAAGACAGATGTGCTTGTAATTACTTTTGGATGTAACTCCCATATGTCCCTCCCTTGAGCACTCTGTCTCGGAAGATAACAAATAACTCTAAATGGGTTAAAGCCGAGCCTTTGAGAGGCAAAGTCTTAGTCCAAATCATCACCATGCTGTGACATTTGTCTGCAGATGTCTGCAGATAAAGCCTTAAATTCTTAACACTACTGGATCTCTGCCTGCACCAACACTTTTCCAGAAGAGGTTGCTCTGTAACTTTGTAAATCTCTTTTATGTCAAAGAACTACCCTCGGTAATCTTGCATCATCAACACTCATGTGGTCCCGAAAAGCATGGTCCCCTGTTTCAAAAACAAAGAGAAACAGAAAATCCATTGTGGCTCTTCTTGAGAGCCCAATGGGTTAATTTGTCAATTCATGATTTCCTTCTGTCACCGTGGGGATAATCCACTTAAATTAAGAAATTTAAAAATGTAATATTGTCTGATAAACATTGACATTCAGCAATGCAAAAGTTGTTGCTTAGTGAAGATTTAAGCAGAGTTAATCTGAAATTAAGAACAGTTGTCTGTGGAAGGGGTAAACTTCTTTGCAGTAAAAAGAAGACAGAACCAGATAATGGACTCACGCAGTTTGCGTCACGCAGCTTTCACGTAAATTAAAAACCAAATTCCATTTTACTTTTTTTTATAAAGTCATTGTGCCGTTAGAACGGTGATAACTTGCACAAATATCCTAATACAATCAGATTCTGGATAACAAAATCTGTTAAGACAAGCAGAAATCATTAGTAACATCACTATTAATTTTTATCACATTCTTGTCAGGGAAGACCGCATTTTAATTCGCTCATCTCATTTTGAAAAGGGTAAGTTATACTTGGCCTTTTTATCTACAAATGTATCAGATTAAACTCCAATTGTTGTTAAAGCATTTAGCATTTATTTAAGAGGTGTCCAAAATTTTATTGACTCTTGGATAGTTAGTCCAACTACAAGATATCTCCAGATTGTTGTCACAGAGGTAGCAGGAAATCCTTTAATCAGTCTTTTTTTTCTCTGGTCACCTTTTTTTTTGACCACAGTCAATCACAAGATCAAAGGGTGTTGTCAGTTTGCTAACTGCTATCACATTGCAGTACAACCAAGATGATTAAACAAGCAGAATCGCCTCACATGAAACCCCAATTTTATAGGCATCAAAACCAGGTCAAATTTGATGCCCTGTACTGAACCGATCCCCTAGCTAACAACAATGTTCATGCTCTCTGACACTCAGCACAACTGCAAACACATCAATTACACTCCTTATCCACCTCAAATCATTGAGTCCTTGGCATGGGTGACAAATTGAAAAATCCCAATTTTTTATATGTGATAATCTCATGTCTGGAACTAGAGACTCTCTCATAATTTACAATAACCAGAATTTCACTGTGGTCACAATAAAAGCCTGGTTTTCACAATTTAATGGGTTAGTCGACCTCAATAATTCCAATTTAATTCTGCAATATCTTAAACTTCGCACAATACAGAACTGATAGAATTATCAAAATAGCACATAACACAAAAAACCAGTAAATTACATCATCTTTCTTCTTGTTCTTCAGGTACCTTTCCAAATGACTTTAAAAAATACTGAATATAACTGAAGAGAAAGTTAGCCTTCACAGCTAAACAAAACTGTTGTAACATGCAAAAGGGAAAGAGAGCGGAGCCACAGCACAGTGGCACTGAAACATTCACACAGGCCTTTTAATGAGACAGTATGCTGAAAACAAAAGAGCTTCTGCAGCTTGTAACTAGAAAAGGGACAGGATCTTCCCCTTTCTCCTTCTTTATTCCATCATAGACTAATTTAACCTTTCTCACTTAAACCAATTTTCAATTTCTGATATTTTCTACTTAACCCCATTCTGAACGTATTCAAAACCTCAAGCTCACAGTCTGTGCCCTCCACTCCAGTCCCTCCATCTTTCTTTTTGTTCCTCTTTTCTTCCTCATCTTTCAATCTACGCTTCAGAACTTCAACTTCCTCTCTCAACTTCCCTAACTCTTGTAGTTGAAACAACAAGACTCCTGCTTTCCAATCATCCTCTTTAATTTTCTTCTCCTTTACCAGCTCCTTCATCTTAGTCTCCACCTCACACAAAGTCTGACAGTTTTTAACTAATAAAGCACAGGTTCCTATTTTCTCCTGGATATACTTCTTTGTTTCATCCACCAGAGTTATTACTGGTTTTCCTCCCACCTTCTCGCAACTATCAACCAAAGGCTAAGCACATTCCCTATTTTTTTCCAAAATCATGAGTCCTTGCGAGGACATAATCTCTTGCCATGTTAAACAATTTACCATGGTACCGCCCCAGGACTATTACACAGGTCTCCCATGACCCAAAACTCATAATCCCAACTTTGCCAGTTAGCAGGTACAATAACCCAAACATATATACTTACAAAACTGCACCTCCTGCCCCTTGTTGTGTGCCAAAATGTAAATAATCTGTTAAATGGTTCTGTCTCTAAATCAAAGAGACCAGAGGGTGTTTGTTCCAAAGTATAACAGCTTTATAAAGAAGTTACAATATAAGTGGTAAAGATGTTAAAATACAAGAATACAATTATAACATACTGAGTAAGACATTGAGATACAACCTGGCGAAGCTTATCACCATACAAAGTTCTGTGGTTCACTCTCGGAGGTCCTTGTGATAACATTTGAGCTGTCCAGCCTCGCTCCGAGAACGTTCTAACATGGACGATTTATAACTCAATTTATATATGTTTATTAATACATTAGTTCTACAGGGCTGTGTGCAAACATGAGGCCTCCCATCAATCATCCTCTCTGTCTAAGGCTAGCAGCCATCTGTTTCACTCCCTGGACATTCCAGGTAAGGCAGAACCTGATACTGACTCATTCTTTAAACATTTGTTATTCACATTACTCAACTCCTTATCAGACATACCCAAGGTCTACATAGTCTCAATACATCCTAATAATGCTCAAAACCTGCAATGTAAGCAGCTTTCAGCATCACCTCACTCAGCCTGTCCTTCTGTATTCTGGGTAAGTTTCAACTTGGCCATTTCATGATCTTTAGCGACTATTGATGGCAATCTTATGTTTATAAGCGTGTGCTGTTTATGCATTAAGATGCCTAACATAAACGTGAGTGGTTTATATATATTCAGCAGAAAGCCTTATTCAAAATGATTTCCTTAGACAGCTACTTGGATAAGATGCTGGAGAGTGATCATTATACATAGACGCTGACCCATGCACAAATTACCACCTTCAGGAAAGGAAGGGTAAAGGCAAAACATCAAAGCAGAAAATATAGTGTGCAGAATATTCTTTGTTGACCTCACAATTACATTAAAAAAAATCACCAAACAGATAAAAAACATGAATTATAAATCAGTAACTTGGCATCCTGGTGTGTTCTATATTTCTGTCTTTTGCAGATAATAAAACACATTTGAAAGTATTCTATTTATTTGTCTACATGTATCCCAAAAAATTATAATCTTCATAGATGAATTAATTTCTTTCAAAGGATATTTAAGAAATGTCACCAAAATTTATTATATAGATTGGTGCATAGATATAAATATGCAGTAAGATGTCAGAGTTGAGTACTATATTCTCAGGAATATAATACCCAATCTCCTGTCTGTAAACACAAGAGGCAAGGTTTTGTATTCAACAGAGCAGCAGACTGCAAGTCCAGTATACTCTTTGCAATACCTAGATTAGATGGTTTAAATAGTGTAGTCTTCAAATATTTTTGAGACTTGCTATATTCCACCTGGGAGCCTGGATGAAAGGTGAGAGTTTGGGGGGTCATGGAAGGGCACCTAATTAGCATGGGGCAGGTGGGTAAAAGCGCCACTTTAGGTGCATCTCTGGGGCCTACCTGCCCCATATACCCAGAAATTTTGACCTTTAGCTTCCATGAGGGTGGAGATGTGGGTGGGGGGGGGGCATTTGTCCAGTTTCCCCACCCCTGATTCCAGCCTTGTTTCCCACAGCCCCTTCGATAAGGTGATTGACCTGTCTTCAGTTTGTTTTTTTAAAAAATGGCTATCTTTGGGGTGCTTCCTGCTTGGCCTGAAACTACCAGTGGGGCCCACATCTGCCCTTGTGGAGGCTGGCACGCCTCACCTCACTTGCAGTTCCGGCCTTCACTAATGCACCGGGCCTCAGTGCAGCTTAAGGAGCAGGAATGCCCAGAACAGGGGGTCTCTGCCTCTGACTGTGCCCCCTTGCTGGTATTTTCCTTGTAAGGGGCAGTTCGCGATTCTGGCCCTTTCAAAGCAACCTAGAAACTTCCAGAAACAGCGGAGACCCTGCAGAACCCCAGAGAAATTGTTGGTCTGTGTCTTTATAGCTCAGTGTACGGTGATGCCATTTCTTACTTCAAGTGCAGCATCAGAAGCTCTTTCTTTAGCCAAACACAACATCCCTTAAGATTTGAAGTACAATAAATTGATACATTTTATGAATATCAATAATTTCTTAAATAGATTCTGATATATGTGAGCATTGCCATATTTAAAAAAAATTGGTATGAGCACAGTACGATGACCTTTCTCTTCATTTTTGTCAAAGTCAGCATGTAATCTGTCACAACAGCTTGTACCTCAATATTTTCATGTATATGGTTATACAGCAGGCAGTCATTTTTTAAACATTTCCATTTTAATTGAATCCATTCATTATAACAAATTGCTGTATGAATTCAGAAGGAAGCTAGACAGAAGGCTAATTGTTTAGCTGTTGTCTCCCAACAGAAAGTACTGCAGCTGTGACAGCCGCAAAAAAATGCCATCCTTTATTTCAATTCCTTTCAGAATGAATGGCTTGCTTTATTACCTTACTCTTTTTGTCCTTCAACTTTGTTTGTTCCCCATTCAGTAGTGATGCATATGGCCAACATCAGTTCAAATGTTTGTCAAAGAGGATTGCCGTGCACACAACCAGAAAATGCACTTAATACCAAGATGGATGATGTGACATATGAGGAAAATAGTCAATTTTCCTTTTAATGCATCACGTCAAAGCTAAACCTTTCACTACCATGACAAGAATTATTCCATTGTATTCATTTGATTACTAATGCAAATTGCTATACGGAAGAAAAATTGTACACAATAGTGGTACAATTTATTTTCCAGCATTTGATGTGCCATTTGTCTATTAATTGGTATTCTTGCTTGGATACAACAGCTCTGATTCTATGCAAGATTCCTTGTCATCTTTGAATAGAAACTGTGCCTGGACTGTAGAGACCTCCTGGGTACAGTTAAAACCAACATATAGCCTCTTATCAGAATCTGTAATGAACAAATTAAACCCTTGATAATAATATGTGAAAAGTACATGCAAGACCTCTGATACGTGTGAACAACTAATGACAGTGAGTCAAGGGATAGTAATCTGAGTTGCAAATGTTAATGGCCGTTGGAAAGCCTTCTGGTGTAGCAAGCCGTAGTTATAACTCAATAATTCCAACAAATCAGTCTTAAATTACCATGGGTGGTAAGTTAAGATCCTCAGTCAGATGCTAGTTGCCCATATTCAGATCAAATACTCCAATGAGAGTCTTTACATATTACAATGCATGGTATCAAATTGCAAATGAACATATCAGCATTGTTTTACAATATTTTTGCATGTAGTTCTTATACAGTAATGCAACATAATGGCACTGCAATATTTGCAAGTACTATGTACGTGACATATATCTTGTTATTTATACCACAGTCTGTAGTGAGAATAACTACAGGGACATGTGTATTACCAGTGATGTAGTGGCAATTGTAGAAGTGGATGTAGTGTACACCTTAGATAGGATTTATTTTCATGGGGTATCTAGGGGCCTGCTCCCCTAAAAAATTTGGATTTTTGACATTTCATGTGGCATATTTTCCAGCATTCTGGAGTAGACTTTATTTTATGATGTGTGCACTCTTCGTACGAGAGAATATACATCACTAAGCTGGACCGAGAACTATAATGATATAAGTTGTGGTTATCTGTGGATAGAAATGTTGCTGAGCATGCTCGCGACTTCCCAATGTGCGTTATCAGTGGGCGAGGTTCTGAGCTGGGTGTGCGCATTTGTAAAATTGTACCTAAAAATAAAAAAAAGACTTGCACTTATATAGCGCCTTTCATGACCACAGGACGTCCCGAAGCACGTTACAGCCAATTAAGTACTTTTTCATGTGCAGTCACGCAGGAAATGCGGCAGCCAATTTGGGCACAGCAAACTCCCACAAACAGCAATGTAACAATGACCAGATAATCTGTTTTAGGTGTGGGTTGAGAAATAAATATTAGCCGGGACACGGGAAGAACTCGCCTGGTCTTCGCCGAAATAGTGCCATGAGATCTTTTACATCCATCTGAACGGGCAGATAGGGCCTTGGTTTAATGTCTCATCTGAATGACGGCACCTCCGACAGTGCAGCACTCCCTCAGCACTGCACTGAAATTGCAGTCTAGATGTTGTGCTCAAGTCTCTGGGGTGGGACTTGAACCCACAACCTTCTGACTCAGAGACAAGAATGTTACCACTGAGCCTGTAATTCATAAATATGTAGGTTAAACAATGATGAGGACTAAGCATCACACACCAGCCTCAGTTTTGGTGAGGCTCCATTGGCAACCACGCAGCCATTGGGATGCATTCTTAATAGGGCAGATGCCCATTGGATTTATTTAAATTTCCTGACCTTGCACTGACCTCAGAAACTTTGGTGGGGTTAGGCTGTCAGTCCACTGGCAGATTGCGATTCCTGCTCCACAACACCTTCATCACTTTTCCTGTAGAAAGAAGACATCATCTGGGCAGAGCGCAAAACATACCCTGGACACTAGGGTTCAGGACATAGTCGATGGCACCCATGCACAGGCTGGAGTTTGCTTGTGGACACAGGAGGAGCACTCCTGCTCCTCCGGACCCACAAAAATATAAATTAACACTTTTCCTTGCCCGTTATTTAAGTGGCTTTCAGCGGTCCCTTTGGACTATGTGACGCATGCTCCTCCCATTTGTGCCTGAAAAGTGCAATCAGGGTACTCCAACTTTCAAAGGAGCCTGACTTGCATTTTTAATCATCCTCCAGTCAGAAACAAGCAGGCAGGCTGTTTGCCTATTTATAGGGCTGAGGTAGCCGGCTGAGTTTCAACTGCCGACCACCTGTTTTTTCAGGTGAGAAATGGGCGCTTGGTAGTAGAATATCGCCCTGGGGTATGAGCCTGAATCAGGGCCCTTTTGTTAAATTGGTGTCCGTGCGCACCTGAAACACACCTGTAATTTTTTTCTAGTTCTGAAAGAAAAATGCTGCTTATTCTCATTCACGCTTCTAGTGTCCTTTCTTTCCTCCTCCCAGTCTTTCAAAGCCAGTTTATATGTAGCTGGGACTCTTTAGCACGATAGCTGCTCACCTTTTTGTAACAGTTTCTAGAAGATTCAGTTAAATCTGGTGCGCTTTTCTAATGGGATTCTGACAACATTGTATTATTCATGCAGAGGGTGAATGCTTTGTGCCAGTTGCAAAAGCATAATTAAAGCATTCATCTACATTTACAAGTGCATCCATTCAGTGAGTGTGCATTCAGAGTAAAGCAGTATTGCAGTGCAAGCTCAGAGTACATAAAGCAATATTCCAAAACTCTAAAAACAACATTCCAAAAGATGATAGCCAATCCTCCATATAGATGCATGATGCTTCCACATGCATCAGCAGAGCATGGCTACATGATTTCACTACTCTCCTAATGCAAATCGTGACCAATAGTAAAGCTTGGACTGAGTGTTACAAAAAACACCAGGTTAGTCTCCCATTTTATAATTTGATAATTATTGTTTGGCTAAAATTAATTGAATGCAGCCTTCAATTTCTGGATGAATGAGCTCGGATGTGCCAAGTGGTGCATCTGTAAAAACCTTGTGACAACCAATAATGTGCATCATTTTGTTTTGACTGCAGCTTTTATCACCTTTCTTTCTCCCTGCCCTTCCGAATGGCACACAATGGGCCAGATTTTGCTGTAGCAGGGCATCTAACGGCATCTGCCGTTAGTTAGACTTGCCCCTGCACCCTTCAGCTCCAAATATTTTTGCCCACAAAGTTGCTGGAAGTGTGAGCTGATAATGAATGGCACAGTGAGGGAAACAGGACATCTGGGACCTGAGTGAACAGGGCAACCAACAGGGGAATGCAAAAAGAACTTGACTTGAATGTGCACATACTGGTGCTCTTTTGTAATAAATTGTACGCTACATCTCCTTTATGTAAGGGTTTTGAGAGAGTACACAATGTCAATTAAATGGCAATTTTTCACAAAAACATTGTACTGATGGATTTGTACTATAAATTACATTGTATTGATGCTAATGGAAAAAAAAACACATTGGTCACCAAATTGATTTATGGGGATCAATATAGTCTTGACGGTTAAGTTATCCAATGAGATTTAAGGATTGGGAAACATACATACATACGAACATACGAATTAAGAGCGGGAGTAGGCCATTCGGCCCCTCGAGCCTGCTCTGCCATTTGATAAGATCATGGCTGATCTGATTGCGATCTCAACCCTACTTTCCTGTCTACCTACTATAACCTTTGACTCCCTTGTTAATCAGAAATCTATCTAACTCAGAAATAAACACAGGAAGGACTGAGAAGGAAGGTGAATTAAAGGGGGTGAATTCAATGACAAATCAGGCACAGAAAGCGAAATAAAGAGGGGGAAAGAAAGATTGGATTAAGAGATACAGAAAGGAAAAGTAAGAATTTAAAAAAAAATTGCCGTTTTTAAAATCTCCCCGAAAAATTCAAAACCTGAAGGAATGAGACTCCACACTAGTAATAGTTAATTTTTGATGCTAGAGAGGTTGATTGGCAATCATTAACACTTATCACATCGTTAAAAGGGTACTTACACCTGCAATGACAAGACTTGACTTTCTGTTTCATGTTTAATGAACAATTAATGGGCAAATATAGCAAGTCCCTAAAAAAAAGGGGCAGCTGAGGGTGAGATGTCGTTTGCGCGAAGATAATGGCAGAGCGACTTGACTCGGACAGCAACTTTTGGATATTCACATTTAACTGCACACCTGCTCTGCGCCTGGAGTTACTGAACCATTTACTCATAAATAACGGCGAGCGCCATTAGTCTCATTTTTATTTTGACAGCAAATTCTGGGCCCTTTGTTGCTGTACAGTGTAAACAAAAAATTGACCATTCCTGTCTCATGACAGGAGGTGAAGGTGAATTTGAATTACACTTGAAACTGGGATTCAAAGTTATGATTCTCGAAGACTTCTTAATTTTTCTAACTGACACATGTACCTGTGTTGACAAATCTTGGCGACATCAATTTCACAATATTAGTCCCTGGTCGCATGATTGATTGAGAAACAGGAGCAACTAACATTCCAGGGTCAAAGTCAGTGTGATTTATAAATACATTCCTGGTTAAAGGGATTTTGATGTCTTTGGAAAGGTACTGCTATAACTTTTCAAATGTGTAAGTGGGTGACACGATGGTATGATTTGTGTTACAAAAACAAAATAACATCACAAAAATGCCACTGTATGAGCTGTATGTGGTGTCATGATGATCAGAATGATGCTGAGTTCTTCAGTACTTTTTTCCCTCCCCCAAAAACAATGGGGAGCTCTTGTAAGAAAATTAGATTTTGGTTGACAAATTCAAACTTTCTTAAAACAAAACATAACCACTCGAACTTTTGATAAGAACATAAGAGATAGGAGCAGGAGTAGGCCATTTGGCCTTTCAAGCCTGCTCCGCCATTCAATGAGATCATGGATGATCTGATTCTGGCCTCAACTCCACTTTCCCGCCTTTTCCCCATATCCTTTGACTCCCTTGCTGATCAAAAGTTTGTCTAACTCAGCCTTGAATGTATTCAATGACTCAGCCTCCACCGCTCTTTGGGGCAAAGAATTCCAAAGGTTCATAACCCTCTGAGAGAAAAAAATTCTCCTCATCTCTGTCTTAAAAGGGCGACCTCTTATTCTGAGACTATGCCCCCTAGTTCTAGATTCCTCTATGAGGGGAAACAACCTCTCAGCATTTATCCCGTCAAGCCCCCTCAGAATCTTATATGTTTCAATAAGATTTCCTCTCATTCTTCTAAACTCCAGTGAGTATAGGCCCAACCTGCTCAATCTTTCCTCATTAGAAAACCCTTCCATACCCGGTACGGTAGCATAGTGGTTATGTTACTGGGCTAGTAATCCAGAGGCCTGGACTAAAATCCAGAGTCATGAGTTCAAATCCCGCCACGGCAGCTGGCGAATTTAAATTCAATTAATTAAATAAAAAAATCTGGAATTAAAATACTAGTATCAGTAATGATGGCCATGAAACTACCGGATTGTCGTAAAAACCCATCTGGTTCACTAATGTCCTTTAGGGAAGGAAGCCTGCCGCCCTTACCCGGTCTGGCCTATATGTGACTCCAGACCCACAGCAATGTGGTTGATTCTTAATTGCCCTCTGAAATGGCCTAGCAAGCCACTCAGTTGTAAAATCTCGCTACGAAAAGTCGTAATAAGAATAAAACCAGACGGACCACCCGGCATCGGACCACTAGGCACCGGACACGACAACGGCAAAACACCAAGCCCAGTCGACCCTGCAAGGTCCTCCTTACTCAGCACTGTGGGAGAACTGTCACCACACGGACTGCAGCGGTTCAAGAAGGCAGCTCACCACCACCTTCTCAAGGGCAATTAGGGATGGGCAGCGACGCCCACATCCTGTGAACAAATTAAAAAAAAATCAACCTAATGAACCTTCTCTGAACTGTCTTCAATGCAAGTATATCCTTCCTTAAATAAGGGGAACAAAACTGTACACAGTAGTCTAGGTGTGGTCTCACTAGCACCCTTTACAGTTGTAGCAAGACTTCCCTGCTTTTATACTCCATCCCCCTTGAAATAAAGGCCAATATTCCATTTGCCTTCCCAATTACCTGCTGCATCTGTATGCTAACTTTTTGTGTTTCATGTACGAGGACAACCAAATCCCTCTGTACTGCAGCATTCTGTAGTCTTTCTCCATTTATATAATATTTTGCTTTTTTATTCTTCCTACCAAAGTGGATGACTTCACATTTTCCCACATTATACTCCATCTGCCAAATTTTTGCCCACTCACTTAACCTGTCTATATCACTTTGCAGACACTTTGTGTCCTCCTCACAACTTACTTTTCTACCTATCCTTGTATCATCAGCAAATTTGGCCACAGTACACTCGCTTCCTTCATCCAAGTCATGGATATAGATTGTAAATAGTTGAGGCCCCAGCACTGATCCCTGTGGCACCCCACTAGTTACAGCTGCCATCCTGAAAATGACCCCTTTATCCTGACTCTCTGTTTTCTGTTAGTTAGCCAATCCCCTATCCATGCTAATATATTATCCCCAACACCATGAGCTCTTACCTTGTGCAGTAACCTTTTATGTGGCACCTTATCGAACGCTTTTTGGAAATCCAAATACACTACATCTACTGGTTCCCCTTTATCCACCCTGCTCGTTATTTCCTCAAAGAACTCTAATAAATTTGTCAAACACGATTTCTCCTTCATAAAACATGTTAACTCACCTTGATTTCATTTTGAATCTCTAAATGTCCTGCTACTACTTCCTTAATAATTGATTCTAGCATTTTCCCAATGACAGATGTTAGGCTAATTGGCCTATAGTTACCAGCTTTCTGTCTCCCTCCTTTCTTGAATAAGGGCGTTACATTTGTGGTTTTCCAATTCGCTGGGACCTTTCAAGAATCTAGTGAATTCTGGAAGATTATAACCAATGCATCCACGATCTCTGTAGCCACTTCTTTCAAGACCCTCGAATGCAAGCCATCAGGTCCAAGGGACTTGTCAGCCTGCAGACCCATTAGTTTGCCTAGTACTTTTTCTCTAGTGATAGTGATTGTTTTTAGTAATCCATTTTAACTCATCAGTGTTCAATCGGAATGTCTATTGAGTAGAATGGGCCTATACTCTCTGGAGTTTAGAAGAATGAGAGGTGATCTCATTGAAACATATAAGATTCTGAGGGGGCTTGACAGGGTAGATGCTGAAAGGTTGTTTCCCCTGGCTGGAAAGTCTAGAACTAGGGGGCATATTCGCAGGATAAGGGGTCAGCCATTTAAGACTGAGATGAGGAGGAATTTCTTCAATGAAAGGGTTGTGAATCTTTGGAATTCTCCACCCCAGAGGGCTGTGGATGCTGAGTCGTTGAATATGTTCAAGGCTGAGATTGATAGATTTTTGGACTCTAGGGCAATCAAGGGATATGGGGATCGGGTAGAAAAGTGGAGTCGAGGTTGAAGATCAGACATGATCTGATTGAATGGTGTAGTAGGCTAGAGGGGCCATATGGCCTACTCCTGCTCCTGTTTCTTTTGTCCTTATGTTCTATGTTTCTTGAACAGAATTTATTGAAGAGACACAGACAGCAAAATTAAAAAGCAGATATAACTAAACTATTGAGTAGCAACCAGACATGATAGATTTAGGTCAGAGTTGAGGTTAAACTGTAAACATGACTTTTTACATAGCCTTAAAATTGCAATCATTTCACTCATGGGGGAAGCCACTGGGAGTGGGGGTGGGGGGTGGGTGCAGGCCATGGGGGAGGCATGTCCCTCAAATTCCTTTGGCACGAGTTATGGTCACCCTTACTCTGCTGCTCAAATTTTTGATATAGCCCCTGGTGTCCCCTCAACTCTTTGTGCCTCTGTTTTCCGTGTACTGTGCATTGTTTTCCTGAGTTGTTTATATCGCTATTAAGAAGTTGTTAAACATATTTATCTTTGCTATCTTCCAGAATGGAACCATATTGATTTCTTGCCAAATAAGGTTTGACTAGTACTAAGTAATTTTTATGGAGCTGTATAATTGGTAAGCAGCTGATCATTTTACAATAAAGCATATTGGTTTATTTATCCATACGTAGAACCTTGTGAAAAGGTTAAAGTAATCGAACACACAATGATCTGCAGTAGAATTTTCCATACTTTCTAAACTAATCTCCCAAAGGCCAATAATAATGTAAATGATATGGAATCTTACTCCACTGTATAACTGAATATCATCCCATATGTTAACAGAAGGAGAAAAGAATATTAACTATAAAAATCAACAAAATTAACAACTGGACAGTTCTTTTATTGTTATCCAATCTGTTATGCTGTGAGTAAATGATATGTAAAAGAGTTAGGGTGATTAAAGAGGATCTTTGACAAAATGCCATCTTAGTTATAGTACCACTGCTGGTTGGTTCCTAATTAATCTTTTGCCCTACACATGCAGCGTTATGGGAAGATCAAAGGAACGCATATGTAAAACGAACTGCCGATTTGCTTTGCACTACTGCCCAAGATCAATTTCACCCCCATAGAATTTTATTGTTCGTAACAATTTTACTAAATTCCTTGCCTATCACCTGCAGATTTTGGGGCCCTTGGAAACATTTATGAATTAAAAAATGAAACAACGGGGGAGGATTTCCTCCTTGGGCACCAAACGAGCACGATATCGGCTGCGCACCCGCGGCAACCGCTCAAAGAGGCAGACGGGGACCCGAACTCCTTTCAGGTTCGGGCCTTATTAACATTTTTACGGTGAATCTGCGCATGGCAAACGGGCGCTTCGCTGGAGGGCGCCAGTGTCCTGCTGGAAAGTTGGCCAGCTGTAGCATGCAGCCAGATGACAGGTGAGGCCTACTGGGGGTGGGGAGGGGAGGGGAGGGGGGAGTGGGAGCCGGTGTGGGCGAATGAGAATGGGCCAGCAGCAGGCTGGAGGATTTTTGTGGGGCTTGGCTCACAAATTAAAAATAAATCCAAAAAACGTACATCTTTGGAGAGGCCTCCAGCGGTCCCTCCAAGGACCGTCAGTTGGGCTTCAACACCTAGAGAAAATGGCACTGGCATGCGCCATGCATGCTCCACCCATTTCGCCACAAAAATTGCAATTGGGGTCCTACAACAGGCACATCACCCCAGTTTGCATATTTAAACAGCCTCCCATCTATTTTGGGCGGAAGTGGTGGGCGCCTATTTACAGGGCTGCCTGAAAGTTGGTTCAGGTGGGCATATGGGTCCACAAGGTTAGCACAAAATTTTCCTCTCCCGATCACCCATTTTTCAGGCGAGAAGTGGGTGCTAGTAGTTGAAAATCCCCCTCCCCCCCACCCCCAGATAAATTGCCACTGGGCTACTGAAGCTTTCCCAAGACTTAAGCAGAACAGGAAGAAAAGGGACATGAAAAAGGGAACTTTTACAATTCAAAGTTTCGGGGGAATTCAGGGGTGATAAGGCTTGTAAATGAAGACTTCCATGGTAGTCAGTACGTCAAGTTAAATTTAATGGGTGTGGTGGGAGGAGGGCGCAGGTACAAATCACGTGCCTGAATAGGGAGGCGTGACGCACCCCCGATATTGGGCCTCGGGCCTCGGGCCTCCTTTTTATCAAGCCGACGAGGCGTGAAGAGCCCACCGACGAAGAGTGAACCGCTCCTAGCATTGCAGCGGCTTTCAGGTAAGCGAGAGCCGGGATGGGAGATCGGAAGCTGGGTCGGGAGAAGGTCAGATGATGGAGGGGGGAGATCGGGGCAAGAAGAGGCTCAAACGGGTAAGCTCTTTAACGTTTTTGTAACTTCCCTTGTGGCTCAAGGAGGAGCAGGAGTGGTCCTTGGGGCCACACAAGGAAAGCTTAGGCCTCCCCTTGCACGGACTCGCCCAGCCCCTCCCGATTGCGAGACCCCTGTGGGACGGCCCCGGGATCCGATCCCACCACTTACCTGGTCTCGGCAGGCAGTCTCTGGTCTATGCGACTTCGAAACGGGTGGGTAGTCGGCCGGTGGGATATAAATGAAGCTTGGGAGTTAGAATACCCGGGCCTCATTCTTGGAGCAGCAGGTGAGTTTCTAACTCATACCATTACCCACCACTAGTCACTACCTGCTCCATTGGCTTGGAGTTAAAATTGGGGCCATGATCTTGGTTAAAATGCACTTAGAAAGTAGCTGCCAGCTTTGCCACATTTGCCAATAGGGAATTCAAGAGAAACTTCATTACCCAAAGAGTGGTAAGAATGCGAAAACCCGCTACCACAAGGAGTAGTTGAGGCAAATAGTATAGATGCATTTAAGGGGAAGCTGGATAAGCAAACAAGGGAGAAAGGAATAGAAGGGTACCTGATCGTGTTAGATGAAGTAGGGAGGGAGGAGGCTCATGTGGAACACAAATGCCAACTTAGATCAGTTGGGCTGAATGGCCTGTTTCTGAGCTGTGGACTCGATGTAACTCACTTGTGAGACCCATGCTATAACTTATTGTAATGCAGTGTTGGTTCTACTGAAAATGTACCCTATTTACATTATTTGGTTGGAACTCTAATTCTGCTAAGGTAAGGCTCCTGTGCATAGTTACAGATGTCCTTTTCCAGCAGTTTAATTACATTTTTAGGGAGTTAATAGCAGATAGGTTTAAAAAGTGTTCAGGTACAAGAGAAGCACCCCAAGTACTTTTAAATCCATTTTGACACCACACTTGAGTTACTCTCTATGTGGTGTCAAACTGAAATGATATTAGACTACCACCCTAGAGAGCCTCAATCCTCTTTTCTCTTGAGTCAGACTGGCCCTGACTCTTTACATTCCAATTTTATAATCAGTGTGAAATCAGAAACATTTTACACTGATACTAAACTTCAAGTGTAATTGTGCTGTAATGACTTTTTATGCTTGTATCTGCTCTTTCTCACAGTGGATCATGCTGTGGTATTATCTCATATTTACAGTTAGCACATTATTCATTGTTCTTAGTCTGTAGCAGGCTGTTTTTCCATCTTTTGAAATTTTGTTCACTTTTTTTTCTTTCCTATTAGTTCTTTTCTATTCTCTCCAGATGGTTGATCTACTCTTTACCAGAGCTTTTCTGGTGAGTCGCATCAATTCAGCACATTCATTTACTGAGTCGCAGCCAATTATTTGTCAGGTTTTTGGCTTAAAACCCTGTCTCGGGAGATGTGTTTAAAATACATCAAGCTGTTCTTCCTTGGTTTGCATAAAACTTAATCCCTTGGAGTCATCTGCGAAGATTGGAATGATCAACATGACAAATACTTTCATCTTCACTTATCAAACAAAGTTCTCACTATTTCCAAAGATCTTTGATCAACTTACCTAATATCATCTATCTCTAGGCTTTCTTTTGAGGCTTTGTTGCAAATGCCATCTGATATAATTGTAGTGTCTACACATATGAAATATAGAAGAGGACGATAGATAGTTTTTAACTGGGCTTGTAATGGGAAAGGCTGATATCACAACTAAGTGTGTTGAAAATTGGTGGGAGGAAGTATGACATGTATCAATAACAATAATCCTCTCTTCACCAGCAATATGATTTTCAACTCATTGGGTCAGAATTTACTGTCAAAATAATGGTGAGGCTAACGGCACTCACCGTTATTTATGCACAAATCGCACAGCAACTTCAGGCGAAGGTTGTGTGAGATTAAACATGAAAATTTGGAAATTGCCGTCTGAGATGTGCTGCTCCGCTGTTAGCTTTCTGAAAACGGCATCTCACCATTCACATGCATTGAACAGCGTGAAGTTCCTGTACTTGCACGGTAGATACGAACTACACTCGCCACAGAAAGTTAGGGCTTGTCCTTTTCAGTCTAAGTATCCTTTTTAACGGCATGATAAATCTTAATTACTGGCAAACAACCTCTCTGGCACTGAAAATTAACTTTTACAAGCGTGGAGCCTCATTCCTTCAGCTTTTAAGTGGTGTTGGAGATTTAAAAAAATTAAATACATTTTTAAAAAACTTTTTCTTTGTCTCTTTTTTCTCCCTCTCTTAATCCAATCTTTCTTTCCCTTTCTTTGTTTTGCATTTTGTACCTGATTTGACATTGAATTCACTATTCTAACTTACATTTCCTGGTTCAGACTCTGTGCTGGTCATTAACGATCCTTCAATCTAATTGGTTAAGGAGATACACAGTTGCTTGCCCAGTTCATACAGGTCCCAGATGCCCTGTAGAGGGCGGCGTGCCATTTGAACATAAGAAATAGGAGCAGGAGTAGGCCACATGGCCCCTCAAGCCTGCTCTGCCATTCAATCAGATCATGGCTGATGATCTGTCTCAACTCCACTTTCCTGCCTGATCCCCATATCCCTTGATTCCCCTAGAGTCCAAAAATCTATCGCTCTCAGCCTTGAATATACGCAACGACTCAGCATTCACAGTCTTCTGGGGTAGAGAATCCCAAAGATTCACAACCCTCTGAGTAAAGAAATTCCTCCTCATCAGTCTTAAATAGCTGATCCCTTATCTTGTGAATATGCCCCCTAGTTCTAGACACTCCAGCCAGGGGAGCAACCTCGCAGCATTTACCCTGTCAAGCCCCCTCAGAATCTTACATCTTTCAATGAGATCACCTCTCGTTCTTCCAAACTCCAGAGAGTATAGGCCCATTCTACTCAACCTCTTCTCATAGAACAGCCCTCTCATCCCAGGAATTAATCTAGTGAACCTCCGTTGCATCGCCTCTAAGGTAAGTTTCACCTTCCTTAGATAAGGTGACCAAAACTGTACGCAGTACTCCAGGTGAGGTCTCATCAAAGCCCTGTACAATTGTAGTAAGACTTCCTATCTTGTACTCCAAACCCCTTGCAATAAAAGCCAACATGCCATTTGCCTTCCTAATTACTGACTGTACCTGCATGCTAACTTTTTGTGTTTCTTGTACCAGGGCACCCAAGTCTCTCTGGACACCAACAAGAGTTTCTCACCATTTAAAAAATATTCTGTTTTTCTATTCTTTCTACCAAAATGAATAACCTCACATTTCCCCACATTATACTCCATCTGCCACCTTCTTGCCCACTCACTTAACCAGTCTATATCCCTTTGCAGACTCTTTGTGTCCTCCTCACTGCTTACTTTCCCACCTAGCTTTGTATCGTCAGTAAACTTTGATACATTACACTCGGTCCCTTCATCTAAGTCATTAATATAGATTGTAAATAGCTGAGGCCCAAGCACCGATCTTTGTGGTACCTCACTAGTTACAGCCTGCCAACCCGAAAATGACCCGTTTATTCCTACTCTCTGTTTTCTGTCCATTAACTAATCCTTTATCTATGCTAATATGTTACCCCCAGCCCCATGAGCCCTAATCTTGCGCAACAACCTTTTATGTGGCACCTTATCAAATGCCTTTTGAAAATCTAAATATACTACTTCCACTGGTTCCCCTTTATCTACCCTGGTGGTTACATCCTCAAAAAACTCTAATAAATTTGTCAAACATGATTAACCTTTCATAAAACCATATTGATTCTGCCTAATCAGATTATGATTTTCTAAGTGCCCTGTCCTTAATAATGGATTCCAGCATTTTCCCAATGACTGATGTCAGGCTAACCGGCCTGTACTTCCCTGTTTTCTCTCTCTCTCTTTCTTGAATAACGGGATTATATTTGCTACCTTCCAATCTGCTGGGACCGTTTAGAATCTAGGGAATTTTGGAAGATCATAGCCAATGCATCCACTATCTCTGCAGCCACCTCTTTTAGAACCCTTGGATGTGGGCTATCAGATCCAGGGGATTTATTGGCTTTTAGTCCCATTAGTTTCTCAAATACCTTGTTCTAATGACATTAATTACTTTAAGTTCCTCACTCTAATTAGCCCCTTGGTTCCCCACTATTTCTGGTATGCTCTTTGTGTCTTCTACTGTGAAGACAGATACAAAATATTTGTTTAATGTACTTGCCATTTCCTGATTCCCCATTATAATTTCTCCTGTCTCAGCCTCTAGGGGACCAATGTTTACTTTTGCTACTCTCTTCCTTTTTGCATACTTGTAGAAGCTCTTACAATCCATTTTTATATTTCTTGCTGGTTTACTTTCATATTCTATTTTCTTCCTTTTTATCAACTTTTTTTGGTCGTCCTTTGCTGGTTTCTAAAACTGTCCCGATCCTCAGGCTTACTACTCTTGGCAGCATTTTAGGCCTCTTCTTTTAATCTAATACCATCCTTAACTTCTTTAGTTAGTCACGGGTGGGTCACTTTTCCCGTGGAGTTTTTATTTCTCAATGGGATGTATATTTGGTAAGAATATTGAAATAGTTCTTTAAATGTTTGCCATTGCTTTTCAACCAAGATACCCTTTAATTTAATTTCCCAATCTACCTTAGCCAACTCACCCTTCATACCTATGTAATTGGCTTTATTTAAATTTAGGACTCTAATTTCAGACTTAAGTACATCACTCTCAAACTCAACGTGAAATTCTATCATATTATGATCACTCTTCCCTAGAGGATCCTTTACTGTGAGATTACTAATTAACCCTGTCTCATTAGGTCTAAAATAGCCTGTTCCCTGGTTGGTTCCATGACATATTGCTCTGGGAAACCTTCTCGAATGCATTCCATGAACTCGTCCTCCAAAGTACTTTTGCCAATTTGATTTGCCCAGTCTATATGAAGTTTAAAGTCCCCCATGATTATTGCATTACCTTTGTTACAAGCTCTTATTATTTCATGATTAATACTCTTTCCAACAGTATAGCTACTATTAGGCTGCCTATAAACTACTCCCACCAGTGTTTTCTGCCCCTTGTCATTTCTTATTTCCACCCATACCGATTCTACTTCTGAGCCAAGATACTTTCTCACCGCTGTCCTTGTGTCATCCTTTATTATTAGGGCTACACCCCCTCCTTTTCCATCCTGCCTGTCTTTTCTCTTTGACAGTTTGGATAGATATTCAAACAGACTGTTTGGATCCCTAATTCACAGCAACTTGTAGTGCAAATGCTCATGGAAAGTATATGGGAAAGGGTAAGTGTAACAAACGTGGTGCGCCGTTCATTTGCTGCTTACACTAAATTCTGGCCCATTATGTTTGCAGTCTCAGGTCAAATAGAGTTATGGCTGATAAATTATATAGCAAATAAAATGTAGTTCATGAAAATCATTCATAGTTACCGCATCATACATTGAAACTGTTAGAAACTAATTTACTAATTATCCAACAAACTTCAAGAGGAGAAGACTTGATCTTCCTTTTGAGAAATATTTTTGAAAAAACCTTTCACAGACAGAGAGTAAAGATCTCATGAAACACATATGCTTTAATAATCACTTAGAAGAACACTTTCCAATGCTTTCTACTAACTAAAATAAAACTATGATAAAGTTAAACAAAATGACTTGATTAGAGACCTTTCTGTCTAACAGGTCAAACATCAGTTCAGTAGTGACACTGACAAAGAATCTGACTTGTTGCAATAAATTGTAATCTGTAAGGCTCCAGCAATTTTGTCTGAGTTGGCTTGTTTGGACTACGGCCTGGTAAATGTATATGGAACAATTTTATAGACGTGTTTTGGTGAAATATTGACATCATTGTTTGGGCCATGTGATACGATCTCAATAATGTTTCAGGTATTCAGCTTGGTGTGAACTTCTGAAATGTTTGCCAGAAATGTATATTAGTTCAATGAATCCTGCCCCAGTGTTATTCTAACGTGAAGATCATGAGAGTAACACAGATGAGTAATGCCTTTCAGCCCATCCTACCTCATAGACCTCTAGCATCATGGCTTAAATGATTAGCTCCACTAATGTATTAATCATTCTTTGTGTGAAGAAGAACTTCCTAACATTGGTTCTAAGTTCGCCTTTCACTTGTTTGTACATGTCCTCTTTGCTCTACTCGCATGGTTTAATTTGAAGTGATATTCTGAATTTATTGTTCCATACCATTTACGATCTTCTATACCTCTGTATGGTCACCTCTCAGATGCCTCCTTTCAAGATTGAAAAGCCCAAGTTTCTCCAATCTGCTGACATTAGGGATCAGTTTGTAGCTCTCCTCTGAATTGCCACCAGGGCCTGAATGTCGTCTTGGTGCCTCGGTGACCAATATTGGTCATAGTACTCAAGGTGAGGTCTGTGCACTGTGTTGTACAGTGTGAGTATGACTTCCTCTGACTTGCGTTCTATTGTTTTGGCTGAACATATTTTGATGCTGAAGGGAGGAGTATCTTCGGACAATTGTTCAAAACCATTCTTGTTTTACATTCAAGTGACTGTGGGGTTTGAGCAAGGCCACAGAGGAACGCAGCTACACCATCTATTAACTAACTGAACTTTTCACAAAAATGATTATCCATTTTGTTATGTATGGAACATTTTAAGAAAGACAAAAGTTCCGAAACTCCTCGGGTTTGGCTGGTGCCCCACAGTAACTTCGTTGGGAGGCCAGTGGAACCCCCCAAGAAAACAGCGATTACCAGGTTGTGCCAGAATTCCGTTGTTTCCTGGGTGGAATCTTTTAGAAGAGGGAAGAGCTAGGGGTGGGGACTCCCTATACCGGGAGTTCCCACTCCTTAGGCTGGACTGAGCCCTGATGTATCAGTGGAAGCAAGTATGCCGAGTGAGGTAAGGTATACCAGCCTCCACAAGGGTAGATGTGGTCCCCCTTTGGTGGGACCCAGACCAAGCAAACAGCCTGGACTTCAGAAGAAAATAATTTTTATAAGGATTTTTTTAACCAATTGGCCCCCTTACCATGGGGACAGGTGGAGGCTGGGTACCCCTCCCCAAGGGTGGGTGGAGGTTGAGATTTCTAGGTACATTCGGTAGGAAAGGGCTGGAAATGTGCTTGAAATGGTGCTTGCACCCTTCTGCCCCATGCTTAATAGGTGTCCTCCCACTGATGCCACACACTCTGCCAGGGTCAGTGCTGGAGGGCACCATCAGGCACAATCCCTGCACAACCGGCAGGATCAGGTCCCGAAGAACTACAGCCCCAAATACTTTTTATTAAAGGTTTCTTATGGATGAAAAGGTAGGCACACACTAAACAAAGACACAATCACATTACTATTGCTTCATTAATTTTTTGTAATGTTATATAACTGCACAAATAATTTCATGCATATGGTCAGATGGGCAGTATTACGACTGCAGGAACTGAGTTGCCACAAGTACAGCAGAACATGTGTTTAGGAACTGAATCTTCCAGTTTATGAATTGACAGGACTAACAAATTGATTAATAACATATAGGATTTAAAAAAAACATTTTTTTTCTGTGTTTAAATGGTAGGTGAATGTTGTGGTGAGTATAAAACACGATTTAAATGCATGGCTGCGTCCTGTGACGGAGAATGATCTCTGTGGATTTAATTAGTGAAATAATTGGCTGACAGTCGAAGTTGAGGACATCGCATTAGAATCTTTGACTTTTCAAATAGATCTAGCACTTACACGGTAAGGGAAAGTAAATTTAATGAGAATTTATTTTCTCTATTGAACAATACATCTTATGTGCAAATATAGAATAATGGAGAGGGAATGATTGCCAGAAATATATTACGATATTATATTGATAGATAAGAGAAAGTTCTTTTTTTATTCGTTCATGGGATGTGGGTGTCGCTGGCAAGGCCAGCATTTATTGCCCATCCCTAATTGCCCTTGAGAAGGTGGTGGTGAGCCGCCTTCTTGAACCGCTGCAGTCCGTGTGGTGAAGGTTCTCCCACAGTGCTGTTAGGTAGGGAGTTCCAAGATTTTGACCCAGCATCGATAAAGGAACGGCGATATATTTCCAAGTCGGGATGGTGCGTGACTTGGAGGGGAACGTGCCGGTGGTGTTGTTCCCACGTGCCTGCTGCCCTTGTCCTTCTAGGTGGTAGAGATCGTGGGTTCTTATAATATGTTCTCTGAGGCATAATTGTTCACAACTCCAGGTGCAGACTCAGCTGGGTCTAGTGAGAACACCGCTGATAGACGAGGAAGATTGCGTATGAGTCAAATTTAAAGAGATATGGACAATTAAAGGAATTAAAGGGGAGTGTCACAAGGAGGGGGATAAAAATTTAGAAAGCTTCTGGAGAGTGTGAACAGGCATCTGGACCCATAGCGACCTTTGCCAAGGCTGAGGGGGCAGGGGATTAAGATGTAGTAGGCCAGGGACCCATAGGTATGAGTCTGCAGACAAGTGATGCTGCAGCCCAGCATTTGACTTCCTCCTTGAAGGCTGCTGAAGTCAAGATGATGCTGCATGAGATGTTTGGGAGGAGGTAGTCCCTCTGTGCCGCCCTATAGCACCATCCCATAGGTCACAGCACTGCAACGTGCTTGCAAGAAGGTACATCTAAGTTTCAGGCCACAGCTGACTGTTACTGTCCCTGCAGTTGTGCAAGCTCTGTGTTGCAAGGTACCCCCAGGTGCCCTCGCAGCTGATGACAGAATTTTGCATCTTCCCTTGTGCTGATTCAGACCCTGAGAAGTCAGGTTACCACAGTCATTCCCAGGTGAGTTTGTCAGGGCCCGCAGAAATGGTTGGTGGCATCTTAGCAGATGCGGCTAAATGGGCAATGCGGGCTCCTTATCACACTGGCATATCTTCTTTCATGCAATACCTTGTAAAACATGACATGCTGCGATTGAGATGCTGCTGAAGAACTCATTAAGGGTTACACAAGCATTCACATCTCATTGTGATGCTACTGGTGCTTTTCTTAAGTGATTTTTGCCTATTGTGCTGCTATGAGGTGCTCCCCCAGTGGCTTCAGCAGGGTGGTGAAAGGCTGTAGATGCTCAGATGAGGGTTCCTGAGACGCTTGTGATCGGTGACCTCTAGGAGCTCGGGCCTGGCTGCAGACTGCAACATCTTAGCTGCTGTCGGAGCAGTCTGGTTCAGCTGGCTTTTTTGGCACCATGGTGGGCAAATGCTGTTGTCCTGAGAGAGGACAACATGTGCCACTCCCGTTGTGCTACTGCACTCCACAGGGGCTGTAGCCCATTACTCTTGCTGATCTGTGGGAGAGCAGACTGTAGGAGATCTGTGACTTGATTGAAGCTGCTATCAATGCATTCCCCCAGCCTTTGGAAGATGGTGGAGCCCAGAGCCTGAATGGCACCAATTTGAGCTTCAATCAAAGCTGCAAGAGCTGGTGACATGGACTCCTGGTGTGAGGGCCTGGCTGCAGTATCCATGGAGGTGATTACAGGCTCCACTTTGACTGTAGAGTCATGATGCCTTGCACTAGAACACCACACAAGCTGGGCGTGGACTCCCCCTCTTCTCAGACATAGTGCTACAGCTCCTGGGCAGGCTGTCGAATACCTGCAACAATGGCTGCTGCACAGAAAGCAGTTTTCTTTTGAAGCCTGGGCCCCTAATGTTGGCATCTCTGTCCTCTTCAGCAGCGCTAGAACCTGAGCTTGCCCTACAGCGAACTGTCTCCTGGATTGTTCTTTCCACTAGTTCCTGCTCCTGCTCACTTGTGCTGTGTGATTTACCCTGTGCAGACCTTTCTGACTCGCTTTCTATACCATCTGTGCTGGTGCTTGAGAGGTATGGAGTGAGTGCCAGTGCTTCTTCTGGAGGGTTGTCCTCCCCTGGGTGGTCTTCGCCAGGGTCCAAGTCATCAGATGGACCTAGAAAAAAGGGAGAGGGACCAGGGTTAGTTGGCATGGAAAGATTAGGGAATAGCAGATGATTGGCAGCGCTGTGCAGCATCAGGTTACCGTGCTCCTGTATGTGTGATTGCTTGAGGGAAAAGAAATGGGCAGACATCCTGCTGAACATGGCCTCCAGCTTTAACATTACCAATGCTCCTTATGCTGTTGGCCCCAATTATCTCCAAGGCTTCCTCCTTCACCTGGGTGAGGGCCCGAATGGAGGCTGGCTCTTCCTCAGTTCTGGCCCTCTCCTGGTTCTGGTCCTGTCCTGGTTGTTGTGAGCCAGCTTCTCCTGCAAAAAGGGAGTTAGTGTGCAGTTCTTGAAAATGGTCATTCATACAGTGTGCACGCTGAAAGGGACAAGCAGCTTGTGAACGGGAAAAATAAATAAAGACTTGTATTTATATAGCGCCTTTCACGACCTCAGGACGTCCCAAAGCGCTTTACAGCCAATGTAACTAAACACTATCCAGTTGCTACCATGTAAAAGCAGAATGCTGCTTGTGCCTGTTGTGAAGGCAGTAGATGAGTGTGTGATTAGATTGAGAAGGGGAGATGGTTTCCCCTTCTCAATGGGTGCAGTGTCCCGTTGTGATCAGAGGAGAAGTTTATGGAATAATGGAGGGAAGTGTTTGTTGAACTGGGAAGGGGGATGGGATGTGGGGGGTGGGGGGTGGGGGGTGGGGGGTGGCTGTGCAAGGTCTAATGTAGAAAAATAAAAATACATCATTTTCACCCTTACCCCCATGTCCTGGGGGTTGTGGTCCTGGTATTGCCATCTTCAGCCACCTCCCTTCAGGCCTGCTGCAGATTCTGCCTGGGCACCGTCCTACCATTTGCTTGTCTCAGAAGCTTTAAAGAACCTTTTGCTGGGAGTTAAAAGATGGTCTCCAATTATTTTTCAACAAAGCTATCACATATTTATATTTGATCTGTTTGGCTAGCAGTTGATTGCAATAGATTAAAATTAAGGAAACATTTCTAAAATCTATAACAAGAAATTATTCAGTTTACTTCACCGCTAAATGTGTGTCTGCATTTTACTGCGATAAATAATTAAAGATGAGAAGACATTCTGTTTAATTACTTGCACTGAGTGACAGCTTTTACTATTTGTAGCTCATTTGAGACCTTAATACAGTTTGGACTGAGGTACAGTGAGGTGTTACTATTCAAATGAATCTAAATTATGCCTATGTTCTGGAGTTAGAATAATTACCTCATTAGGTGGCAGTGTAGAGTATAGAATAGGGAGCACAGTTTTTGCTAGTTTCAGTCCTGTTTATTCAGGTATCAGCCTTGGCTCAGTGCTAGCTTTCTAGCCTCTGAGTCATGAATGTCATGGGTTCCAAGCCCCACTCCAGGCACCTCAGCATATAATCTTGGCTGACACTTCAGTGCTGCACACTGGAAGGGTCATTTTTTGAAGAGACTAAGTCGAGGCACCATCCAACCTCTAAGGTTGACGTAAAAGATTACATGGTACAATTTGAAGATCAGGGGAGTTCTCTTGGTGCCCTGGCCAATGTTTAGCCCTTAACCAACATCACTAAAACAGATTATCTGGTCAATTATCTCATTGCTGTTTATGGGACCCTGCTGCGTGCAAATTAGCTGCCATGCTTCCCTACATTACAATAGTGACTACATTTTAAAAAGTACTTCATTGGCTGTGAAGTGTTTTGGAACATCCTGAGGTCGTGAAAGATGCTTTATAAATGCAAGTACTTTCTTTTATTTTACTTTTCTAGAATTTATCCACCTATTCTGGGTTGCACAGCAGATCTCAAAGGTTTTTGTATCTTTGCATCTTGCATTTTAAAAGCATGTAGGTTGGAGGAGGAAGTGGAGACAAGTAATTCCATAGTTTTGAGATGCTGGAAAAGAATAAGTTAGATTAGGGGACGGTGTGAAGAGTCCTGATTTTAAAATAATGACGATGCACAGACAAGGTATAAAGTGCATTTTACATTTAAATATTATATAGAGCATTTACTAGTGTGGATGCTCTGAATTTTTCAATTATACATTATTTTACAACAGCACCACCAGCTGCTCTGCTAAGGCATGTTGGTGCTTGGGAATGCGAAAGGGAACAAGAAAATAATAAGAAAAAATGTACTTACATACGGCTTGCCTCCCAATTAAAGCAGTCATTTTGTACAGCATTGTAGGAACATAGGAACAGGAGTAGGCCATTTAGCCCCTCAAGCCTGTTCCGTCATTCAATGAGATCATGGCTGATCTGTGATCTAACCCCATGTACACACCTTAGCCCCATATCCCTTAATATCTTTGGTTGACAAAACTCTATCGATCTCAGATTTAAAATTAACAATTGAGCTAGCATCAACAGCCATTTGTGGAAGAGAGTTCCAAACTTCTACCATCCTTTGCGTTTAGAAGGGAATACAATCCTAGTTTGTGCAATCACTCCTCGTAATTTAACCCTTGGAGTCCAGGTATCGTTCTAGTAAATCTACGCTGTACACACTTCAAGGCCAATATATCCTTCCTAAGGTGCGGTGCCCAGAACTGAACACAGTACTCCAGGTGTGGTCGAACCAGGGCTTTGTATAGCTGTAGCATAACTTCTACCTCCTTGTATTCTAGTCCTCTAGATATAAAGACCAGCATTCCATTAGCTTTTTTGATTATTTTCTGAACCTGTCCATGACATTTTAATGATCTATATACATGGACCCCTAAGTCTCTTTGGACCGCCACTGTTTCGAGCTTTTCATCATTTAGAATATACTCTGATCTATCCTTTTTAGGTCAAAGTGGATGACCTCACACTTGCTTACATTGAAATCCATTTGCCACAGTTTTGCCCATTCACTTAATCTATTAATATCTCTGTAATTTTATGCTTCTATCTACACTGCTTACAATGCTGCCTATCTTTGTGTTATCAACAAACTTGGATATGTGGCTCTCTATCCCGTTATCTAAGTCGTCAATAAATGCAGTTAATAGTTGAGGCCCCAACACAGATCCCTGAAGGACACCACTAGTCACATCCTGCCAATTTGAATATCTGCCCATTATCCCTAATCTCTGTCTCCTGCTGTGCAGCCAATTTCCTAACCAGCTCAATAATTTGCCCTCAATTCCATGAGCTTCAACTTTAGCTAACAGTCTCTTACGAGGGACTTTATCGAATGCCTTCTGGAAATCCAAATAAACAACATCCATAGACATTCCCCCGTCCATTACTTTAGTCATCTCTTCAAAAAATTCAATCGGGTTCATCAGGCATAACCTACCCTTTACAAATCCATGCTGGCTCTCTCTGATCAGCTGAAAAATTTCAAGGTGTTCAGTCACTTATCCTTAATTGTAGATTCTAGTGATTTCCCGACAACAGATGTTAGGCTAACTGGACTATAATTCCCTGGTTTCCCTCTCTCACCTTTCTTAAATAGCAGAGTGACATGTGCAATTTTCCAATCTAAAGGAACGGTTCCTGAATCGAGAGAACTTTGGAAGGTTATAGTTAGGGCTTCTGCAATTTCTCACCTACTTCCTTTAAAACCCTGGGATGGAAACCATCTGGTCCTGGGGATTTGTCACTTTTTAGTGCCATTATTTTCTTCATTACTGTTAATTTGCTTACGTTAATTATGGTGAGTCCTTGTCCCGATTCAAAATGAGTTTCCTTAGGGTGTCCGGCATGCTATCCTCTTCCTCTATTGTAAATACTGATGGAAAGTAATTATTTAATATGTCTGTCATTTCCTTATTTTCATTTACAATATCACCATTATCAGTTTTTAAGGGCCCACATTGCTCTTGACCTCCCTCTTTGGCCTAATATAATTGTAAAAAATGTTTGTGTTGATTTTGATATCCCTTGCAAGTTTCTTTTCATACTCTCTTTTTGTAGCTCTTACTATCTGTTGTCACCCTTTGCTGTACTTTGCATCTCTCCCAGTCGCCAGGATCTGTGCTACTTTTTGCATTTTTGTATGCTTTTTCTTTTATGTTGTCTCTTACCTCTTTTGTCATTCATGGCTGTCTTTTTTGGCAAGTAGAGTTCTTGCCCCTCAGGGATATAAACTGGTTCTGTATGACGTTAAATTCTTTTTTGAACACTTCCTACTGATCCTCTGACGTTTGACCCATTAACAGATTTGCCCAGTTTACTGTGGACATCCTTCTGTAGCATCCCATTGAAGTCGGCCTTACCTAAATTTAGAATCTTAATAGATGATACGTGTTTCTCCCTTTCAAACACAACGTTGAACTCTATCATGTTATGATCGCTATTAGATAAATGTCCACGCACCGCACATGTAGATCATGTTTGGATAATAATTTTATTCAGGAGCCACCAACATTCCTGCAGTTACATTCATTTATATATAAAATTATTCAGTGGACATTTATTCATGGAACTAAGGAATCCCTGAGGATGAGATTGATTCAATTTATACTCACTTTTAAATTATTTAGCATTGATTTATTTACAAAAAAAGTGAATTTTTAGTAGTAATTGATATTTATCCCTTCAGCTGTTCTGCTGAAGAACGTGGCACTGACAATAACTGAAGATTAGGACAGAACCTCCTTTGCACCATGTGTGATCAACAGCAGTGCACAGCACCATTGAGTGGAACTTGATCCTCTGAATCCTGGACAGTATTTTGTCTGGTTTGCTCATGTACATTTACTTCCACCGTATTAGGAACATAGGAATAGGAATAGACCATTCAGCCTCTCGAGCCTGCTCTGCCATTCAATTAGATCATGGCTGAACTGTACCTCAATTCCTTTTACCCACTTTAGCTCCATATCCGTTGATGCCCTTACCTAATAAAAATCTATCAATCTCAGTCCTGAAAGCTGCAATTGTCCCAGTAACCACAGCCTTTTAGGGGAGAGAATTCCAGATTTCTACTCCCTTTGTATGAAAAAGTGCTTTCTGATTTCCCTCCTAAATGGCCTGGCTCTTATTTTAAGGTTATGTCCCCTCGTTCTTTATTCCCCCACCAAAGGAAATAGTTTCTCTGCATCTACCCTATCAAATCCTTTTAAGATTTTAAACACCTCAATCAGATCACCCGAGGGTTGCCAACTCTGGTTGGAGGCATTTGATCACGTGATGTTCTGACCACATGACATTTGACCATGTGATGCTTGATCACGTGACATCTGATCACATGACTTCAAAAATGTTATTGTATTTACCTTATAAAGTTATATAACTAAGTAATGCTGGTAACATTCAGATTCCCCTCAAAACCAACAGTAATACAAATAACTCATTGATATTGCTACCAGTTACATATAGACTAAGTATATGCCCTGATATCCTACCTGTAACTGGTAGTAATCCTATAATTCACTGATATTCACCCTGAAACCAGAGCCAGAAAGCCCTTGCACTGCACAAGGTACGGTCAGGCTCCCCAGTTGATGCCAGTTTTAATAGGCCCCATCTCTCCTCCTATTTCTTTGGACTTTGGTTTGGACTCCAGTTCCACGTGAAGGTGACAACTCTGAACAGGGAATCTCAGTCAGAGCTAATCTGTACCTGGACTTCACACGCCAAAACCATTCGGTACAGACCGATCTGAACCAAACCGAGAGATCGCACATTGGGCAGCGAGCTCAGTGTTTGGGGCACTTCTCACAGGGCACATTGTACTAAACTTAGCTCAGTGCCAACATTTCTAAACCACTCCCTGGTCTAAATATCAATAAAGGAGAGTTTTCATAGAATTATAGAAATTACAGCACCGGAGGAGGCCATTCGTCTCATAGTGCTGGTACTCTCTCCGATAAGCTGATTCCCCCAGATCATTTTATATTCCTCCTTTTCAAATATTTATCTCCTTCCCTTTTCAATTAACTTTTAGGGGGTGATTTTAAAACCCAAGAGCGGGTGGGTTGGGGGTGGGTGGGAGTTGAAAATAGTTGTTTTTTGGCTCGCGACCGCAACCCGGCTTTATTTCCGGGTTTAACATCGGCGCGTAAAAGTACAGGCTTCCCACTGGGAATGCAAAGTCTGAAAATTTTGCGGTTGCGACCCAAAAAAACAACTATTTTCAACTCCCACCCACCCCCAACCCACCCGTCCTTGGGGTTTAAAATCACCCCCGTAGTATCTACCTCAGTAGCTACATGTGGTGAAAGATCCCATGGTCTAATAGACCTTATTTGAAAAATCTTCCTCCTCCATTCGCCGTTGGTTGCTCCAGTGAGAATCCTTGGATTCCTAGTTCTCCATTTGCCCACCAATGGAAACAGACTTTCACTATTTGCCCACAGTAAGGTCCTCAGGTTTCACTTTCCCTTTACTGGCTGCTCCTCTCTCAGTGCCGCTCCCGGTCACCATGTTGCTGCTGCTGCTCCCTGCTCTGCAGGAAATGCTGTTCCCCACGCCCACCCGCACCCTGTTCTCCCCTCTTGCTTGAGCCCCAAACCCTCAACCTAGTGTCCCCTTCTCTCCCCCAACCTCCCATTCCCTGATTCCCCCATTCTAGCTCCCCGAGCCCCCATTCCCTAGTCTTCATCTGGAGAGGAGAAGTGACCTACTTCAAAGCCTCTCTTGAGTTGGTCCTTAGAAATACAACAGAAAACGCTAATGATTGGAATTCAAATGCTCCTAAACTATAATTTGAAAGTTTGGGAAACTGAATAGTCCAGAATAAGAATTAGCATAGGCACTTGATGAATGCAAAACCCTCCTGCCTCTGGAACTGACGTTACCTCAATTGTGCTGGATATTAAATTCTCAGGTGAGAAGAGCCAATTCCCAGTCTCCCTCTCTCACCCCCACCCCCCGCCGATTTCCAAATTCCTCCCCCCACCCCCCAATTCCAGACCCTCCAGCAGCTCCCCCCCGACTGTTCTCAACACTCCACGCGGTCAATTGCTAAATTTAAATGTGAGATAGATAGCTTTTTGGCAACCAAAGGTATTAAGGGATATGGGCCAAAGGCAGGTATATGGAGCTTGATCACAGATCAGCCATGATCTTATCAAATGGTGGAGCAGGCACAAGGGGCTGAATGGCCTACTCCTGTTCCTATGTTACTATTTAGAGTATATCTAAACCTGTACAAAATACTCATTAGGAGTGAAAATGCCATTTATAATGCTAGGTGTATATTTGCATTTTACAACTAAATTTGAACATTTTCCATTATGGCTCAATTTTGCAATCTGAGTAAGTCCTGTGCCAGGAATGACTGGCTGCCTGGGTCAAGCTAGCCCACAGCACACTGAGCTGTCTGTGTGCAATTTTGCTGGGTCATGTTATATGAATAAGTAACATAAGGTCCCAGCACAGCTTTGGCTTTGTGCTAGCAGGTAGTCTAATGGGACAGTTGGAAAATCTGGCTAGCAGCTCAAATTTAGATTGGAACATAGGAAAATACAGGACTGGGAAAGATGCAGCTGTCCATCTGGCCAGTCCCCAAAACTGATACCCCTCAATTGCTTACTGCCTTAAAGATCTACCAATTCTCCCATAAATGTTTCCATACTATCTGACTCTCGGAAGTCCAATCCACACATTCACCATCCTTTGCATAGTTACATTTAAATTGTCTGACCATCCTCCCTCTTCTAAGCTTAAGTCTGCGTCTCCTGATTCTAGAGTTTGTGGCAATCACAAACATATTATTAGGTTCACATTACCAAAACCCTTAATGATCTTGATTATGTGTATAACATGTCCCAAGCATCCTCTTCTCCACAGGAAACAATCCCATGTCCTTCAACCACCCTCATGTAAAGGAATGTGCCACTGTATAAGCAAGTAATTTGCATGTGGAGGCAAACAGTGTTTCAGCCTTCATAAAGGTTCTTTGTGGATTTTAAATATTTGTTTGCTTTTGCCAAAGCTGGGAGTGGGCAGGAAAGGAGGGAAAGAAGTGCTAGACATGAAATGAAATGAAATAAAATCCAATGTGGAGGCAGAATCTGTGGACAAGTGATGGAGCAGTGAAGCACTTGATCCCGTGTTTGATGGTTGTCAAAATGGACATAATGGTGTATGAGGTGGCTGTGAAGAAAATTGCCCATTTGGATTTCCTGGATACCATTCTCAAAGGAAAGAAGTGCACCTTGCCTGTTTCGAGGTAGTAGCTAGACTCAACGGGCTGTACAGTATTTGGATATCATCTTGTGAACCTGCTATCTGAGACAGGTTCTGTGTCCTGTTGAAATGGTGCCTCCTTTCCACAGGGAAAGTGTTGAACATATTTCCCCTTACAAACAAAACTTCTTGCTTGGTCCATTTGTAGACAGTCAACTGATTGGGCACAAGAAACTGATGATGTCCTGGAAGCATCTAATAGCTTAAAAGTTTAATGCAACCTTCGGGCTTATGGGAAGAGCCACCCCTGTGGTACAAGTTGTCTACAGTCTGCTTCCATGAGATGGCACAGGTAATCTATTTTTTGTAATGTTAATTGACTGCGATGGTTTGGGCACATTTCAAGAATGGAACAACTAGAATAGCTTTCGTGGCCTCACATACAGAAGGAATAAGAAGCCGAGGAAGAACAAGCAAGAGCTGGATAGACAATGTCAAGTGTGACTTGTCAAAGAAAGGGATACAGATGACTGAAGAGGTCAGGCTAGTTCAGAACCAACAACAGTGGAGTGAATTAATTCGTCCCCATCATCACTGCTGAGCTGACGGATGGGAATTTAGTAGTAATAGTTGAGAGATAAATATTGGCCAAGATAGTGGGACAATGCCCAAGGTAAGTCATATCTGCCGTTTTTGTCCCCTCAAGAAGCACTCTTCCTCCACCAAATCTTGAAGCCCATTGAAACACCATAAGAACTTCCATCTTGTCCACCTTGGTTGCTGCAAGTGAAATAGCAGCTGGAAGTGAGGCTGTTGTAAGAAAGGTAGAAGAAAATAAAGGGATGACTATAATCACCATGCTAGGCACATTGTTCCCCGAATTGGTGCTGCCCAACCACCATGCCCGACTTCATCCATGGAAAATCCACTCACCGCAGTGGAGCAGGGTCCTAATTTAAATGGCAGTGTCACATCCCAATGATGTCCTTGTGACGCGCGTGCCATTTTAACCAAGGGCCTGACTATGTCTGAGGCCTGCCAGCAAAAGCTAGTGGCAGCAAAGATCCAGGCCATGGCAAGCCCTTCTAAAAATTTTTTTTAAAGGTTCCTTGTGGGCCAGTAGGAGTACCTTGGACCTCTCCAGTACCAGGCTCCCCCCACCCCCCAAATCGGGGACTTGCCAAACCACTCCCCAACCTGTGCTTACCTTGCTGGGGACAGTTTCCATGGGTCCCCGGTGACTATCTGGACCCCCCACTAATTTTAACTCCTGTCCATCGGTGGTGAAGTTTTCCCTTCTGGTTTGGGGTGAGAGTCAGTGTTGGGGCATACAAATGAGGCCCGGGAACTTTGCATCGACCCCCACACCCTCGATTCCTGCCCCAAGTAAAAATCAGCCCTTAAGTCTTACAAAGGCAAAAATCAGGCCTAAACAAAAATTAATAAAAATCTAGATAAAGCAATATAATAATATAAAACAAAACCAACTTGCCAACCAAAAAATTAAAAAGCGATGCTCACCTTTAAAATGCCTATTCCAAAGCTCAGGCTATTTACACTGCTGTGCCCATTTCAAACGGTGAGCAGTTTTGCTAGATAGGAGGTGGACAGAAAGCAAATTATCCTGCCTTAGAGTCATTAAAATAAAATTATGTTTAATGAGGCTTGTGCTGGCCATCGACGCAGCAATCAAAAACGCTGACTTTTATCTTGGTCACAAAATGTGGCTCATTCTGAGGCGGTCGTGTTAGCCTGCGAGTCTGATTTCATGACCTGTGCTTGTCTCCTGTCAGGCTCTCTGCTGCCAGTGGAGCTTCGCAAAATTGGAACTTGTATCTCAACAGAGAGGCAAAGGTCAATTTCTCTGATGATTTCCTGTTTTATTTGCATGGATATGATAATGGCTTTCTGCAAGTATTAATGTTGCAGTACAATTAAACTGTTCTTTATCAGAATATGAAGCTATGGCCATAGTTGTATAAACCAGGACATCTCATAATGTTCATTTCAGATTGTTACTTTTTAAAAGTGAGTTAGTGGAGATATTTGAACGATTCTTGCAATTACAGACTTTGTGCAGGTAAAACAAGCACCTGACTAATCAACATGTGTCAGGAACTCACATATGCACAGTGAATCAGGGATTGTATATGCATCATTTCCCTTACAGATGAGGCTTCACATCAAAGATAGTGAAAGCAGAAAATTACCCCAATAATTTCAACTGGAGCAATTACGTTGCTTGGCAATAATGATATTCGATTGAGTTTATGTCAGCTGTCAGTAACCATTCAGTTCTGTAAGCTCTGTGCACTTCAGAATACAAGAAACTAATGGCTTGCATTTGTAATTTTATTTCAGTTCAGAACTGGTAAAACAGATTGAGACACCCTTACTTTAGGAAGTCTACATAAGTTATATATGAAAAGTAATTGAATTATAATCCTGAAAATGTCATCTTTCTAAACATGATGTCATTAAATTTTTTTAGGCATTGCTTGTTAACTTTGTTTCAACAACAACAACTTGCATTTGTATACTGCCTTTAATGTGCAAAGACATTCCAAGTTGCTTAACAGAAGTGCAATGAGTTAAAAATGGATGCCGAGCCAGAGAAGGAAATATTACGAGGGGTGACTAAAACGTGGTCAAGGAGGTGGTTTTAAGGAGGGTCTTAGAGGAGGAGAGGCGTAGATAGTTTAGGGAGGGAATTTCAGATCGTAGGGCCTAGATGGCTGCCAATGGTGAAACGAAGGGAGGGAGGATGCACAAGAGTTCAGGGGCAGAGGGACGTAGAGTTCTCAGGGTGTTGTAAGGCTGGAGGAGGTTACAGAGTCTGGGAGGGGTGAGGCCATGAGGGCAATGTAACAATGCAGAAAAGCAGGTATTAAACCTTTGTTTATAATCACATTATCAATGTGACATAAATATATTTTTAATATTTTAAAAATTAATTACAAGTATTATAAAAATACTATGTTAATGCTACTTTATAATAGACCCTATTTGATTTTTGGATATCGGAAAAAATAGAAGAGGAGCAGATGTGAACTGAGATTTGCCTTTTGTGCGATCTTATTCTGGGGATTTTGTTTTTTTTTTGTTCAGTTGCCCATGTTACAATTTTCTGTTGTAAGGCAATGAATTATTAAATGCAAATATTAATAACTGATTTATATCAGTGATATAAAAACAGAAAATGCTGGAGACCGTATCCCAGGAGGGTCTTCGGGGACCAATTCTCTTACCTCAACTTTAGCAATGACCAGTGTATCCGATGGCTACGGTTCACTAAAGAGGTTGTGACTGAAGCCACAACCATAGCCTCAGAGAAAGGCACGGACAGCATTGCCTTTGGCTGCCAAGGTAACTGTGATGCTTAATTTTTACAGCTCACAGTTTACAGTGCACTATGCAGTATAAGGGAAGCCACTGAGGCTCTGTACGCACCCAGAAACAGATTCATCTCATTGTCTCTGTCATGAGAAAATCAGCAGGAGTGAACAAGAAGGTCTGTTCGCATTGCAGGCTTCCCCATGGTGCAGGATGCCATTGACTGCACGAACATTGCCATGTGTGCTCCACATCTGAACTTGGCCATATTCATGAACAGAAAGGGATTCTATTCCATCAATGTGCAGTAGGTGTGCGATCACACACAGTGCATCATGCAGGTCAATGCCCGCTATCCTGGCAGCAGTCATGATTCCTTCATTCTGTGGCAGACCAACGTGCCACCTATATTTCAACCAGCACGACAAGTCAAAGGTTGGCTACTGGGCGACAAGGGTTATCCCATTATGAAGTGGCTCATGACTCCGGTCTGGAACACACGCACACGTACACAGCAGGCCTACAACTAGAGCCATGCTGCCACACACAACATCATGGAGCACACCATAGGCATCCTCAAGTAACACTTCCACTGCCTGGACAGCTCTGGAGGAGCCCTGCTGTTCTCAGCTGAGCAGGTATCACAATTTGTCGTTGCATGCTGCACAACCTGGCCATTATGAGGGGACAGCCCTTGCCACCGCCTATCCGGCGAGAACCTGAGCAAGAGGCGGAGGCGGAGAAGAAGAAACAGAGGAGGAAGAGGCAGGAGGCAACAGGGTAGACAGGCCCTGTCTGCCAGGGCGCTGCGTGATCAGATGATTAATGAGCGATCCCAGTAACCTCAGTGATACCTCCCCATTCACCAACAGTCCCACACTCCTTACCTTTCCTCTCTCACATGACCATCAAATCGTCCTCTTTATGATTACACATTGCTTCCTCCCTCATCTCATCGCAGAAGTAAAAACCAATACCAAATACAAATTCATAACCACATTTATAGATTTACATATGAAATGATTCAAACAAACTGATACTATTCACCCTTGTGCATTCCCTTAGTGCCTGTTGTTCATGTGCCTTTGCCTATCCTAGTGCTCCTATGAGGTACATCCCCAGTGGCTGAAGCATGGGTGGTGGAAGGCAGCTGGCCTTCAATTGTGGAGTGTGCAGTTGGCCTTGGAGGACGACCTCGAGCAGCTCTGGGCCGAGACGGCCTGGCTTCAGACTGCACCATCTCAGCCTGGGCTGCAGCAGTCTAGTCTGGCTGGCTAACAAGTAATAGCGAGGGCACTGGTGGTGTGGCAGGAATGTTGTTATTCTGAGAGAGGACAGCAGGTTCCTCTTCCATGGAGCCAATGCCACTCTCCTGGGGCGGTGCCTCAGCACTCCTGGTGATCTGCTGGAGAACAGATTGGTGGACTGCTGTGTCGCCCTAGAACCCCCGTTCCACTGTGGCACCTAGAGCCATGATAACATCAGTTTGAGCCTGAAACACAGCAGCCTGAGCTTCCAAAGCAGCAGTATGAGCTCCAAATGCAGCATGCAGACCTTGGATGGCAGCTGTTTGTGCTGCAATGGAAGTTGTGACATCGGTCATGGTGGGTTCCACAGGTATGCTGATGGAACTGACCACCCGTTCCATGTTGGAAAGGATGGGCTCCAAGCTCTCCGCAAAGCCCTGTGCCAAGTTGGAGCTGGACTTCTCCATGCCACTTGACATTGTGCGCAGGCTTTCTGGAAGGCTTTCCAGTGTACCAAGCATTTGGCTGTGTACACCCATCAGCCTTCTTCTGTAGCCAGGCCCATCGAAATCATCATCTGACTCCTCGGTAGCAGAACTGGTGTGCGATCTCTCCCTCTGGCGAGCTGGCAGCTGTGATATCCATTCCCCCGCCCTGGCTCTTGTGTACTTCTGCCTGGTGTCTTACCACATGTAGATCCCTCCTCTATCCTAGCCTCTAAACTATGCACAGTGTCAGTATCTGAGCTGGTGGCTGCGAGTGTAAGATCAAGTGAAGGGGTGTGTCTTCGTCATTACTGTCGTCTGTCTCTGCCTCCTCTGACTGTGCAGGTTCCAGTTCTTGGCTATCTGAAATAACAAAAGGCCACGGGTTGAGTTGTGGTGCAGGGAGAAGAGAAAGTAAGACATGCGTGCTTACACCATATGCAGCGTGTGAGTCAGAAAAGATTGTGGGATGAGGGAGACATGGGAAGCGAGATGGAGTATTAGGTATGCAGAGACCCTCCTCATCGTCCCTCCAGCACTGCCAGTGGCTACGGCCTCAGCCATGGCCCATCCAGTGATGGACAGCACTGTCTCCTCCATGGGGGTGAGGACGTGTGGCTTGCTTGTTCTCCATCCATTCTTTCCTGCGACCTGCTGTTATGCGCCACCTTCTGCGAGAAAGAGGTTAGTGGATCAGCGTGTCCTGCAAGATGTTTGGGTGATGTGGCAGTGATGTTTGAATAGCTGCCAGTGTGTGTGAAGTGAGTTATGGGTGTGTGGCTTGTCAGAGTGGTAACGTGTGAGGATGAGATCCTAAAGTATCTAATTTGAAGAGTTGAGTACTGATTGCAAGAGTTTGTTGGTAGGTGGGTGATGAGGGGTGTAGTGCGTGGAGCAGTGGATGAGATTAGTGGTGCAGTTGATAAAAGATGCCACGTGACAGTTGAACTCACTCATCTTGTCCACTCGTGTCAAATCATCGAACTTTTTCCTGCCCTGCACCCATGTCCGTGGTATGATGCTCCTGGCATTGACCTTGTCCACTACAGCCTCCCACTGCCTCTTCAGGATATGTCTGGAGGGCCTCCTGCCCCCCTGCGGATATAGGATGTCTCTCCATCTGTCCATCTCTTCCACCAAGGACTCTAGTGCACCATCCGAGAACCTTGGTGCACGCTGTCTCGCGGCGCAGCCATTCTTCAGTATATTCCACCACAGATTCACTTCCCAACGCACTTCCCGCAGCCACGGTGCACCACCCCTTTAAGAGGTGCAGGCTGCCTTTAAGTAGTGCTAGCCACTCCTGATATCGGGGACCCCTGCTGGTGCGTGCAGCCAATCAACAGTGCAGGTAGCGCGCAGCTATCATTAAAATCATCAGGCAGCATGAACGTTATGTGCTGCCTGCATCACAACCAATGGGCGCGGACTAAACCGCGATCCCAGTGCCCGTTTTTGGGGGTTAACCAATTTAAACCCCAATGACTTTAAACAGTGCTATACAGTGATTTTTTTTTTTGGGGGGGGGAAATTGATGGAATGTGCGCCACAAAGCTAATGCTGGGAATGGGAGTATTACCTGGAAAAAACTAGCTCATCAGCAATAAACTAATGGCAGGTAGTATACTGTAACCTATTATGGACTCGACAGACTGTTTAATCTCCTGAAAGTTCTGCAAAGTTTCTCTCTGGTGCCAAAGGTAATTGAGCGAAACTCTGGAATCTCAATTTAACCTTGCAACCTACATTATTCATTTTTGATTGGTTTCTCTCCTTGGATATGAGATTTCCATGGTTTCATTGTTTCCATAGCATATTTCATCATTTTTATCTCTACTTATTCCCACACCCTTCAGTCCCCTCCTAATCAGATACTTATCCAGTTTTTTAAATGAGTTAATGGACACAGTATTAACAGCTTTTGTCACACGCCTGCTCCACATATCTACTACACTGTGGGAAAACTAATTTTTTCTTATCGCTAGTCTGACTCAAGACTGGCAAATTTTGTACTCATACCCTCCACTTCTGCTCTTGCAGCCCAAGTTAAATAGCCTGCTTTACATCTACATTATCCATGCCTCTAACTATTTTAAAGAGCTGGATCTTATCCCTCCTTACTTTTCTTTTTCCGATGAAAAGTTCAGCTCTGCGAGTCTCTTTTTAAAGTCTTAAAACCTATAATCATCCTTGTTACTCTTTTCTGAATTCTGGACACTTATCTTATGAAGGCAGGATGCATATAATATAAGCAATATATAAATGTGAAAAGAAGAAAACTGATTATTTTCTATGCCAATTACTCAGAAAAATAAGATAATTTCTAGACCCTTAATCTTCCTTCTGAGTGTGTTGTTGATATTGTTGTCACTATTGTGTGATATATTTAGTCTAGGCTGGATCTCTTCACCTGGGGTTATGAAATGTCACAGTGTCACAGGTCTAACTGCAACACTCCGGATGGCACAATTATATTTGGCCAGCCTAAGTCAGAGAGCTTCTTTGGTTTCCAGCCACTATTTTAGATTCATTAGTTTAGGCCACCATTTTAGATGTTGCCTGAGACACATCAGAAGCTCATTATACTTCTGATTGGGTCTTCCTCATATTTTGAACAAGCAACTAGGGGGGAGATTTTCATGCCACCAGCTGGGTGGAAACAGAGTGGTAGCGCCCCAAAAATAGTGAGGGTATGACTTACCGCCCGGTCCCGACAACCATGCGGCCGACGCTATCTCCCTGAGGGTCTGCTGCTGGGCGGCTGGAGTGCCCACTTGAGTCAGGTTGTTGGCTCTTTTAATATGCAGATCTGGGTCCTATGATGTACTTAGGACCTAATTACAATTTTCGCTTTCAACTGGGCGGAGCCTGCGCTGTGCACCCCCTGCCCAATTTCAGCTGGTGGTCCAGCCAAAGAGAAGCCTGGAAAGTAAGTTTTAATTTATTTTTGTGGGTCCGGGAGGATCAAAAGTGCTCAGGGCTCCACTAAAACAACCTGGGCTTCCGTCGCACCAAGAATGGACCCCCACTGCTGGACCTACCTTTTTCTGATCCCAGAGCTGGCGGATTGACCTGAGGCAGTCGTTTTCAGCCAGCAACCCCGCTGGCCCTGTGTTAATGAAGCTTCGCCCTCAAAGTGGACCAGGCCTCCCAATGGCTCTATCAGGCAGTTGGCCGCCTGCAAACTGCATGTAGATTGTCCTACTGTGTGGTTTTTGGAGGGAAAATCTAGGTTCCCAGGCAGTCGGCGGCCCGATAGTGCTGGTCCTGCTTTTAGAGGTGCAAGCTTGCTTTAATACATGTCAGGGCTGTGGGATAATTCACCCTCCCAAATGGTGAGCTGCCTATTGTGCTGGAAACGTGCAAATGAACCCTGATCATCAAAATAGTTGGGGTCGCTTGTCGGCGACATTGGCCAGACTTCCGATCGCTCCTCCAATTGCCCGTCTGATGTATGTTGAAGGTGAAAATTGACCCCACTTTTTCTCATAGAGTAGTATATATGTGGAATGGACTCTTAGAGGATCGTGGAGTATTAGTGCAGAACTTTTACTCAGGCAATGTAATGGGTATATGGAGTCCATGATGGGGTAGATTAAGCATGATCTGGAGAAGGTCTGTATTTGGCCTTTTCTTGTTTCCATGCTTTATGTTCTTATGTATTTCCATTGAACTATTTGTGCATACCATTTATTACTGGGAAACTAATTCTAACAGTGCATCTAGTGATAATATTTTACTTTGAATAACCATATTAAAAATACTAATAAATTATCCATGGTGTTGCCCACGGTCCAATGATGAATACAGGTTTTTTTTGTGTACAAGATAACAAGTTAGAAGAGAGACTTCAGAAAATCAGCCCACAGAACCACCTCATGGCCAAAGCCTGCAATTACACTGTGATAATTTACATAGCAAAAGCAAGGGTTCGATACTGGGCTTTCCCAAGGCCACCAAAGTGTTTCCTGGCAAAGATAATTGATTGCAGGAGGTACTGATTACCTTAGAGTGATGACCTCTTCTTGCAACTTCCCAATAAGGGCCACTGACTCCCCCATTGGAGCAGCAGTGTGCTGCTCTGATTTTCCACAAGCGTTCAGTGCAGGCGGCTCTCTTATGCCTGTACAGTTGTGGGCTTCCAACTCCAATTATTAAAATGACCCCATCCTTGGGATTTGAGACTGGGCCCACCTCCTCTCCAGCAGATGGTTGGAAGTCCTACACTGCCATACTTCCAGCGGTGGAGCAGGGATCCCATAATTTCTGGTACTAAGACCTTTCCACTAATAGAACTATGATATGAAAACTGTTTGTGTATAAGGTACAAAATGGCACCAGCACCTGCAATAGGGACAGGCATATTGTTGAAATGTAAATGAGACAGGAGGTGACATTCCTGGCCGTTAGTGATGCAGCACCGAGACACAGAGACGCCACACGAAGTTGGTGGAGTGCATCCACCTAGAACCCCCCCCCCCCCCTTACATCAGAGGGCCTGAGGCGTCCTGGCAGAAAGCGTAAGAGGACCACAACAATAAGTGGAAGAATTTTAAACACTCTCCCAACTGGATCTTTGGGTCTTAGGATCTTTTGACTGCTGCTGTCCACCGGGGGATGGTCTTGTGCCGTGGGGAGGGGAGAAGAGTGTCCCCAGGTCATGTTAATATCCCTGGACAGGAAAATCAGGTGTATGCTGACCTGGACAGACTCAGTACACTTTGGGTGTGCTGCTCCTACCCAGCGCCGGGGCAGAATGGAGCTAGAAAACTTGGCCGTATGGTTTAATTTGATTGCAATGTATATAGAAGGAATTTTATCTCCTTGTAGTTTCATAAAATAGAACCTCTTTGAACTACACATAATTATTGTAGAACGCACAAAACACTTTCCTGTAATACTGCATCCTAAATGCTCCTTGTAACATTGCACCCATTAAATGTCACTCATCTATTGTTCTTTAACAACTTGCATTTATATAGCGCCTTTAACATAGTAAAACGTCCCAAGGTGCTTCAATAATCCCTTCACAGTACAGCCAAACCTTCATGAGCAGCCCACTTTTTTTTTTATTTGTTCATGGGATGTGGGCGTCGCTGGCAAGGCCAGCATTTATTGCCCATCCCTAATTGCCCTTGAGAAGGTGGTGGTGAACCGCCTTCTTGAACCGCTGCAGTCCATGTGGTGAAGGTTCTCCCATAGTGCTGTTAGGTAGGAAGTTCCAGGATTTTGACCCAGCGACGATGAAGGAACGGCGATATATTTCCAAGTCGGGATGGTGTGTGACTTGGAGGGGAACGTGCAGGTGGTGTACCCATGAGACTGCTGCCCTTGTCCTTCTAGGTGGTAGAGGTTGCGGGTTTGGGAGATGCTGTCGAAGAAGCCTTGGCGAGTTGCTGCAGTGCATCCTGCAGATGGTACACACTGCTGCCACTGTGCGCCGGTGGTGAAGAGAGTGAATGTTTAGGATGGATGGGGTGCCAATCAAGTGGGCTGCTTTGTCCTGGATGGTGTCGAGCTTCTTGAGTGTTGTTGGAGCTGCACTCATCCAAGCAAGTGGAGAGTATTCCATCACACTCCTGACTTGTGCCTTGTAGATGGTGGAAAGGCTTTGGGGAGTCAGGAGGTGGGTCACTCGCCACAGAATACCCAGCCTCTGACCTGTTCTTGTAGCCACAGTATTTATATGGCTGGTCCAGTTAAGTTTCTGGTCAATGGTGACCCCCAGGATGATGATGGTGGGGAACTCGGCGATGGTAATGCCATTGAATGTCAAGGGGAGGTGGTTAGACTCTCTCTTGTTGGAGATGGTCATTGCCTGGCACTTGTCTGGCGCGAATGTTACTTGCCACTTAGCAGCCCAAGCCTGGATTTTGTCCAGGTCTTGCTGCATGCAGGCACGGACTGCTTCGTTATCTGAGGGGTTGCGAGTGGAACTGAACACTGTGCAATCATCAGCGAACATCCCCATTTCTGACCTTATGATGGAGGGAAGTTCATTGATGAAAAACACTCAAGGGCATACCTAAGGAAACCATGCTGCCTTATGGATATGCACAAGGGTTTCTTGTTAGTTTTGGGGTTGACACTATTGACTTGAAACTAAGTACATTGTTACCTACCTGCAGTTCACTGAGACCATCATTATCCCAGATGTAATGCATTGTAACACTAAACACAGTACTAGTGGGGTCAGACTGAATGGATGTTATTTGCATGGGGCTGGTGGGTTCCTGTGTCACTACAGATGCATCATGGGTGCCAGCTTGCCCCCACGCTGATAGAAACTCCATGTAAACAAAACCCAACCGAAAGTTTACCCACCGAATCCTCTGGAAGATGTGCGGGCTAATGCTTCATTCCTACAGCCTATGATGGCTTTACTGGCCAACGCTTATAGTGGGCGAATTGTATTAACACCAATGTGCCCACTGTACCCGGTGGGGAATGTACTTACGTTTTATTTATGCTTTCCCTAAAATAAACATTATCAAGAAAATAATGGCCCAGAATCTGCTGGGAAAATAACAACGAGTTAGATGCACACGCCGTTATTGTGTTTAAAAAAAACAGCAATTTGTGGTGAGGAAGACCAAATTAAACCTCTGAACTACACATTATTATTGCGCTACTCTGCCATTAGTCTTGCAAAAACGGGTTCTTGCCTTCAACCTCCCCATGAGTTTCAAGAAATTGCTGCATTTTCGCTCTTAAATTGAATTAAACTCACCGCAGAAAGTTAGCCTGTTATTTAACGACACCAGGACCCTTTTAATGATGAGATTTACGATCCCGGCATGTGAACCAACTTCGGAGGCCCAGAAAGCAAACAATTGAAACTTGGCGTCATAAGAACATAAGAAATAGGAGCGGGAGTAGGCCAATCGGCCCCTCGAGCCTGCTCCGCCATTCAATAAGATCATGGCTGGGCTGATCTGATCCTAACCTCAAATCTAAATTCATGTCCAATTTCCTGCCCGCTCCCCGTAACCCCTAATTCCCTTTACTTCTAGGAAACTGCCTATTTCTGTTTTAAATTTATTCCACAGCTTCCTGGGGCAGCAAATTCCATAGACTTACTACCCTCTGAGTGAAGAAGTTTCTCCTCATCTCAGTTTTGAAAGAGCAGCCCCTTATTCTAAGATAATGCCCCCTAGTTCTAGTTTCACCCATCCTTGGGAACATCCTTACCGCATCCACCCGATCAAGCCCCTTCACAATCTTATATGTTTCAATAAGATCGCCTCTCATTCTTCTGAACTCCAATGAGTAGAGTCCCAATCTACTCAACCTCTCCTCATATGTCCGCCCCCTCATCCCCGGGATTAGCCGAGTGAACCTTCTTTGTACTGCCTTCAGAGCAAGTATGTCTTTTCTTAAGTATGGAGACCAAAACTGTATGCAGTATTCCAGGTGCGGTCTCACCAATACCTTATATAACTGCAGCAATACCTCCCTGTTTTTATATTCTATCCCCCTAGCAATAAAAGCCAACATTCTGTTGGCCTACTTGATCACCTGTTGCACCTGCATACTAACTTTTTGATCTTCTTGCACTAGGACCCCCAGATCCCTTTGAACTGCAGTACTTTCCAGTTTCTTGCCATTAAGATAATAACTTGCTCTCTGATTTTTCCTGCCAAAGTGCATAACCTCACATTTTCCAATATTGTATTGCATCTGCCAAATCTCCGCCCACTCACCCAGCCTATATCCCCCTGTAGGTTTTTTATGTCCTCCTCACTCTCCACTTTCCCTCCCATCTTTGTATCATTTGCAAACTTTGATATGTTACACTCGGTCCCCTCCTCCAAATCGTTAATATAGATTGTAAAGAGTTGGGGACCCAGCACCGACCCCTGCGGAACACCACTGGCTACTGGTTGCCAGTCTGAGAATGAACCATTTATCCCAACTCTCTGCTTCCTGTTAGATAACCAATCCTCCACCCATGCCAGAATATTACCCCCAATCCAGTGATTCTTTATCTTGAGCAATAATCTTTTATGTGGCACCTTGTCGAATGCCTTCTGGAAGTCTAAATACACTACGTCCACTGGTTCCCCTTTATCCACCCTGTACGTTATGTCCTCAAAGAACTCAAGCAAATTTGTCAGACATGACTTCCCCTTCGTAAAGCCATGCTGACTTTGTCCTATTAAATTATGTTTATCCAAATGTTCTGCTACTGTCTCCTTAATAATAGACTCCAAAATTTTACCCACCACAGATGTTAGGCTAACTGGTCTATAATTTCCAGCCTTCTGCCTACTACCCTTTTTAAATAAGGGTGTTACATTAGCAGTTTTCCAATCTGCCGGGACCTTTGCCGAGTCCAGAGAATTTTGGAAAATTATTACCAAAGCATCCACAATCCCTACTGCCACTTCCCTCAAGACCCTCGGATGTAAGCCATCAGGTCCAGGGGATTTATCTGCCTTGAGTCCCATTAATTTACTGAGTACCAATTCCTTAGTGATTTTAATCGTATTTAGCTCCTCCCCCCCCCCCCCCCCCCCAGAGCCCCCTGTTTGTCCAGTGTTGGGATATTCTTAGTGTCCTCTACCGTAAAGACTGAAACAAAATATTTGTTCAGCATTTTTGCCATCTCCATGTTTCCCACCATTAATTTCCCGGTCTCATCCTCTAAGGGACCTACGTTTGCCTTAGCCACCCTTTTTCTTTTTATATAACTGTAGAAACTCTTGCTATCTGATTTTATATTTTTTGCTAATTTATTTTCATAATCTATCTTCCCTTTCTTAATCAATCCTTTAGTTACTTTTTGCTGTCTTTGAAGATTTCCCAATCTTCTATCCTCCCACTAGGTTTGGCTACCTTATATGTCCTTGTTTTTTTTTATTCGTTCATGGGATGTGGGCGTCGCTGGCGAGGCCAGCATTTGTTGCCCATCCCTAATTGCCCTCGAGAAGGTGGTGGTGAGCTGCCTTCTTGAACCGCTGCAGTCCGTGTGGTGACGGTTCTCCCACAGTGCTGTTAGGAAGGGAGTTCCAGGATTTTGACCCAGCGACAATGAAGGAACGGCGATATATCAACATCCTGGGGGTCACCATTGACCAGAAACTTAACTGGACCAGCCATATAAATACTGTGGCTACGAGAGCAGGTCAGAGGCTGGGTATTCTGCGGCGAGTGACTCATCTCCTGACTCCCCAAAGCCTTTCCACCATCTACAAGGCACAAGTCAGGAGTGTGATGGAATACTCTCCACTTGCCTGGATGAGTGCAGCTCCAACAACACTCAAGAAGCTCGACACCATCCAAGATAAAGCAGCCCGCTTGATTGGCACCCCATCCACCACCCTAAACATTCACTCCCTTCACCACCGGCGCACTGTGGCTGCAGTGTGCACCATCCACAGGATGCACTGCAGCAACTCGCCAAGGCTTCTTCGACAGCACCTCCCAAACCCGCGACCTCTACCACCTAGAAGGACAAGGGCAGCAGGCGCATGGGAACAACACCACCTGCACGTTCCCCTCCAAGTCACACACCATCCCGACTTGGAAATATATCGCCGTTCCCTCATTGTCGCTGGGTCAAAATCCTGGAACTCCCTTCCTAACAGCACTGTGGGAGAACCGTCACCACACGGACTGCAGCGGTTCAAGAAGGCGGCTCACCACCACCTTCTCGAGGGCAATTAGGGATGGGCAATAAATGCCGGCCTTGCCAGCGACGCCCACATCCCGTGAACGAATAAAAAAAAAAGTCGGGATGGTGTGTGACTTGGAGGGGAACGTGCAGGTGGTGGTGTTCCCATGTGCCTGCTGCTCTTGTCCTTCTAGGTGGTAGAGGTCGCGGGTTTGGGAGGTGCTGTCGAAGAAGCCTTGACGAGTTGCTGCAGTGCATCCTGTGGATGGTACGCACTGTAGCCACAGTGCGCCGGTGGTGAAGGGAGTGAATGTTCAGGGTGGTGGATGGGGTGCCAATCAAGCGGGCTGCTTTATCTTGGATGGTATCGAGCTTCTTGAGTGTTGTTGGAGCTGCACTCATCTGGATACTTTCCTTAATTTCTTTACTTAGCCACGGATGGCTGTCATTTCTTTTACACCCTTTTTTCCTCAGTGGAATATATTTTTTTTGAAAGTTGTAAAATAACTCCTTGAATGAACACCACTGCTCATGTACCGTCTTACCCTTTAATCTATTTTCCCAGTCCACTTTAATCAATTCCGCTCTCATACCATCATAGTCTCCTTTATTCAAGCTCAGTACGCTTGTTTGAGAACCAACCTTCTCACCCTCTAATTGGATATGGAATGTAACCATGTTATGGTCACTCATTCCAAGGGGATCCTTAACTAGGACATTAATAATTAATCCTGGCTCATTACATAGGACCAGGTCCAAGGTTGCTTGCCCCCTTGTAGGATCAGTTACATACTGCTCAAGAAATCCATCCCTAATACACTCAATAATCTCTTCCTCAAGGCTGCCCTGCCCAATTTGATTTGTCCAGTTAATATGATAGTTAAAATCTCCCATAATTATAGCTGTTCCCTTATTACATGCCCTGACTATTTCCTGATTAATACTTCTTCCAGCAGAGTTGCATCTATTAGGAGGCCTATATACTACGCCCACTAGTGTTTTTTTCCCCTTATTATCCCTTCTCTCTACCCAAACTGTTTCATTATCCTGATCCTTTGTCCCAATATCATTTCTCTGTATTACAGTGATTCCTTCCTTTATTAACATAGCCACCCCACCTCCCCTTCCTTCCTGCCTGTCCTTCCTGATTGTTAAATACCCTGGTATATTTAATTCCCAGTCGTTGTCACTCTGCAGCCATGTTTCTGTAATGGCCACAAGATCATACCCATACGTAGTTATTTGTGCCGTTAACTCGTCCATTTTGTTACGAATGCTACGTGCATTCAGATAAAGAACTTCCAAATATGTCTTGTGACACTTAGTTCCTGCTTTTTCCTTTTTTAACACTTTACCTTTTACTCCATACCTTATGTCCCTTCCTGACACGCTTTCCTCTGTCTCCCTGCTCAGGTTCCCAACCCCCTGCCACAGCTTTGATGCTGGATTAATCGCCTTACGCCTTCTAGTTTTTATTTTATCTGTCGTGCCTAAAGTACACTTTCTTTCCGCTGCTCTACGCTTTTCCCTCTCACTTGTTCTTGAACAACTGTTTGTACTATTTGTATTGTAGATTTCCCCTGGGTCTTCCCCTCTCTTGCTGCTCTCAATTTTATTCCCTTCTGACTCCCCACTCAGGTTCCCATCCCCCTGCCACTCTAGTTTAAACCTTCCCTGAGTCTCATTCCTGCAGATAGCAAGTTCTTCCTAGAGGTTTTTGTTTCAATTTAAAATTCTTTTTCTTTCTGTCTCTTTCTCACTCTTTCTTAATCCAATCTTTCTTTCCCTCTCTTCATTTCTCTTTCTGTATCTAATTTGACTCTAATTCACCCTATTTCCTTCTCCGTTGTTCCTCTGTTTCTTTCTCCAATGGATAAGGAGATAGACTGTTGGTCTCGTCATTCACCAAGGTCCCAGATGCCCCGTTGACCTGTCCCCGTTATCAGCTCGCATTTCCAGCAATTTGCGGCGCAAAAAAATTTCGAGCTGAAGGGTGAGGGAAGAAGCCTAACTAACGGGGTACGCGGCGAGATGCCCCCTCCAGCAAATTTTGGGCCAATATATTGCACTGCACTGGTGAGTCCCTGTTCGCTGGGCCATCATGCTTCACTGTCAGATTACAGTTGAAGCTAATATCAGTCAATGTCGGATGTCGATTGAATCCATGTAAAATAAACACAGTTTCATAATTACTTTTCTGAAATTTAAGACCAAATGACACTTATGATGAAGGTTTAATGGCTGAACTGTAAAGCCACTGAAGCATACGCATACCAACTGTCACTGATAACGGGGACATTCAAGGATTTGGTTATTTGTTCCTGTCTCACTCACACAGGTCATTGCCATGACCTTTATGACTTAACACGCTGTCATATGATGCACATAACGCTGCTGAATCTTTTACTCTGCAGCCTGCTTTAACCATCAGACCTGCGTGTGAATGAAACACTGTAGAAGCAGCTTTGTAATTCCACTCTAGCTATTGAACCACTTTTCTCTTTAGCTGAAAGACTGCTGCCCACAAATATACTTGGCTGTTTTAGTTCTCTTATACAGAAAACAACTGATTCTGATATAACATATTTTCCTTCCTGTATTTTCCCTGTGTCTTTGGGTTTTGGCTTCTCTTATGCACGGGAGTATAAAAAGCACCAAAAGCTGTTTGGGAACCATAAAATCATTTCCACTATGTTTGTACACAGGAACACTCTGGCCCTGAAATTTCACAGCGGTTCTACCATTCTCCTGCCATAGCTTTGAAGGGAGACTGGGGTAATCACAGGGAAATGGTATTAACAGGCGTTTTCACCCGCCGTTTCCCTGGGGTTCTGCCAGTCTCCCGATGGAGTTATGGCAGGAGACCGGTAGACCCCCATAGTTCTCCCAATGTCCTGGCCAACATATATCTCCCAACCAATTCCCTCAAAACAGGTTATCTGGCCATTTAACTCATTGCTGTTTGTGGGACCTTGCTGCATGCAAATTAGCTGCTGTGTTTCCTACATTACAACAGTGACTACACTTCGAAAGTACTTCATTGACTGTGAAGTCCTTTGGGACATCCTGAGGTGTGAAAAGGTGCTATATAATTGCAAGGTCTTTCTTTTATTACCATATTTTGTGTTATTTCGGACTGCTCACACTGCCATCATGCTCAAACTGTTCCTACGAACTAAAGCACATTTACTGTTTTTACCCAGAGCCTCTCCTACAATTAGTGTATTGTGTGCCTTCCTGCTCCTATTGTATAACTACTTGTAAGTGACCTTCCAGTGGAGGAAGTATGTGAAGTGGGCTGGCCAGTGGGTCTCTGCTTTGAATTTAGGTGGCCCTGTACCTCCTTGTGCTTGTTCCTGAGATGACTTTGCTAGCACTCCTTTGCCTCACTTCATAAAGTATGTACTCAAGTGCTTCTTCAGTAAATCTGGGTGTGTTGCTGTCTGAAACCACCCCCCACCCCACACCCCCACCACCATTTCAGTGCAGTCATTCGCCTAACTGGTCAGCAGAGAATGCAGCTCTTTACGTAACTGTAGCTGCACTTGAAAATCCCTGACAGCTGTGTGTGTGCTCAGACGGGCTGTCTACAGTGTGGGCAGAAGCTCACTGCGATGAAGTAAATTGGTTTGAAGCTGGCAATGGCTGTCCGCTGAAAGTCAGCAGAGTCTCCCAAAGTGCACTTAACCTGGTGGCTAGATGCACACATGGGAATTTTTACCCACATATTATGAAAGGAATGATGAAAGAAGGATATCTGCATTGAATACAAAATTCAACTGAAAATTACAAGCCTAATGTTAGAGAAGAAATAAGAAAATTTTAAAAATAAATTGAAAGGGAATCAAACTAAATACAAATAACTAGGGGAAAAATTGCATTTTTAAAATATCTAATATTTTTATCAGTGGGCTGTGAGCGATCAACTATTACTTATTAATCTGACGTTGATATTATTCACAGTTCACAGGACTGATTATAGATTTCTAACCTGCTAGAAAGTTAAATCATTAAAAAAAAGCTTTCCACTCATTCATTAATTAATGCTACCTCAGTGAGACACACTGATTGATTGAAATTAATTTTTCATATCATGTTACTAATAAAGGTTATAAAACTCAATCTAACTAAAATCTCATGCTCTGAAAGGACTATTAAGATCACAAGCTTTTTAAAACAAAAGTGTGATAGGTTTTCAACATATCAGTCGTAATTCAAATTAACATAAATAAAAGCATGGGAACATAATAAAGTAGGCTGTATTTTCCTGTCTCTAATTTTAAAAGCAGACAGGAGTACACAGTGGTCTAATGTTGGTAGAAAACGCTAATCGACTCTACGTTATTTTTAGCACTGCTCCGTGAATTCCTATCGCACCGGTAATGAATCAATGAACTTTAGCAAAAGGTAAGGAAAGAAAGCAATTTTTTGCTCATTAACTATTGTTAAAGGTGATTAATATTGCCCCATAAATTGCTCCGAGCGGCGAACCAGCAGTGCCCTCTGGTCATTAGATTTAAATTCACCTGCAAAGTTACCGCGTTCTTTTTGCCGGCAACTTCCTTGAACTGTGCGTTCAAATAACATCAGCGTTCTTTCCCGGGCTGTGTGAGCGGCGAAAGGATCTCTAAGGCCCCTCAGCCAATCAACTTGACGCAAGCCACGCTGTGAGAACCAGGAAGTGCAGTTCATAGACAAACAGCGCAGACCAAAAACCTGGATGTGCCCGATAAGGTATTATAAAATGACAGAGAGACAGTGAAATAAAGAGAGGATAAGATTAAAAGACTCAGATAAAAGAGACAGAAGGAAAAAGTAAAAAAAAAATTAAATTTTTTAATTAAAGTTTTTTTTAAAAAACCTTCTCGAGGGCAATTAGGGATGGGCAATAAATGCTGGCCTTGCCAGCGACGCCCACATCCCATGAACGAATAATAAAAAAAAATTAATAAAATGAGGAGTAATGAGACTCCACATTTTTAAAAGTTAATTTTTAGTGCCAGAGATGTTGTTTGGCAGATATTAAGACTTACCACTGTTAAAACTCAGTTTAGACATAAACACCGAGTGTATCTGTTTAGTGGCGAGATTAGTTAGTTTCCAGCTGGGCTGGAGAACAAGTTGACGTGGGTCTATTGATTCTTTTGATTGCAGCCGGTGATATCCCTTTAAAGTGAAGCTGTTAGATCGCCGGCGAACAGGAAGAGCAAGTTCTGGATTTCCACATTTGACTGCGTGTGTGCGGTCGTTGGAACTTGCTCTTCGATTTCGCCACTAATAATGGTGAGTGCTGTTAGGCTCACCATTATTTTAAAAGCAATTTCCAGCCCAATGAATTTATTCAGAATTACATGCTGTGAATGATAATCAAAAAGTGAATATTTTACCTCTGGTCAGACCTGGTGTTAGTGAAAGGATCAACTACACTGGTGACAGAAGTGAATAGTACATAAGAATTTTATATTCAAGGGCATGAGTGTAACAGGCATTGGCAGGTATCTTGCAGTAGTACTGGAGGAATGAGGGTAGCGTGGGAGCATAGGACATAGGGTAGAAGGAAGCTCATGACTCACTGCGGGTATTACCACAACAGTACATGGAGAAGCAGTGCATGATTAGGCTCAGGCTAAGCTAGGAGGTTGTGTTTGAAATAGGTTTTCTTGGACCAGATAAGATATGAGGCAGTCAAAAATACACACAGCAGGTCGCAGGGACTTTCTAGGCATCTCAGGAGTCAGAAGCTTTGCCATGCAGCACTCTATTTTAGAATTAACTGATGCCCTGTATTGCTACTCACCCAGCTTCAAGCTAGCAGCAGTGGAGATCGCAACTCTTTTCCAAATTGCCAGTTTTCTCAAGGTATAGGGCATCATTGGGTGTTTGCATTTGTACACCAGCATACATTCATACGAAAGGTTATTATTCCATTAATGTGGAAATGGCATGGCTTCTGTCTGAAAATAATGTACAGTTCCCACATAACATGTGATATTTCCACCCTGAGGGAGTGAAACATGTTACGTTTCTTTGATGGAGAAGGAAGGATGCCTTTTCAGTGATATGGGTGACACGGTGGAAACAAGGCTTTTGATATATCTGCACCTTTTAACATTATCAATGAAGCACCGACATTGCAAGGACTGCAGCTGTTCAAGAAGAAGGCCCGCCACCACCTTCAAAGAGCAACTAGGGATGGGCAATAAAGGCAGCCTTGCCAGCAATGTCCACATTCTGTGAATGAATTTAAAAAAATGCCCTACAACAGCAGAGAACAGATACAACAAGGCACCTGGATGAATCAAGGCCCTTACATTAGGTACTAAAGCATTGATGCTTGGACCAGTTAAGAGAGCCTTAAAATGTGCCCAGAGAAGGTCTTCAAAATTATAGTGATATGCTGCCTAACATTACCACAGCATAGGCACACAATAGTGTAGTGGTTATGTCAATAGACTAGTAATCCAGATGTCTGGCCTAATAATCTGGAGAATGTGAGTTCAAATCAGACCCAAGGCAGTTTGAGAATTCAATTCTAAAAATAAAAAGCTAGTATTAGTAAAAGTGACCGTGAAGCTCTCAGACTGTTGTGAAAACCCAACTGGTTCACTAATATCCTTTAGGGAAGGAAATCTACTGTCCATAGCATGTATGTGACTCCAGTCCAACACCAATGTGATTGACTTTTAACTGCCCTCTGAAGTTGCCTAACAAGCCACTCAGTTGTTTCAAACTGCGAGAACGAAAAACAAGAATCAAAATGGATGGATCACTGTGATCTAAGCATCGAATCAGGACACAACAAAAGCACACCCAGCCCAATCGACCCTGCAAAGTCTTTCTTATTTAGATCTGGGGACTGGTGCCTAAGTTGGGAGAGAGGTCCACAGGTCAAGCAACAGCCTGGCATAGCCAAACATACAGAATCATACAGATCGGCCAATATCCTCAACTCCTCCTTCACCATCGCTGGGCATATCCTGTCCCATTAGCAGGGCAGACCCACCAGAGGTGACGGCACAGTTGCATAAGGTTGGAAGGAAGTGGCCCTGGGAGTCCTCAACATTGACTCCAGACCTGATGAAATCTCATGTCTTCAGGTCAAACATGGGCAAGGAAACCTCTTGTTAATTACTAACAACGGTCCTCCCTCAGCTGATGAATTAGTACTCCTCCATGTTGAACATTACTTGGAGGAAGCACTGAGTAGCAAGGGCACAAGAGCTGAATTCCAGAAGTAAGGTGAGAGTGACTGCCCTTGGCATTAAGGCAACATTCAACCAAATGTGGTAACAAGAAACCCTAGTAAAACTGAAGTCAATGGGGATCAGAGGAAAAACTCTCCAGTGTTTGGAGTCACATCCGGCACAAAGGAAGACAGTTGTGGTTGTTGGAGGCCAATCATCTCAGCCCTGGGATATCGCTGCAGGCATCCTCACCCCAATTATTTTCAGCTGCTTCATCAATGACCTTCTTTCTATCATAAGGTCAGAAGTGGGGCTATTTGCTGATAATTGCACAATGTTCAGCTCCATTCACAATTCCTCAGACAGTGAAGCAGTTAATGCCCACATGCAGCAAGACCTGTACAACATCCAGGCTTGAGCTTATATGCCAAGTACCAAGGAGGAACACAAGACATGGCAGCCATAAAGTTGTTGATTTATGCAGGATTGTATAGTTTTGAAAGACTGAGAAGACCCATAGGGGCCAGTTAGGTAACATCATTAATTAGGATCTTGGGCCATCAATAAAGATGGTTACCTTTGTTCTCAGCCAATGTTGATAGACCACCCATTATGGGTTAATTAAATCAGAAAAGACGTATTGTACACATTGACTTAAGGCAGGAGGGCAAATTAAATCTCTCGCTCAGAGACATCAGAATGATAGAATTAACTCGTGCTGCTTGTAACCTAAAGACACTACCAGTTAGCCTGAGATTAACGAGCTTGAAAATGGGCTTTTTCCCAGATATGTCAGTGGAGTTGGTGCTTTTTTGTTATTTTTGTGGAATGGGGACCAATAGGAAATTGATAGATCTCAGTGAGAAAACTGTATTCTGTTCATTCATGTACTTTATGTAAAAGAAACCAGTTTGTTGGTTTACAATTGTGCCTAATGTTGCCAGAGTATTTCTCGATCTGCCTTCTATGAAGATGTGTGGACACACGTGCAAGTTTACAGGAACTGGTTTATGTAATGATGGTTCTATGTTACAAACCCTGGTTGTAAAAGTATTTAACTAGATACTGGGTAGTTAAGGTGCACTTTGGATCATAGGGAATACAAGGTCTGCTTAGGGAGTGACTGGTGATGCTTGTTGGACGTATTCACAATCCCATACCAGTTTATTTTTTTGTGGAGAGCTGCATCCAATCTGTTAGATTATGTTTGTACACTGAAGCCTTATTTTCTGCAGAATGAAAGAATGACAGACTGCAAGATATATTAAAAGTGAATTTTATTCAGTTGTGCAGTGCTAATGTACCTTTTCCTGTGTTTTCTCCTTGTGTGTCGCAAAATTTTCTGTGTTGGCTGTGGTTACGAACGAGTGCTGCTACTTCTGCTGCTGACACTACTCCTGGAAGGAGGCAATTCAGGAAACCTGAAGGTCCTGCATCAGTGCCACCAGGGCCCCTTTGCTGCAGTTGTTGTGGGCTCATTGCCTTTAGAGGTGGTGCCCACTGTCCCTTATGCAGGTTATGTGATGGCACAGAACTGCTGCTAATATGAGTGCCAACTGGCTGCTCCTGTGCTGCTCCACATTTGATACTGCTGAAGGTACCTCCTTACATAGCCCAGTGATCTGCATTGAACAGTGAACAACTATGGAAAGTTGGAATCTCTTCCTCTTGGTTGCCTGTAGCATTTTGGAGGTTGGACCTCAAAGTCTCCATAGCAGCAGTGGAAGCATGCACCTATGAACCTATTGCACCTTTTTTTTAATATTCGTTCATGGGATGTGGGCGTCGCTGGCGAGGCTGGCATTTATTGCCAATCCCTAATTGCCCTTGAGAAGGTGGTGGTGAGCCGCTTTCTTGAACTGCTGCAATCCGTGTGGTGAATGTTCTCCCACAGTGCTGTTAGGAAGGGATTTCCAGGATTTTGACCCAGCGATGATGAAGGAACGGCGATATATTTCCAAGTCGGGATGGTTTGTGACTTGGAGGGGAATGTGCAGGTGGTGTTGTTCCCATGTGCCTGCTGCCCTTGTCCTTCTAGGTGGTACAGGTCGCGGGTTTGGGAGATGTTGTCGGAGAAGCCTTGGCGAGTTGCTGCAGTGCATCCTGTGGATGGTACACACTGCAGCCACTGTGCGCCAGTGGTGAAGGGAGTGAATGTTTAGGGTGGTGGATGGGTTGCCAATCAAGCGGGCTGCTTTGTCCTAGATGGTGTCGAGCTTCTTGAGTGTTGTTGGAGCTGCACTCATCCAAGTAAGTGGAGAGTATTCCATCACACTCCTGACTTGTGCCTTGTAGATGGTGGAAAGGCTTTGGGGAGTCAGGAGGTGAGTCACTCACCACAGAATACCCAGCCTCTGACTTGCTCTTGTAGCCACAGTATTTATATGGCTGGTCCAGTTAAATTTCTGGTCAATGGTGACCCCCAGGATGTTGATGGTGGGGGATTCGGCAATGGTAATGCCGTTGAATGTCAAGGGGAGGTGGTTAGATTCTCTCTTGTTGGAGATGGTCATTGCCTGGCACTTGTCTGGCGCGAATGTTACTTGCCATTCATGAGCCCAAGCCTGGATGTTGTCCAGGTCTTGCTGCATGCGGGCTCGGACTGCTTCATTATTTGAGGGGTTGCGAATGGAACTGAACACTGTGCAATCATCAGCGAACATCCCCATTTCTGACATTATGATGGAGGGAAGGTCATTGATGAAGCAGTTGAAGATGGTTGGGCCTAGGACACTGCCCTGAGGAACACCTGCAGCAATGTCCTGGGGCTGAGATGATTGGCCTCCAACAACCACTACCATCTTCCTTTGTGCTAGGTATGACTCCAGCCACTGGAGAGTTTTCCCCCCTGATTCCCATTGACTTCAATTTTACAAGGGCCCCTTGGTGCCACACTCGGTCAAATGCTGCCTTGATGTCAAGGGCAGTTACTCTCACCTCACCTCTGGAATTGAGCTCTTTTGTCCATGTTTGGACCAAGGCTGTAATGAGGTCTGGAGCCGAGTGGTCCTGGCGGAACCCAAACTGAGCATCAGTGAGCAGGTTATTGGTGAGTAAGTGCCGCTTGATAGCACTGTCAACGACACTTTCCATCATTTTGCTGATGATTGAGAGTGAACTGATGGGGCGGTAATTGGCCAGATTGGATTTGTCCTGCTTTTTGTGGACAGGACATACCTGGGTAATTTTCCACATTGTCGGGTAGATACCAGTGTTGTAGCTGTACTGGAACAGCTTGGCTAGAGGCGCAGCTAGTTCTGGAGCACAAGTTTTCAGCACTACAGCTGGGATGTTGTCGGGGCCCATAGCCTTTGCTGTATCCAGTGCACTCAGCCGTTTCTTGATATCACGTGGAGTGAATCGAATTGGCTGAAGACTGGCTTCTGTGATGGTGGGGATATCGGGAGGAGGCCGAGATGGATCATCCACTCGGCACTTCTGGCTGAAGATGGTTGCAAATGCTTCAGCCTTGTCTTTTGCACTCACGTGTTGGACTCCGCCATCATTAAGGATGGGGTTGTTTACAGAGCCTCCTCCTCCCGTTAGTTGTTTAATTGTCCACCACCATTCACGACTGGATGTGGCAGGACTGCAGAGCTTTGATCTGATCCGTTGGTTGTGGAATTGCTTAGCTCTGTCTATAGCATGTTGCTTCCGCTGTTTAGCATGCATGTAGTCCTGAGTTGTAGCTTCACCAGGTTGGCACCTCATTTTTAGGTACGCCTGGTGCTGCTCCTGGCATGCTCTTCTACACTCCTCGTTGAACCAGGGTTGATCCCCTGGCTTGTTGGTAATGGTAGAGTGAGGAATATGCCGGGCCATGAGGTTACAGATTGTGCTGGAATACAATTCTGCTGCTGCTGATGGCCCACAACGCCTCATGGATGCCCAGTTTTGAGCTGCTAGATCTGTCCTGAATCTATCCCATTTAGCACGGTGGTAGTGCCACACAACACGTTGGATGGTGTCCTCAGTGCGAAGATGGGACATCGTCTCCACGAGGACTGTGCGGTGGTCACTCCTACCAATAAAGTAATTGACAGATGCATTTGCGACAGGTAGATTGGTGAGGACGAGGTCCAGTAGGTTTTTCCCTCGTGTTGGTTCGCTCACCACCTGCTGCAGGCCCAGTCTGGCAGTTATGTCCTTCAGGACTCGGCCAGCTCGGTCAGTAGTGGTGCTACCGAGCCACTCTTGGTGATGGACATTGAAGTCCCCCACCCAGAGTACATTTTGTGCCCTTGCTACCCTCAGTGCTTCCTCCAAGTGGTGCTCAACATGGAGGAGGACTGATTCATCAGCTGAGGGAGGATGGTAGGTGGTAATCAGCAGGAGGTTGCCTTGCCCATTTTTGACCTGATGCCATGAGATTTCATGGGGTCCAGAGCCAATGTTGAGGACTCCCAGGGCCATTCCCTCCTGACTGTATATCACTGTACCGCCACCTCTGGTGGGTCTGTCCTGCCGGTGGGACAGGACATACCCAGGGATGGGAATGGATGAGTCTGGGACGTTGGCTGAAAGGTATGATTCTGTGAGTATGGCTGTGTCAGGCTATTGCTTGACTAGTCTGTGGGACAGCTCTCCCAATTTTGGCACAAGTCCCCAGATGGCCTGTGCAACTGAGGTTTCTGCTATGGATGTCACTGGTGTTGCCACATGCTGAATGGTAAACTGTAATGGTCCCATACAACTCAGGAGAGGCACTCAAAATGCTGGACTTCATCCCATACCATCTGGCCAGTCTGTACTTCACCAATGTGAAGTAACTATTCTGTGCTTCCACCTCATCTCCCATAAGCCCTGAAATTGGGAGACCCACTCCTAGCATTGTATCTTTTGTGATGGGAGTGTAAATTGAGATAATTGAAGTCAATATGTCTGATTTGCAGTGTGTTCCTAATTTTGTGAGCCTCTTGGAGTCTCGTAATTTTGGTGCTATAGTGCAACCATTTATGCTGGTACTTGCTTCAAATGGGTGTGATGAAGGTTGGTGATCAGGTCAATGTGCTCTTCATCTAATCACTGGCTTCATCTTGCTCTTGTGATTTGAGTAGATGGAACATTATGCATTTATGCACAATCAGTGTGTATGGACATGCTAATGTAACATTGTGCAAGTTATATAATATATGATTAATATGTTACATACCAGTAGTTCTGTGCATCCTTGCACTTTCCTCAGTCCCAATACTTCTAGATTTTCTTCTCGAATAAATCAATTATTGCTTCCTTTTAAGTTGAAACAGGGTGATTTATCCCATAGAAACTCCTTCCTTTCCTTCCTGCAGCACATGTTCTTTCCCATCATAGCATGTATAATGTCAAGACTTTGACTCCATCAGTACATTTTTTGTATATATCTTTAACAGTTACTATTTCTTTCATGCACCTCCATGTCATGTGATGATAGATTACAGTAGTAATCCTGCCTTATCTTTGTCCTGCTTTTTAAATCATACAGCTTTGTCTAGATATCCTACCAGGTCGAGACATTGAGGGAGCAGATGAGAAAAAAGTTCTTTTGCTTGAGTAATAATGCCAAGAGTAGTTGACACTGAGTTCACTCTTTCAGTGACAAATTGCCACATCTGTTGCCTTATTGACACATTCGGCATGTATAATGCCTAACAAGTCCTTCTTTACCAAAAATCCGATTATGACATTCTATTACAGAAGCTAACGTACATTCCAGACCTAGTCCTGTCGATCAGGCTTTTATCAATTGTCATTGAGCTATTGCTAAAAATATTGCACTCGCCTTGTATATGCAATGAACACCTATGCTGGAGAATGGGTGGGACATGGCAGATACAGAGGGGAGGGTGGTAGTCCTGCTCTGCTGGAACCCCGCCCTGAAGAAAAGAATCCCTGCCCCTGGATCTCTATTATTTAGGTCCGTGCAAGGACCCACTCAAGCTATTTTTGATCCCTATTTCTTTGGCTGCAAGCCTGTAATTGCTGAGCTCCCTATTGAATTGGGAACCTGCTTATTCCTTTATTGAATGCTTCAAATGAGTTTGTGTACATTATTCTAAATGACAGCTTATTGCACTGCATGTGATGCCTAGATCCACTAGATATGATTTGATTTATTTTCTACTTATTTGCATAATAAAGTGAACACTGTTTACGTAAAATGAGATATGGGAAATTAAGGAGAACTTTGTGAGAATAAGAGTGCACAGTTGCCATAATAAATGTTCTTTTCTATTTTCTTTTTACATTTTGCCTTTTAGGACTTTATCACTGGAGAAAAAAAACATTACAGTGATTTGAGCATAATATTTGATTAAAAAAATAAATGTGGTGAGTGCTGTGCTATTTTGTGATGAACATTGTTTTGGTTGGGTGCTTTATTATTCACATTGTATAGTGTGCATCATGGATCTATTATACATTTTACAGCACAGTTCTGGTTATCAATCAAGAATCTTGCAACAATAGTGTTAAACTCAGAGATTCTTTGTTATTAAAGTGTCAACACTTTTATTTTTAAAAGTACATTATTGGTCTAAACAGTGACTAATCTCATGCTGTAAAATGCTTCTCTGTCAAGACTGTTTCGAATTCTGTTTTATTTTCCAAGTCCATAATTTCCCTCCAGCTGCTGAATGGTTATGTGGAGGGAATCACAGGACTAATTCAGTGATCCCCGCTGAAATGATGCTGGATTACTGCGCTCTCATGGGACGAAGCAGTACTGGAGTGGCAAGCTAACCTTGCTGGATTCACCAAGGTCAACTGATGAATATAATTGGAATATGCTCCCTGTGCATTTTTCATGAGTGCATGGAACACTATGATTGGAAAGGGGCGGGCTATCTCAGCAGGTCTTAAAGGGCTGGCAGCTTATTTCTTTGGCTGTGGCAAATCTCTCAGGTAAACAAGAGAACATTTACAAATCCACCCTCTATGAAGAAGAAAGCTTGGATGTTCTGCAGGAAGCAATGCAGCAGATGGTAGCCATAATTGGAGCTGAGGTGAACCCTCCTCTGCACCACAATATGCAGGAAGCAGCTGATCGAGTCAACATTGTCTCCCATGTACATCCATTGTGGGAAAAGATGAGACAAAAGTTCTCTTGCTTGAGTAATGATGCCAACATAAAGGCAGGCTGCAGTTTGCCAACACTAAGTATGTCTCTAGCATTAGCATGCATACCCTAAGCATTGCACTCAAAACATGGTGCAGCATCTTTGAAGGAGCTTGGGAAGCAATAACACAACCTTCAGATTATTCACATCTGCGCTTCTATGTCCAAACGCATATACTTTCTCATGAATCTGTGATTGTAAATACTGAAACCTGAGATTCCAGATTATAGGAGGCTCTCAGTTCTCAGTTGATAGGCTAGGGAATCAAACTGAAAAAATCTTTATGGTGGGCTTAGGTAGAAGAAGACACGCACTGTCCCCAAGGAGAAGCACTGGGGAAATAAACAGTAATGGCACATATACAGAATACCAATAGTGAAATACATTATTTGCACTTTATTTGAGTGTAGACTGATACTTTTGAGAAGAAGTGTTTTAAGGGAGCAGGCTAAAGGTTTATGGGGATGTTTGTAGTTGAGGTGGAGGGTAATGGAGGGTGTGGTGCTCATGGGGTCACTATTGTGCTCAATATGATTGGACTACTCATGCAGGGAGGGAATTATAGACGTGGGTGAAAGTGGTAGGAATGATTGATTAAAGGATTGATGCATGAGCACCTGAAGAAACTGACTGCAGTGTGCCCGAAGCAATATGACGGGCGGAGAAATTTCGGCATGGAATGAGTGTGCGCACGCTGTCCGACATATTGGACCCTTAGGAGCCCATTTTACGCTTTTAAAACGGACACAGCGTGATCAGATTTCTAGGCTGATATGTTTAATTTTGGTTGGAGACATGAATTTGATTGTATCTGGGTTCTGTGTCTGTGGGCTTCTCTAGAGGTCAGTCACCTTGGCTGCAGTGGATATCCTTTGTCCCTGAGTAGCTACCACTCTACCTGCTCCTTCAGATTCTGTGGCACAAATTGGCACAAAATGACGGAATTGTGGCTATTACCATGATTGTTTGATTCTGTTCTTGTAGTTTGAACCACCTGCATATTAATGGAATGGAATGGAATCCTTTCCTATTCATACTGACCATAGGCTAGCTGTTCGGGGCCAGGATGGCTACATATATGCTATCAAAGGCACTCTTCACGTTTGCAAAATCTGACACCTGCTGTCCTTTTGTGCTGCTGTATCCTGGGGAAAGTGATGAAAATATTTCCTCTGGTAACAAGGCTTCTGTCACTTGTTTGATTCATTTACACAAAATTGACTGATCGAGCAAATGTCATCAGTGATAGGTTGGAAGGTAATATTAATATGTGGTGCCATTGTCACCTTCACAACCACAGGCAATGGAATTTATCTTAACTTTGTGCTCTGTGTAAGGACATAATGTAATTCAGTAACACTTCCCTTGTGAAGAGTAGACAATGGAGGCAGCCCTCTTCAGACCTACCCAGGTATGTGTGCCTAGGTCGAAACATGTGATTCCTGGGACAAGGGCGAGTGGGCACCAAAAGAATCAGGTGAAGTTTCACCCATTGTCCTTTGCTCCAAAGAAACTCCTCTTTCTCCTCCAAATTCTATGACTATCACAGGAATACTCAAAGGAATTCCCACACTGAACAATTTACTTGATGTAAGTGAAACAGCAACTGTCAACAAGGCTGTTGTGGAAAAAGGGTGCAGAAAAACATCTTACAATGCAAAATAAAACATTACCAAAAGAAAAAAGACTTGCATTTATATAGCGCCTTTCACAACATCCCAAATCACTTTACAACCAATGAAGTACTTTTGAAGTATAGGGCTCGATAGTGCCAGGGCTGCGGGTTTGTGGCGGGGGGGCTATTGTTGGTCTGCCCGGCGCGCGATCGCAGCCTAATTGGATCCACTTACCTGTTCTTCCGGGTTCCCCACTGCTGAGCTGCGCGTCGGGCGGACTGCGCATGCGCAGAAAGGTCTGTCAGCTGGAAGAGCTCTACTTAAAGGGGCAGTCCTCCACTGACTGATGCTGCAACAAATAGGAAAAAATACAGCATGGAGCAGCCCAGGGGGAAGGCTGCTCCCAGTTTAATGATGCCTCATTCCAGGTATCATTAGATGGGGTGAGGAGGAGGGGGAGCACAGAGATCTTCCCCCCGGCGGGCGGTAGGAAGCGGCCTGCCTCTGCCACCAAGAAGGCCTGGCTCGAGGTGGCAGAGGAGGTCACCTGCACCACCAACATATCGCCCACCTGCATACAGTGCAGGAGGCGCTGCAATGACCTAACTAGGTCAGCCAAAGTGAGTACACTTATTCCCCTACACTCCCTCTGCCACATCACCAACCCCACCCCACATCTCCTTCTGCACTGCCAACACTACTCTGTCACATCACCCCTCACACCCACTCAAACCTCATCCTCATCTTACCTGCACTTACTCACCTCGCCAGTACTCATCCCGCCACTACCACTCAACCCAATCCTCATACAATCTCATGGCTCTATCTCATACTCACCCTCTCATGCATCTCTTTCACAGTCAGCCACACTCAACCTGCCACTACCCCTGCTGCAGCCACAGGGCATGCATCACATATGTGCAATAGGAAGTGTAAGGCAAACGTGTCGTGAGCATGAAGGGGATGTACAAGGGTGTTTGAGGGTTTGTCATGGTTTTTACTTCTATTGATTTCTGACCAACTCACATCACATATTATATTGGCACCACTACTGCCACGTCTTTGCGAATCTTGTCTGGTTTGTGCAATAATGCCCTTTCCTGAGGATCACAATGAAGACCCACACCTGATGCTACCCATTGTGTCACTGCAAAGTGGATGTAGGTGTATTTGCAGGGTTCTTTTGTGCAGACGACTGATAGATGTTGGCGATGTCCCTGGTGGCACCCTGGAAGGATGTGGGGGAGAAGTTGTTGAGGGCAGTGGTGACTTTGACAGCGACAGGTAAGAAGATGGTGCTCGGGCCAACCGGGAGCAGCTTGGCATGAAGGAGGCTGCAGATGTCCATGACTACATGTTGAGTGACTCTGACCCTTCGTGTGCACTGCTGCTCAGAGAGGTCCAGGAAGCTGAGCCTCGGTCTGTGGACCCTATGGCGAGGGTAGTGCCCCCTGCGACGTATCTCTCTCTGCGGTTGCCCTCCCTCTTGCTGTACAGGTGGATGTGTCACAGCACTGTGTTGTGGAGCTCCACGTGTCAGAGGTGGACGGCTTTGCCGGCGAGGCTGGCGATGCTGTTCGCCCTCCGAGGAGGTCATGACTGCAGCTACGGCGGCCCCCATCCTGAAGATGTACATCTGAGGGGGTCCGCAATGTAGGTACATGTCTCTGGACCCCGGGGTAAGTGTGCAAGTTGGTGAATTTGATTGTCAGGAGGAGGGTGGTGGAGGCCAAACTTTGTCCCAAGTGACAGAGTGGCCTCCTGCAATGAGTGAGGGTCTCCCCCACCCCCCCCCTCCCCAACACCTGTCAAATGGACCTTTGCGGCTGCCACAGGCTGATAGCTGCAACACGTCCATTTCAACTGGGAGTGTTTCCCCCAGTATGGGAAACAGTCCCAGTTATTTCTAAAATCCCACCCCTCCTGACACATTCCCTTAATCAGGTCTGTTAATGACCTGAAATACCAAGATAAATATTGTTAAGTGGCACCCCGCTGGCTTTAATTACCTGCGGGAGTCCCACATGCGGGGGCTGAGCGCGCATGTCGGTGCATCTGTGGGGAACCCGGAAGTGGGCGGGTTGGAGCTGGGCTCCCGACCCACTCCGGGATTCCCCGATTTTCGGAGCCCCCCTGCCAGGAATGCACCCGATAGTGGGTGCTAAAATGGAGCCTATAGTCACTGTTGTAATGTTGGAAATGTGACAGCAAATTTGCGCAAGCAAGGTCCCACAAACAGCAATCTGCTTTAGTGATGTTGGTTGAGGGACAAAATATAAATATTGGCCAGGACTCTTAGCTTTTCTTCAAATAGTGCCATGGGATCTTTTACAACCACCTGCGTGGGCAAACGGGGCCTCAGTTTAATGTCTCATCCGAAAGACAGAACCTTTGATAGTGCAGCACTCCCAGTACCGCGCTGTATTATATGCTTAAGTCTCTGGAGTGGGACTTGAACTCACAACTGTTTGACTCACATTGCTACCACTGAGCCAAGACTGTCACCAGCAGGCAGTAATGCAACAAAGACAATGTAGACATTTTTTCCCAGAACTTCAGATGCAATATAAACAGTTAAACGTACCTGTAAGAAGGAAACTCTTAAAGGCCAGAGCAGGAATTCCCATCAGTGCCTATTTCATATGGGCAATTAGTTCCAAAGCAAAAAAAAATCAGGGTCTTCGACATGGGACCAAGTTGCATGAGATTGACTGAAATTAGGAGCTATAATGAAGTTCTCGCAAACTCGTGGCGAGGACTCCAAAAAGTTTGAAAAACAATTTCTCTGCTGAATTCAGACTCATTGAGATGTACACTCAGAATGAAGGAATGCACTCATATAGTACACCTTTACTGGATCGGCCTTCATCTGTGTTATGATGAATGCCATTGTCAAAAGCTATTTATAAGACTCTATTAGGGAGATTCATGTCTTGTTAAGTGGTAGTGCCACACGTGTTTATGGCACTAGCACCATGCTAAATGGGATAGATTCAGAACGGATCTAGCAGCTCAAAACTGGGCATCCATGAGGCGCTGTGGGCCATCAGCAGCAGCAGAATTGTATTCCGGCACAATCTGTAACCTCATGGCCCGACATATTCCTCACTCTACCATTACCAACAAGCCAGGGGATCAACCCTGGTTCAAGGAGGAGTGTAGAAGAGCATGCCAGGAGCAGCACCAGGCGTACCTAAAAATGAGGTGCCAACCTGGTGAAGCTACAACACAGGACTACAGGCATGCTAAACAGCGGAAGCAACATGCTATAGACAGAGCTAAGCAATTCCACAACCAACGGATCAGATCAAAGCTCTGCAGTCCTGCCACATCCAGTCGTGAATGGTGGTGGACAATTAAACAACTAATGGGAGGAGGAGGCTCTGTAAACATCCCCATCCTCAATGATGGCAGAGTCCAGCACGTGAGTGCAAAAGACAAGGCTGAAGCATTTGCAACCATCTTCAGCCAGAAGTGCCACGTAGATGATCCATCTAGGCCTCCTCCCGATATCCCCACCATCACAGAAGCCAGTCTTCAGCCAATTCGATACAGTCCACGTGATATCAAGAAACGGCTGAGTGCACTGAATACAACGAAGGCCATGGGCCCCGACAACAGCCCGGCTGTAGTGCTGAAAACTTGTGCTCCAGAACTAGCTGCGCCTCTAGCCAAACTGTTCCAGTCCAGCTACAACACTGGTATCTATCCGACAATGTTCAAAATTGCCCAGGTATGTCCTGTCCACAAAAAGCAGGACAAATCCAATCCGGCCAATTACCGCCCCATCAGTCTACTCTCAATCATCAGCAAAGTGATGGAAGGTGTCGTTGACAGTACTATCAAGCGGCACTTACTCACCAATAACCTGCTCACCGATGCTCAGTTTGGGTTCCGCCAGGGCCACTCAGCTCAAGACCTCATTACAGCCTTGGTCCAAACATGGACAAGAGCTGAATTCCAGAAGTGAGGTGAGAGTAACTGCCCTTGACATCAAGGCAGCATTTGACCGAGTGTGGCACCAAGGGGCCCTTGTAAAATTGAAGTCAGTGGGAATCAGGGGGAAAACTCTCCAGTGGCTGGAGTCATACTTGCACAAAGGAAGATGGTAGTGGTTGTTGGAGGCCAATCATCTCAGCCCCAGGATATTGCTGCAGGAGTTCCTCAGGGCAGTGTCCTAGGCCCAACCATCTTCAGCTGCTTCATCAATGACCTTCCCTCCATCATAATGTCAGAAATGGGGATGTTCGCTGATGATTGCACAGTGTTCAGTTCCATTCGCAACCCTTCAGATAATGAAGTCCGTGCCTGCATGCAGCAAGACCTGGACAACATCCAGGCTTGGGCTGATAAATGGCAAGTAACGTTCGCGCCAGATAAGTGGCAGGCAATGACCATCTCCAACAAGAGAGAACCTAACCACCTCCCCTTGACATTCAACGGCATTACCATCGCCGAATCCCCCACCATCAACATCCTGGGGGTCACCATTGACCAGAAACTTAACTGGACCAGTCACATAAATAATGTGGCTACAAGAGCAGGTCAGAGGCTGGGTATTCTGTGGCGAGTGACTCACCTCCTGACTCCCCAAAGCCTTTCCACTATCTACAAAACACAAGTCAGGAGTGTGATGGAATACTCTCCACTTGCCTGGATGAGTGCAGCTCCAATAACACTCAAGAAGCTCGACACCATCCAGGACAAAGCAGCCCGCTTGATTGGCACCCCATCCACAACCCTAAACATTCACTCCCTTCACCACCGGCGCACAGTGGCTGCTGTGTGTACCATTCACAGGATGCACTGCAGTAATTCGCCAAGGCTTCTTCGACAGCATCTGCCAAACCCGCGACCTCTACCATCTAGAAGAATAAGTGCAGCAGGTACATGGGAACAACACCGCCTGCACGTTCCCCTCCAAGTCACACACCATCCCAACTTGGAAATATATCGCCGTTCCTTCATCGTCACTGGGTCGAAATCCTGGAACTCCCTTCCTAACAGCACTGTGGGAGAACCGTCACCACACAGACTGCAGCGGTGCACCACCACCTTCTCACGAGCAAATAGGGATGGGCAATAAATGCTGGCCTTGCCAGCGACGCCCACATCCCATGAACAAATAAAAAAAATAATCAAGTGATGTGTCATGATAATGCGGAACACAGGGTTAAACGCCCCTCCCCCTTCTCCCACAATAGTGAGTTCCCAATCTCAGCCTTACTGCTGAAGGGAAGTACTGCGCAAAGGTTAACTATTTCCCTACAAAGAGGAAAGGAAAGTTGGAGGATGGATCACCATTATGTCACTGTCCTATAACTGCTGGTGGTTAGCTGAGAGCAGCACTAGTAGATGCCTGGGAGCAGCTCACCTTCCTATCTTGGCTTCAGATGGTGCACGTGCTTAGGAGACGAAGAGAACAGTGAAGAAAATAGAAGGATGTAATACCTTCACAAAATGAAATGGATTGTTCAAACTGCCCCAGTGCTACAAAATAAGGCATTGAAAATTAATGGATTCTAGTCCTGAATTAATCAAATGCTGTTTTGTGGGAGGCTTGGTTACCTTCTGTGCTCACATTGCTGTGAGCATGATAGTTAACAAGAGTTTTCCAATGTATTTTGATAATTTGGGCTGTGAGTTCTCAGCCGTGTTTCTGTCGCTGTTGGCTGGGCAGAAAAGCATTAAGTCTAGAAAGCAACAAAATTAGGATTGGAGAAGGATGCAATTTTGATCTCCCCAGTGTGAGTTTTTAAAAAAATATATGATTTGACCTACAGAAGCTTCCTCCCTCCCAGTATTGAGAGAGGTGCCATTGAGTTCCATGCAAAACCACTTAATTTTTTTGGAAGTCAATAAAGCATTTTTTTTCCCTGTATCTTTTTTTAAATTAAATAGTGGCATGAGTCGATGATAAATGCTTCTCCTGAGCAGGCAATGATAAACATCCATTTTTAAATATGATCTTGTTTAGTATTCAGCACCTGAAATGAATATATTAGTTGCAACTGTTGGCCTCTTCAGAATTCTACTCACTCCTCCGAAAGGCACAATGATTCACAAGATTACTGCAATGGCCTGAAATATCGCGTGCCTGAAATATTCATAAGGTCTGCAGTAGCTTAAAATGTGTCATTCAGATGGGCTATAAAAACAAATGACTTTCCTTTAAAATGAATCATTTATGTTGCAAAAATGTTCAAAAAGGCAGTGATTAATCTAACAATTATAGTCTAAAATCAATTGTGAAAACCTAGTTCAATTCAATGAATCGATTTTTAGAATTATATTACATTTTGCATACTCTATGTGGAAAATCTACTTTCCTAGTTGCCCGTGTAGTCAGTTGTTACATTGGTCAGGTAAAATCACATCTTCTGTTGAAGTATAATAAACCATGGTTGAAATAAAAATGTGAGCTATAATTACCGCACAACCATTGTATCTTGAAACGTATTAGTCCAGGACAGGCTTTAGTTCACAATCCACCTTGTGCATACTACAACCCATTATATTGCTTCCAAAAGTTTCCCCTCTGTCTACACGGCCATCTCCAGTGCACCCAAGAGCTCTATCCTTGATTTCTTCATCATTTACATGCTGCTATTTTAGATCTAGTATTGTGTAATGAGATAGGATTAATTAGTAATCTTATAGTTAAGGATTCTCTGAGGAGCAGTGATCATAATATGATAGAATTTCATATTGAGTTTGAGAGTGATGTCGTTAAGTCCGAAACTATGGTCTTAAATTTAAACAAAGACAATTACGTAGGTATGAGGGGAGAGTTGGCTAAGGTAGATTGGGAAATTAGATTAAAAGATATGACGGTAGATGGAGAACATTTAAAGAAACAATTCATAATTCTCAATGAATATATATTCCCTTGAGCAATAAAAACTCCATGGGAAAAGTGATCCAACCGTGCCTAACTAGAGAAGTTAAGGATAGTATTAGATTAAAAGAGGGGGATGAGGGGGCGACATATGAGGAGAGGTTGAGTAGATTGGGACTCTACTCATTGGAGTTCAGAAGAATGAGAGGCGATCTTATTGAAACATATAAGATTGTGAAGGGGCTTGATCGGGTGGATGCAGTAAGGATGTTCCCAAGGATGGGTGAAACTAGAACTAGGGGGCATAATCTTAGAATAAGGGGCTGCTCTTTCAAAACTGAGATGAGGAGAAACTTCTTCACTCAGAGGGTAGTAGGTCTGTGGAATTTGCTGCCCCAGGAAGCTGTGGAAGCTACATCATTAAATAAATTTAAAACAGAAATCGACAGTTTCCTAGAAGTAAAGGGAATTAGGGGTTACGGGGAGCGGGCAGGAAATTGGACATGAATTTAGATTTGAGGTTAGGATCAGATCAGCCATGATCTTATTGAATGGCGGAGCAGGCTCGAGGGGCCGATTTGCCTACTCCTGCTCCTATTTCTTATGTAAAAGGCTTACAATGTTGCCAAAAAGAGAAGTAAGCCTGAGGATTGGGAGGGTTTTAGAAACCAGCAAAGGATGACCAAGGTATTGATAAAGAGGGAGAAAATTGAATAAGAGTAAACTCTACTTGTAGAGCTTCTACAAGTATACAAAAAGGAAGGGATTAGCGAAAGTAAACGTGGAGGCAGAGACAGAAGAAATTATAATGGGAAATAAGGAAATGGCAGAGAGGTTAAACAAATATTTTGTATCTGTCTTCACAGTGGAAGACACAAAAAAAAGAGAACCAAGGGTCTAATGAGAATGAGGAAGTTAAAGTAATTAAGATTAGTAAAGAAAAAGTACTGGAGAAATTAATGGGACTAAAAGCTGACAAATCCCCTGGACCTGATGGCCTGCATCCTTGGGTTTTAGAAGAGGTGGCTGCAGAGATAGTGGATGCATTGGTTTTGAGTTTCCAGAATTCTCTAGATTCTAGAATGCTCTCCATAGATTAGAAGGTAGCAAATGTAACCCCACTATTCAAGAAAGGAGGGAGGGAGAAAACAGGGAACTATAGGCCAGTTAGCCTGATATCAGTAGTAGGGAAAATGCTAGAATCTATTACTAAGGACGTTGTATCAGGGCACTTAGAAAATCATAATATGATTAGGTGGAGTCAGCATCGTTTTATGAAAGGGAAATCGCGTTTGGGAAATCTATTATAGTTTTTTGAGGGTGTAACTAACAGGGTAGATAAAGGGGAACCAGTGGATGTCGTATATTTGCATTTTCAAAAGGCATTCAATAAAGTGCCTCATAAGAGGTTGTTACACAAGATTAGGGCTCATGGGATTGGGGGCAATATATTAGCTTGGATTGAGGATTGGTTAACGGACAGAAAACAGAGAGTAGGAATAAACAGGTCATTTTTGGGGTGGCAGGTTATAACTAGTGGGGTGCCGCAAGGATCAGTACTTGGGCCTCAGCTGTTTACAATATATATCAATGGCTTAGATGAGGGGACCAAGTGTAATGTATCCAAGTTTGCTGACGATACAAAGCTAGGTGGGAAAGTAAGCTGTGAGGAGGACGCAAAGTGGCTGCAAAGGGATACAGACAGGTTAAGTGAATGGGTGAGAAGGTGGCAGATGGAGTATAATGTGGGGAAATGTGAAATTATCCACTTCGGTAGGGAGAATAGAAAAGCAAAATATTTTTTAAAAAGGTGGGAGACTAAGAAATGTTGGTATTCAGAGGGATTTAGGTGTCCTTGTACACGAATCACAGAAAGTTAACATGCAGGTACAGCAAGTAATTAGGAAGGCAAATTGTATGTAAGCCTTTATTGCAAGGGGGTTGGAGTATAAGAGTAAGGAGGCCTTGCTGCAATTGTACAGGGCTTTGGTGAGACCACATTTGGAGTACTGTGTACAGTTTTGGTCTCCTTACCTAAGGAAGGATATACTTGCCTTAGAGCGGGTGCAACGAAGGTTCACTAGATTGATTCCTGGGATGAGAGAGTTGTCCTATGAGGAGAGATTGAGTAAAATGGGCCTGCATTCCCTAGAGTTTAGAAGAATGAGAGGTGATCTCATTGAAACATATAAAATTCCTAGAGGGCTTGACAGGTTGGATGCTGAGAGGCTGTTTCCCCTGGCTGGAGAGTCTAGAACTGGGGTTCCGTAGTCTCAAGATAAGAGGTCGGATATTTAGGGCCGAGATGAGGACAAATTTCTTCACAGGTGGTTGTGAATCTTTGGAATTCTTTAGCCCAGAGGGCTGTGGATGTTTAGTCGTTGAGTATATTCAAGGGAATATTGAGATCGATAGATTTTTGGACACTAAGGGAATCAAGGGATATGGGTATAGGTCGGGATAATGGAGTTGAGGTAGAAGACCACCCACGAAACATATTGAATGGTGGAGCAGGCTCGAGGGGCTGTATGGCCTATTCTTGCTCCTATTTCTTATGTTCTTATGCCCTTGAAAATGTTATTCAGAAGCTTTGGGTCCACTTCCTCAACACCTCTCTCTCCTATAGCAATCCAAAGGCTTTAGCTACACTCTCCAACTGTCAATAAATAAATTGTTGACAATAAATTTTCTCTAGCTAAATGTCAGCAAAAACTGAAAGTGCCCCTTTCATCTCTTGCCAGTATTTTCATGCCTTTCGCCTCAACTCCATCAAATTCCCTGGCTGTCCCCTTAGCGTTTGATAAAGTGCTGCATGGTAGGCTTATCATCAAGATTGCGGCCCGTGGAATAAAGGGGGCAGTAGCAACTTGGATACAGAATTGGCTAAGGGACAGGAAACAGAGAGTAGTGGTGAACGGTTGTTTTTTGGACTGGAAGGAGGTCTACAATGGTGTTCCCCAGGGGTCATTGCTGGGACCACTGCTTTTCTTGATATATAGTAATGACTTGGACTTGGGTGTACAGGGCACAATTTCAAAATTTGCAGATGACACGAAACTTGGAAGGGTGGTAAACAGTGAGGAGGATAGTGATCGACTGCAAGAGGATATAGGCAGGCTGGTGGCATGGGCGGACACATGGCAGATGAAATTTAACGCAGAAAAATGCGAAGTGATACATTTCGGTGGGAAGAACGAGGGGGGCAATGTAAACCAGAGGGCACAACTCTAAAAGGGGTACAGGAACAGAGAGATCTGGGGGTGTATATATACACAAATCATTGAAGGTGGCAGGGCAGGTTAAGAAAGCGGTTAAAAAAACATACGGGATCCTGGGCTTTATAAATAGAGGCATAGAGTACAAAAGCATGGAAGGCATGAAGAACCTTTATAAAACACTGGTTTGGCCACAGCTGGAGTATTGTGTCCAGTTCTTGGCACCGCACTTTAGGAAAAATGTGAAGGCCTTAGAGAAGGTGCAGAAGAGATTTACTAGAATGATTCCAGGGATGAGGGACTTTAGTTACGTGGATAGATTGGAGAAGCTGGGGTTGTTCTCCTTGGAACAGAGGAGGTTGTGAGGAGATTTGATAGAGGTATTCAAAAGCATGAAGGGTCGAGACAGAGTAGATAGAGAGAAACTGTTCTCATTGGCGGAAGGGTCAAGAACCAGAGGGCATAGATTTAAGATGATTGACAAAAGAACCAAAGGTGACATGCGGAAAAGCTTTTTTACACAGGATCTGGAATGCACTGCCCGAGAGGGTGGTGGAGGCAGATTCAATCATGGCCTTCAAAAGGGAACTGGATAAGTACTTGAAAGGAAAAAATTTGCAGGGCTACAGGAATAGGGCGGGGGAGTGGGACTAGCTGGATTGCTCTTGCATGGAGCCGGCGTGGACTTGATGGGCCAAATGGCCTCCTTCCGTGCTGTAACTTTTCAATGATTCTAGTCTAAGTCAAGATTGTGGAACCAAAGTATTTTGCTTGTTCCTAAGCTCAGCTTCCTCCCTCACACTTGCTCCATTAACAAGATTTTTTTTTTGCACTTCCAAACATTATTCACCTCTGCCCTACATCTGCCCCCACTGCTGTTGAAACACCGGTCCATGCCTTCGTCACTTAGAGGTCAAACTTCTGTAATGCTATCCTAACCAACCTTGTCATGTCAACCCTCCCTAAAGTTACAACTTGTTCAAAACACAACAGTTCATACAGTCTCTCTCACTCACACACACACACTCAAAATCCTGCACTGCTATCACCCCGTTCCTTTCCATGCTGCAATTGCTCCTGTCACAATAGTGAGTTGACTTCAGAATTCTCTTCCTCACTTTCAAATCCCTCCATGATCTCATTCCACCCTACCTTACTGATTCCATCTAATCTTGCATGTCTGCACCCATGCGCACGCGCGCACACACACACTTCAGTCCTTTGACACCAGGTTCCTTCTTGTCGCCCATTTGCTCCTGCTCCACCATTGGTTGTTGTTCATTTAGCCAATATCCTCCTGTCTCTGGAATTCCTTGATTACTTCCCTCTTCCTTTGTATCTTCCTCTCTGTTTTCAAAAACTCGCAAAATTATTTTTTTCAACTTGCCTTCTGCCCTGGGAGCTACCAGCAACACCTGCCCTCGGACCCCTTATCACTTAGATTAACATGTATTCTGAAAGAATAAAATTCATATGAGCAACTGCAGTTCAAGTTTACACTGGATTGAAAAAAATATGTACCCAACACATCATTATGGATCTGACAGAAATGTTTTAGCAATAAACCATGAATCACGTTTATGCTTACCCTTTGTGCCTTTACAATATCTCCTTTGCCCTATTCTTATAATTTTAAGTACCACTTGAGGGCTAGGGGTCTGTGATGTGGGTGGCTCCTTATCTTTATTATGAGCCTCTTGGAACAGAGGTTCCTCTGCTGTCAAGGCCAGTGAGCCCTGGAACGGACCTGTGACAGACTGCTCCTCTGAGATTGAATCCTTAGCAGCCTGGGTCTGTAAACTAATTCCTGCTTGTGAAAGCATCTGAAGGGACAGTCCTGAGAGCTCTCCTGTCATGTTGTCATGAGGGAGAGAAGGTTCCTTGGAGCATTCTCTTGTTGTTCCATTGAAAGCAGGTGACCGCTGATCTGTGGGAGAACATACCTAATGGAATCGTTAAGATCCCTAAACTCCTGAGGAGGCGTGTACCTGATATTGTCCAAGCTTTCTGAGATGCCGCCCTGGAGATTTCTGAATCTGATACTCATCAATCACTTCTTCTGGTAGTCCCAAGGCCTTCAGGCAATTAGTAAATACTTCTTCGTCAGAGGCACTCAGTGGCCTGGATGCCTCCCTGTTATGAGGGATGTTTGCAGATGTTCCTCCATTGTCACTCACCAGGATGCACTGCATCGATAAATATCCCCCTCTGCAGGTGCCACAGAGGATGGCATGAGACTATGCCACAGTGGTAGCCATCTGTCATATATTGTCTGAGATTGTATTCAGACTCTCCATAAACTCTTTCTCTTCATGGCAGGACCCCTGAGATCATCGTCCATCTGTTCCAGAGCTGGCGAGTGTCTGTTCCTGAGCCTCTGCTGAGGAATATCAAGTTCCTTTTCCACTGCCATGACCTTTTGCTTTCTTGTCTACTGTGACTCACCAATGACAATTCTTCATCTACCATCTATTTCTCTCTGGGTGTCTCTTTCTGGTCTGGTGAGGCTAATGATGGGGTGAATGCGTGGGGGAATTTCCCATGGTGTGTCAGAGTGATGATGGTCCAGGAATCTCTTCCACGCCATTTTCTTTTGTCGTCGTGCTTCTGCAGAAATAACATTAATAACAAAGAACTTTGGATGTATGAGTGAATGTTAGCAATTCCTTTCTTGTTTCATTAGGGGTGTCCATACAATAGTAGTCACCGATATGATACGTATAAAATTTCTTTAAATTTACAAACTTTCAGCTGGTCTGCTAAATCCTGTCTCCTACTGCTGGTGAGGATTTGCTCCCGAGGATCTCTATGGCCTCTTCTTCATGAGATGTTAATACCCTGATGTCTGGTGGTCCTCTGCCTGACAATTATTATGAGCAATTTTCTCCTGCATGGAGAGGGAATTTTTTCAAGGGTCTGTGACATTCTCTGAACCTTCTCTTTTCCTTGTTATCTTCAACTTTTCGAAGGTAATGTGAAAGGCTGTGTGAGGACGTTAACATGAAAGGTGCCATTTCACAAGACATGTGCCCAAGTGAGGGAAGGTGATTTGGAGAGATCCAGGTGATACAGTAACTGCAGATTTTAATTTCTTGATCACTGCGACACCCCACAGGGTAGCACAGGAACATATATGGCATGCAGTGCACACTCGTCTCTGTGCTTCTATGATATTAATCAGTCTTGACACATAGCTGCTGTTGTACCTCCCTACGCTGCCCTTGTCAGATCATTTAACTTTCTGCGACATTGCAGGGGTGTCCTGCTGATTAGAGATGTTCCACTTATTGGCAGTGCCACTTTCTTCTAAATAGCACATGCAACATAGTTTGTAGACTTTTTGGCTCTAACCCACCCTCCCCCCAAAATGTACATCGCTCCTCTGCCTTATTTCACTTAAGAGATGCTCCAATTCATTCTCACTAAAATTGCCTGCTCTTCCTCCCGCTTGCTGCTGCCATCTCCACTTCCTGGTCACTGATATTTACCATTAAGTGCAGGGTGCCTTTAAATCAAAACACTCACTGTCTCCTCCACCCTCCTTCCTGCCCAAGTGCAACTTGGTGGGTGCTAGCCATATGCACTTGAATTGAACACACTGCAACTCATTTTTTCAAGTTCAGGTCATTTGCACTCAGTGGGAGGGGGAGTTGTTGGTAGCGTGTAGCATTTTGAATTGAGTGCACACCCAATAACGGGAAGAACTTCATGTGGTGCAACACTTCTTCCTGTTTTGTAGCGATGTACGTCGGCAGTCGTTCAAGAGCAGAGCCCTCTACTGACCAACACCTGCCTGCTACACCTTTCCATCTTCACAATATCTATGAACAGCACCTTCACACATGGAGGTAGGAACATTCCATGGTGTCAACACCATGTAATTTTTGCACTTGCTTTTGTAGGAGAAGGCAGTGCATAACTAAAGGCTGATGCCTACAACCAGAAGAGGAGCAGCAACCTTGCATCTTTTGACTGAAGAGTTGGCCCTCTGAATTCAGGGCTGGGACTTAGAGGTGGAGATAGCGATGAAGAAGGACAAGGCATTGCCTTAGTACATATATCTTTCCTTTATACTCCATCCTATTCAGTCACAAAATCACGGGGATGCCAGGTTACATGCATCAGCAGCTCTGTGCCAGCTATTTGGCAAAGGCTGCTCGTCAATAAGTTGTTATGAGGACTTGCTGCTAACACTTTTCTGGAGGTATGGCAGAAACAGCTGCTGCAAGGCCCTCACACCTGGACTGCTCCACCACCTCACCAGGGAAGCATGTAATAATAGAGAGCATCAACAATCAACACAGGAGAAAATGCACATCAAGACACCTTAAATCGATGCACGGCAGATGGTTCATTGGCCCAGGTGGTTCACCTCGGTCTCAGAGTTTTCTGCTGAGCCTAAGCATTCTCATGCACCGCTCCTCTGATATTACCACGCAGCTGACTACTCCCCCTGGCATTCCCGTAGCTGACTCTGTTTCATTATACCCACTGAATGGGCTTGTACTAGATGCGAATCTATTGACCAATGGAGAAGAAAATCAGGCAAGGGGGATAAAAAAGAGACTGCTGATTCACTTTCAACCTCTTTTCACCTGGCAATAAAAGTTAAAATGACTCCCCATGGGTCAAATGCCCTCCTTCGGTGCTATAAACATCTAAAGAGTCAACGGAAAAGAAAATCAGAGGGAATGTAAAACGGGCTGGCTATTTGCTGTCGGCTGGTTTGCGTAAGCATCCAAGACGAATTTCAACCTCTAAGGTTTGATGGTCTACAGCAAAACATTTAATAAGTGTAAATTGAATCCAAAATAGTCTTACTCTTCATTTTTATCCAATCATTAAATGGCTGAAATACAAATAACCAATTATTTTAGAAATCCTCGTTAAGCAATGTAAAAATCTTGTTAATGTACATTTTATATGGTCATACAATTTACATGGTTAACAGACAGAAAACAGAGAGTAGGGATAAATGGGTCATTTTCAGATTGGTAGGTTGTAACTAGTGAGGTGCCGCAAGGATTGGTGCTTGGGCCTCAGCTATTTACAATCTATATTAGTGACTTAGATGAAAGGACCGTGTGTAATGTATCCAAGTTTGCTTGAGATACAAAGCTAGGTGGAAAAGTAAGCTGTGAGGAGGACACAAAGGGATATAGACAGGTTAAGTGAGTGGGAAAGAAGGTGGCAGATGGAGTATAATGTGGGGAAATGTAAGGTTATTCACTTTGGTAGGAAGAATAGAAAAACAGAATATTTTTTAAATGGTGAAAAGCTATTAAATGTCCTCGTAAAAGAAACACAAAAAGTTAGCATGCAGGCACAGCAAGCAATTAGGAAAGAAAATGGCATGTTGGCCTTTATTTCAAGGGAGTTGGAGTAGAAGAGTAAGGCAGTCTTACTACAATTGTACAGGGCTTTGGTGTGAGCTCACCTGGAGTACTGCGTACAGTGTTGTTCTCCTTATCGAAGGAAGGATAATCTTGCCTTAGAAGCAACAAAGGCTTCTCTAGATTAATTCCTGGGTTGAGAGGGTTGTCCTATGAGGAGAGTTTGAGTAGAATGGGCCTATGCTCTCTGGAGTTTAGAAGAATGAGAGATGATCTCATTGAAACATATAAGATAATGAGAGGGCTTGACAGGGTAGATGCTGAGAAGTTGTTTCCCATGGCTGGAGAGTCTAGAACTAGGGGGCATAGTCTCAGGATAAGGGGTCGTCCAAGACTGAGATGAGGAGGAATTTCTTCACTCAGAGGGTTGTGAATCTTTGGAATTCTCTACCCCACGGGGCTGTGGATGCTGAGTCGTTGAATACATTCAAGGCTGAGATGGATAGATTTTTGGATACTAGGGAAATCAAGGGATATGGGGAAGAGGCAGGAAAATGGAGTTGAGGTCGAAGATCAGCCACGATCTGATTGAATGGTGGAGTAGGCTCGAGGGGCCATGTGACCTACTTCTGCTCCTATTTCTTATGTTCTTATGATCTTATATAATTTTCACCGGCAAGCAAAAGGTGCAGAGTTGCCTGGGGGATATGTATGGAAATTGTATCCAATACTTCTAGTCTGTGATGCCATTAATTAAAGGAAAGAAGAGAAAGATTTTCAAGCTCACAGCATTAAGACGAGCAATTATTTCAGTCTAATTTTCATTCAAAAACATGAATGCAGCGCCTATCACTTGTTATTAGATGGTGCAACAAGAGATGGAGGGGAAGACAGGCAGTGACTGCAGAGCCAAAGGAGGTGCACTACAGTGAGAACCAACTACTAGAGGGAACAGATATAGTGTCCCAGACACAGCTACCTGAGCATGGCGGAAAAGCAGACTGTCCTGAGGCTGACACTTGCTCGGCAAGGAACTGCAGGTCCAGTCCACCGTCAGCATGGCACTGACAAGGGCAGTGAAGATCACCACCGTCCACCATCTTTATGCATCTGGGCACCCACATTGGCAATCACAAAAGTAAGTTACTTCATGGAAGTCAGTCATATGCTGTCCATTGCTGCTTTAGAGTTGTCACAGAAGCCCTTTTTCACAGGGTGTCAGATAAACACAGTTCAGCAAACACCCTCAGCAGTAGCCGAAGAGCCAGCTTCAGTTTCATTGCATTGCTAACTTTCCCAAGGTGCAGGACATTATTTACTGTCCACATATAGTCAGTTGAGAGAGATACTGAAGTCAAGGGGGAGAAAGCATTATGCAGAAGTGAAAAAGGAGGGGGGAAATAAAGAGACAGAAGTGATCAGGAAGAGTGAGAGAGAGCCAGAATTGAAGGATTAAGACAAGACTATTTTTTTGCAGACTTACCAGGATCAGTATCCTTACCTCGAGGAGCATGAGAGGTGTTGGGAACTTTTGAGTAGGAGCAGTGTGAAGAATAGAACTGAAGTGTTGGAGCCCCAGCCCAGAAACGTTTAATTAGCATCGGTCTAGTGTATTGTATCAGCACGGCATGTAAAACAACTTGCGTTTTATTTATATAGATTTAAGAGGCTAGAGTGTAGTGAGAAGATGAGCCTCCAAACATTTCCAAAATTGATGTTGTCATTTCTTATTTGAAAAGAGCAACAAATGTGCTCACTGGTTCTGTCAGTGGCATAGTGTGTTAATGTTTCACAGGAGGTATCGCGAGTTGCCTGATTTGTCTCCTACAACTCAACCCATTTTCTTTACTCTTCAACTGGCATCTTCACCTCATAATCATAGTGGAACGTTTGTAATTTGATTTTGATGAGCATAAGTTCCTCAACATGCTCCTGCTGTGTACATAATCTATGTGGTTCAATGACACTGCCTGTAATATTAAATATGTGTATTGGAATGTTAATAGAGGGCACAGCAGGTACTTGACAGGCATCTGAGTAAGCATTAGCTATTTAGGTTGTCAGTCTTGTAATATGGAGGCCAGGGGGTGGGGTGGGGTGGGGGGGGTCCATCCAATGTTTCTTTTCACTCCCTTGGGTAACATATGAATTCATTTCCGACTGTGATGGTTCTGAAGTTGGTCACTACTCGTGGAGATTTGGTCGAATCCAAATATGCAGCATTAACTGCACTGGTGCTATTGTTTTCTGATCTTTCCATAACAAACTACCTAAATTATGACCTTGAAACATTAGAAAGCTCAGAAGGTAAACTACCTGCCTTGGAGTCATTTCCTGAACCTGTCAACGACTTGTGCCTCCTATACCAGGTCATCCTTAAAGTTGTCAATGATCATTTTAAAGAACAAAGGGTTCAGCATTGCAGCTGGATCTGCAGCTTAATAATGTTTTGACAAAGAAATATCCTCTGCAGAGGATGTTTTGACTTTACAAGCAGTCTATAGAGGAATATATTCGTCTTTCAGATGAATTGATTTGGCTGAGAGAGACTGCATTAGTACTTAATTTGCAAGTGATCTGTTCTAGGGACTGAATATGCTACCAGTGCATCTTTTCAACACAGATCACTGTTTGATCAAGTTATCTCCTATTTCTTACTCAAGGAACTTTCCATGGAAAACCAGTTTTTGCTCCGCCCTCTACTTCAATGTAAGAACAATAGAGTTACACTAAATCAACACATTCTGCATATACCACACCATGTTAATCTCCTGTAGTGGAATAATATTATTATTTTGTCAAGTTGTTGAAAAAGGGAGAAAATATTGGGCCATGTAGCGCCCGTTGTTTCAGCGCTACACGGCCCCCCCAACATCCAAGATGGCGTCTTGGTCTGCGCACGCACTTACCCAGCGTGATGTGCGCCATCCGCCATCTTGGTATAGGAGTTAGTGCATGCGCAAATACCGAACGCCGGAAGCATGTAAAGTAAGGAGAAAATGGATACAATCAGTTTGCAATGCTGATTTAAAGTGATAGACACCATTTTGGGACTTAACGCATCGTCTTAACCCCGACCATCTGAACGTGTCTTAGAGTGCCTGGAGGACCCCCACCAGCGCTATTTAAAGGGACCATGCAGGATTTACAGGTTAGTTGCTGGATTATTGCTTCTGGCTGCCGAGATATTTGTATCTGTTTTTGCAGGTCTCCTATACTTGAATGCTAGGACCAGGGGACAAAGCCTAACATTTAGAGCCAGAATGTGCAGGAGTGAAGTTAGGAAATGCTTCTACATGCAAAACGGTGGGAGAAGTTTGGAACACTCTTCTGCAAATGGCAGTTGATGCTAGCTCAATTGTGAATTCTAAATCTGAGATTGATAGATTTCTGTGAACCAACGGTATTAAGGGATATGGGGCTAAGGCGGGTATATGGAGTTAGGTCACAGGTCCGCCATGATCTCATTGAATGGCGGAATAGGCTCGAGGGGCTAAATGACACTGCCACTTGCTCCCTTCTGATATGCGCCACCTTCTCTTGCAAGAAAGCGGGACGTATGTCTGGGTGATGTGCCTGTCATGGTTGAATAGCTGCCAGTGTGTGTGGCCTATGAGTTGTGGGTGGATGGCTTGAAACAGTGGTAGTGTGTAAGGGTGAGAGGAAGCATCTGATTGGAAGAGTTGAGTACTGATTGAAAGAGTTTGTTGTTATGTGGGGGATGGGGGTGTAGTGAGTGGAGCAGTGGATGCGGCTAGTGGTGCAGTTGGTAGGAGATGTCATTCGACAGTTGATCTCACTCACTTGACCACTCATGTCAAAGCATTGAACTTCTCCCTGCATTGCATTCATGTTCATGACGCGGTGCGCCTGGCATTGACTTCGTCCCCCGCTGCCTCCCACTACCTTTTGGGCATATGTCTGGAGGGCCTGTTGCCCCCCCCAAACCCCTTGCAGATATAGGATGTCCCTCCTTCCGTCCATCTCTTGCACCAAGGCCTCTAGTGCATCAGCAGAGAACCTTGGTGTATGCACTCTTGCAGGCCTGGTACAAACTCAGATCAGCAGATTGGTGAGGTCTGGCATGCAGATTGAATGATGTGGGATTTAGTAGTGTGCAACCTTTATTCAATGTTTTAACATAACTCATCAGTTTGTAAATATAGGGACGGGAGCTGCATCTGTGTTTTGCATGTGTGATGTCTGATTTCCGTTCAGATTCCATGCAGACAGCAGACTGTTATTTTCAGCAAATAACAGGTACCAACTACCTTTAAGAGATTTTTAAGAGACAGCCGGCCTTTAGGAGATTGGGGCTCCCCCTACTGGTGGAAAATGCAAATTACATTGAATCCTCATGTCAACGCTGATTCGGAACGCTGCTTGACGGTAAGTCCTCAGGCTTCACAAAAGTCTTGTCCTGCCTGCGCAGGGGCCGTTGGGCATGGGGTAATAACGGATTGCGCTCCACCAGACCTGGACTCCACCAGAAAAGCATGTTTTCAAAACAGTACACCTACTCGTAACTTCCCGCGTTCATTTTAGCTAACATATGGGCTGGTTGTGGTTGACCATCACAATGGAGTTAATAACTTTTGTACAATACAGATTATTCCAACATTCCTCATTGTTAATAAATGTAATATTGTACTACAGCATAATTTTTATTCAGTCCAGTAATGAATATGATGTGACAATGGATGGGAATCAATATTGTGTAATGATTGTGCATAATCTACCAGTTTTCTGAAGGCCTGAATCTATATAAAACATTAAAAAATTTAGATAAATTTGCAAAAATCAATTAGGTTAAAAGTGGGAGGAAAGACGTAGTAGAGTTAAGTGTGCAGCCAGGCCAGCAGCCAGAGCAGACTTGTACAGAGACATAAAAGTATCTGTACTACCATTCCGTGTTTCATTTTGTTTTGGAAAAGTCACAAGAAAGTTTATTAGTAATGATTCTTTTATACATTAAAAAGCTTCTTAAGACATTTTAATGGAAACCAATGCATTAGAAGTGCAGTATTAGATTTTATTCAATGTGAAAACATTTTGAACCAGCTAATGCACTCTGTGTATCTTCATTATAATGTGCTGTATGGAAGGAAGCCAAAAATCATATTATACCAAGGGCAGCTCTGTAGCGAAAGCTCATTGACCATAATAGGGCAGCCATTAGAAATACTACTAGCTCTGATGGGAGTTGACATTCCACGAAGAGCCAAATTATTATTTTTTTTCAGATTTCTGAAAGATTCTTCTACTAACTATTAATTAAAATGAAATGTATATTTAATCCATGGATCCTATGGGGTAGAATTTCTGCAGGGTTTCCACCAATCTTCCACCAAAGTTACCGTGGGAGATCGGGGAACACCCCCCTCCCCTCCCCCCCCTCCCATTCCCCCCATTGGAAAATCTACTTTATTGAGTAAATATCATGGGAGTGAATTTCTTTACACTGAGTTGACCCATCAGTGGTCAGGAGCAGATAGAATGGCTTCTAACACAGATCTGTACAGATCATTATGATGTTTTTAAAATTGTCCCGATTTCATTTCAGAGGGAATTAAATCCAACTGTTTGTAAAGAATGAACAAAGTAGGGATTAAAGTGAGTCCAGTATGATAAACATTTTTGCAGTGCAGTATTATTATAATATGCATGTACTGCTGTATTATGTACAAATTAGCCTTTGGGCAGGGGTGGGGGTGTTGGGGGGGGGGGGGGTGTTGGGTAAGTGGGATATCTTTGGAGGCTCCAAGATGATACACCTGGTGATTGAAGTTTGGAACCAAGTCAATCTTCTGTGGCAGATGCAACTATCTCAGATACCTGAGCCAGGTAGTCTCCCAGGTAGGTCTCGAGTATACCACGTTCCAGCCAACCTGGTTGAATAATAGAATCTGTATTGGTAGACCTGTTACTGAGGACTGCAACTTTCCCAAATAACCCTGAAAGTCAGTGTTCTCGCACATAGGGTGACCCCAGTTGGGCAAACAGCAGACAGCTTACCAGTACTCCGTGTGGGATAGATTGATGATTTTCGCTGGTTGAACTCCAGCAGTCTCTCTGTGCACTCATGAGCATTGGCTCTCCCAACCTGCGCCTAAGATCGGAAAATGCTGGAAATGTTCAGCAGGTCAGGCAGCATTTGTGTAGTGAGTATTTTTTCCTTCCCCCTTCCCCTTGTTATGTTCCTTTTTAAATGTTGTTCATCTATCTTTTGATGAAAAGTCCACACCCGAAACAGCAACTCGTCAGTTGTCGTCACAGATGCCGTCTGACCTGCTGAGTGATTCCAGCATTTTCTATTCCTGTTACAGATTTCCAGCATAGAATGGAATCATAGAAAGATTACAGCACGGAAGGAGGCCATTTGGCCCATCAAGTCCGCGCCGGCTCTATGCTAGAGCAATCCAGCTAGTCCCACTCCCCCACCCTATCCCCGTAGCTGTGCACATCTTTTCCCTTCAAGTACTTATCCAGTTCGCTCTTGAAGACCATGATTGAATCTGCCTCTACCACCCCCTCGGGCAGTGCATTCCAGATCCTAATCACTCGCTGTGTAAAAAAGCTTTTCCTCATGTCACCTTTGGTTCTTTTGTCAATCACTTTAAATCTATGCCCTCTGGTTGTTGATCCTTCCGCCAATGGAAACAGTTTCTCTCTATCTACTCTGTCTCGACCCTTCATGATTTTGAATACCTCTATCAAATCTCCTCGCAACCTTCTCTGTTCCAAGGAGAACAGCCCCAGCTTCACTAGTCTATCCACGTAAGTAAAGTCCCTCATCCCTAAAATCATTCTAGTAAATCTCTTCTGCACCCTCTCTAAGGCCTTCACATCTTTCCTAAAGTGCGCTGCCCAGAACTGGACACAATACCCCAGTTGTGGCCGAACCAGTGTTTTTCAAGATTCATCATGACCTCTTTACTTTTGTACTCTATGCCTCTATTTACAAAGCCTAGAATCCCGTATACTTTTTTAACCGCTTTCTCAACTTGCTCTGACACCTTCAACAATTTGTGTACATATACCCCCAGATCTCTCTGTTCCTTTACCCCTTTTAGAGTTGTGCCCTCTAGTTTATATTGCCTCTCCTCATTTTTCCTACCTAAATGCATCACCTTGCATTTTTCTGCGTTAAATTTCATCTGCCACGTGTCCGCCCATGCCACCAGCCTGTCTCTATCCTCCTGAAGTCTATCACTATCCTCCTTACTTTTCACTACTCTTGCAAGTTTTGTGTTATCTGCAAATTTTAAAATTGTGCCCTGTACACCCAAGTCCTAGTCATTAATATATATCAAGAAAAGCAGTGGTCTCAGCACCAACCCTTGGGGAACACCACTGTATTCCTCCCTCCAGCCAAAAACAACTGTTCACCATTACTCTCTGTTTCCTGTCACTTAGCCAATTTTGTATCCACGCTGCTTTTTTTTTTATTCGTTCATGGGATGTGGGCGTTTCTGGCGAGGCCAGCATTTATTGCCCATTCATAATTGCCATTGAGAAGGTGGTGGTGAGCCGCCTTCTTCAACCACTGCAGTCCGTGTGGTGAAGGTTCTCCCACAGTGCTATTAGGAAGGGAGTTCCAGGATTTTGACCCAGCGACGATGAAGGAACGGCGATATATTTCCAAGTCGGGATGGCGTATGACTTGGAGGGGAACGTGCAGGTGGTGTTGTTCCCATGTACCTGCTGCTCTTGTCCTTCTAGGTGGTAGAGGTCGCGGGTTCGGGAGGTGCTGCCGAAGAAGCCTTGGCGAGTTGCTGCAGTGCATCCTGTGGATGGTACACATTGCAGCCACACTGCGCTGGTGTTGAAGGGAGTGAATGTTTAGGGTGGTGGATGGGTTGCCAATCAAGCGGGCTGCTTTGTCCTGGATGGTGTCGAGCTTCTTGAGTGTTGTTTGAGTTGCACTCATCCAGGCAAGTGGAGAGTATTCCATTGTACTCCTGACTTGTGCCTTGTAGATGGTGGAAAGGCTTTGGGGAGTCAGGAGGTGAGTCACTCGCTGCAGAATACCCAGCCTCTGACCTGCTCTTGTAGCCACAGTATTTATATGGCTGGTCCAGATAAGTTTCTGGTCAATGGTGACCCCCAGGATGTTGATGGTGGGGGACTCGGCGATGGTAATGCTGTTGAATGTCAAGGGGAGGTGGTTAGACTCTCTGTTGTTGGAGATGGTCATTGCCTGGCACTTGTCTGGCGCGAATGTTACTTGCCATTTATCGGCCCAAGCCTGGATGTTGTCCATGTTTTGCTGCATGTGGGCACGAACTGCTTCATTATCTGAGGGGTTGCGAATGGAACTGAACACTGTGCAATCATCAGCGACCATCCCCATTTCTGACCTTATGATGGAGGGAAGGTCATTGATGAAGCAGCTGAAGATGGTTGGGCCCAGGACACTGCCCTGAGGAACTCCTGGAGTAATGTCCTGGGGTTGAGATAATCGGTGTCCAACAACCACTACCATCTTCCTTTGTGCTAGGTATGACTCCAGCCACTGGAGAGTTTTCCTCCTGATTCCCATTTACTTCAATCCATGCTGCTACTGTGCCCTTTATTCCATGGTCCGCAATCTTGATGACAACCTGCAGTATTTTGCTTTTTGTTCTGTACCTACGATCTCTGGACTTAGTTAAGTGCGCACTCTATATTGGGCTAACAGAAATCCTACCTTTGCAGATTTCTCAGTAGCTTGCTCTGAGGATTCTTAAACATGGTGCTGGTTGCATGTTTGTGAGACAGCTAGCTGACTAAAAAACAAATTGTGTGCACATTGCAAATCTTATGTAATGATGAGCTGGTAGAATATTGAACTTAAGTGTAAAGGATGTAGGTTTAAGTAACAGCCTTAACTGGCAAATGTTCTTACCTCAAGGGTGCGGGCATTGACATCTCTTTGTCTTTGACTACTAGATTGAGTGCCTTCTCTGGCAGGGGTGGTGCTGGAGAATAGGAAGTGAAGGAGGGAGAGATAGTTAATGCTATGAAGTTGTTGGTTGCCATCTTCTCCCACATAAAGGACAATAGTGTCACTTCAGTAGAATATGATGACAGGTGCCTCATAAATTTAACCTTGATAGTTGCTGGGAAAAGAGAAGCTGTACCAGGATACTGATTTTCCTAAGCCTAAATACATGATCCATAGGCAAATATCAGTTCAGCAAGTAATGGTTAATTCTGCCTTTGAACACCTATATAAAAGGCAAAGATTTCCAGTGACAACAGCCCCGATATTTCAACCGCCCCTTTGCCTGTGCACCCGACAGGTGTGGCATGGACAAAGTGTGTTGTGCCTGTCCAGGCCTCAGAACACCTGAATTTGGTGGGCTGGGTCATTTGCATGGCTTGGCGCCAAGAAACGAGGTGAGAATACAGTTGCAGGACTGGCTAACAACCTCAGGGCCTTCTCGCTGCCAGGTAGTCCCCTGGTCCAAAAATCACAGGGGCGGCTGCAAAGAAGGTAGGACTTACCTTCTTAGGCCTTCCATGGCTTGCTGCCTAGCACCCTGAGGCCTTCCAATCTGAGAGGGTTCCAGATGCAATTTGAGCTTCTTTGGGCACCCCTCAAAATGGGTGCCCTTCCATTGCATGGAGAGGAAACTGAGGCGGGGGCAGAAACACTTCAATTCCATGGCTGCCCTTGCCTGTTGTAAGTCCAGGTCGAGCTCCACCTCTCTGGGGAGGCCTCCGAAATCCTGGGACAACATCATTGAATGGGTCTCCACCTTTTTTTATCCATAGCTCCTGGGAACTGAACATTCCCCAGCTGCTAATGCGAGATGTATTGGGTGCAACATTGTCTATGGATGAGTTAGTAGAATCAATTCCTGAAGCTTCACTACTGGTATTCTGTGCTGATATTTTGGTTGCTGCAGCTGCCGCAGTTCTTGTGTTCCTGACATAAATATGTGGGTCCGGCTTAAGGACTAGCTACCCCTGTGTTGCTCCTTCAGTCATTTTGGAGGTTGTGGAGGATGGACTCTGATAATTGAATGGGCTGTCATCAAATTCACTGGGTTCCAGTGGCTTTTGATCTGTCCTGTGTCTAGGAACAAGGGATGGGTTTCTCTGCAGCTTACCAAACAGAGCTACGATATTGTATCTTTTTGGACAAATATAGGCTTAGTGGTATACTGAAATTGCTAATGGTGATAAGTAGAGCCAAACTTTCTTGAGGATTACTATTCCTTTATTCACTTTTCCAGCCATATTTGGCCCAGGATAGATCAAATGTGATTACTATGGTAAAGAGTTGAACATATGTGACTGGAGAGAGTTTGCAACCTTCAAGAGCTGGTTGGGCAACATCATGAGTAATCTTTATTGATGGTTATTGACTTTGTTTTTTATAGTACTGAAGATAACACACTACTTGTCCAATTACTGTCCAAATCTGCGTTCGGTGATTTGATTTATGGCTGTCCTCCAGATGGGGAGTTAAGCATTTCACAGATAGTGGTGATACCAACAAGGAGAACAATATTCCTTTTGATGACATTTACTAGGTACCTGATGAAGACATGAAACAAAAATTGGCCCAAGCAATGCTTTTCTGGGTATTGTAATAGGAAAATATTCATTTATCAGAATCTGTTTTTACCTCCTCTAATGAATTCCTGTATTTCATTTAGCAAATCAAGCAAGAACACTTGGATCGGTACCTCGATAAATATTTATCAAAGCATCAGACAAATCCTTAACCCTTACACTGTAACTTCTCATCAAGAAACCGTATGGGGTTTACAACTCAGTCTATGACTAGGAATGAATGATATCAAAATTTGGCTCGCCAAACTGCCTTACATTAAACAGTTCAGATTGTATTTGCATTTACCTTACCAAACTCCAATTAGGATACACACAAGCTGTTGAGTGAATGAAATAACACTTTCTTGCCAAATCATCGAAGAAGTCAGATAACAAGTCATGCACTAGCGATGGTTTATTCACTTCAGAATCATAATTAGCAGTTGAATATACAAATAATTAGTAGATAAGGTTAACTAATGAAATGAATAACAGAGGCTACAAAGGCAGTCTAGTGATATCACAGTAATTCAGCAGGAACAAATTGCTAATTATCAATTTATAGTCAAGATCAGTGTCTGAGATTGATATAAATTGGTGAAACTAATTTAAGATTAGACTCCTTAGACAGCTGGCAAATTAACAGTTTAGATAGCTGGTCTATTGGGTAGATTAGAGCCTATGTGCTGGTAGTTAGCAATGTTTCCAGAACTTACATGACCTTGTCCTTCGGAGCTGTGGTTGAGCTGATTATCTTGCCTTCCCTAGGACAATAGTATTGAATTCTGAGATCTCGAAGTGATGAATCTTATTCTGTAGAGGTGTTATCCGTTCCTTGCGGATCCTATAGGTAAATCCACCTCATGTGCTGGTAATCACATCCGGGCTAATTGGCTTAAATCTAACCTCCCTTGACCTCAGGAAAACTTAAACATCTAAATGATACACTTATATTTGGCTGATACAGCTGTACAATCCTACTTCGATAACCTTTCTCTCTCTGTAACTGTAAACCCCCGTCTATTCAATTGACCAATCTGAGTGACACATGTATCAGAAGCGTTCACTTCTTTTTGGTGTCATTCACATCAAACAGCCTTGTTGGTACCCCTGATGATTTCAGCTTACTACAGCTGTAGAATCCAGACATGTCAGGTGGCAAATTCACTCCCCTAACTTCTCAGTCTCTTAGTATTTGTATTTATTTCAGTTATGAAGTTGCACTCTTATCTCTCAAGCGATCTCTGAGTCTAAAGCCTTGATGGCCGATACTTCTCTAGTTTCTGTGAGAATGCCTTATTCTTATAAGCATTCACAGTTTTTAGCTCTTTAGTTTCCCATAGTTTTCAGGGCATTGTGTCTACAATCACTAGATATAACACAAAACAATCCAACTGAAGAAGGAATGCCAGTGTATTGAAGACACTAAAATATCAAGACTTTATGCTGGCATCAAGAGAATCGTTCCATTTTAAGACCATGAGATTGAAAGCATCACAAGTCAACCACTATGTTCTGAAGTGACTCTGGTGACAAGAAAACAGATTTGGTGATTGACATATTGGGCACAATTTTAATATGCCGGTGGGAAGAGTCCGGAGAGGGAGGGTGGGATTTGCAGGTGCCAAACCTAGAAGGGAAGTAGGCGGGTTTGCGATTGATCGCAACCCTAACGAGGCCAATCAAAACCTCTTCCGGCTTTCATGCTCGGCAGCCAGCTGCACATCCGAGGTGGTGGGGGTGGGAGAGAAAGAGAGGGAGAGAGACATCATCAGCAGTTAGGATAGAGATTTGATGGGGGGGAGCAAAGGTCAGAGGGCAGACATTGTACATTGGGATCAGAGGGCAGACTTCGGACATCAGGATCAGAGTGGGGTGGGGGTCCAGGCAACACGTTATTAAAGTATGTTTATTTAATTTGTTTACAATGGGAAATGTAATTTTATTTAATTTATTTAGTTTATTTTTCACTGATCTGGCCCTTCCCGTCTGGTTTCACCAGGCGTGAATTGGAAGCCGTGGGAAAGCCGCCTAGGTAATGTTAAAATCTTTTTAACTATCCAACACATAAAAATTAAATTACCTTAAGTACCCCAATGAGGTACATTTGCTCCTTTAATTATCAGCCCACCGGATTTAAATGGGGGCGGGACTTCCTGGTGATTGCTGTATGCACGCAGACAGATTTGCCTGAGTCTCATTCAAAAATGTGTGGGTTCCAACCGGGATATCTGCCCTCTCCCAAAAACAGCGATTTTGATTAACTCCACCCCCACCCCCCCCCCCCCCGCCCCCAACCCACTCGTTTTCCCCTTTTAAAATCGTGCCCATTGAACCACTCACTGTGGTTTCTATGAGGTTTGTTGCTTTAGAGATACTACTGTAATTTTTGACCTTTCTCCTTTCTTATGAATAGGTCCAATGTTTGTTGCTTTCTTTTCACTTAGGACAACACTGGTTAACAGGCAATTGAATGAGAGCAGCTACTTACTCACCTGCAACCTTGAAAACCTGAGCATCCATGTCAGGGGAGACGGTAGTTTAACTGGGATAAAGCTTTCAAAGGAGTTGTTAATGATCTTGTGCCTTATCTAGCTTCAACTGAATAGTGAAGTTTAAAAGGTGTTTCTGGTAACTGATCTTGGATTTCAAATGATTTTTTATTTTCAAATATGATGTTGAATAACTCCAGCTTGTTGCTAGAGGTGTACTTTGTGATTCTGTTCTTTACAAAAGGAGGGTTGGGCCTATTGCTGGAAATAGAATTTATGCAATTTGGAATTGCTTAAAAACTATAAAAAGTGATTTAAAGCTAAAAGTAACTGGGAAATAAATTATTTTGTGGTGAAAAACTTGCAAAACAACCAATTATTATGAATTGGGCTCCAATTTACCATCCAAGCACTACACAGTGATAGATCTCTCTCTGCTCTTAGACAGTGATAATTAAATGGCATGAAATTTCAGTAACAGCTCTGCAAGCATGTTTTAGTGGAACACGATCTTTGAAATGTGAAAGATTGTCTTGTGAATGTCTGCACTTTGTATTCTGAAGCAGTAATTTGTTGACTTTACGTATGCTCCTGATAAGCTATTTAATCTGCAAAACTGAACATTGGAGCAGATGGCTTTTAGAAGCTGGGTGACTGCATACTCGTGCCTTCTTGTCTCTGAAAAAGCAAAACATGAAATACTGTCGTAAGGCATTGAAACAATGGCAGTTATTACCCATCATTAGCAGTCAACCCTTTTTTATACCTACTCGGCACTACCAGAGTGCTATAGGGCTGTGAATTATGTTGAATATAAAATGCTTAAGTATTTGGGCAAGTTGAAAATTAATGAAAATGTCTTTACGGAAGACATGTTAAAGAATTAACTTAGAGTCATAGAGTCATAGAGTTATACAGCACGGATAGAGGCCCTTCGGCCCATCGTGTCCGCGCCGGCCATCAAGCCCAGTCTAATCTAATCCCATATTCCAGCATTTGGTCCGTAGCCTTGTATGCTATGGCATTTCAAGTGCTCATCCAAATGCTTCTTGAATGTTGTGAGGGTTCCTGCCTCCACAACCCTCTCAGGCAGTGAGTTCCAGACTCCAACCACCCTCTGGGTGAAAAAGTTCTTTCTCAAATCCCCTCTAAACCTCCCGCCTTTTACCTTGAATCTATGCCCCCTTGTTATAGAACCCTCAACGAAGGGAAAAAGCTCCTTAGTATCCATCCTATCTATGCCCCTCATAATTTTGTACACCTCAATCATGTCCCCCCTCAGCCTCCTCTGCTCCAAGGAAAACAAACCCAATCTTCCCAGTCTCTCTTCATAGCTGAAGCGCTCCAGCCCTGGTAACATCCTGGTGAATCTCCTCTGCACCCTCTCCAAAGCGATCACATCCTTCCTGTAGTGCGGCGACCAGAACTGCACACAGTACTCCAGCTGTGGCCTAACCAGTGTTTTATACAGCTCCATCACAACCTCCTTGCTCTTATATTCTATGCCTCGGCTAATAAAGGCATGTATCCCATATGCCTTCTTTACCACCTTATCTACCTGTTCTGCCGCGTTCAGGGATCTGTGAACTTGCACACCAAGATCCCTCTGACCCTCTGTCTTGCCTAGGGTCTTCCCATTCATTGTGTATTCCCTTGCCTTGTTAGTCCCTCCAAAGTGCATCACCTCGCACTTTTCCGGGTTAAATTCCATTTGCCACTGTTCCGCCCATCTGACCAACCCATCTATATCGTCCTGCAGACTGAGGCTATCCTCCTCGCTATTTACCACCCTACCAATTTTTGTATCATCAGCGAACTTACTGATCATACCTTTTACATTCATATCCAAATCGTTAATGTAGACCACAAACAGCAAGGGCCACAGCACAGATCCCTGTGGTACCCCACTGGCCACAGGCTTCCAGTCACAAAAACAACCTTCGACCATCACCCTCTGCCTTCTGCCACTAAGCCAGTTTTGTATCCAAAGTGCCAAGGCACCCTGGACTCCATGGGCTCGTACCTTGTTGACCAGTCTCCTGTGCGGGACTTTATCGAAGGCCTTACTGAAATCCATGTATACCACATCCACTGCGTTACCCTCATCCACACGCCTCGTCACCCCCTCAAAAAATTCAATCAAATTAGTCAGACATGATCTTCCCTTGACAAAGCCATGTTGACTATCCCTGATTAATCCTTGCTTCTCCAAGTGGAGACTAATTTTGTCCTTCAGAATTTTTTCCAATAATTTTCCTACCACTGATGTTAGGCTCGCTGGCCTGTAGTTCCCCGGTTTTTCCCTACTCCCCTTCTTGAATAATGGTACTACATTAGCGGTTCTCCAGTCCTCTGGCACATCCCCTGTGGCCAGAGAGGTTCTGAATATATGTGTTAGAGCCCCCGCAATCTCCTCCTTTGCCTCACACAGTAGCCTGGGATACATTTCTATTTACATGGGTAAGATGGGTATAGAGGGATATGGGCCAAGTGCAGGCAATTGGGACTAGCTTAGTGGTATAAACTGGGCGACATGGACATGTTGGGCCGAAGGGCCTGTTTCCATGTTGTAACTTCTATGATTCTATGATTTCGTCCGGGCCTGGGGATTTATCCATTTTTAGGCCTGCTAAAACCGCCAATACCTCCTCCCGCTCGATGTTAATATGTTCGAGTATGTCACAGTCCCCCTGTCGTATTTCTATGTCTACGTCGTCCTTCTCCATAGTGAAAACAGATGCAAAAAATTCATTTAGAACCCCTCCTACACCTTCCAGCTCCACACACAGATTGCCATTTTTGTCCCTAATGGGCCCTATTTTTTCCCTAGTTATCCTCTTACCCTTAATATACTTATAAAACATCTTAGGATTTTCCTTTATTTTGCTCGCCAGTGTTTTTTCATGGCCCCTCCTTGATCTCCTAATTTCCTTTTTAAGTATCCCCCTGCACTTTTTGTACTCCTCTAGGGCTTCCTCCGTCCTTAGCCTTTTGTATCTGCCAAAAGCCCTCCTTTTTTTCCTAATCCATTCTCGTATATCCCCTGACATCCAAGGTTCCCTGGAGTTCTTGGAACCACCCTTGACCTTTACGGGAACATGTTGCCATTGTATGGTCTCAATCTCCCTTCTGAAAGACTCCCATTGCTCTGATGCGGATTTTCCGACAAGCAGCTGATCCCAGTCCATTTTGGCCAGATCCTGCCTTATCCTATTAAAATCGGCCTTCCCCCAATTTAGAACCTTTATTTCCGGCCCCTCCCTGTCCTCTTCCATGACCACCTTAAATCTCACTGAATTATGGTCACTGTCACCAAAGTGCTCACCGACTAGCACTTCTTCCACTTGGCCGGCCACATTCCCTGGAATTAGGTCCAGTACCGCCCCCTCTCTTGTAGGACTTTCTACATGCTGGCTCAAAAAGCTCTCCTGGATGCACGTTAAGAATTTTGTACCCTCTAAGCCTTTTACACTCTGAGTATCCCAGTTAATATTGGGGAATTTGAAATCCCCCACTATTATTACCCTATTATTTGCACAATTTTCTGAGATTTGCCCACATATCTGTTCCTCTATCTCCCCCTGACTGTTTGGGGGTCTATAGTACACTCCCATCAAAGTGCTTGCCCCCTTTTTGTTTTTAAGCTCCACCCATATGGCCTCATTTGAGGAACCTGCTAATATATCATCCCTCCTTATGGCAGTAATTGATTCTTTAATTAATATTGCGACCCCCCCTCCTCTTATACCTCCCCCTCTGTCTCGCCTGAAGATTCTGTACCCCGGAATATTGAGCTGCCAGTCTTGCCCCTCCCTCAGCCATGTCTCTGTGACAGCAACAATATCATACTCCCATGTGTTTATCAACACCTTCAGTTCATCCACCTTATTTGCAAGACTCCTTGCATTAAAACAGATGCCATCCAGCCTTGCTCTTACATATTTGCCCTGTCTTCCAAGCTGACTTGTTTTTTTCTCAATATTTGGCTGCACATCACCCCCTATTATAGCTCCACTCTGTATCCCATCCCCCTGCCAAGTTAGTTTAAACCCCCCCCCAACAGTGCTAGCAAACCTCCCCGCAAGGATATTTGTCCCGCTCTGGTTCAGATGCAACCCGTCCGACTTGTACAAGTCCCACCTTCCCCAGAAGCAGGCCCAGTGATCCAGGAAACTGAAACCCTCCCTCCTGCACCAACTCTTTAGCCACGCATTCATCTGTTCTATCCTCCTAGCCCGTGGCACTGGGAGTAATCCAGAGATTACAACCTTTGAGGTCCTGCTCTTTAATCTACTACCTAGCTCCCTAAATTCTTGATGCAGGACCTCATCTCCCTTCCTACCTATGTCGTTGGTCCCAATGTGGACCACGACCTCTGCCTGCTCACCCTCCCCCTTGAGAATGCCCTGAAGCCGCTCAGTGACATCCATGACCCTGGCACCAGGGAGGCAACAAACCATCCTGGAGTCACGTTTACAGCCACAGAAACGCCTGTCTGTTCCCCTTACGATAGAATCCCCTACCACTATAGCTCTTCCACTCTTTTTCCTCCCAGCCTGTGCAGCAGAGCTACCCCTGGTGCCAGGAAGTTGGCTGCTGCTGCCTTCCCCTGATAAGTCATCCCCCTCAACAATATCCAAAGCGGTATATTTGTTTGAGAGGGGGACGGCCACAGAGGACCCCTGCACTGCCTGCCTGTACAACCTTTACCTGCGGTGTGACCATCTCACTTCTTGGGAGCTGACTCTTCTGGGAATTTCCTTTCAACATTTGGGCAAAGTAAAATGTGAAAGAAAGAAAGATTTGCATTTATACAGCACCTTATTATGTTTATCAAAAACATCTCAAAGTGCTTGGATTACAGTGTGTGTGTGTGTTATAATTGTAATCTTGCCTAAACTATTAAGGTACAAGTTTCCTCTCTCTGCTAGTAAAAGTCTTTTGGCAAATACCTTTGCAGCCCCAATTTTAACCCCGCCTGACCGATGCGAATGGGTTGATTGGGTGGTTAAAATGGCGGGAGAGGGGGTTCCTGATATGTTCTTGCAGCCAGGCGGAGGCCCACTTTCAATGGAAAGGTTGCAGTCTGATGATGTCATTGACGCCGCAATGTAATCCGGTGAAACTGGAGCCCGTCCAACTTGGAACCCAGCAGTAAAAGCTGATTGGAAAAGTGATTGGAAGTCTATTGACCCACTGATGCAGTATAAAAGGGCCACTATAGTTTCCCATCTTTTGTATTATCCTGATGGATCTACATTCTTTATGGTTTTAATGTCCTTGCTATAATGGGGCACCCAAAATGGCACACAGTACTCTAACTGTGACTTAACCAAAGTTTTGTACAAATTTATCTTTCTTTACCTTTGCATTCTGTGCCCCTTGGCATGATTTGGGAATAGTTAACTCAGACAACCCCATACACAGGCAGACCAAAGATAATTTAAATGCAGGGTATTTTGCACAGATCCCAAACAATGGCCCATTTGTTCGCAATATCTGGTCATTCAGGAAACATCCAGCACCTCGGCATTGACATACTTCTTTGATATTTTCCAGTCATTGAAGGGAGGCTATTTAAGAATCAACACAGACCTCAGAAGACAGCCAAAGAAAGGCTACAAAAACAGTAAAGCAGCAGAAATGATGCGAAGGGAATAGGTAAATCCACCTTTTCAGGTAGGACAGATCAAATCCATCTTTCTACATTAAGTAAAAATCTCACAAGTGAGCCAGCGTACACGTGTTCTTTACTTTTGTAATGGTACGTGAACAGAATTTGAACTGATTGTGCCAAGTCATTTTCATTACTCTCATTGTTCTCTATGTTTTGACTACTGTGGAATAAAGCAGTTTCTGAACTGAGCCAAACAATATCTTGCCTAATGTTAAGTCCGTTCGCCTTCAGAGAAATTAAAGGAGTACATGTGCTTATGATATGGAGATCTACTCCAGACCACGAAGGAGTTTCATTATTACACTCCAAAATCCCATTTCAGTTAGTGGTGAAGTGGCAGTTGGTCACCTAGTTAATTAGGTGATTGGTTAGAACTGGTAATCTACTGTCAGCTGGGGCTGACTCAGGTGAATGGCATTCTAGCTAGCATAAATTTGGAAGGGTTTTGCTAATGCACGGAGTAGCAGCTATTGACGGAGTCTAGTTTTGACAGAGTCTATAATTGGGAATTTGGTGAGTGAGGGGATTTGGTGCAGTAAGGGATGAGGTGCATTTGATTAGTCAGCAGAGCGGAGAGGAGCGTGCCGAGAGCGGAGAGGAGCGTACCGAGAGCGGAGAGGAGCGTGCCGAGAGCGGGTCACAGCAATGACGAAACAAAACTGCAGTATGATGTTACAGGTAAGGCAGGTAGGTGATTGGTGGTAAGTATCTCTTCTATTTTCTTCTTAGGACTGTGGGCTAAGTAACTTATAGCATAAAACTAAATTTAAAAAAAAAACTAAACTTAATTTAATAAATTAAACAAGGCCAGTACTTGGTTCAACCTAAAAATAATTTGATTGGCATTGTAGTAATCAATTAAATAAATAAAATAGTTATGACAGGGCAGGAGATGTGTTGCAGCTGTAACATGTGGGAGCTACGAGACAGTTTTGTCCAGGGCGACTACATCTGCAGTAATTGTCTGCGGCTCGAGGAACTTCGGCTCCGAGTCGAGGAGCTGGAGTCAAGCTGCAGACATTGCGATGCATCAGGGAGGGAGAAAGTTACCTGGACACTTTGATCCAGAAGGCAGTCATCTTCCCCTTAGACTAAATACTGTAGAATTGGCACGTGGTCAGGGACAGGAGGGTGTGACTGCGAGTGAGGTAGGTACGGGGATCCAGGAGGTAGCATTGCAGGAGCCTCAGCCTCTGCACTTGTCCAATAGATACGAGGTTCTTACAGCCCTTGTGGATGAGTTCAGGGACTGCAGGGAAGATGAGCAAACTGGCCACGGCACCATGGTTCAGGGAGCCATTCAAGTGGGGGGAATAAAAAGGAATGTGGTTGTAGTAGGCGACAGTATAGTTAGAGGGATAGATACTGTTCTCTGCAGCCAAGAGCGAGAGGCTGTGTTGCCTACCCGGTGCCAGGGTTAAGAACATCTCCTCAGGGCTGGAGAGAAACTTGGAGTGGGAGGGAGAGGATCCAGTTGTTGTGGTCCACGTAGGTACCAACGACATAGGTAGGACTAAGAAAGAGGTTCTGCTGAGGGAGTTTGAGCAGCTAGTGACTAAATTAAAAAGCAGAACCACAAAGGTGATAATCTCCGGATTATTACCTGAGCCATGAGCAAATTGGCACAGGGTAAATCAGATCAGAGATGAATGCGTGGCTCAAAGATTGGTGTGTGAGAAGTGGATTTCAATTCATGGGGCACTGACACCAGTACTGGGGAAAGAGGAGCTGTTCCGTTAGGGCGGGCTTCACCTGAACCCTGCTGGGACCAGTGTTCTGGCAAACCGAATAAGTAGGGCGGTAGAGAAGGCTTTAAACTAAATAGAGGGGGAGAGGGCTCAGGTGGGGTGAAGTTTAGAATGATAAAGAGAAAAGACAAGGATGTAGTACAGGAAAATGATGGGGGTAATGATAAACAGAGTGTGTCAGGAAGGGGAAGAGTGCACTAGCAAATGGGGCCGGGGTAGGAAAGAATGGTAAAAAGACAAAATTAAAGGATCTTTATCTGAATGTGCACAGCATTCGTAATAAGATCGATGAATTGACAGCACAAATAGAAACAAATGGGTATGACCTTGTGGCTATTACAGAGATGTGGTTGTAAGGTGACCAAGGTTGGGAGCTAAATATTCAGGGTTATATAACATTTTGGAAGGATAGGAAAAAAGGTAAAGGTGGTGGGGTAGCTCTGTTAATAAAGGATGAAATTGGTATAATAGTGAGAAATGATCTTGGCTCAGAAGATCAAGATGTCAAATCAATTTGGGTGGAGGTAAGAAATAGCAGGGGAAAGAAATCACTGCTGGGAGTAGTACATAGGCCCTCTAACAGTAGCTACACTGTAGGGCAAAATATAAATCAGGAAATAAGGGGGGCTTGTAAAAAAGGTAATGCAATAATCATGGGCGATTTTAACTTTCACATAGATTGGACAAATCAAATTGGCAAAAATAGTCCTGAGGATAACATGATAGAATTTCACATCCAGTTTGAGAGCGAGGATCTTGGGTCTGAAACTACTGTATTAAATAAGGGCAATTAGAAAGGAATGAGGGCGGAATTGGCGAAAGTGGACTGGGTAAACAGATTAGATGGTATGATGGTGGATAAGCAGTGGCAAACATTTAAAAAGATATTTTATGACTCGCAACAAAAATATATCCCAGTGAGGAGGAAAGACTCCACAAAAAGGGTGAACCAACCATGGCTAACTAAGCAAGTAAAGGATGGTATTAGGTTAAAAGAAAAAGCATACAACATGGCAAAGATTACTGGTAAGCCTGAAGATTGGGAAAACTTTAAAAACCAGCAAAGGATGACTAAAAGAATAATAAAGAGGGAGAAAATAAATTATGAGAGTAAACTAGCAAGGAATATAAAAACTGACTGTAAAAGCTTCTACAAGTATATAAAAAGGAAGAGGGTAGCTAAAGTAAAGATTGGTCCCTTAGAGGATGAGACTGGGGAAATAATAATGGAAAACGAGGAAATGGCAGAGGAATTGAACAGATATTTTGTATCTGTCTTCACAGTGGAAGACACTAATAATATACCAATAATAGTAGAAAATCAAGGGGCAAAGGGGAGGGAGGAACTAAAAACAATCACTATCACTAGAGAAAAAATACTAGGTAAACTAATGGGTCTAAAGGCTGTCAAGTCCCCTGGACCTGATGGCTTGCATCTGAGGGTCTTAAAGGAAGTGGCTACAGAAATAGCGGATGCATTGGTTGTAATCTTCCAGAATTCACTAGATTCTGGAAAGATCCCAGCGGATTGGAAAACTGCAAATGTAACACCCCTATTCAAGACGGGAGTGAGACAGAAAGCAGGTAACTATATACCAGTTAGCCTAACATCTGTCATTGGGAAAATGCTAGAATCCATTATTAAGGAAGTAGTAGCAGGATATTTGGAGACTCATAATACAATCAAGGAGAGTCAACATGGTTTTATGAAGGGGAAATCGTGTCTGTCAAATTTATTAGAGTTCTTTGAGGAAGTAACGGGTAGGGTGGATAAAGGGGAACCAATGGATGCAGTATATTTGGATTTCCAAAAGGTATTCGATAAGGTGCCACATAAAAGATTATTGCATAAGATGAGAGCTCATGGTGTTGGGGGTAATATACTGGCATGGATAAAGGATTGGCTAACTAACAGAAAACAAAGAGTCGGGATAAAAGGGTCATTTTCAAAATGGCAATCTGCAACTAGTGGGGTGCCGCAGGGATCAGTGCTGGGGCCTCAACTATTTACAATATATGACTTGGATGAAGGAACAGAGTGTCTTGTGGCCAAATTTACTGATGATACAAAGATAGGTGGAAAAGCAAGTTGCGATGAGGACACAGTGTCAGCAAAGGGATATTGACAGGTTAAGTGAATGGGCAAAAATTTGGCAGATGGAATATAAAGTGGGAAAATGTGAAGTCGTCCACTTTGGGAGGAAAAATAAAAAAGCAAAATATTATTTGAATGGAGAAATACTACAAAATGTTGCGGTGCAGAGGGATCTGGGTGTCCTCATACATGAAACACAAAAAGTCAACATACAGGTACAGTACGTAATCCAGAAGGCAAACGGAATATTGGCCTTTATTTCTAGGGGGATGGAGTATAAAAGCAGGGAAGTCATGCTACAACTGTACAGGGTGCTGGTGAGACCACACCTGGAGTACTGCGTACAGTTCTGGTGCCCTTATTTACTTGCATTGGAGGCAGTTCAGAGAAGGTTCACTAGGTTGATTCTGGGTATGGAAGGGTTGTCTTATGAGGAAAGATTGAACAGGTTGGGTCTATGCTCATTGGAGTTTATAAGAATGAGAGGAGGCCTTATTGAAACATACAAGTTTCTGAGGGGACTCGATAGGATAGATGCTGAGAGGATGTTACCCCTCATGGGGGAATCTAAAACTAGGGGGCATAGTCTTAGAAGAAGGGTTCGTCCGTTTAAGACGGAGGAATTTCTTCTCCCAGGGGGTCGTGAATCTTTGGAATTCTTTATCCCAAAAAGCTGTGGAGGCTGAGTCATTGAATACATTCAAGGCTGAGTTGGACAAATTTTTGATCAGCAAGGGAGTCAAAGGATATGGGGAAAAGGCGGGAAAGTGGAGTTGAGGTAAAAGTCAGATCAGCCATGATCTCATTGAATGGCAGAGCAGGCTCGAGGGACCGAATGGTCTTATGGTCACTACTGTGCTGGCAGATACAGGACTTTGGGAGTCAACATCCTTTGACAACCAGGCAACCAGACTGCTTATGGAAGTGACTGATGCCACTGAACTCAAGTAGATACCCGTGGCAGACCCGAATTTGTAACACTCTTATTTATAAACCCAAAATGAGGTTGTCCTTATACTCAACTCACCTATCAATATAATGAAGCATTCTTTGAAATGTCCTAAAATGTGATAAAGTGCTATGTAACTGCACAATCTCTCTTATTCTATTTGCTTTGTTTAGGATTTAACTCAATAGTGAATCCCCTGAGTATTGGTGTAATGAGAGAATTATATAGAACCAGAGATGATTCCTGAATTTGATATTTGGATTCAGAATTAAATGAATTTATTGAACGATTGAGAGTAAACCTAATTTAAATTAAATTGAATCAATGAATCAGTGGGGTTCATTTTAACACCTCCGCCCACAATGGGCAGTAACATGTGCATGGGAGGTGTTAAAATTGGCCACATTCACACACCAGCCAAAGTTGCTCCATTTCCATCTGGTGCCATTTCCTCTTTGTCGACTTCTAAGTTAGCTGAGGTTTCTGTTACAAGCAGGTGGGGGCCTAATTAAAATGTAAAAGTCACGGCCCGATGACATCATTGGTGCCGTGACACTACCTTGACTGCAACTCTGGGGGAGGCCCATCTGGTGGCAAAGCTGCCAGAGAAACTTGGTGGGAGGCATCAGAGTGACCAAAAAAGGCCAAGGCAAGTTTTATTTCTTTTTTACTGTTCAGGTGGATTCCTTGCGGCATAGGAGGACCAGAACTGTCCCTCCAGGCCCTGGAAGGGATCTTTGGGGCTCCTCTGCCCCCGCTTTCTCTCTCCCTCTCCACATTGGCATATGTGCATGTTACCCCCCTACATTCTCATTGGCCTTGATATTTACGGGAAGTTGGGGAGGGTGTGGGGGAGGGCAAAAACGGCTGGGGATGTGGAGGTCCTGCCAAATTTAACAGCAGGACCTCATTATAATTTTTTCTTCCGTTTCCTGGCCGGCAGCCGGCCAATTTCACAGTCTGGCCGGCTGCCGGGCGGGAAAACTAACGGCAGAAGGCCACAGCCAGGACCATAAGAACATAAGAAATAGAAGCAGGAGTAGGCCATACGGCCCCTCGAGCCTGCTCCATTATTCAACAAGGTCATGGCTGATCTTTGACTTCAACTCCACTTTCCCGCCCGATCTCCATATCCCTTGATTCCCCTCGAGTCCAAAAATCTATCCATCTCAGCCTTAAACATATTCAACGACTCAGCATCCACAGCCCTACGGAGTAGACAATTCCAAAGATTCACAACCCTCTGAGTGAGAAATTCCTCCTCGTCTCAGTCTTAAATGGCGATCCCTTATCCTGAGACTATGCCCTCTAGTTCTAGACTCTCCAGCCAGGGGAAACAACCTCTCAGCATCTACCCTGTCAAGCCCCCTCAGAATCTTGTATGTTTCAGTGAGATCACTCTCATTCTTCTAAACTCCAGAGAGTATAGGCCCATTCTACTCAATCTTTCCTCATAGGACAACCCTCTCATCCCAGGAATCAATCTAGTGGGGACTGTCCCTGACAGTCGGGAGGGGGGAAGGTCAGATATCAGTGCTTGGGGGCAGGGGGGAAGAGAGAGGCCATGGTGGGCGGGAGGAAGGCCAGACTTTGGTACTTCAGTGAGGGGGGGGGGGTGGAGATTGCAGCACAGAGAGGAGATCGTTGCTTGATGGGGGAGGTCTGCGATCACGGTAGTAGGGAGAGAGAGGCCATGATTGGCAGAGCAGTGGCCGAAGGCTGACTTGAGGGTCTGGAGTGAGCACTCTTGCTCCTCCTGGCCCATGAGGATTGCTGGAAAAGGCACTTACCTGTGGAGCCGACAGCTCGTGCCTCCCTTTTACTGCCAGGTTTGAAATAGCTAGAGTTGGAACCGAAGATATCTTTCTTGCCTGATTTCAAAATGGAAACCAATTGGCTGTGGGACCAGGCCAGGTTGTTTGATTTTTAAATTTCTTGGGTTTCAGAGCCTTTTGTTTTAGGTGCTAATTAAGTTATACTCAGTTAAAGAATTAACAAGCCCTGGATAAACAGATAGCGGGGGTAATTTTAACTTTTGGCGATCATGTAAAATGGGCTATATTGGATTGGCGGCTTGTTATACACATCAATGGAAAGGAAAATCGGAGGTGCATAAAAGGGTGTATATCGCTAAATGTTAAAATTACCCCCAATGTGTGATCACCTGCTTGCCAGTCATTTTATCCCAGTCATTTTATGCTTTTGTGTTTTTGATCTTGATTGAGTGATGACTCTATCCCCAGAGCCTTTGGTCTGAAAGATAAATTGGAGACTTCTCTAAATGTCTTCAGTTCTACCTAGAAATCTAAAGTCTGGATTAATCGTTTGCATCATCTGTTTAAAACTTTGCATCATGAAGATCTATAAAAAGACCACTTCATTGAAGAGTTTTTATCACTTGTCAAGCTCCATAAGAAATACATTCTTAAAATGGATATTTTAATTTATGGACTGATTCTATCTTAATTATTTTAAAATATCATACTTTTAGTACTTTTCTGTGTCTTACTGCTTCTGTGTATTTTATTTGTAAGTAAATCTAGCCATTTTATCCTGTATGCATTGGTCTGTCAGTGTAGCTTTTGGCAAAGACAAGAGAAAGCATTGGACAACCCAAGTGATCTCTGGTAGCTGATAGGCAATAAAATTGTAATAGTTATTCCTGCTCATGGTATCTCAGACAGCAGGTATAATGGTGTGGGTTTTGCTCATAGGAAACTCTGTCTACTGGAAATTGCTGTGAACACAAGATAAGAGTAAGGAGGAAGCCTGAACTATAACAACCATCTTTGTTTCAAACTTATAGACAGTTTTTACATTTTAAAAATACAATTGTATGTCACCATTTGATAATTTAAAGGGAAATTTTTGTATGACCCCTTTTAAATAAGTACAGTTGCTGGAGAAAACCCAGAGCCAATACACAATTTTGAATAATAACATTAATCTGTTTATATCACATTATATTCTCCAAGGTGAAGCACTACAGTATAAAGATAAAGACAAACTTATTAACCTAAGTGATCGGAAGGTGGAATGTTGCTGACAATAATCTTTAAACGATATGCATATTGGATACTATCTATAGGCAAGGGATGAGAACAATATTCAGAGCCTCATGTTAGCCACTGATAAACGGATCAGCCTGGAATACAGTACTACCTACTCATTTTGATTTAACTGCCTTCAGTGTTATTTGCTGGGGCTGCAATCCTTGATATTTGTTTTAATGACAGTTATTCAGCTACCATTCAAATGTTAAATAGTGAAGGAAAATCAGATATTGCAGTTGTATATCTTGATTTAGATTAGCTACGACCATACTATAAATCACACCCAGTCATTACTATTTTTTTGGAAATAGTTTGAAAGCTCTGGTTTAGTTAATTATTTTTAAACCAAAAATCTACATTTTATTTAAAATAGCGAGGTTTGAACAGCATAATCATATCTATTTGTTGTTGGTATTAAAATGCTTCTGTGATTAGGACCTGAATGAGTGACAACACCTATGTTATACCACCTATATATACTCCACAGTGGTTGACAGGGCCCTCGACTGTGTCCGTCCTTTTTCCCGCGCTTCTGCCCTCACCCCTTCCCCTCCCTCCCAGAACCATGGTAGGGTCTTCTTTGTCCTCACCTTCCACCTCACCAGCCTCCACATTCAATGTATCATCCTCCGCCATTTCTGCACCTCTAGCGCGATGCCACCACCAAACACACCTTTCCCTCCCTTCCCCTTTCAGCATTCTGAAGGGACTGCTCCCTCCGCGAGACCCTGGTTCACTCTTCCATCACCCCCAACACCCGCTCTCCTCCCCATGGCACCTTGCCGTGCGAGCGCAGGAGATGCAACACCAGCCCTTTCACCTCCTCCCTTCCCACCGTCCAAGACCCCAAACACTCCTTCCAGGCGAAACAGCGATTTACATGTACTTCTTTCAATTTAGTATACTGTATTCATTGCTCACAATGCGGTCCCCTCTACATTGGGGAGACCAGATGAAGATTGGGTGATCATTTTTCTGAACACCTCCACTCAGTCCGCAAGCGTGACCCTGATCTGCTGATCGCTTGTCATTTTAATTCTTCGTCCCACTCCCACTCTGACCTCGGGCTCTTACACTGTTCCAATGAAGCTCAACGTAAGTTCGAGGAACAGCACCTCATCTTTCGATTAGGCACTTTACAACCTTCTGGACTCAACAATGATTTCAATAACTTCAGATCATAACCACTGCTCCCATTTTTTCATACAGCAGGTGCTGGTGATGGTTCTGCTGTTGCCATTTATAGCTCCTCTAGACCCATCTTCTGTTTCTTTACTTGTCCCATTACCACCCTCCTTGCCTTGCACCATCATCCCTTTTGTCATTTAATCACTCCTTCCCTCCATTGTATCAGAGACCTTGCCTTTTGTTCTTTCCTCCCCTTCCCGTCCTCCTCCCCTTTCCCTGGCTCTGTACTTGCTTGAAAACTGCTTAATCTTCAACTTCTTCCAGTTCTGACGAAGGGTCATTAACCTGAAACGTTAACTCTGTTTCTTTCTCCACAGATGCTGCCTGACTTGCTGAGTATTTCTCGCATTTTCTGTTTTTATTTTCTATATTGTACCCACGAAGGAGCTGAAAGGTCACTTAATATTTCTCGGTGTATTATGTTAAGCTCGTTTTGCTGCACCATCTACATTTTAAAAAAAACTATCTTGCTAATGATGCTTTATCTAACCCTATCAGCATATTCTTCCATTCCTTTCTCCCTCACATGTTTATTTAGCTTTCCCTTAAATGCATCTATGCTAGTTGCCTCAACTACTCCTTTCTCCTGAATTCCCTATTTGATTTATTAGTGACTATCTTATTTATGGCCCCTTATAAGAACATAAGAAATAGGAGCAGGTGTAGGCCATAGAGCCCCTCAAGCTTGCTCTGTCATTCAATAAGGTCATAGCTGATCTTCGATCTTAACTCCACTTTCCTGCCTGATCCCCATATCCCTTGATTCCCTTAGTGTCCAAAAATCTATCGTTCTCAGTTTTGAATATATTCAACGACTGAGCATCCACAGCCCTCTTGGGTAGAGAATTCCAAAGATTCACAACCCTATGAGTGAAGAAATTTTTCCTCATCTCGGTCCTAAATGGCTGGCCCCCTCATCTTGAGACTATGACCCCTAGTTCTAGACTCTCTAGCTAGGGGAAACAACCTCTCAGCATCTACTCTGTCAAGCCCTCTAAGAATTTTATACATTTCAATGAGATCACCTCTCATTCTTTTAAATTCCAGAGAACACAGGCCCATTTTACTCTATCTCTCCTCATAGGACAACCCTCTCATCCCAGGAATCAATCTAGTGAACCTTCGTTGCACGCCCTCTCAGGCAAGTATATACTCCCTTAGGTAAGGAGACCAAAACTGTACACAGTACTCCAGGTATGGTCTCACCAAAGCCTTATATAATTGCACCAAGACCTCCTTACTCTTATACTCCAACCCCTTTGCAATAAAAGCTAACACACCATTTGCCTTCCTAATTGCTTGCTGTACCTGCATGTTAACTTTCTGTGATTTGTGTACAAGGAAGCCCAAATCCCTCTGAATACCAACCTTTCTTAGTCTCTCGCCTTTTTAAAAAATATTTTGCTTTTCTATTCTTCCTACCAAAGTGGATAATTTCACATTTCCCCACATTATGCTCCATCTGCCACCTTCTCACCCACTCACTTAACCTTTCTGTATCCATTTGCAGCTTCTTTGCGTCCTTGTCACAGCTTACTTTCCCATCTAGCTTTGTATCGTCAGCAAACGTGGATACATTACACTCGGTCCCGTCATCTAAATCATTGAGAGACGTTGTAATCAGCTTAGCTCAATCATTGATCCTTGCGACACCCCACTAGTTACAACCTGCCTACCCGAATATGACACGTTTGTTCCTACTTTTTGTTTTCTGTCCGTTAACCAATCTTCAATCCATGCTAATATATTACCCCCAATCCCTTGAGCCCTAATCTTGTGTAACAACCTCTTGTGTGGCACCTTATGGAATGCCTTTTGCAAATCTAAATATACTGCATCCACTGGTTCCCCCTTATCTACTCTGCTAGTTACACCCTCAAAAACTCTAATAGATTTGTCAAACACTATTTCCCTTTTGTAAAACCGTGTTGACGCTTCCAAATCATACTATAATTTTCTAAATACCCTGTTACTATGTCCTTAATAATAGATTCTAGCATTTTCCCTACTACTGATGTTAAGCTAACTGGCCCAAAGCTCCCTATTGTTTCTCTCCCTCCTTTCGTGAATAGCGGGGTTACATTTGCTACCTTCCAATCCACAAGGACCGTTCTAGATTCTAGGGAATTCTGGAAGATCAAAACCTATGCATCCACTATCTCTGCAGCCACCAATTTTAAAACCGTAGGGGGATGTAGGCCATCTGGTACAGAGGATTTGTTGGCTTTTGGTCCTATTAATTTCTCCAGTACCTTTTCTTTACTAATCTTAATTACTTTAAGTTCCTCGCTCTCGTTAGACTGTTAGTTCCTCACCATTTCCGATATTTTTTTTGTGTCTTCTACCGTGAAGACAGATACAAAATATTTGTTTAACGTCTCTGCCATCTCCTTATTCCCCATTATAATTTCTGCTGTCTCTGCCTCTAAGGGACCCATGTTTACTTTCACTAATCTCTTCCTTTTTACATACTTGTAGAAGCTCTTACAATCTGTTTTTATATTACTTGCTAGTTTACTCTCATATTCAATTTTCTCTCTCTATCATTTTCTTGTCTAGGCCTGTGCTTTTCCCATACTCCTTTACATTCAATCCAATTTTCCCTTAAAAGATGCAATGGTTTCTATCTCAGCTACTCCCTATGGCATTCCATGAATCAACAATTCTCCTAACTCCTTTCCTAGTAACAACTTTCAATTCATGACCCCTTGGGGTCGATTTTAGGATGGCCGAGCGGGTGCGATGGGGGCTTGTAAAATCGGGGAATCCCAGAGCGGGTCCGGAGCCCAGCTCCAACCTGCCCAATTCCGGGTTCCCCAGTGACGTGTTCGGGTGCGCACGCAGCTCCCGCATGCGGGACTCCCACCGGCAATTAAAGCTGGCGGGATGACAATTCAGATACTTATTTAGACAGTTGAGGTCCTTGACAGACCTCATTGACAGGAGATTTTGGCAGGGGTGGAATTTTCAAGTATTCTCAGCATGTTTCCTGTGCTGTGGGAAACACACCTTGTTGAAGCAGATGAGTTTCAGCCAGCAGCCAGTGGGAGATGCAAAGGTTTATTTGACAGGTGGGGGGGTTACCTCATTTATTGCAGCAGGGCACTCTGTCACTTCAGACAAAGTTTTGGCTGCAACACCTTTGTCTTTCCTCAAAATTATTAATTGATACCCTAAACTCTGCAGTGTAAACACAGTTACCTACATTGCGGACCCCCTCAAACTCACACCGACAGGTTGGGGGGTGCCATAGCTGCACTCATCACTTCATCCGAGGATGAGCAATATCACCAGCCTCACCAGGCACACCATCCACCTCCGCCACGTGGAGCTCCACAACACTGTGCTGTGCCACAGGCACCTGCACAACAGCACGGTGGGCAACAACAGACAGAGCGGCGTCGCAGGAGGTACTACCCTCGTCACAGGGTCTACAGAACGAGGCTCAGCTTCCTGGACCTCTCTGAGGAGCAGTGCATACGGAGGCTCAGACTCAGTTGCCGGGTAGTCGCAGACGTCTGCAGCCTCCTTCATGCCGAGCTGCTCCCGGCTGGCCTGAGCAGCATCTTCTTACCTGTCGCTGTCAAAATCACCACTGCCCTCAACTTCTTTGCCTCCGGATCCTTCCAGGGTGCTACCGGGGACATTGCCGGGGTCTCTCAGTTGTCTGCACACAAGTGCTTAAGGCAGGTCACCGACGGCTTGTTTCGCAGGGCCTCGCACTGTGTCAACTTCCCCATGGATGACCTCAGCCAGACGGAGAGGGCAGTCGGATTCCATGCTGTGACTGGCTTCCCACGGGTGCAGGGTGTAATCAATTGCGCCCATATAGCAATACGAGCACCTCCACACAAGCCAGGACTGTTCATCAATAGGAAGGGCTATCACTCCAACACTCAGCTCATCTGTGACCACCGCAAGAGATTCCTTCACTTGTGCGCCAGATACTCTGGCAGCTGCCACGATTCCTTCATCCTCTGGGAGTCCAACATCCCGCCCCTCTTCCACGCACCCAACACCTGCAAGGGCTGGCTCCTCAGGGACAAGGGATACCCCCTGCACACGTGGCTCATGACACCTCTGAGGAACTCCAACACTGAGCAACAGCGTGAATATAACGACAGCCACATCGCTACCAGGTCTACAATTGAGCATGCTATAGGGCTGCTCAAGATGCACTTCAGGTGCCTTGATCATTCTGGGGGAGCGCTTCAATACACGCCAGACAGAGTGGGATGCATTACAGTCGTCCGTTGTGCCCTGCACAACATGGCACAACAGAGAGGGGTGCCGCTGGAGGAGGCCACATCCAAATCTGCCACCCATATTGAGGAGGAGGAGGACGAGGAGGAGGAGGCAGAGGAGGAGGAGCAACCCATGGGCAGAACAGCGGCTCACCTGGCTGCTCATGAGGCCAGGGAGTCACTGATATGTGAACAGTTCTCCTAACATCAGACAGTGTGAAGAGTCCAGTCCTCACCACCTGGACAGAGGAGCGGCTACGCCAGCCCCCTTCCCCGTCCCCTGCACAAAATAGTCGTGCAACTACACCTACACCCACTGTAGAGTGACCCAATGGGTGGCATTAAGTGTGGGTGTTCATGGTGAACCTTATGAAAGGGACTTATTGCACAAGCCAATCAAGAATGGGCAAGACGTGGCAGTAGTGGTGATAATAATAAGATTTATTATGAGTGGAAAACAAAACAAATATCAATAAAAAACATGACAAACTGTCAAACACTCATGTGCATCCCCTTTATGCTCACAAAACCTTTGCCTTACGCTTCCTACTACTCCTCGTGGTACTTCCCCTGTGGCTGCAGCAGAGCTAGTGGCAGGTTGCTCTTGTTCATGCCCTGACCGATATAGATGCTTTGGGCCTATGCCCTCTGGGTTTCGGTGCCCGTGAGGGCCCCTCCAAAGACTGCTTCACCTGCACCTGTGCAGGGTCAGACATGACCACCTGGAGAATTGAGAGGGGGGCAATGGGTGAAACGTGGAAGCACTTTGTGTGGCGTCCCCACTTCCATGTCCCCTTTCGCCATCGTCCCTCTCCTGGGCCAGGCCCACATCACTTCTACCACTCTGTTGGATGACAGTTTGGAGGACACGTGTGAAGCCTTGTAAGGCCAGTGCTGGTGTGTAAGGCGGCAGAAAGTTGCTCACCCTGAGTCCGAACGGCTGTTGTCAGGGGCTCAATGGCCTCATTGTTGAGCCGTGCTTGAAGCTCGATGGAGGCTCGCCTTCTCTCCACACAGACATTCCAGCACTTACCCGTGACACTATCTCAGAGATGCCTTCATGTCCCTGTGCCACCATTCCACTCATGCAGGAGTTGGACTCTTCCATTCTCTGCGCGATTGTGGAGAGTGCGCATGGCATCTGTTCCAGTATCTTGCAAATGTGCTGCTGTCCCTCGATCATTCTCCTTTTCATGGATGGCCCCCAGGGTTCAGCATCTGTGTCCAGCTGAGCAGAGCCTGGAGAAGAATGCTCCCACCGACACAGACTCTCCACAGCTGCCCCTGCCACCAGTGTCTGCTCGTGTTCACGTGTGTGGTGACTCACCATGTGCGACCCCAACTATGTGAGGATGGGGACCCACTGAGGTGTGTGTATCTGCGCCGCTGGATGTTTCGCTCAGATGTGACGTGCCCCCTCTGAGGCCAGCTGGTCCTCTGAGGAATCGTCCTCTGCCGTCATGGCAGTCGCAGAAGGCAATATTAAGCATGGTGACAGATGTTGAGCTGCTGAAGATGGCAAGGCATATTAACATCATTTGCTATTGTGAGTGCTGAATGTTAAAGTTCTGTCACCAGCCGTTTGTCGGGTGGCAGTCTCGGCATCCCCCACGGACAGGCACTCGAGGGTGCGGCTCAATTCGAGAGCCTCCTGCTCCGCATTCGTGAGGACGACCAGATGTTGCGGCCTCCCTCCGGTCTTCGCCCTCTCCCGTGCATTCTGGGCTCTCTTCTCCTATAAGGGGAGAAAGTAGAGAGGCGTGAGTGATCGTGACAACCGCTGAATACATTGGTTTGGGTGAGGGAGACCGTGAGAGAGATCCATCAGAGGGTGAGTATGAGACGGAGCCATGACATTGTATGAGGATTGGGTTGAGTGGTAGTGGTGGGATGAGTACTGGGGAGGTGAGTAAGTGCAGGTAAGTTGAGGATGAGGTTTGAGTGGGTGAGAGGAGTGATGTGATAGAGTAGTGTTGGCAGTGCAGAAGGAGTGGGGTGGGGGCGGTGATGTGGAAGATGGCGTGTAGGAGAATGAGTAAGTGTACTCACTTTGGCTGACCTAGTTAGGTCATTGAAGCGCTTCCTGCGCTGGATCCAGGTGCGCGAGATGTTGCTGCTGCTGCTGACCGCCTCTGCCACCTCGAGCCACACCTTCTTGGTGGCAGAGGGAGGCCACTTCCTCTCGTCGGCTGGGTAGAATATGTCCCTTCTCCGACTCACCCCATCCAGTAGGACCTGGAGTGAGGCATCACTAAACCTGGGAGCAGCCTTTCCCCTGGTCTGCTCCATGCTGCTGTTTTGGTTGTTTGCTGCAGGAGCAGCATTGGAGGACTGCCCCTTTAAATAGGGCTCCTCCACCTGACAGCCTGTGATGTGGGTGCGCAGTCCGCCCGCTGCGCAGGTTTCCAATGGGAAACCTGGAAGCCATGGTAAGTGGCTTCAATTTACTCACAATCGCGTGGGGAACCCACTGATTTTACTGGGCGGGTTACCCACGCACCCAATCGATCCCCCGCTGCCAACCTGCCTCCCTGTTAATATTGGGGCCCTTGTCACTGGCCCCCCCAACTGGAGGAAATAGTCTTTCTCTATTTACCATATAAATAGCCTTTACCATTTTAAACCCTGCCCCTATCAAATCTCCTCTTCTTCTCTGCTCCAGTGGAAAGTATCTCAAGTCTCTCCGCATAACTACAGTTTCTCATCCCTTGTCTCAGCTTGCTGAATCTATGCTTTTCATTCTTTATGGCTTTAGTGTCTCTTCTGCAATGGGTTCCCCAGTTCTGCACAAAGTAGTCTAACTGTGGCCTGACCATTGCCTCATACTAACTTATCATCACTTCTTTAGTCTTCAATATGCCCTTGGTTATAAATCCAAAAATGCCATTTTTTTGTTAGGTTTTATCTACCTTAACTTTTTTCAGGAAATTATGTATTTGCACCCCTAAGTCTCAGTTCCTCCACACTCTTCAGTGTCTTTCCACTGCATGTGTGTTTATATGTCTCATTTCTCCTCCCAAAGTATGTTATCCCACACTCCTCCACATTAATTTGCATTTGTCATCTATCTGGCCATTTTGCTAACCTTATATATGTCCTTCTGTAGTTTTTTTACAATCCTGCTTATTGCTTGTCAAATTCCCTATTTTTGTGTTGTCAGCAAATTTTAATATCATTCCGCCCATGCACAAGTTCAAATCATCATTTTTATTCGGAACAAAAGTGGACCCAGCACTGATTCCTGGAGTATACCACTTCAAACCCGGGCAACATTCGTTAAACCTAATCCTTTATTTCCTGTCCATCAACCTACTTTCTACCCATGCTGTTACATTTCCTATTACATGATATGTCTGAATTTTTGTTTCAGCTCTCCTGTGAGACATCTTATTGAACGTCTCCTGAAAATCCACATGGATTACAACTGCTTTATTCCCTTTATCTATGCAATCAATCATTTCTTCAAAAAAAACTGTCTTAAATTTGTCAAACAAATTATTTCAGCAAAATTTATTTTGGGATACGGTTTGAGTAATTTGAGGCATAAAATATGGTAAGTGTAGCATGCTTGGGAGGATAAGGTGACTTTGGACCCAAGGTTCCCAAAGCTTTCCACCACTGGGGTTTTCCTTGTGTCATGTCTGAGTCTGTTGTAGAGTAATTGATAGAGATTGATTGCTATGATTAGTCAACAACTCCATTAACATTGTATCATGCGACTATCAGGATGGTACATGTTGAACTAGTTGGACCTTGGTCTTTTTTCATCTAGCAGTTCCTATATAACATGATATGCCTTTACCAAATCATTGTTTGACTGTTCGTGATTACCCTATGCATCTCTAAATGCTTGCTAATTTGGCCTCAAATTATGGATTCAAGCATTTGCTGTCCATCATGGCAAGCTTTCTTTGCTTTTTGTCAGTCATTACCTGGGTCAACTCATAGAGGATGAATTTCCATGGGGGTTCTCAGACTTACCCACCACAACTTTAGCAGAAGAGCCATGGAAACCCTGGAAAGTCAGCATAAATGTTAATGTTTTCCTGGGGTTTCCGCAACTCGTCCAACAAAGTTACGATGGACTAGTGGGAGGACGCTCATGGAAATCTATCCCATCGTATTAGAGAGTGCTGACTGTTTGCAATTTGAATTGCTCAAAATACAGTTTTGTTATTTTGGATCACGCTGAAAACATATTCACTGTTACTAATACACTGGGTAGCCTATAAATAAATTTGGTCAGGTTAGAAGGCAAACAGTTCCAGGAATTATTGAGGTCCAAGTTGGTAAATCATGTGATACTTTCTTCACTCTCAATATTCCAATCAGAGTGCATTGAACAACTGAAATTTCAGACAAACCTGGACCAATGTCCAAGAAATTAATAATCTTCATTGATGCTGATTCCTTTTTGGAACTTGTCTATTTCAGCAGATAGTGCTTTCCAGAAAATCTCTCAACTACTTCAATTCCTTCCAACCCTGGCTTGTTCCTTAATGGAAAATCAATACTCTTCTTGGAGCTAAACTGTCTTCAAAAGGGAAGTTATCACAGGTGTACTGGTATGCTGTCACATAGAATATCCTTGCCTCATAGTAGAATAATCTAATAACACTGGGATTGAAGTCAGCACTTTACTTAATTCTATGATGGATCATCTCTTCTTTCTCAAACTGACTCTTGGAGCTTGTGATTGGTATTAGGGAATGGTGTCTTATTGAGTGCTTTAATTTTTAATAAACTTTGTCAGCAATTTGTTCAATGGTACCAAGGAACTGTCAAAGAAGACGATGACTCATGATTGTCTTATAAGAAATACTGGCAGCACACTCCGCAAAACTAGCATGCACAATTCTTCTTTTGCACAATTCTCCAGCTCTTGAATTGGAGATCAAAAATGCAGCCAATTCTAAAAGATTTGTCTATGATCTGCTCTGAACATGACAGCACCCTCAACCATTTTGTAAGAATATATTTTTTTGCAGTTTTGTAGTTTGCAAAATTCTGCATTCCTTTAAGGTGAATACATGTTTTCCATAACAACAACAACAACTTGCATATATATAGTGCTTTTAACGTAGTAAAACGTCCCAAGGTGCTTCACAGGAGCGTTATTCGACAAATAAGGAGCTATTGGGTCAGAATTTGCTGTAGCAGAGCATCTAACCAAATCTGACGTTAGTTAGACATGCCCCTGCACCTGCAGGTCAAAAAAATTTTGCCTACAAAGTTGTTAGAAGTGCGAGCTGATAATGGCACAGTGAGGGAAACCGGGCATCTGGGACTCGAGTGAACAGGTCAACCAACGGGGTATCTCCTTAACCGATGAGATTTAAGAATTGGGAAATAAACACAGGAAGGACTGAGAAGGAGGGTGAATTAAAGGGAGTGAATTCAATATCAAATCAGGTACAGAAAGAGAAATAAAGAGGGAAAGATTGGATTAAGAGTGAGAGAAAAAAGAGACAGAAAGGAAAAGTAAGAAAAAAATGTAAAATTTAAAAGGGCGAGATGCTGTTTTCACAAAGACAACGGCAGAGCAGCGCAACTCGGACAGCAACTTTTAGATATTCACACTTAACTGCGCATCTGCTCCTCGCCTGAAGTTGCTGTATCATTTACCCATAAATAACGGCGAGCACCATTAGCCTTGTGTTATTTTGACAGCAAATTCTGGTCCAATAGGACAGGTGACCAAAAGCTTGGTCAAAGAGATAGGTTTTAAGGAGCGTCTTAAAGAAAGCGAGAGAGGCAGTAACAAGAAGTAACTCTTTCAGTAGTCAATTGTTTGACAGTTTTTGACTGGTAGTTTGATTAACTAAGGAAAGTGGCAAGTTCCAATTGTGAAACTGACTTTTGGTTGTCTGTATTCAGAAAAAGTTTCTGCTTCTGACTGTTTCTTGCACTGTACTTAAACTTAAAAGTGTTCACCTTTTTGCTTCTTCAGGTTGTCAGCCTGATGTGAAAGTGATGATGCACTTTGGGGAGGATCAAAAAATGTGGAAGGTGAAATTAATTTTCGTCGGTAGCGAGCAATGAGCTCATAGCGAATCAGCAGCCCGTTTTACACCGTGCCTGATTTGCTTTTTCACTAAAAAGAAAACCAATGGAAAGTAAAATTGGGCCTGCTGTAAAGCAAAGATCAATTTCACCCCGTGATCTTTATACTGCAGGTACTTGCTGTATTTAAAGGCATGCTTGTTTTTAAAGTGTAATTAAGGAGTCCTGTAAATATGTATCCCAAAATATATGTGACTGCTTCTTAACTAACCAATTAGGCCCTAACTTCCTTGCACAGAGTTACTATTTTCATTTTAAGAAATGTTATTCCATTTAGTGTCATGAAAAGTGAGTATATTTTTCATTAAAGACTTTTAAAATGTTAAATTATGTAAATTCAGTGTTGGGAAGTAGTGTAGTCTCTGCAATCTTCATTGTGACAATTGCTACTTGTTTGAGATCAGGCAAGATTCAGTGTAATAAAAGAATGTGAATGACTAACTGCTTAGTATCAACTTGTGTCTTGTTCTATGACACTTTATTTCCTAAGGCTTTACTGTAGTTTTTATTTGTTCTTGGGATGTAAGTGGCACTGGCAAGGCAGTATTTAATGCTCATCCTAGTTGCGTCGAGGGTAATGAGTCAACCACATTACAGTGTGGGACTGAAGTCACATGTAGGCCAGAGCAGGTAGGGGCTGACAGGTTCCCTTCCCTGAAGAACAGTAGTTTACCAGGTGTATTTTCCAACAGCTTTTCATGGCCATTGCTAGCCCACAAATGACCAAATTTATTGAATTCATTCTTATAACCTGCCAGTTCGAGCTCACAGCCTCTAGGTTGCTGTCCAGCAACATATCCACTAGGCTACTGTGTGGATTTTAATTTTGATTGGATGGGTGAGGAAATCTATTGCAGAAAAATTGCAATCTCTTTAGACACTTTAGTGCTATGTATGACGAGCTGTACATAAAAAAAAATCTAGTGAAAATGGGAGACCAATGGACCTCAAAATTCCAAAGAAAATAATGATTTTCTGCAGTATTTTCTGCCTCTTGGGTTTGACTATGAACTGAATAACATAACAACATAGGATGCAGCTTTCCTTTTATTCTTGTTATCAACGTTGTTCTTGATTCCAACATTTGTTGCTGCATCGTTTTCTAAAACCCAGCAACACATTTCCATCCTAAAACCCTGCAACAGATTTCCAATTACAACCTCCCTACTATAATACTCCCTAATAAAAAAAGAACAGCATTCGGTGCACCACAATTCTTGCAAGTCTCTGAAAGACTACGTGGAAAATTAACTATGCTCTGCAGTATTCACATCACTGAACTAGACCTATGAAAAATAGAATTGTGCTAGAACTGGAAACAGTCTGCCCTTATCGGTCTCACTCTTGCCACGTGTTTAAACTATAAAGCTGCTTCACAAATCACTTTCTTTGTAGTACAAATTCCAAGGGCGTTCTTCACAATTATCAAAGTCATTACATGAATACTTCTGAATTGCATTGCAATGCTGCTATTGGGAAACATACATCCTACTTGTTCATTTGCATTCATGAAGTGTTTATTTTAAAATTAAAAGATTGAAAGAGCTTGGAGTTAAATAGTGCCTTATCACAACCTCAGGATGTCCTAAGGTGCTTCACAACCAATGAATTACTTTTGAGAGAAGTCACCGTTCTTATGTGGGAAACATTGTTGTCAATTTTGCACACAACAAGATCATATGAATGACCAGTTAATCTGTAAGGACAGCAAATGAAATCAGATAACCTTAAAATAATTTTTGTCTGGTGCTACAGGTGACTGACATCTAGTTTAAATTAGAACATTTCCATCCTTGATGTACTGTGCACTCTGTTCCAGATGCCTCTTGCATTTAGTCGTTCGTGCGTTAAGTCAATGTAGTGGCTTCATATGGTTCTGAGTGCCAACATATCCATCCTTTGAATGAGATGTAGAACTGAGGTCCCATCTCCTTGCTCTTCTTATTTAAGTAGACATTAAAGATCCCAGTGCACTATTTGAAGAACGGCAAGTTGTTCTCCCAGTGTCCTGGCTACCATTCCTGTTTCAACCAACATAACCATTCTTCTCATTGCTGTTTGTGGATCTTGCTGTGTACAAAAAAAGGGTGGGGGAGTTGGGGAAGCCCAAGAGTGGCCCAAGGTTTCCTTGTGGGACTCGAATTGGCCCTCCTTGTCCTCCCTGCCCATACGGAAAGCAAGACCATATCAGATGCCATTTGAAGCACATAGATTAAATTGAAAAGACAAGACTCTTACTGCAGTTCAACATTATGGAGACACATCGAAACAGTAGGTATTAAAAAAAAATTACAAAACCAGATAAAGTTTATGCTGGTGTAATTCTATTTCCTAGTCAGTTTACTGAAGTGACAGATTGGACTTTGTGTTGTACTTAAGTTTCTGATTTGGACTTCTTTTTCTAGAGCGAAGGCTTTTCTTGAAATTAAATTTTCATCTTTAAATAATAGGTTGAATTCTCAGTGGAAATGTCTGGTCTATGTTCTGCTTTCTAGAATTCCATTTGAAAATAATTTCTCGTTCAGTTTACACCACCTTCTGCATGGTGTTGCAAGAGCAAACCGTTTTTAAGGAAAAGACCAAACTCAAAGCAAAATAAGTGCCGCATATTATGGAAGGTGTTGTTGCAGTGCTACTGGAAACACAAAAGGAGGTAGAGTAGGAGGTACCTATTATGTGTACTGGGCTATGTGTACTTGTCTGCATCTGTCCAAAGATAGTTCTACTTCAATAATAGGTTTATTTCTTCAACAGGAGGCAGTTTAAAAGTATGTGTCAAAAACCTTGCCTGCAACAATGAAGTTGATGGCTGACCATCAGTAGCTTCTATGCTACTAGATCTTTTCAAGCACATGTTGGAAATGTGGCAGCTATTTGCCAGTCTGTTATGTAATTCTATTGGACAAGCTATTGCAGTATTGTCAGCCATTTGCTTGTCATCTTATCCTTGTGACACATTTTTTGTCACAGGGAATTTGAGACACATATGTGTCTTTGGAGATGAATGTTGGCTGACAGGAATCATGAACTGAAATGCTGGATAATGATTCCACTCCTCTCTTTACGATCATTTTCAGAAGATAAATTGAGAGAGTGGAATCTCTTACGATTGATAAAGATGCCAGACTGGTGATGGGGAGTATGCAAGGCAATATGGGTGCAGTCTGTGGCACCTTACACCCTGCCATGCGTGCAAAGCCTGCTGCTCTCTTGCCTTGCTTCACTCTATCCACGAGGAAGGAGATGTAGGTGTTCCTCTTGGTGTAGTCCCTGATACAACGGTGGATTGCAAACTGAGAGATTTTGCGGATGTCACCTGCTGCAGCCTGGAAAGGGCCCGTGGCAAAGAAGTTAAGGACCACGGTGACCTTGACCACCTTAGAAAGCTCTGGCCATACCCTTGAGTTGTGGCTGCAGCAGATGTCATAACTCGGTGACAGCCTCCTTTGTGAAGCGGTGCACTTCCTGCCCGCTATATTGGAGGCTTAGGAAGCGCGATCGAATTTCTAGCTCTTGATTTCCTCAAAAGAATTTTCTGGGTCATGTCTTGTTTGAAGATTTATTTTACTCAAGACTATTTTTGAGGTAAGGAAGATGCTCCCTGGTGTGAATGCATTAACTGGCTTTATTTAAAAATTCCTGTCAGTAGACACTTAACTGCCATGCTTTGGGAATAAAATTTGGAGTGGGGTTGGAGTATTGATGAATTTTACCTAATTAAAAAAATTACATGGAGAGTCCCGTATTTAGAATTTTATGGCATTGTTGTAGTTCCTGACTTTGTTCTGTTCCTTTGAAAGCTATTTTCAGTTTGTTTATGCAGCCACGATGAAGGTGCATTTGTTATTGTTATAGAAAGCAGAACATAGACCAGACATTTCCACTGAGAATTCAACCTATTATTTAAAGATGAAAATTTAATTTCAAGAAAAGCTTTCGCTCTAGAAAAAGAAGTCCAAATCAGAAACTTAAGTACAACACAAAGTCCAATCTGTCACTTCAGTAAACTGACTAGGAAATAGAATTACACCAGCATAAACTTCATCTGGTTTTGTAATTTTTAAAAAATATCTACTGTACGGATCCATACCATTCGTATTAGAGCAGTCAACATTTACATGCAAATGAAAGGGGCGACGTTAATAATCAATGAGTACAATAGATTGCAAACCTCAGACTCGAGGCAGTCGACCGGGCAGCTTCACCTAAGCACAATATTCAGCTCCCCAGACTTATTCCTGCAACCTATTTTTTTTATGCACTTCATTTTATTTTTTAATGATTGGAGTGTGCAATGACTTACTTTCTCTATAGAAAGTAAACGTTTTTGACAGTGTCAAAATAGCAAATTAATCTAATAATTACTGTTGGCGATAATAGCCGCCAAACACTTAATAGGTTCGTCTGACATTTCAATGGCAGCATTTATTTTAAATGGATTAACATCTCCATTAAACTAACAGACAGAGGATTGCTATATGGACTCCTCGTGCTTGTCCGCTATTATTGCTAACAATTTTCAGCCTTGTGTTCTTTTCGAATGCACAGCAGCTTTTTCAAAGAGTAAGGCAGATTAAAATTTGGGTGTGATTCTTCATCAGAAGTCACATCTAATATTTTGATTTTGTCACCTTTATCTCTCTTGAAGATCCTAAAAATAAATGTTGGTTGTTTATAATAGTTAAATCAGCATCCCCTCAATCCAGGAAATCCCCACCTGACTCTGGGCTACAATGGAGTCCAGGACAGGGACAGATCTGGTCGTGAGATAATTTTGTATTCTGAATGTAGAATGCATTGTTGGTTGGGATTTTTGTAGGTGTTTTGTAAAAGGTATCAGTTCCTAAAATAACGTGATGTATCTGGGATTAGATTCCCAATGAAAGAAACCAGACTCTGTAAAGTGTATTGTAGTCCCTATAACTACTTCTGTTATCATATTTAAAATTTCTGTGACACTTCCAGGAGGAAATATTTTTGGCTTGAATTCAAAATTACAGGAAACTTGAAAATGCTAGAAAATTATCCAAATAAAGTTTGAAAAATCAAAATTTTTGGAGGGAGGCATGTCCACAATATATTAGAAAATATACTTCTCATCTTACACCCTAACATTCTCCTTCTGTAATTTCTAAATTCACCACTGTTGCAATCCATACTTTTGTGTACTTTAGGATTGAATATCTGGTAGATTTGCAGCTTAAGTTATGACAAACCCAAGTCTCACTGCACTTTCGGCCTAATTATTTGTCTCTGCATGTTCTAAGGCCTATATTCAGGGTTGTTTTAGGTATATAAGCCTTTTTGGGAGCTGTGCCAGCTTTGTTTTTAAAGCTTATGGTTAGCTTTTGCTAGTTTTCTAGATAGGCATGTCTGCATTAATGGTATTTCAGAGGATATATTATATGCTTTCAGAAAAGCTCCACATCCCTACTACAGCTGATGATATTTCAAATAGTGTCAGGGCCATTAAGCTGAACTCATTGGGCTTGATTTTAGGGTCGGGTTACCTGCGGGTTTCCAGCGGGGGGGCCCCGAAAATCCCGATCTCCGATCACGTGACCGGATTCGGACGAAATCCCGGCCACTTCCGGGTACCGCGCTGACGTGCGGGGCTGCGCGCGAAAGCCCCGCTGGTGGGAATCCCGCAGGCAATTAAAGCCAGCGGGGTTCCACTTGAGAGCACTTAACTTGCTCGTTGTGGTCAGTTAATGAGCTGAAGCAGCTGTCAAAAGAGGAAGTGTGGGATTTTAGGTTCAAAGCAGTCAGTTTCCCACACTGGGGGAAACAGGACCCTTCAAACCCGGCGTGTTGCAGCCAGCAGCCTGTGGCAGGTGCCAAGGTGCGCTCCACGGGGGAGAGCCCTCACCCACGCAGGAGGCCACCGCGTCACATAGGGCAACCCCTGCCCCCCACCACCCCCCGGCCAAGCCAGAGGACAGACCGACACGAAACCGCAGCCCCAGTCCGAGGACCCACACACCTACCCTGCACAACCCCTCAGACCAACACCTGCCAGTTGGGTGGTGTGTGGACACCCTCGGAGGACGAAGAGCATGACCACCACCAGCAGCCTCGCAGTCCACGCCTTCCGCCGCAGAGACGTGGATCCCCCCAACACGGTGTGGTTGCACGCCCACCTTCACAGCAGGAGGGAGGGCTACCGCAGAGAGAGACGCGTCGCAGAGGGCACTACCCTCGCCACAGGGTCCACAGACCGAGGCGCAGCTCCCCGGACCTCTCCGAGCAGCAGTGCACAGGGTGGCGCAGATTCGCTCGACATGTAGTCGTGGAGATCTGCAGCCTCTTTCATGCCGAGCTGCTCCTGGCTGGCCCCAGCACCAACTGCTTACCTGTCGCTGGCAAAGTCACCACTGTCCTCCACACCTTCTCCGCATCCTTCCAGGGTGCAGCCAGCTACACCGCCGATGTCTCTCAGTCGTCTGCGCGGACGAGCCCTGCAAATACACCTGCACCTACTCTGCAGTAACACGATGGGTGGCATCAGTGGTGGGTCCTCATAGTGATACCCAGGAGCGGGCATTATTGGACACAATGGACAGGATTCGCGGAGACATGGCAGTGGTGGTGTCAATATAATGTGTGCTGTTTGTGGCTCTGAAATTCAATATGGGTAACACCCATGACAAACCCTCAGACACCCTTGTGCACCCCCTTCATGCTGACGAGACGTTTGCCTTACCCTGCCTACTGCACATATGTGATGCATGCCCTGTGGCTGCAGCACAGGTGGTGGCAGGTTGAGTGAGGCTGGCCGTGAGGGAGATGCACGAGAGGGTGAGTATGGGATGGAGCCATGGGATTGTATGAGGATTGGGTCGCATGTTAGTGGCAGGATGAGTACTGGCGAGGTGAGTAGGTGGAGGTAAGATGAGGATGGGGTGTGAGTGGGCATGAAGGGTGATGTGACAGAATAGTGTTGGTGGTGCCGAAGGAGATTTGGGGTGGGGGCAGTGTTGTGGCAGACGGAGTGTAGGGGAAAGACTTCGTGTTCTCACTGTGGCTGACCTACTGCGGTCATTGCAGCGCCTCCTGCACTGTATGCAGGTGGGCGATATGTTGGTGGCGCAGGTGACCCCCTCTGCCACCTCGAGCCAGGCCTTCTTGGTGGCAGAGGCAGGCCGCTTCCTCCCGCCCGCCGGGGGGAAGATCTGTGTCCTCCCCCTCCTCCTCACCCCATCTGATGATACCTGGGGTGAGGCATCATTAAACTGGGAGCAGCCTTCCCCCTGGGCTGCTCCATGCTGCAATTTGTCCCATTGGTTGCAGCATCTGTCAGTGGAGGACTGCCCCTTTAACTAGAGAGCCTCCAGCTGACAGATCGTACTGCGCATGCGCAGCCCGACCGACGCGCAGGCCAGCGCCGTGGACCCCGGAGGAGCAGGTAATTGGATCCTATTAGTGGATTGCCTGCTACGATCGCGTGGGCAACCCACTAATTTCGCCGTTCGCGTTTTCGACGCTCCCGGAGGACCACCCGCTGGGAACCCGCAGGCCTGCTAAATTCGAGCCCATTATGTAGCATTTTAAACAAATGTAGGTATCACTTACTTATAATCATTAATTTTAAACTATTCAAATGTTTTAAAAAATATCTTTAGGCTGTTTTATTAGAATATATTAGACTGCCTATCCACCATCAAAACATGCTACTTAAAAGTTTGTTTGATATTGGCTATTATGAAGTGTCACTTGTCTCTAATTATCTCAGCTATCACTTTTTAGTATAAACTAACAGGTATAATTCCATTGCACTCTTCCACTATCTGTAGGTGATGATAATGAGTCAAATGGGTTCTTTCCAAAACTATCTGTCTGAATTACATTCAGTGAACCTATTTGTGCATGCAATGTCATTAGCTGCAGCAGCTGACGTGGCCAGTCTCACTTATACATTTGGCCCTATTGTTTCTGGATGGGGTGGGCTTGATGGACTGGATGATCTTTTCTTGTCGGACTGGATGATCTTTTCTTGTCCTTTTGGTATGTTCATAAGTAATATATTGCCCACAAGGATTTGTTGCCACATCAGCTTTCCATTGACACACTGGTAACAAATGAGAATAAAGCAGACCTTCTTTGCTATAGCTGGTTTCCTTAATGCCCTTTGTGTTTTCAGCTTTATCTGCCTAACCATTTATTTGCATTCAATGTAATTGTTTACAGAAACAGTGAGGTTTGCACTCAGTCAGAATTTAGGTGATATGTAATGCATGGAATGTCATCAGGCATGTGTGCAAAATGAAACAAGAATCATGGTTGGAGCCCAATCTGGACTCGCCATGAGCTTGAGTAGGAACAGCTGGATGGCTAGCTATTGGGAAGCATGATTAATTTATTTGTTGTTTTTTGCAGTCAGTCCTGTGGCTTGTTGATACTTGTTTTGTTCCCTCCACAAGTCTTAATATGGTCTCAAGCACTCCTGTACCTTTTTAGTATGTAGATGCATAGGCTCCGATTTTAAAGGGTATGGTGCATGTGAGCCCCAATTTGGGCAGTGTACCCGGAGAGACCGGGGACGTGGAGACCCAGCCGATTTTAATGGCCGGGCCTCATTTCCGTAAATATTCTTGATGACCTGCATGAACGTGGCCAGATCCACTATCTGACGGGAGCGGGAATTCGGCTACAGGAGGCCGCAGCTGGGGATCTGTGGGACTAGTCGCTGTGCTCATTTTAACTGTCCTCCTTGTCCGATTTCTGACAGGAGTTAAAATTGGGGCCTATAGACTCAGGTGCCAAAGAATGCTAGCTTTCAGACTTCATTCCTCAAAGTTGACTCATCAAAAAAAAAGCAATGCATAAGCCCAACATAATGAGGCATATCAGAACTCTAATGATTTTTTACATTTAGGAAATAGCCTGCCCTGAAACCTTCCCTTAGCCTGATGTACTGTCTCGTTAGAGTGTATTCACATGGCAGAGCTAACTAACAGAAAATGTTTTCAATAAAAATAAAAAGAAATGTCCATGTTCACCCAATCAGTGACCCATCTGTTATGTTTTGGGACATCTCTCACCACCCTAGTCATGCTCACTGATGGAGCCAGCTTCCATAATTAGGTATTGTTGGCCAGGGGCTGAAGTAACCTGAGATTCCGAGCTGCTGACACACAGGCAAAAGCAACTTTTGAACTGAAGTAACCTGAGTTCAGTCGCTGGCCTGAGCTGGCTGGAACCGGTTTGAATTAGCTAAGTTTTGTGAAAGACAAAGGAGATGTGATAAGACACGAGTCCTTATTTAGAAAAGGAGCAATGAGGTAATGCTACCTAAGTCCTTGGGACAGAGCCAATGAGGAGAAGACACAGACTAGGCGAGCAAGCCTAAACCAACGGGAGAGAGAGACAACACAGCTTGAAGAGATAAGATTCGGAATAAGAATGAGGAATCTGGGGCGTGGAGCCAGAGCGAAGACTCCAGAGACCAACCATCACGGAAGTGGAAGAACCTACGTCAGGGACGTAGAGACGACGTCGAGAGAGAGAGAGAACAGAACGCCTGGCCAGCGTCCGCTCTCCTTTTCGGGTATTATCCTTTATATTCTGTGACCACTCAGGGAGTGTCAGAGAAACCTAGTGGATGTGCGTTTAGATCCTAGTTTGGGTATAAAACTGTATAACCTGGTGCAAACTGCATGTCTATATCTAACCAGACGTATAAGCTATATGTATATGATCTAACAACGTGAATAAAGCGAATTGAGAGTTAAGAGAGAATTGACTCTTCTCCTCTGTACTAAGCCAATAACCATAACCGGTGACCTCCGGTCAACAGCGTGTATCTCATATGAACCAAATTTTAACCATACGCATGTACTGAATGGGATATATGTGTCTCAAGGCACACAATGTGCCTTTTTTCCATTTGGTCACACTGGATAAATGTACAGGATCCCCATAGTATACTTCTGATTTCTCTGATCGATGGCAAACCACAGTGCCTCGTACAAGAAACACAGAAAGTTAGCACGCAGGTACAGCAAGCAATTTGGAAGGCAAATGGCATGTTGGCCTTTATTGCAAGGGGGTTGGAGTGAAAGAGTAAGGAAGTCTTACTACAATTGTACAGGTCTTTGGTGAGACCACACCTGGATTACTGTGCACAGTTTTGGCCTCCTTACCTAAGGAAGGATATGTTTGCCTTAAAGGCGGTCCAACAAAGGTTCACTAGATTGATTCCTAGGATGACAGGGTTGTCCTATGAGAAATTGAGTAAAATAGGCTTATATTCTCTGGAGTTTAGAAGAATGAGAGGTGATCTCATTGAAACATATAAGATTCTGAGGGGGCTTGACAGGGTTGATGCTGAGAGATTGTTTCCCCTGGCTGGAGATTCTAGAACTGGGGGACATAGTCTCAGGATAAGGGGTCGACTATTTAAGACTGAGATGAGGAGGAATTTCTTCACTCAGAGGGTTGCGAATCTTTGGAATCTCTAAGGGCTGTGGATGCTGAGTCGTTGAGTATGTTCAAGGCTGAGATAGATAGATTTTTGGACTCTAAGGGAAACAAGGGATATGGGGATCGGGTGGGAAAGTGGAGTTGAGGTCGAAGATCAGCCATGATCTTACTGAATGGTGGAGCAGGCTCGAGGGGCCGTATGGCCTACTCCTGCTCCTAGTTCTTATGTTCTTATGTTCTTACGCCACAGAACGTATATTTCAGGCTAAGTTACTAAATATTGTGAGAAAGAAAGTAAGTTAAGTCAGAAAATAATATAGTAACTTGGATAACAACTATTTTCTGAAACTGTAGAAATTCTTTGTTTAGTTTTTTTATGTAAGCACATGTCATGGTGCTCAGAGTTCTGTCTCACCACTGTGGTCTGAGAGTATGGTTGATGTGAGTGAGCTGATGAGCCTAGGGCTACTCCCCAGGTATAGCCGGGCAGTAGCCCTAGGGTAATGGTCGATGGGTGTTTTGTGACTGGAAGGCTGTTTCCAGGGGGTTCCGCAGGATTCAGCACTAGGTCCCTTGCTTTTTGTGGTATATATTAATGGACTTAAATGTAGGGGGCGTAATTAAGAAGTTTGCACATGATACAAAAATTGGCCGTGTGGTTGATAGTGAGGAGGAAAGCTGTAGATAGGAAGATATCAATGGACTGGTCAGGTAGGCAGAAAAGTGGCAAATTGAATTCAATCCAGAGAAATGTGAGGTAATGCATTTGGGGAGGGTAAACAAGTCAAGGGAATACAGAATAAATGGGAGGATACTGAGAGGTGTCGAGGAAGTGAGAGACCTTGGAGTGCATGTCCACTGATCCCTGAAGGTAGCAGGACAGGTAGATAAGATGGTTAAGAAGGCATTTGGAATACTTTCCTTTATTAGCTGAGGCACAGAATATAAGAGCAGGGAGGTTATGCTGGAACTGTATAAAACTCTAGTTAGGCCACAGCTTGAGTACTGCGTACAGTTCTGGTCACCACATTACAGGAGAGATGTGATTGCACTAGAGAGGGTACAGAGGAGATCTACAAGGATGTTGCCAGGACTGGAGAATTTTAGCTATGAGAAAAGATTGGATTGGCTGGGGTTGTTTTCCTTGGAACATGTAAGGAATCTTACAACACCAGGTTATAGTCCAACTGTTTTATTTGAAAACACATCATTCCTTGGAACAGAGGAGGCTGGGGGGTGATTTAATTGAGGTGTACAAGATTATGAGGGGCCTAGATAGAGTGGATAGGAAGGACATATTTCCCTTAGCAGAGAGGTCAATAACCAGGGGCACAGGTTTAAAGTGATTGGTAGAAGGATTAGGGGGGAGCTGAGGGAAAATGTTTTCACCCAGAGAGTGGTGGGGGTCTGGAACTCACTGCCTGAAAGGGTGGTAGAGGCAGAAACCCTCAACTCATTAAAAAAGTACTTGGATGTGCACCTGAAGTGCTGTAACCTACATGGCTATGGACCAAGTGCTGGAAAGTGGGATTAGGCTGCGTGGTTCATTTTCGGCCGGTGGGGACATGATGGGCAGAATGGCCTCCTTCTGTGAATTTCTATGATTTCTATAGTGGGCCCAGGCAGCTTTTCACACCTCAGAATTAAATTGTCTCTTCCTCGCTAAGCAAATTTCTTTGAAGCAGCTCCAGAATCTTTGTCAATGGATAGGTAACTACATTTTTAATCAATTGTATCTTCCAGACTGATAGTGCATGAACTGCCACACACTTCCCTCCCTCCACCCCGCATCTTCTTAGTTATCAGATCAATCATTTTGGCCTGTTTGAGTTGACACTGGGACCTGTCGGCGGGAGTGATAAACTCACTGGGACCTATAAAGAGGGATTGATATAAATACTGGGGCCTATCAGAGTGATTGATAAAAGCTCTGGGATCTATCAGAGTGATAAAAATTTTCAGGGGGTGGTGGAGACAGATTCCATCGTAGCCTTCAAAGGGGAACTGGATAAGTACTTGAAAGGAAAAAATTTGCAGGGCTACGGGAATGGGGCGGGGGAGTGGGGTTAGCTGGATTGCTCTTGCATAGAGCCGGCATGGACTTGATGGGCTGAATGGCCTCCTTCCATGCTGTAACCTTTCTATGATCTCTATGATTCAACATCCTTTATGAAAGTTACTATTGAATCTTCCACCACCCTTTCAGGCAGTGCAATCCAGATCATAACAACGCGCTGCATAACAAAAAATTCTCATCTCTCCTCTGGTTCTTTTGACAATTATCTTAAATCTGTGTCCTTTGGTTACCAACGCTCTTGCCAGTGGAAATAATTTCTCCTTATTTACTCTATCAAAATCCCTCATAATTTTGAACACCTCTTAATTCTCCCCTTAACCTTCTCTGCTCTAAGGAGAACGATCCCAGCTTCTCTAGTCTCTCCACATAATTGAAGTCCCTCATCCCTCGTATCATTCTGGTAAATCTCCTCTGCACCCTCTCCAAGGCCTTGACATCCTTCTTAAGATATGGTGCCTAGAACTGGATACAATACTCCAGCTGAGACCTAATCAATGTTTTATAAAGGTTTAGAATAACTTCCTTACTTTTGTACTCTGTCTCTATTTATAAAGCCCAGGATCCCGTAGATTTTTTAACAGCTTTATCAACTTGTCCTGCCATCTTCAAAAAATTGTGTAAGTGGAGCCCCAGGACACTCTGTTCCTACATCCCCTTTAAAATTGTACCACTTAGTTTATATTACTTCTCTTCAATAATCCTCCCAAAATGCATCACTTCACACTACCTGACAAAGCCTTGCCTACAGGCTCTCAAGCTAAAAGGATAAGAGAGAATTTAACAGGAAAACAGCCATTGCTTCTATTTTAAATAAGAGTGTGGGATTTGGCCAGGTGGCTGATGTGGAAAAAAAACACCAGTAGAGACTTGATGGGCTGACTGGCCTCTTTGCTGCAACATCCTATGATCCCCGAGCCCTGGATGGAGGGATAGAACGGATCAATGTTTCCTATCAACATCAAATCACACAGCTGTATTTACAAACCTGATCAAAAGTCTTGTAAAATATTTTACAAGATGACAGTGCCCCTTTAAATGGCAGTTTGCCATTGGAAGAGAGAAAAAAAACACTTTAGTTTTCTCAAAGAAATTATTGAACAGTAATATTTGTCTCCGGGACAATTTTGCTATTACATTACAGTTGCGATTAAGGTGCTAGTAAAATTGGAAGATAGTAGATTAGTCACCCTCTGGCTCATTGATTTAAATGAAACCAGTGAGTATAATAGAAAAATATAATTTTTAGCACACTACTGTTGCAGAGGTGCATTGGTTGGTAAAGTAGTGCCTGCATAGGAATGAATTGTGGAGAAGTCTTGAGCTGCTAGGTAGTTTTGGAATGTGCCTTTGAATTAGTGGAAACATTTTAAGAAAGGACTATTAAATTATCTGCACTACTCATTTTCAATTCCAACTGGGTGATTAATCCTAATTTTCCGACACTAGCACCCTAATTTTTTCAACGCAACAGGCAAATAATAATTCAGACTGGGTGATTATCTGGAAGATAACAGAAGATGGTAAACTAAGTGACCAGATACGTTACCATAAAATAAGACCTCAAATCACCTAATGAGAGTTACAGCTTCTCCTGCTTGTATGTTCATTGAAGTTTCAATTCCATGATGAAGAACCACAGAGTAATTGGTCATGGGTGTTATTATTGAAAGATTCGTGGAAAGATATAAATGTAACAAGGTGACCCTTTGGCCATTGTAGGTATAGAGTTGGGCAGTGTTACTATCAAGGTTCAAATGACAAATTCAGAAGCAACAGTAAAAAGACAGACACAGGAGTGTTTATTTGTTCCTGCCATCACAGTCAGTCATCATCCATATATCTTCTAGCATTCATGACAAGCAATGCCACTGCAATTTATACATCCACTAATCCTACATACATACATATATAGGAGCACAAGCATTTATCCCATGTTCTTACTCTGTCATTGATAATGAGTGGTGCCCTGCAGACTACTGTCACCTGTTGCTAATGGATTGGGAACAGCTACAAAATGCAGAGCAATTATACCTGCTGCTTTCTCCTGAACTTACAGTACTGTGGGGTTCCTTCAGTTGCTGTTTATCTGTTTTTCATCTATTAGGGCATTTCCTGGATTTGGATGTTTTGGTCTATACATTATGATGATATAAACTAAATGGTACAACTTTAAAGCAGGAAAAGAGACACCTGCGGGTTTACATATACAAATCTTTGAAGGTGGCAGGACAAGTTTATAAGGTTGTTAAAAAAGCATATAGGATCCTTGGTTTATAAATAGAGGCAAATAGTACAAAAGCAAGGAAGTTATGCTAAATCTTTATAAATCACTGGTTAGGCTTCAGCTGGAGTATTGTATCCAATTCTGGGCACCACACTTTAGGAAGGACATCAAAGCCTTGGAGAGAGTGCAGACGAGATTTACTAGAATGGTACTAGGGATGAGGGACTTCAGTTATGTCGAGAGTCTAGAAAAGTTGGGATTGTTCTCCTAGGAGCAGAGAAGGTTAAGGAGAGATTTAATAGGATTTTGATAGAGTAAATAAGGAGAATCTGTTTCCACTGGCAGGAGGGTTGGTAACCAGAGGACACATATTTAAGGTAATTGTCAAAAGAACCAGAGGGAGATGAGGAGAATTTTGTTACATCTAGCATATAGAGGGAATCTTCATCAAGGGACTGCACCTGAGAATTTCTTTTTCGCAGTGAGTGGTTATGATCTGAAATGCACTGCCTGAAAGGGTGGTGGAAGCAGATTCAGTATTAACTTTCAAGAGCGAATTGGATAAATACTTGAAAGGGAAAAAATTGCAGGGCTACGGGGAAAGAGCTGGGGAGTGGGACGAATTGGATAGCTCTTTCAAAGAGCCGACACAGGCACGATGTGTTGTATGATTCTCTGGTATTGAAGCATTCACACTCTGGTTCCCTACGTATTGCCAATTTACTGAACTTATGTTACTCAAGGTTTGGATAGAAGGGGTGGAGCTCTCTCTACTGCACTGATCTTTAAACAGACAAATGAGCTTTGTGCTATTTCACAGGATCCTAAAGAACCTTCTGGGATTAAGAGGTCATGCAGGTGCAGTCCAGAAACCTCCCTTGATGAAGATTCAATCTATATGCTAGATGTAACAAAATTGTAAATCCATTGTTTACAAATGTGCTTATAATTTTGTTATAACTAGTTTACAGTGGAAATATTTCCTCCCCTCCATGTCATTTCCAGTTTTATGTAGCCTGGCAACAGATGTAGGGGTGTAATAATTTGCCAATTTCAAAACCTGACAGGGGCAAGATGAGGTTAGAAGATGTTGTGGGTTTGTGACATGACATCATGATGTTTTCTTTGGTGTTGATTTAAAATAAATTCAAAACCTCAAAAACTAATGCTTTCACGTCATACGACACAAGAATAAATAGGAAAAAATGGACTTCCTTTAGAAGTCAGCCTTTTGGTGCCAGGTTTACCGTTTTGTATTGGTTGTTCATCAAAAGCTGACTGTTCAGCCTGGAACTAGATGGGCAGGAGCACTCACTGAAGGGCCAGATCCTAGGACAGCTCTCTATCTAGTTTTGATCTAAGGCTTGTGTGGATTCTTAGCTTTGTAGAACCTGCTGTACCTATTTCTAGCTTCCAATTCAATTTTGCTTGTGGAATGCTTCCAGATTTAGGACCAGACCATACATCCATACACCTGCTCCAGCTGGTCTGAGTTTATTCTGGCAGCAAATATCTTCTTGGCTTCTGGAGTACGCAATTGTGGCCAGTTCTTGGCCACAAATCACAAATCCACTGTTTGTTGGACCTGATTTAGGCTACAGCTGGGCGTCTTGGTCCTAGCTGCTTTGGAATCTGTGGTCTGTGTATTGGAGGTCCATATATGGCTTCATTCAGAGACCCCTTTTTTCTTTGTCAAGGAGCCCCCTCAGACATGTGCTAAACTAAGTGACACATAAATAATACAGATGAGCACATAATTCACAGTCAACTGGCTATCTCCAGATAACAATGTAGATGGTACTGACAACTTTATGTTACACACATGCACTGCAACGCTTTCACAGAATAATATTCATTTGCTGTACATACCGTTATATCCAACTTGATCCAATCTCATTATCACATACAAATTGGGAGTGAGTCAAACAACATGCAACATCAAAGGTCCTTTTCACTTCAATCAACAAAGTTGAGTACACTGGCAGTTTGTCACATTGGCTTGCTGTGGAGCTAATATATTTATTACCTCATTGGTATTATTATCCAGTCATTTATTACTTTGGAACTATGGATAAATGTCACCATTAAAGCTGTCAGCATTTTTCTCCCTGTTTTCAATATCTCTGGCTATGGTGCTGGAATGCAATTTTTTCTATTGCCCACACATTTACCTCTTAAGTTTTCTTCAGTAATTTGGTATTTTTAAACGGAAATATGTAATCAGTACCCTACAGGTTTTAAAATCAACAGCTTTTTGTTACCTACCTATCTCTCTTGCTTCTTTCTCTATCACAAACCTTCCCTTTTGCACTTTCCTCCCTCCTCCCCTTGTCTCCAGCTCTGTACTCGCATAAAAACTGTTAATCTCAACCATCTTCCAGTTCTGACGAAAGGTCATCAACCTGAAACATTAACTGTGTTTCTCTCTCCACAGATGCTGCCTGACGAGTGTTTTCCAGCATTTTCTATTTTTATTTCAGATTTCCAGCATCTGCAGTATTTTGCTTTTGTTCTCTTGCTTCTTTGTTTCAGTTGTTATGGGCCTATCTTTTTTTTTTGTTCTGCGGTGTGTCATTTGGTTATCAGCTTGTATCTTTTGCTTTCTTCCTGGATGTGATTTTGCTTCTAGCCTATTTATTTCAGTTTTATTTCCTTTGGGCTTCACTTTGCTCATGGTCTATTTCTCTACTTTGTCTTTAGTACCTTGATTTGCTCCTCCAGTTCCTCTATGTCTGTCTTCCTTTATGTTGTACATGTCACTTGAGTGCTTCACATAATAAATTACTTTTTAGAGTGCAGTGCCTGCAATTATGTAGGTCCTACTGCACTAAACCCAGTTCAGAACTACAAGTAGTAGAATGCATCCCTTGAAGCCCAAGTTACTCCAAGGTGGAATGGGATGGTGGAGGTAGGCTGCATCATTCACCTGCTGACCGGAATTTAAGGCGGATCCCAGATCTGCTTGGGTTGTGCCCTGACATTACTCCATTAAAAATGACATCAGAAGTGGAGCCAATTTCAGAAGTGTCCGTCCTCTAAAATTTGCAGCTATGCAAAAAGGGGAACTGCAAAGGAGAAAGTCATCCAGAACTTCTTTTTGCTATTAATTCTCTTTGCTTTGATTTTTTTATATGAGGCAGCACTTTGGGATCTTCAAGCTTCATTTTGGAGTATCTTGAGTGATTTTGTTTACACTGATTCATTTTTTCTTGAAAAAGTCATCAAAGGAACATGGAATTCCTAAAGGCAATTCCTTTGTATGTGCCGTGTATGTTGCAAGAAGAAAATAATGATGATGATGATGATGATGATGAGCAAGGGGCTGTCGTAGAAGCCAGGCAAATCGGGCAGGACCATAGAAGAACCAGATGCTCAGAGAGTGAGCCTGTGAGCAGAGTCCATGATTACAACTCATTTTTTCCAATGTCCCATTACAGTTATCTCTCTGGTAACTTTGTTTTACCCCTGAAGCACTGGAGGAGCTCTGCACCCTCCTACAGGATGAACTGCAGAATACATCAAGAACAAGGGTGGGCTGCACAGCACAGCAGAAGGTAACAAAAGTGTTAAATTATTTTGAAACAGAATCATTTCAGGGAGCTACTGGTGACTGTCAGCCAAATTAGTCAATTTGCAAAGCATTGCTGTAAAAAGTGACAAATACATTGTATGCCAGGGCAGCTCAATTCCTCTCTTTGGACAATGGAACCAGGCACATGAATGAGCATGCAATCAAATTTTTTTCAATAGAAGAGCAGGTTTTCCAAAAGGTATTGGTGCTATCGACTGTATGCATGTCATGATACGTGCTCCAACTGACAAACCTCACTATTTTATTAACCGTAAGGGATTTCATTCCTTGAATGTGCAACTGGGTACTGTATGTGAATACAGGCACAGCTTCCTTCACATTAATGCCAAGCATGCAGACAGCTGCCATAACTTCTGAATCCTGAGGCAGATTACTGTCCGAGCTCTCTCACCGAAGGGCAAGTCACAGGATGGCTACTTGGTGACGCAAGTTACTTGATATTGCTTGTGAGAAATTGCTCCCTAGGGTCTTCGTGATATCTTCCTCCCGATGTGTTAACACCTGGATGTTTGGTGGTCCTCTGGTTTAAAAAAAATCCCCTGGCCAAAATGGCTAGTAACGCAGGAATGGTTCTCCTGGCTCCACACTAAAACCACGGACGACTGGCAGCCACTTCTTGCCCTCACCCAATTGCCTCAACACCACTCCCAGGACTCATCTGAGAACCTGGGGTGAAGTCCCAGCCAATTTCTAGGCCAATATATGCTGCTGCTAAGGTGCAGCTGTATTTAATTAGGCCTGTCCCCATAAAGTCACAATTGCTGTAAATCAATTAATGATTAACTGTTATTAACTGTTATTAGTGAGGTAAGTTTGCATATTGGGAGGTACTTGTAAATGCCTGGCTGCAGGTCGGAAGAAATGAGCACAACATGACTGCCTTTCTTTCTCTTTGCACCTGTGACCCAAAAATTTATAGTGATGATGATTTTCCTGGGTTTAGTGTCTAAATAGTAGCTGAAAAATGGGTGCTAATCCTTTTCCCCTGTTTTGTGCCTGCACATCATTTTTCTAAATTGCCTGTATGGCTTTTCAAGTGGTTGCATCTGACTCAACATGGAGAGAGCAGAAATGTAATCTGCGTGCAAACGAATATCAGAGAGTTGTGCACGCAGATTTCCTGTTCTAGTGCTGAGTGCAGTTCAGGGGGAAACTGCTCCCCCCAAAAATTTGGTGCTATATCTTCCAGTGTTGCCATTTAGGTGCCATCTGTGTTAAGGGACAGTTTGCTTTTGTCAAGAAACGTCTTTATTTTTGAATAAAAAAATGTTTTTCAACTTCAGAACTTGTTGCAGAATGCTGTAACTCTTTTTCACTTGCTGATGAATGTCATGTTTGGTACAGTGGTTCCCCCCCCCACCCTCTTTTTTGTGAGGTGGCTTATTTGAAGGCAGGTGAGGAGCAACAACCACAAGCCCCTTTGACAGCTGATAAAGGTACTTGCCTGGCCCTCTCCAAAGTCACAATCAACTGCTCCACTAGCAAAGGGCAGGAATCCTCCTTCCACTTTTCCATACAATTACTCCATTCCACAATCAATACTAAGAGAATCCTCCCACTCAAACCTGCATTCCCCTCTTATTACCAAATCTTCAGTGTGCACAGCCACACTTGCTTTCCCTGTTCATCTAGAGTAAAAAGGTACAAATAGAACAGTGATCAAGTTCCGACAATTATTTATTAAAAATGGCACGTCTGTGTGTTTACCCTTCTTCATCATGGTGCTTTCCTTTTACTCATTTTTTCCATAGTGGTGTTGTGGTTGCATAGCTACCAATCCTAGTGTTCCTTCTCAATGGATTCCAATTGACAGAAGACTGGGAGAGGGTCTAAATTGTGTCCTTGAAACATAGGGGTCAATTTTCGAATGGCTGAGCGGGTGCGTTCGTGGCAGGGGGGCTCCTAAAATTGGGGATTCCCGGAGCGGGTCTGGAGCCTGGCTCCAACCCGCCCACTTCCGGGTTCCCCAATAATGCGAATCGGTGCGCTCGCAGTCCCCGCATGCGGGACTCCCACCGGCAACTAAAGCCGGCGGGATCCCACTTAAGATCCTTATCTGGGTACTTGAGGTCGTTTACAGACCTCATTAGTTGGAGATTTTAGGATGATTCGGATTTTGGACTACCCAGAGCGTGTTTCCCATGCTGGGGGAAACACTCCCTGTTTAAACAGACGTTGCAGTCAGCAGCCAGTGGCAGCTGCAAAGGTCCATTTAACAGGTGCGGGGTAAACCCTCATTCATTGCAGCAGGGCACTCTGTCACCTCAGACAAAGTTTTGCCTGCCACACAATAGTCTGCACACTCCAAATGATTAAATCCTACCCTAACCTCTGCTGTCCAAACACATTTACCTACTTTGTGGACCCCCTCACACTCACATTATTAGGATTGGGTGGGGGGGGGGGTTGTCCATTGCTGCATTGCTGCATTCATCACTCCATTGGAGGACGAGCAACATCACCAGCCTCGCCAGGCATGCCGTCCACTTCCGCCACGTGGAGCTACACAACACAGTGCTGCGCAACAGGCACCTGCACAAAGTAGTCGTGCAACTAGACATACACCCACTGTAGGGTGACCCAATGGGTGGCATCAAGGGTGTTCATGGAGAACCTCATGAAAGGGCATTATTGCACGAGCCAGTCAAGAATGGCCAAGACGTGGCAGTAGTGGTGACAATATAATATGTCATATGAGTTGATCAGAAATCAAATATAAGTAAAAACCATGACAAACCCTCAAACACCCTTGTGCATCCCCTTCATGCTCACGACACGTTTGCCTTACCCTTCCTACTACACATACGTGATGCATGCCCTGTGGCTGCAGCACAGGTAGAGGCAGGTTGAGTGAGGCTGACCGTGAAAGAGATGCATGAGAGGGTGAGTATGAGATAGAGCCATGAGATTGTATGAGGATTGGATTGAGTGGTAGTGGTGGGATGAGTACTGGCGAGGTGATTACATGCAGGTAAGATGAGGGTGAGCTTTGAATGAGTGTGAGGAGCGATGTGATAGAGTAGTGTTGGCAGTGCAGAAGGAGATGTGGGGTGGGGGCGGTGATGTGGCAGACGGAGTGTAAGGGAATGAGTAAGTGTACTCACTTTGGCTGACCTACTTAGGTCATTGAAGTGCCTCCTGCACTGTATGCAGGTGTGAGATTTGTTGGTGGTGCAGGTGACCTCCTCTGCCACCCCGAGCCAGGCCTTCGTGGTGGCAGAGGCAGGCCACTTTCTCCCGTCCGCCGGGGAGAAGATCTCTGTCCTCTTCCTCCTCCTCACCCCATCCAGTAGGACCTGGAGTGAGGCATCATTAAACCTGGGAGCAGCCTTCCCCCTGGGCTGCTCCATGCTGTAATTTTGGCTTCTTTCTGCATCATCAGTCAGTGGAGGACTGCCTCTTTAAATAGGGCTCCTCCAGCTGACAGCCTATGATGCGAGTACGCAGTCCGCCCACTGCGCAGCTTTCCAGCGCGAAACCCGGAAGCAAAGGTAAGTGCCTTCAATTTACTTACGACCGTGTGGGGAACCCACCGATTTTACTGGGCGGGTTACCCACGCGCCCAGTCGACCCCTCCCCACTGATGGCAACCCGCCTCCCTCCTAATATCGGGCTCATAGTGTGCCAGTCATTTCTTAGAAGCTTCTGGGCAACTCTACCAATGACTTCAATAACTTGTTTTGCTCAGAAAGCATCCTTCTCTTAAAAGCTGGACCATGGAGGTCTGGTTCCCTGCTCTCAACAGCACGTGAGGGAGATGACCTTAACCTCTGGCAAGGACTCTCTGCTCTTCCTCCTTCTGTTCCTGCTCCTGTCCACCCATGCTCAGTGATTCAGCACTTATTCTGTTCAGTTCCTCAGCTATTACTTAGAATTTTATAGCACAGAAACAGGCCATTCGGCTCAACTGGTTTATGCCGGTGTTTATGCTCCGCACGAGCCTCCTGTCACCTTACCTTATCTCACCCTATGGACATATCCTTCTACTCCTTTCTCTCTCATGCACTTATCTAGCTTCCCCTTAAATGCATCTACGCTATTCGCCTCAACCACTCCACGTGGCAGTGGGCTTTACATTCTCACCACTCTCTGAGTATTCTGCCATGCTTTGCATCCAGCTGTTATTGAGACTTTTATTTTGGCCTGATGCCGGGCACAGCATTGCCCTCTACCTCTCCTTAGCAAACTGTGGTGCCCTTTGCCATCCTCCTCTTGTTGCCATTCTCGCCTGCCAGAGGAGCAGAAAAACATTATCAAGGGATGTAATTTTAAAACCAGCAAAGAGCACTTTCATTCCAGAGCTGATTTCATTGAAATTTTGATACGTTAAAAGAATTTTTATCAAAACCTTCAGGCAATTCAAAACTATCAGGAGCAACCAGAATACTCACTTACATTCCTCCAGGAACCTCAGGGCTGGTAGACAATGATCCTGCAGCAGTTTCTCCAGTTCATCTTCCTGTTGTCTCCATGTCCCTTTAATTAGCCTCCCTGAATCTCCTGCCACCTGGGTACTCTAATTATGTGCCTAAAATCTGCCCTCTGTATTCAAGTGAAAGTATGGGGAAATATTCTGGCTTTCTTCCCATTAATGTCAAAACAAGAACATTGTACAAGGGCATTTTTCACTTCAACCCTAAATCTTGCCCTCAGGTTCTACATTTTAATTATAAAACTTTGCAGAACACCCAATTATAAATCACCATGTACCTATTAAGGTATCAGATTAGCCTTACAATGCATCCAGCAACATATCTGAGAGCTTTAACCTTTGATTACTCTCATGGAGATGCTTCGCAATGGCACCTGGGAAACCCTACTGTTGGTACTAAATAACAGAGGGTGAATTATTACACTAAAACCTTTTGACAATTTTGTCAATTTTATATGCTTAGCCCTCTGGAGGCCTGAATGCTGTTGGATTTGTTGACTGTTGGATCCAGCAGAGCCAATGATCTGAACTATGCTTACAATGCTATGACTTACCTGTTCCCATAATGATATTTTGGGCCTACATGTCACCCCATCTCTTTTGATTGCACCAGGTTGCAGCTTCAACCCTTGGTTTACTTTGTGTTTCTTGAAAACTGCAGTTTCTAGTCTTCTTCAGTTGAAGAACTTGCACCTGTTCCACTTATGAGGCTTAAAAAGAAGATTCTTTATGAAAGTAATGGCAAACTAGATAGTTGTGAAACAAAAGAAAGCAGAAAGTGATGGAAAAAGCTCTACTTGTGGTGCTGTGACTTGTGGAACCCTTCAAGGATTTTCTGGCTCCCTGTTGTACTGCTATTCATTAATGAGATGAAGGAAAGCACTTAACTATAAAATTTGCTTACGACACCAAATTATTGCATAAGCAGTTCCTCCTTGTCTGCTAAAAATGCCTGAATAGTGAGTTGCGGTGACTGCTGTGATTCATAAGTTGGAACAAAGTATTTTCTGGAATAGGATTCTTGCGCGTTGAAATGCATTAGTGCATTAGGTGTGGAACTGAAGAGCTGATTGGAGTGTGCTTGTAATAATGTCACTAAGCCGTTTGATAAGCTGCTAACTATATGCTTAATTGTTGAAATCAACAATACTTTTCTAATGGTGCTGTGCAGTGTTCAAGCTTCTGGTGCTTTTTTCTGATTGGAGAGCAGAAATTGTGGCAAATCAAATGTAGCCACAAGAATCATAGAAAGATTACAGCACGGAAGGAGGCCATTCAGCCCATCGAGTCCGTGCCGGCTCTATGCACAAGCAATCCAGCTAGTCCCACTCCCCTGCCCTATCCCCATAGCGCTGCAAATTTTTTCTTTTGAAGTATTTATCCAGTTCCCTTTTGAAGGCCATGATTGAATCTGCCCCTATCACTCCCTCGGGCAGAGCATTCCAGTTCCCATCCACTCGCTGCATAAAAAGGTTTTTCCTCATGTCACTTTTGGTTCTTTTGCCAATCACCTTAAATCTATGCCCTCTGGTTCTTGATCCTTCCGCCAATGGGAACAGTTTCTCTCTATCGACTCTGTCTATACCCATCATGACTTTGAATACCTCTATCAAACCTCCTCTCAACCTTCTCTGTTTCAAGGAGAACAACCCCAGCTTCTCCAGTCTATCAACATAATTGAAGTCCCTCATCCCTGGAATCATCCTAGTAAATCTCTTCTCCACCCTCTCTAAGGCCTTCACGTCCTTCCTAAAGTGCGGTGCTCCGGTTGCGGTCAAATCAGTGTTTTATAGAGATTCATCATGGCTTCCTTGCTTTTGTACTCTAGGCCTCTATTTATAAAGCCCAGGACCCCGTATGCTTTTTAAACCGCTTTCTCAACCTGCTCTGCCACCTTCAATGTTTTGTGCACATATACCTCCAGATCTTTTTGTTCCTCTACCCGTTTTAGAGTTGTGCCCTCTAGTTTATATTGCCTCTCCTCATTTTTCCTACCTAAATGCATCACCTTGCATTTTTCTGCGTTAAATTTCATCTGCCATGTGTCAGTGCATGCCACCAGCCTGTCTCTATCCTCTTGAAATCTTTCACTATCCTCCTCACTGTTCACTACTCTTCCAAGTTTTGTGTCATCTGTAAATTTTGAAATTGTGCTCTGTACACCCAAGTCCAAATCATTAATATGTATCAAGAAAAGCAGTGGTGCCAGCACCGACCCCTGGGGAACACCACTGCACACCTCCCCCCAGTCCGAAAAACAACCGTTCACCACTACTCTGTTTCCTGTCATTTAGCCAATTCTGTATCCATGTTGCTATTGCCCCCTTTATTCCATGGGTTGCAATCTTAATAGCAAGCCTACTATGTGGCAGTTTATCAAACGCTTTTTGAAAATCCATATGCACCACATCAACTGCATTGCCCTCATCTACCCTCTCTGTTCCCTCATCAAAAAACTCCATCAAGTTGGTTAAACACAATTTGCCTTTAACAAATCCGTACTGGCTTCCCCTAATCAATCCACACTCGTCCAAGTGACTGTTAATTCTGTCCTGGATTATCATTTGCAAAAGTTTCCCCACCACCGAGGTTGAACTGACTGGACTATAGTTGTTGGGTTTATCCTTACCCCTTTTTTGAACAAGGGTGTAACATTTGCAATTCTCCAGTCCTCTGGCACTACCCCCGTATCTAAGGATGTCTAGAAGATTATGGCCTGTACCTCCACAATTTCCCCCCTTACTTCCCTTAGCATCCTAGGATGCATCCCATCCGGACCGGGTGACTTATCTATTTTAAAGTACAGCTAGCCTTTACGGTATCTCTTTCTCAATTTTTAGCCCATCCAGTATCTTAACTATATCTTTCTTTACTGAGACTGGCAGCATCTTCTTCCTTGGTAAAAGCGGATGCAAAGAACTCACTTAGTACTTCAGCCATGTCCACTGCCAGAAATTGTGGTAAATCAAATGTAGCCACAAGAATCATAGAAAGGTTACAGCACGGAAGGAGGCCATTCGGCCCATCGAGTCCGTGCCAGCTCTATGCACGAGCAATCCAGCTAGATCTCCTTTATGGTCCCTAATTGGCCCCACCCTTCTTACTACCCATTTACTGTTAACATGTAGAAGACTTTTGGATTCCCTTTTATGTTGTCCTGCTTTTTGCAAATAAAAAGTTGTTGCCCGTGTTAAAATTGTTTGCGGAAGCACTCCTCACCTCACTGTGCATTTGATCAGACTTACTATTGGCTCCAGTGTACACATTCACCAACTCCTGCAGCAGGTCAGCTTTTTTTATGGAGCTGTGAAAAGCAAATCACATCCCACGCATCAAGCATTTTTACACTACAATATAGAGGACGATGTCTTTTAGTTCTGCCCCTGAGATTGGATATGTTTTAAATGCTTGGATGGAAATCATATTTTAAAGTGTTCTGCAATTTTACTGTAGGTAATAAAAAAGTGACAAAGCATACAAGTATTATTGTACTTGAATGGAATAGACAACTCAAAAGGGGTAACTGCAGTTTTGCTTTGCCTTTTTCTCAAAAATATTGTGAAGCCATGTGGAACCACTATATAATTGGATGAGAATCACAATAAAATAAAATTTACCTCTTGCAATTTGAAATTGTAAATTGTGGCTTCTTATTCTGCATAGCTTCTCACTGATTTATGCCTCAGTATCAGCACAGATCAAGGTAGAATGAAGCCGAGGATATTCTTGTTTAAAACCTAAAACGTAATGGCTCTGATTTAGGTGTCTCTACTGCCCCAATTTTCAGCAGGAATGGGGTGGAAGCAAGACCAAAATTGCAAAAGAACACTTACTGCTGACTTGCCACCCAAGTCCCTTTTCAAGCAGGTCTGGATTTAGGCAGCCAGTGCTCCCGCCAGAAACAGGCGGTAATGCTCGTTATATATTGCAAATCGAGGTCCTATGATGTTGTTAGAACCCTGATGCCATTTTGGTGTGGGACAGTGTGGAGTTTGCTGAGTGCTGGACTGCCCATTAATCATCGGCAGTATAGGTCTGAAACGGCCAGTTCCAGAGCTTATCAAAGGGCAAACCTCTTTTTGCAGGTATATCTAACATTAAAGTGAGCAGTGCATCAGGAGGTTTGCTAGTACCCATATTAAAACTCGTGTGCCTAGTGTGCAATTATCAAGCTCCAAAATGCATGTATTGGCCAGCTTCAACTTGCTTGAAGAGCTGCTACAGGCAACCACAAAAAAGGGATTCTGATACCTCATTGATGCCCATTGTTCTATGGTCAGAACAACGTGAGAAACGTAGGAGCAACTGATTAATGCTATAAATGATGGTTCTGTGCCATCACGTAACTCTGCATTAGTAACAGTTGGCAGTACCTCTGCATACATGCCAAACACCAGCACTTGATATTGTACTGACAATCAGTGCTTCCCTAGGTCTGTGAGCATTTGTGGAACAAAATCAGCACTTCCACTTGCCTCTGGCAAGTCACCCCAATATGGCTTGAGATTTTCCTGAGTGCATGCGTGCCTGGAGATTGTGGGAGCATGGGGACCCATGTTGGCTCTGCTTGGCATTTAGAGGCAGACTGCTGATAAATTCTTCCTGTGGACTGGTTTCTGTGGACTGTAAAATGTTGTGTGATCCAAGTGAAATGTTTTGAAGGTGAACGCTACCTTATTTTATAATGGAAGCTTGGTAATACAATGCTTTATCAAATGTTGTGAACCATGAATTTCTGTGTGATGGAGATTTCCAACGTAATGTGAGAGAAGGCATGTATTATTGTGTTGAACTTTCACTTCTGGGGACGTGGGCCTAGATTCTCCTACTGTAGCAAAATGTTTTAATACATCCTTGCAAGTACTGGCTTCCACTTTAGGTTTAGGGATAGTTTAGTTATTGAATTACATACAGTTTGAAATTAATCTAGTTAGTGACCTTAATAACCAGGCTATGATTTCCTTCACCCTCTTATAAATGATGTAGAGATGCCGGTGATGGACTGGGGTGGACAAATGTAAGGAATCTGAACAATATTCAATTCCTTTGATTGCCTTGATAACGGGCAGTTGGAAAGATTATCTGTAATCACCAGGCATTGTTCTCTGACGATATATGCGGTAACTTTCAAGGAATCCCACACACACCTGACGAAGGAGAAAGCCTCCGAAAGCTTGTGATTTTCAAATAAAACTGTTGGACTATAACCTGGTGTTGTAAGATTCCTTACTCTTATAAATGAGTCAAGTGGTATTTCTAATAGATGGCAGTAGAAAGTAGCTGTTGTTTCCAGGAGCTGCATTGAATATTGCAGTACAGTCAAGTTTGATACTTCTCATTCAGAATGAAAGCTGTTTTAAAGGGGGGCCTGTGCAAAGTTTATAGTATGGCTTCTCCAATAATTCTGAGATGAAGGTTGCATCACAGATTACTTCAAAAATGTGTTCAAAATCAAATCTTCTTGGAGGACCATGCCCCTACCCTCCTGGTCTTCAGTGCTCACATCCTCCTTCACAAATCTCTAGATCAAGCACTCTGAGAAACAGAGTTTTGTGAACTTTAGCTTTTTCCTGTAATACAAGTACTCAATATATTGGGAATCGCTACAGTTTAAATTACAGCAAGCTGATGTCCCACTCCACTCTCAGTGTAATCACTTGTTTTCATCTTAGAAGCAAGGACTTGGGTTTAGATTTTCTGAGAAAAAGGGACGAAATTGTGAAATATGATCCCGAAACAATGGTGATAATTCTAGAATCTTTTGTAATAAAACAGAATTTAACATTCACTCACTGTAAATCTGTGATCTTGGACATAGGCCTATATTCAGTTGTTATTTGAGGTGTCAGCTTTTTTGAAGCTGTTCATCAGCTTTTGTGTTGTCTAGGTTGGTGTTTGTGCCTTTGAAAGCTATGAGCCCACAATGACTCCACAGTGACTGCAGCAGTGTGAGTTGCAGATATATGCAGCTCACTAATGGACTATGTAGACACCCACCAGTGCTAATCCTTCAACTAGGGGAGCCTTTAGTTTTGGGGAACATGCACAACCAGCAGAGACGTTTCCCAGATGCAAGAGGGAAATGTATAATCAAAGCACATCAAACTCATAAACCACTGCACAACTGATTAAAATGAATTCATTTCTAATATATCTTGCAATCTGTAATTCTTTCATTATATAAGTATGCATCAATTTTGGTGGTGGCCTTCACTGCCACTGGTAATGTATTGCAGACTGCTGACTGTCATTGTAGATTTTTGTTTACCAGGTTTTGTAATGTAAGGAAATTCAGAGCCAATTTGCATACAGCTAGGTTCCACAAACAGCAATGAGATTAAAAAAAACAGATAATCTGTTTTAGTGATGTTGGGTGAGGGATAAATATTGGGCAGGACACTCAGAGAACTTCCCTCCTCGTCTTCAAATAGTGCCATGGGATCTTTTACCTGAGGGGGCAGACGGGATCTCGATTTGCCAAGGCTGACACTTAAGATTGTCACTTATACAGCTTTGTACATGGATTTTTCATACCTCAACTCTCAACAGGAAGTTGTCAACTTTATTCCATTAAATACTGTAGTTTTGGCCGAGGCCGAGACTTTTGGAAAATGAATAAATGAATGGGAAGAAAGCTAACATTATTGAATTTAATTTGGATAAATTGAGAATACCTCACGACATAGAGAGCTCAGCGTGACTGAGTGTTCACCATGAAGCTGCACTTCAATCAAATGTCATAATTATGGTTCTTTTCTATTAATTGCTAGAAATTATTCTGTGATGCAATGAACAAGATTTAGGATTTTAAACATTATAAGCAATAAACTAAATGAAAAATGTTAACTTGATTACTACTTTTGATTTGAATTTCTGAATGTTTATAGGAAATATGTAACATCCAAATTTTATTCTTTAAATCCCCACATAGACGTCAAACCTCATCCGTGTACAACAGAATGTTCATTCACTAATAATTCCAAATCCAAGGGATTGGTAGTATAAACAAATTTTCTGGGAAATATTACCTGCCTACCTCCTGCATTGATAAAGGAAGCATCTGATATTTAGCTGCTGTCCACTGACATAAGAATCACAGTAAGCTCTGAGAACAAAAAAAATATTCTATCTCTCATGAAGTTCTGCTGGTACACAGATAACCTGGGGCTCCAATTACTGTTGGTTGCCTCCATATTTGAGCTCTATATTAGAATCTTCACAGTTAACACTCACTGAAATAGCTAAGATGAGGTACGGCAGTCAAGATTTCAGCATCAGGAAGCACTGTTCCCACATGTGCTGGTGATCCAGTGCAATTACTCTTACTGTATTTTGTAAAATGTAACATAAAATTATGAAAACAACAAAAATGCCTGTCCCACTGTGGACAAGCATTCTGTAGTGAACAAAGACTCAGGACGCACACAGTTCAGAACAGTTGAAATGTATTGCTGAAAATATTGCAGCGCCACCCGAACCGGATGACCCGAACCGGGTGACCCAAACCCTGCCCGAAATTAGGCCTCATTTCAATAAGTTTGACGAGCTGCTGGCGCCGATTTCAACTTTATGAACTTTGCGCCACTTGCCTCAATGATAAGGTAAGTCCTGGGGGGATTGCGATACTGTGGAGTTAGTAGGAGAACTCCTGCTCCTCCTGCCTCCATAGGAACGATATTTAGAAGTTTAATAAAAGAACAACTTACATTTTGTTGGTGGCTGTAGTGGTTGCTGATCATGATCGAGCTCCTGCTCCGCTTATTCCAAAGCAATATCTGCCAGGGGACCTAAAACAGGCATTAGGCCTCTCACTTACATTTGTAGAAGGACACCTAAAAATGGCCCGACCCAACATCAAGTTGGCCGTGTGACGTTGGTCTCCAAATTTGGCCCTCGTTGTGCCTAACAAGGTCTGATTTCTAAACCCCCCCCGTTTCCATTTTTGAGTGATTTTTTTTATGCTCATTATGTTAAAGAATGTTGGTCTTGGGGAATGGAACACTTTTCCACTTGGACACCCATTGTCAGCATCGAGTACTCTCTAAGTATGTACAATATGGGTTTGATGTAGGGTAAATAATTTTATACGCTGCCCCAAATTCAAGAGCACCGTCTACCACTTTCTAGATTAGCCATTTTTAATAAGATTCACAAATTTTTTGTTGAATTGCGGATGGTGGCCATTAGGAACTGAGGTTGAGACCGCCAAACTCATTTCACATGGGACTCTTGGAAAGCAGGTTGGAGAAGTGAGCTCTTATTCTGTCCATCCGGGGTGGATTCAGACATGGGTTTCACAATCCAAAGAGCAGTGTGGGAATTTTCGGATCATTACTTCTAAGCAGAAGTCCTACTGAGAAAAAGCCCATCTGTTATGAATTGTTGTGAAGTTCTCCAACTCCTTCTCAGCAGGAGTATGGATGACTGATGGAGTGCAAATGCTATCTCACTGCTTTTTCTAGGTCAGCAGTGTCCCATATATTATCTACTCTTGAAAAACTGATTTCTTTGATATACACATCCCATGACAATGAAGAACATGAAAGGGTTCTAAAGGTGTTAGACACAATTGATAATAGAACTACACAAGCTAAGAACTTGAGATAAACAACCCAAATGCTTACAACAGTAAGAATCAACAATTGACTCTCTTGCACAGCACTGGCCTATTTGCTCAGAGACTGAATGTTCCTGCCCTCTTAACTGGGATGCCGCAGTATGCATCAAGATACACTACAGAGTCATGTGGCTAAGGCTGTCTGTTTCTCTACTTATTTCTGTATTCATGCCGGGAACTTCCTTGGGGCCTCTTCCGATCAGGTGCTGTAACTTTGACAAATGATTGACAGAAACCCTATTTACACGTCTGTCTTGGTTCCCACCAATCTTCCACCGAATTTATGGCACCTGATAGGGAGAACCCCGAGGAAATTCCTGGTGTTTTGTCTCTAACTGTAGTGTCAAGGCCTTCCCATTGTGAACTAGAAATTAAAGCTATTTTACTGTAGTTTTGCCTTAATGGTTATGATACAATTCATCAGAATAATAATCTTCTAGAAAATAATTGAATCAATGTAATTTAACTGCTTATGTAGTGTAGATTTGTCAAGTATATATTAAAATAAGACTGTCTCATATTTCTAGTTATGGATGGTGCTTGAGTAATTCTAATTGCTTGCTTTTATATGTTGGGTCAAAAACATAAGTTCTTATTAGGAATGACTTCATTCATGGCTCTTATGGTTTAGACACATGTTCATGAGTGTTCTATTTTTAGTTGACTTCATTACCATTGTACGAATGATTTTGATAGAGTACTTGTCAGAAAAAGAAGTTATATTAAAAATTCTCCATTTGTTGTATTAACTGCACAGCAGAGAAATGTTAACGTTGCTGTTTTCACAATGTGGTACTCAGTTTTGATGATAATACCTCCAAGGCATCATACCTCATATTTGAACCATCTCTGGTTTGGCTCATACCCAAGCATCATCAAATGATCCATCTCCAGGCCAATGGCTTGCGTCATTCCTTCCTAACACTTTTGAGAATTTAACAAAGCAGACTCAGTCAGGTATGGATCTACCACAGAGCTGCTCACACCCAGCTCCCAGTACAGTTTGTTTATCTCATGATTTGACAGTTTCGGTTCCAGCCTGAAGAAATATTTTCTTGTGCTATAAATATTGTATTTTTTGTCAGCTGAAGTGACAGAAATTCTTTCCTTATCTTCTGTCTGACAAGGATCGCTGCAGGAGATGCTGTGTTGATGTGTAACTATTGAATATGTTTTGAGGAAAGCACAACATGATTATCGGCGTTTGAGAGGTAGAATAGTATTTTTATGTGAAATGACTCACAGTTACAACCCTATAGAGTATTGAAAACCTTCATATACATAGCTTTACTAGGTAAAGAGACAGTATCCTATCAGTTTGGTCTATAAACTGTTAAATATTTATTTGGGCAGAATTCTGCAATTTTTATAATGGAGGGAATAGAATAGACATGTTAAAAATATGGCAGTAAGTATATGCAGTGCACAATATATAGCACAAGATCTGAGTACTGTTTTTTTTAAAAAAAAATCCAATTTCATATCTGCTCCTCCCCCCAATTATCTGTCATGTTGGATTTCAAGATTCTGTCTTTTAGGAAGGAGCCAGGTAGCTCGGTGTTAAATTTTGTTTGAAAATGCCCTGTGAGGCGCCTTGGGACGTTTTACTACGTTAAAGGTGCTATATAAATGAAAATTGTTGTTGTTGAATTGGTGCGGGGAAGAATAGTTTCACTCTTAACTACCACTGTTTGTGGCGAGCCTTCCCTGCTGCTGCAGAACAAAACACACAGTGATGACAGTGCATTTGTGTGGAGCAGCAGTTCCTGCAAATTACAGTTTGAATATGAACACCGAGGTCCACTGATTGTGCCTTTGAAGATAGTTCCAGTGCTTTTTGCACACGATTCCTCACTGAGTCAATGTTAGTGCCAAAAATAAGTTCAAATTTCAATCAGGCTCGTTATCATCTTTCAAATACTCAGAATAATATCCACATCATTTATTGACCTTCAGCTTTGAAATTATATTTTTATTTCATTATGTTATGGTGATAGTCATTCTTTTAATATTTGACACTGACAAAATTGGGACCTGCACAAGGAATTATTATAGTTTCTAAGTGTTACTGAATATTTCTTCTGTTCAATTAAAAAATGCTATTTCTTTAAAGTTAATCTGATGGTACATTTAATACTGTTGATAGTGCTTGCGAATGTCAAGCTGTCAGTACAACAGTTGTCATAGTAACAATCCAACGTCTTGGCAACCACTGAATCCAGCTGTCCTCAGCTTTTTTTAAAAAAAAAAGCTTCCTCACTTAATGTTCAGGCTTCTCATGGACAGCACAGCTGGCTTGTAGTAGATACGCTAAGCTCAAAATGAAATCACTTACAGCGACCTGTTAGGGCATGCTCCTTCACTGTTGTTTTTTGTAGTTTTATAATTTTATTTCAGCACCTTTGCCTTCTTTTCATATCTATAAGTGACAAATTCACAAATGGTAATACGTGGTTAGTCACAATAAGCCTGGCAATCTCATCTTTTGAAAGGCGAACTCTATCTTTTTGTTTGCTTGATTACTCGGGATATATGGCAAAAACCTCCAATAGACCACAAAAGTAGGAAAAGTACAGATGGAATACTAGTCCTAGTACTTGTGCAACCAAACAAGATATAATTACATTTTCCAGACTGCTAGGGTCTTAAAGGGTCACTGTCCTTGGGTGCATTGATACTACTACAATAGCAACTTTAATTTAAAAAGCTCCTTCAACCTAAGAAAAAGATGCTGAGTTAGGAAAGGAGAAATTAGGAGAGGCGACCTAAAGCTTGGTCAAAGAAATGGTTTTTCAGGAGGCTATTAAGGATGGAGAGAGAAAGGTGGAGAGGCAGAGAGGTTTAGAGAGTGAATTCCAGAGATTGGGAAGGCTCTGCTGCCAATGGTAGGGCGAAGGGAGGTGGGGGGATGCATAAAAGGCTGGAAACATTAGAACAGAGAGTTCATGAAGGGATGTGGGCCTAGAGGCGATTACAGGAAAAGGTTTGGGTGAGGACAAGGATTATAGGTAACGGTGATAATTGTAGTATGTGCAAGAGAGTTTTGGACTAGTTGAAGTTTATGGAGGGTGGAGAATGGGAAGCCAGCAAGAGGAACATTGGAGTAGTTGAGTCTGGAGGTGACAAAGGTTTGCATAAGGGTTTTAATAGTAGGTGGGCTGAGGTAGGGGTGGAGTCTGGCAATATTGCGGAGGTGGAAGTAGGTGGTCTTTGTGATTGAAAAAATATGGGGTCTGAAGCTCAGCTCCGGGTCAAATAGGACGCCGAGGTTGTGAGAAGTCTCACTGAGCCTGAGAGAATGGCTGAAGAAGGGATGTAATCAGTGGCAAGGAAGCAAAGTTCATGTGTTCGCTAATGCAAGGTACGCAATGAAATTCCTTTCCTCCCCCAATCTCCCCCCCCCCCACCCCTTCCACTCAGATTGTACTGGAAACAGTGCATGTGCCCTTCCAACAATTGGAAATTGGCCTGACCCTAGGATTGTGGATAGGGTCAGGGATGATGCCAGTGACCGGACAAAAGTTTTACTGTCTCAGATACCCACCTCCAGACCTTCCCAGGAATTTCAGAGCCAGGATGTACAAATATGTGGAAGATTATTGATGAGGAGTAAGAATAATGGTTAATTTTCATTAGTAACGTAGTTTTCAAAAATGATCCAATTAAACCCTCCATGACGTGCTGTCAAACAAAGAGCATGTGCTTGCATCCAAAAATATGAAGTAGATATATTCTTTGGGGCAGAAATCGCTCCCAAAATAACGGTGAGCTCAACAGCGATCTCCGTTGTTAGTGGTGAAATGCAGGAGCAAGTTTGCACATGTGCAGTGAAACACGAAAATCCGGAACTTGCTCCTGCTGGTTCAGCGGCGATTTGACATATATTTTTAAATAAAAAATAATTATTTTTTTACTTTTCCCTTCTGTCTCTTTTACTTAATTCAATTATTTCTTACCCTCTCTTTCTTTCGCTGTCTAAAACTGTTTTTACGTTGATTTAAAATAGTGTACCTTTCACTTCCTGGTTTAACGTACCAAGCCTGCAGAGTGTGTGAACGCAGCGGTCAAAAATGCTGCGATCTGATTGGTCGAGGGGAGAGTGTGATCTTCTCGCTTCTCCCATGGTCTTAGCTTCGTCTGAACTGACACTGGGCTCTTCTCCGCTTCCTATTCGAGGAAGTGCCTGAAGAAAAGACTGCGGTAAATTTGTGGGTTAGTATAAATCTATGGTGCAGCGAGGAGTGTTGGTTCCCCGTTCTGAGCGATTTCTACCCCATTATATCATAGTATATCCTTCACCACACCTCCAAGTGTAAATGCAGCCAAAATCTGGAATCAGGGCACTGATTTGACCTGACGGAAAGAGTCGCACTGACTGCAGCCAGCTACAAGCTACATTTAAGTAGTGCTGAATGGAAATAATCACATTTATGTTGTTGTATCGTGACTGATTGGATGGGACTGAGGTGTGATTAACTGTTTGTAATTGAACATGCAAATATTTCAGCTAAATTGCTCCAATTCCATCAGAAGGATGCTACCACTTGATGATTAAGTAAAATGAAAGAAATGAGTTGTCATAATAGCAGACTGCTGGTGTTCACCGATTAGTGATTATCTGCTGAACTTAATAAATTGTAATGATGTTTTGAACAAGAGAACATTTTCTGGACTACACCGCTCTGTCAGCGGGGCAAGTTCCAGTACTTTATTGGCATGATTTTCATCAGCAGCACTCCTAGCCAAATAAGCCCATGGAGGCAGCAGATCACAGACAAAGGATGGCTTAGAATGTGAAGGGTAAAGATCCTTCTGCACGTGGTAGCATCAGAACAGCAGCCATCCTCGGCATGAATTGTAAAATGCTGGCAAAACTACATGTAGCTGGATGAACTAAAATGTTACCAAAGCATTTGCATCCAGATTAGATGGGCTTTAGGAAGTGCAGACTGTCAGCAGATAACATTAACTTGATGCAATTGGCATGTGATCCGAACATTTTAGCAGCAGCAGTTTCTAACAAATGGAAAAGACCCTGGACTGGGTAGAGTGGTAGAATTTGTTACACGTCCTATAAAACTTTGATATAGGCCCTTCCTTCTTGAATCGGGATCTGGCCTATATAGTAAGCCCTCAGCCATGATTCTAATCTATGCTGTATATCTCATTAGGGGACTTGGCAAGAGTGCTCTCTATATCCTCTGTTGGTTGTCCTTTTATTGAAGGGAATCTAAACTCATCAAGGCATCAAAGAGGTATCAGTGGAACTATATATCAAGATTAGACCAAAAGTCAAGATGATTTTTTTTTTGACTAGGCTTTTTGTATCAGTCTCACGTCTACTGCTTTTGTACCACATCAAAGTTACTAAATTGGAAGTCATTATTGTGTAAATCCACAGCACAAGCAATATATTTTATTTGATTATCGGGAATGATGAAGGATTTTGGAAACTAGACTATCCAACTCTAATAGTCATGTTATGGATTCAGCAACCAACAAGTAGTGACTGATGGTCATCACTGTCATTTATATTCCCATGATGTGGAGATGCCGGTGATGGACTGGGGTTGACAATTGTAAACAATTTTACAACACCAAGTTATAGTCCAGCAATTTTATTTTAAATTCACAAGCTTTCGGAGGCTTCCTCCTTCCTCAGGTGAACCTGAGGAAGGAGGAAGCCTCCGAAAGCTTGTGAATTTAAAATAAAATTGCTGGACTATAACTTGGTGTTGTAAAATTGTTTACAATTTATATTCCCAGTCATAGTAGAACGTATAAAAATAACGAGTCCCTGAATTTTAGCATGTTTAGCATATTTTCAGAGGAAATTCTGCAAAAGACCACAAACTTCAAAGAATGGCGGCACCTAACTGTGATCATAGGATCATAGTCTTTTAAAAAAAATCTATTGTTGAGCTATCGCTAGTCATTTTAAATTTGTTTCACTGTTCTAGGTCCAAGCAAAGGTATATATTTTAGCAGCTTACTACAGCTCTTTAGTTTTTCTGAGCCCATTAAAAGAGACTGGAAGCTCTGTGGTGGTTAGACAAAACCACATATAAAAGCTTGTATTCTGGATGCTGATCCTGGTCCGGTAGTTTAGGGGAGTTAGAGAAGTATCGTGTCTCTCATTGTTTCTCTACCCGAGAAGGCGTAAGTTAAAGGTTCAAGTTGAAATCTGCTATAGACTTTCTGCTACAATTTAATTTTTACTTTTATTAAACCTAAGTCACATCATCTGATGGACTGTTTACATTTTGCTATCTAAAGAATAGGAGAAAACGAGAGAACTGTTGTCAGTTCAGTGAACTAATTAGAGTAACAAAGGCTTCTATTTCATCCCCGGGGAACACTACATCATCAGCTATTGCTTGTATTAAGTCTAGATAGCCATACTTACGGGAATGGACTTTGGTGCTGAGTGTGACAAAAGTATTTGGTGAAGTCCCAAAAATGTGACAGGATCTAACCTTAGGTACATTTGCAGGGGAACATATGGTTTTCATTAGTGAGAGATGCATGGAAGCCTTTTGAGTAATATGGGACAAGCTAAATTTTATTTGTATGTAGAAAGTGCTGGGCACAACAAAGGCTCTCTGATGATTTCATAACATAGACAGTCCTCCTTGAGTAATAAAAAATATCAATAAACTATCATATGTTGCACAAATTTTTGCCAAACAGTCATTTCTGACAGTTGCATAATAGGATAGATAGACTGAAAAGAGCATTGATCAAAACATGTAGTGGGGGCACAGACATGTTGTAAGCTATGTATATATTCCAGGTATTGTCAAAATTCTCAATAAAACCTGTAATTCAAAAGCAAAGGATATCATTCTTTAGTTATGAATAAAGTATATATTTTTTCCCTTTTTTAATGATAATCTGAAAAAGTTAAAAAACTCAATCAGTTCTACAATTTTATTTTGCTGTGCAAGACGGTTTTTGATTTTACCATCTCCATCCCTTGAGCTGCACACTCCCGCACTACTTAAAGTGTATTAAAGATCCTACATTAAAATAGCTTAAAGTGAACTTAATTAATTCCAGCTTGCATAAATTGCCTTATCTAAAAGGCGCAAAAAAATTAATTCTAGTTTACAGCACAGCAGCAGGCCATACAGCCCATCATGCCTGTGTTGGCTCTTTGCAGAAGCCATCCAAAACTAATCCCATTGTCCTTTCAACTTCCTCTGCTTCAAATGTGTATCCACTTTTCCCTTAAAAAGATGCAAAGGTCTCTGCCTCAACTGTTCCCTGTGGCAAAGCATTGCATGCTCCAACAACCCTCTGCGTAAAATTTTCCTAACGTCACTCTTTTTTCTTAGTGACAATTTTAAACTGATAACCCTTCCTCACTAACTCTCTGACCAGAGGAAACAGTCTTTCCCTATTCACTCTATCAAAACCCTGCATAATTTAAAAATCTATACTAAATCTCCTCGCAGGCTACTCTGCTCTGGTGGAAATAATTCCATTATCTCAATTATCTGTATGCTCGCTATGGCTTTAATGTCCATTTTATAATGGGGCAATCAAAATTGCGCTAACTGTAGCCTAATCATTGCCTTGTACAAATTTATCATTAATTCTCTACTCTGGTACTCTATGCTCCTATTTATAAAACCCAAAATGCTTTCAGCCTTTTTAATGGCTTTATTTACCTGCACTTCCACGTTTTGGGAATTATGTAGTTGAACACCTTGGGGGTGATTTTAAACCCCAAAAACAGGTGGCTTGGGGGTGGGTGGGAGCTGAAAATAATTGTTTTTTTGGGTCACAACCGCAAAATTTTTGGACTCGGCATTCCCAGTGGGAAGCCTGTACATTTCCGCGCCGACATTAAACCTGGAAATAAAGCCGGTCGCGACCCAAAAAACAACTATTTTCAACTCCTACCCACCATCAACCCACCCGTTTTTGGGGTTTAAAATCACCACCCTTGAGTTTCTCTGTTCATCCATGCCCATTAGTTTCTTTCCATTGAATGTATACTCCCATTCCTTGTTTTTTTTGCAACAAAGCGTATTACCTCGTACTTATAGAATCATAGAATCATAGAAGTTACAACATGGAAACAGGCCCTTCGGCCCAACATGTCCATGTCGCCCAGTTTATACCACTAAGCTAGTCCCAATTGCCTGCACTTGGCCCATATCCCTCTATACCCATCTTACCCATGTAACTGTCCAAATGCTTTTTAAAAGACAAAATTGTACCCGCCTCTACTACTGCCTCTGGCAGCTCGTTCCAGACACTCACCACCCTTTGAGTGAAAAAATTGCCCCTCTGGACCCTTTTGTATCTCTCCCCTCTCACCTTAAATCTATGCCCCCTCGTTATAGACTCCCCTACCTTTGGGAAAAGATTTTGACTATCTACCTTATCTATGCCCCTCATTATTTTATAGACTTCTATAAGATCACCCCTTAACCTCCTACTCTCCAGGGAAAAAAGTCCCAGTCTGTCTAACCTCTCCCTATAAGTCAAACCATCAAGTCCCGGTAGCGTCCTAGTAAATCTTTTCTGCACTCTTTCTAGTTTAATAATATCCTTTCTATAATAGGGTGACCAGAACTGTACACAGTATTCCAAGTGTGGCCTCACCAATGCCCTGTACAACTTCAACAAGACATCCCAACTCCTGTATTCAATGTTCTGACCAATGAAACCAAGCATGCCGAATGCCTTCTTCACCACCTATCCACCTGTGACTCCACTTTCAACATTAAATTACCTCATACTTCTCCACATTAAATTGCTTCTGCCACCTGTTGCTCATTCCAAAAACCCAATGATGTTCTCCTGAACTCTTTTACAGTCCTTCTCATTGTTTGCTAAACCCCTTACTTTCGTATCATCAGCATATTTCAAGATTGTGCTCCTCGTTCCCAAATCCAAATCATCTCTAAGTACTGAGAACAAAAGTGGACCACGGCACAATTTGCATTTCGAATGAGGATTGAAAAATTGTGGCCAGATTCTTTACTCTCTCCTCTCTGAGTCCCTTCAACAGCTATGCGGGATGCCATCAAGGACCAGTGACTTATTCACCCTGAGATCTGTGTTTTTTCAGATATCAATTCCTTTTTTTGCAGTTAGCTCCATCACTTGTTCCATTTCCTCCTCTAGGACACCTGTGTTCTCCCTTCCATGTCATTTGTAAAAACTAACACAAAATATTCATCCTTCACAACTAAATTTTGCTCTTTTTCCTTGAATGATCATAGATTTTTAATTATTCTACTTTTTATATGCTTGTAGAAGCCCTTACTATTTCCATTTATAATTTGTTTTAGACTTTTTCCACTTTCACCTTTCTAATCTCTAGTTTCACTAACCCACCACACTTTCTATATTCCTTATGATTCTCTTTTTTTTGCTAGCCCTTGTTTTATCATACAGCTCTCTTTTAAGTTTCAATTTAGTTTTAGTTCCTATTTATCCATGGGGTTCTATTCATTGACACATTACTTATTTGTCTTATAGGAATATATCTATTTTGTATGCTGTCCATCTCATATTTGAAGATTTCCCATAGTGATTTGTTATCCTGTTTTTCTGCCCACTTAATTTAATTTGGGCCAGATCCCCTATTATCTCCTGAAATTTGCCTTTATTTCCAGTCCAGCATCTTAATCTTTGACTCTTCATTACCCCTTTCTATTTTTGCATTGAATCTAATTTTTTTTCACCTTAATTATTTGACCCCCTTCATTTCCCACACTAAATCAAGCATTGCTTCTTCCTTTTTTGGGCTAGAAACACTGATCTAGGAAGCATACGTGGATTAATTCTAAAAAGCATCCCCCAATTTGATCACATACATCACCTTTACCCAGTCTATCTTGTGATAGTTAAAACCCAATATTGTTGCCCTGTTCATCTAACTTATCTCTCTGAAGTGCATGCAGATCTTTCCCTCCATCTCAGCTCCATTGTTTGGTGGCCTGCAATGCGTACCAAGAATTGTACCATTTCCCTTCCTTTTAAAAACTGTTATGGATTTTGCTTCCACCATTGTTTCTGCTTCCACCACATGTTCTAACAATTGGCTCCAGAAAAAAAATTCTCTTAACCTCGTCCTTCATTTTTTTGGTGGTGATCTTAAAGTTATGCCCTTTAGTTACCAACTCACTGACTAGTGGAAATAGTTTTTCCCTATTCAACTTAACAAAACCATTCATAATTTTGAATACCTCTTAAAATGTAAATTAAAACTAAACTAAAAACTTCTTATTTTATACTACTTAGATCTTATACAATTTCCAATTCCAGATGAAGTTTAATAACAGCAACTCCCAACATGTACCCAGTCCCTACTGAGGCTGCATGTAACTTTTGCTCATGGGCTAATCTGCCCATACAGAACTGTTGCTTATTTGCAATATGTGGGAATGCTAGCTTCCTGGTTTTCAGTCACACTGTGCACTAGGATGGGTTTTCTTTTATCCGTGATCACAGTGAGTAGTTGATACAGGAGACATCAGCACAAATTTCCATGTTCCTCTGGACGTACAGCAAGGGCATGGGTAGGCTATGTCAGTGGTAAAGAGAAGCCATACAATTATCAAACCTGTTGGTGAAAGCAGATCTGGTGGCTATGGTTACTTGCATCAGGACCGTAGCTGTAGTAGTTATTGTTTAGTAGCATGGCATCTTGAAAATAATAGCACTAGACCAATATTTCCAGCTTCAATCATTACTTTGGTTCCTGCAATCTGGTTTATAGTACTGGCCATACCTACCTTGATATCTTCTGTATGTGCCACTAACTGAGCTTGACTCAGTGGGTAGCAACCTCACTACAGACTTGAGCCCATAATCTAGGCTGACAGTTCAGTTCATTACAGAAGAAGTGCTGCATTGTAGGAGGTGCCATCTTTTGGATGTGGTGTTAAATTGAGGTCCTGTCTGTCTGCCCAGGTGGGTGTAAAATTTCCCATGGCACAGTTTGAAGAAGACCGGGAAGCTCTCCCAGTGTCTTGACCAACATTCCTCCCTCAACCAACACCACCAAAAAACAGTTTAATTACCTAAAGAGGTAAGGGACAATATAAGATATAAGGAAAGGGCACACAAAAAGGCAAAAAATGGCACAGATCCTGGCGAATGGGAAAGATACAAAGATCAACAAAGGGTCACAAAACAGATAGTAAGAGCTACAGAAAGAGATTATGAAAAGAAACCTGCAAGGGATATCAAAACCAATACGAAGAACTTTTATAGTTATATTAGGAAAAAGAGGGTGGTCAGGAGCAGTGTCGGCCCCTTAAAAACTGAAAGTGGGATATTGTCATTGACAATGGGGAAATGGCGGACATGTTGCGTCAGTATTTACTGTAGAAAAAGAGGATAGCATGCCGGAAATCCCAAGAAAACTAATATTGAATCGGGGACAGGGACTCGATAAAATTAACATAAGTAAAGCAACAGTAATGAAGAAAATAATAGCACTAAAGAGTGACAAGTCCCCAGGACCAGATGGTTTCCATCCCAGGTTTTTAAAGGAAGTAGGTGAGCAGATTGCAGATGCCCTAACTATAATCTTTCAAAGTTCTCTAGATTCAGGAACTGTCCCTCTAGATTGGAAAATTGCACATGTCACTCCACTTTTTAAGAAAGGAGAGAGAGGGAAACCGGGGAATTATAGATCAGTTAGCCTAACATCTGTTGTGGGGAAATTGCTGGAGTCTATAATTAAGGATAGGGTGACTGAACACCTCGAGAATTTTCAGTTAATCAGAGAGAGCCAGCATGGATTTGTGAAAGGTAGGTCGTGCCTGACAAACCTGATTGAATTTTTTGAAGAGGTGACTAAAGTAGTGGACAGGGGAATGTCAATGGATGTTATTTATATGGACTTCCAGAAGGCATTTGATAAGGTCCCACATAAGAGACTGTTAGCTAAGTTAAAGATTGGTGGCATTGTAAGCAGTGTAGATAAAAACATAAAATTACAAAGCAATATTGATAGATTAGATGAATGGGCAAAACTGTGGCAAATGGAATTCAATGTAGACAAATGTGAGGTCATCCACTTTGGATCAAAAAAGGATAGAACAGGGTACTTTCTAAACAGTAAAAAGTTAAAAACAGTGGATGTCCAAAGGGACTTAGGGGTTCAGGTACATAGATCATTGAAGTGTCATGAACAGGTGCAGAAAATAATCAAGAAGGCTAATGGAATGCTGGCCTTTATATCTCGAGGACTGGAGTACAAGGGCGCAGAAGTTATGCTGCAGCTATACAAAACCCTGGTTAGACCGCACCTGGAGTACTGTGAGCAGTTCTGGGCACCGCACCTTTGAAGGACGTATTGGCCTTGGAGGGAGTGCAGCGTAGGTTTACTAGAATGATACCCGGACTTCAAGGATTAAGTTATGAGGAGAGATTACACAAATTGGGGTTGTATTCTCTAGAATTTAGAAGGTTAAGGGGTGATCTGATCGAAGTTTATAAGATATTAAGGGAACGGATGGGGTGGATAGAGAGAAACTATTGCCGCTGGTTGGGGATTCTAGGAGTAGGGGGCACAGTCTAAAAATTAGAGCCAGACCTTTCAGGAGTGAAATTAGAAAACATTTCTACACACAAAGGGTGGTAGAAGTTTGGAACTCTCTTCTGCAAACGGCAATTGATACTAGCTCAATTGCTAAATTTAAATGTGAGATAGATAGCTTTTTGGCAGCCAAAGGTATTAAGGGATATGGGCCAAAGGCAGGTATATGGAGTTAGATCACAGATCAGCCATGATCTTATCAAATGGCAGAGCAGGCACGAGAGGCTGAATGGCCTACTCCTGTTCCTATGTTCCTATTTGCTATTTGTGGGATCTTACAGTGCACAAATTGGCTGCTGCATTGGCCTATATAATAGATGTGATTGTATCTTAAAAATAATCCATTGAATGTAAAGTGCTTTAGGATGTCCTAGTGCTATATAAATCTTGTAACCTCTGAATCAAAAGGTTGTGGGTTCAAGTCCCACTCCAGGGACTTGAGCACTAAATCTCGGCTGACATTCCCAGTACAGTACTGAGGAAGTGCTGCACTGTTGGAGCTGCCGTCTTTCGGGTGAGATGTTAAACCGAGGCCCATCTGCTCTCTCAGTTGGAAGTAAAAGATCCCATGGTTCTATTTTGAAGAAGAGTAGGGGAGTTCTCCCCAATGTCCTGGCCAATGTTTATCCCTCAACCAACATCATTAAAACAGTTTATTTGGTCATTTATCTCATTGCTGTTTGTGAGACCTTGCTGTGTGCAAATTGGCTGCCGTGTTTCTTACATTACAACAATGACTACACTTCAAAAGTGCTTAATTAGCTGTAAAGCACTTTGGGATATCCTGAGATCATGAAAGGTGCTATATAAATGCAAGTTCTTTCTTTCTTTTCTAACCTTAAAGTAGTACAGTGAAACATGTACAAACGGACAGCCCCAAAAAAGAGACACCTGCAAAAAGCGGACACTTATTGACAGTCCCAAATAACTTACCTTGTAACAGATACAAGCTGCACCTTGAAACCATGGACACTTGCAAATCATGAACTACGGACGGCCTTCAATGCACCAAATCCATTTACAACTTAAAACATGGGACACACAGGTCAGTGCGAGGTGGCAGCAAGTGAAAGAAACAACTTTTGTGTAATGGGGAGCTCTTTACCTAGCATCCATAGCGGCAGAGAAACCGGTCTATCTCTGGGATTGAAAGCTTGCGTGGCTCTGTCCCAGGGATAGAGCAGTTTCTCTGCTGCTATGGATCCTGGGTAAAGAACTCCCCATTCAAATAAAGCTGGAACTGCACCAGGCAACACCACACCTCCTTCCACCAGTACATCAGGTTATGATGAGCTGCTAACAGCCTAAATACCCCCCAGCACTTCAAACATTAGCAGCTGCAGCACACGGAGGGAGGGGGTTCCGGACAGGGCTCTGCAGGACATTAATTACCCCCAATTTGGCTGGGATCTCCCAGGCACTTCAGCCCTACAGCAGCCACCTCACCCCCTGCAGGCTGCCAACATAACAGATCCCAGGATCACAACATCCCTCCCTCAATGGAAAAGGACCCCGGGATGGCAATGAACTGGGAAACTCAACGAACAGAAAATGCACTGAAATCACAACCCTCTGGCAGGACTCCAGAATTAGGCACGATTCCAGGTGAAGGTGAAAAAAAAGAAGGAACGCTGCAGGAGATGCAGCCAATCCTGGGATATTTTGTCTCATCCGGTTTACCATACATACAATGACCATTTTGAAAATAAGGACACCTGCAAAAAAAAAGGACACCTGATGCAAATCCCTTAGGCGACCATAATTTACAGTTTTCACTGTATTGTGTACTAATGTGTAGTGAGCTGTGAAGCCTATAGAGGAAGCTCTCACATGAAATATTCAGCTCCAATTATCTGATTCAATCTAGGTAGATCTGGTTCAACTGGTTTAGTTGAGATTGTTAGGAAGAAAAGTATTGCTATATATTGTACTATCTTGTTGTATTGAATTCTGTAAAGATCCAGTAAAAATACTGTAACATATAATTTTGTTAAGCTGTACAATCTTACAGATGTGACGAGCAACCGATAATATAAAATATAATGAAAGTATTGAAAATAAACTGAGATTACTAGCTTTGAACAGAAACCTAAATATAATCAAAATAGTAATTATTTTTCATATCACACGTGTAAGACTGCAAAGGAGATATAATGAAACTGTGAATGGCAAACCATTCTTTGTTGGAAATTTTCTTACAAAGTTTAGGTAAAGGGTTCAGAATAGATTCGGTTACTCAATGCCGTGTGAAGCTGGTGTCAACAAATGATTTTCACCTGCTGTTTCAGGCAGCCACCCAATCATATAGCCAACCTCAAAAATCATACAATCTTGAATCAAAATTATTTTTAAATGAATTCCCATTTCCTTTAAAATCCAGTACTCAAATCTTACATATCGTTCTTATCAATAATAGATCATTTTACACTCAGTGTAAAATAAATGATTCCCTGGTGGAGCTGAAAAAGTAGGATATTGGTTTGAATTTACTATAATTGAATACAGAGAGTAGGTAAGTGCAACCCAATTTTAGTCTTACAAAGTTTCAACTCGAGACTCTTGCAGGCTCCAACACAGCAGCAGAATTTATATTTATTGTTGGAGAATTTTAGTGTTTGAGTACTAATTTATCTTATGTGGCGATACACCTAGTTAATAATCAGTGATGCCAATTTAATACTTTTGAACTATAATGGATCTTTGTTGTGGCCACGCATTTTCAGAGTATTGTACTGTCAAGGAACATCTGTCCATGATAAAGGAATTTTCTTTGTCTTTCCTATGTAAGCAGGCATGGGGAAATGCCATTTTCTGGCTTGGGTGTGTTTTTATTTCATAAACTGAACTTTTTTTTTGGTAGAGTGCCTTCAGAACTTCACCAAAATTGTGATCACAGATGATAGGCAGTGAGTATTTTGAGATGCACCACATCTCACTGCCAATAAAAAACACACAAACCTATATCTCAAATGGCACATGTGTATTGAAGCATCATCCTTGAAAACATTAAACCTTGCCCTTTAACTTAGCCTTAAACTCTTGAGTGGCTGCTACTGTATTCATTTGAATATCTGTCAGTATTCAGTTATTTTGTGGGCATAAGCCATCTGCAGCATCCGTGGTGTTGTGGGATATTTTAATCAGGCTAAGATATATGGAGCAACAAACAAATGAATCTTAATAACACAAAGATGAGACCATTCCAATCCTCATCCAGCACCATGCCTGTCTGCTCCTTGAGGTTGCAACCCCTTCTACTTTCTGAACATGCATTAGCATGGCCCTGTAATCTGGGTAACTCACCCTCCCTTTATCTGAAAGAATATTTAAATAAACCATTCATTTTCTTTCTAATTTAACCTAAACTTCTTTCCAACATTCTAAAATTCAATGGGGTGGAAATTTGTCTTAGTTCACAAGTCTGGGAGAAAATGGATGCCCCCTTTTTCCAAAGTAAACAAGCACAGATTTACCATAATGTACCCTGAGTTCCACTGGTCACATTGTTCAAAGGTCATGTTGTAGCATGTAGAGTGGCAGATTTAGGAATGATTGTATTACATCTGTCAAAGTACCACATTGTTGTCAAGAGTGTTGAGCAGGTGGGGAAAGGAATGAGCAGTTGCATTGTTCCTGCATCAATATGTTGGGGAAAGGGGGAAGAGAGGAATTGGCTGAGTAGAAGCATTCATCTTTTTGTTCTATTTTATTTTTATAAAGGTAACATTTTAAAATGCTGGGCTTTGGCTTTAAACATTGAGAATATAGACAGTTTGGCCTGGAAATTCAATGGCGCCATGCCTGTTTTTTAGGCGCGAAATGGGCTCCTAAGCATCCAATATGGTGGGCAGGGTGTGCATACCAAAAGTGCACTGCCTGCCATATTGGTGAAGGCAGAAAAAGAGGCGTCCAGGAACTGTGCCTGAAACAGGCATTGGGCCCTTTGCATATGAAAATAGGGGTCCTCCCTCTCCCGACCGCTTCCTCCTTCTCCCAGTCGTGCCCTCTCTACCGATCAATATCCCCCCCTCTCCCAGGACCTACCTGAGGGTCGCTGCCGAAATTGAAATAACCTTCGCTGGCGAGCTTCCTGAGGATACCCAATAGGCGTCTGGAGCTCATCGGTCTCATGAGACCCAAAGCCCAATATTGGATGTACTTCGAGCCTGCCCATTCTGTCGAGAACCAATTTTTAGACCTTAGACTCATATAAATCCTGTCGTGCCAGGATCACAAACAGAGCACTTGTACTTTGATCAGTACTTACAATTTAGAAGTGATTTGATCAAAGCTGGAAGTTTCTGCTCAACAACCAGTTGGGGTGAGGTAAACTCCACTTTTGGCTACGGGTCAGTGTTGGCAAAACTGAAGCCTTTTGGATATCACCAGCAGCTATGGCATCAACTCTATCAACCTCCCTGCTGCTTCCTAGGCTGAGCCCAGTGGTATTAAAGCACGGCATTCTGTTTTACCCAGAGCTGTACTTCCTGCCCACACATGGCCCGTCTCCAAGACCACCTTCTTCCACATCCAGAACATTGTCCACTTAAACCCCTCCATTGTTGGAGCTCTCGTCCACACCTTCATCACGTCGATGATTGATTTCTCTAATGCTCTCCTTCCCAGACTCCCCCATCTCCACCAAGGGTCCAGTAAGAGCATAGCCATGGCGTTCTGTGAGGAGATGTGTTTCATGCAGAAATCAGAGGGTTACAAAATAAGATGTCTGCACTTGAATATTGTAATGGATTCAATCTGCTATTAGAAGGGAATGGCTATAATTTCATGCCTCATATTTTGTAAAATAATTTGAGCATAATAAAGTAGAATGAGGATAAGGAATGCAACAGTAAAATATCGTGGGGATTAAATTGGATAACCCCCGAAAATGAGCATGGGGACCACAGTACGCGATTGACCAGCGCCCGTTCATTGTGCTGCAGGCAGTACGTTAAATTCGTGCTGCCTGCTGTTTTACATGATCGCTGCATGCAGCCAGTGCTACCTGTGCTGTTCATAGTCTGCACGGATCAGCAGCGGGCACGATATCGCGAGTGGCTAGCGTTACTTAAAGGCAGCCTGCACCTCTTAAAGGGGAGGTGCATTTGGTTTGTATTGAAGGTGAAGACAACTGAAAAACAAGCCTGTGCCATGCTATTGTATCATTAGTGATCAAATTGAACAATTTCAGCTTCTGCTGACTGCTTTATTCACATTTTATACTGATTCTACAAAGCAAAGGGTAAAACCTTGGGATAGCTGAAAGCCTCATTGAAGCTTCTGCTAAGTTTGGAAAATGGAACAAAGTTCAATTGTGCTGAACATGCAGGGGAAAATCCTAACCTCACTCTAAGCTTGAGGTAGACATTACAGCAAAACATTGATATCGTTTATAGTAAAATACATAGACATTTGTCTGCTTGATCTTTATTTTAATAAACACTTTAACCAGTATTCATAGATGGTATGGCTTAATTTAAAAAGAAATAAATATTTGTTTATATCACAGCAGTGAGTGTAATGCCAGTGTGATGACGCACTTTTCTTTCCTAATCTCACACATGCTCTTGTCCCCTTTACACAATAGCTCAATGGCTGTGCAGAGCAAGAAGGTGCCAGGTTTATCCCAGTCTATGTTGAGTTAGCTAACCTCAGCTGAGAAAGTAGTGATAATGCTCCAATTGGCCTTAGTTTTACTTAGTCCCAATCACGACCATAGTGACCCCTTGCTTGAGTGGACGGTGAGTATAGAGCTAAGTTCAGAGTTGATGGCCTTCACAGTTAAATGGCACTTGGAATCATCGCCAAATTGACTCAGGAATAGCTGCTAGTTGCACTCAGTTTCAGAGGGCCCATGGAATTGCTCCATTAATGATAAGTACTCCTCCTGTGTTGTGTCTACTATGACACCATGATACTTCTATCTTAAGATTAAGGGTATTGTAATTTTGCAGCTGTTGTAAGACATAGTTGGAAAGCATTTTCAACAAGATTACAAGATAGGGTGCCTGACTGATCATGTAACATCAACACCAAAAAAGGTGATATTCAGTAGTTAGTGCAGGTTATGAAATATTTAACTACATTTTTCAGGCACAATTTCAAACAAATTATGCCAAGTCATACATTATTTTGTTCAACATGATCTCTTCTACAATTTTGCTTCGCATTTGCAAAATAATTTCAATTTAATTTCACATGTACAATTTAAGTTGAGCTGAACTGAGCAGAATGATATACAACACGCCATGCTTGGTATAAAAATGGGCTTGCAGCTTCTCCATAAAAAATTTCTTGGATCTGCAGAGAGTGTAAAGGACAAAAAAAAAAGGAAACCTCGATCCTGTCTCCTCAGAGGTGCAAGAGGTGGAGAGAAGGAGGGACATCCTGAATCCGCAGGGGTTGGGGGGGGGGCAGAAGGCCCTCCAGACATATGTTCAGGAGCCAGTAGGAGAAAGCAGTGGCAGAGGTCATTGCCACGGTTATAGCTCCAAGAACATGGATGCAGTGCAGGAAGAAATTCAATGATTTAACACGAGTTGTCAAGGTGAGTGAGTTCAATCTTCAAATGGCAAATCTTACCACTAGCCTCATCCACTGCTCAATTCACTACATCCCCATTGCCCACCTAGCCAGAGACACCTGGTCAGAAGCCAGCAAGGTAAGTTCAAATCCTTTCCTTAGAGGGGAAGAGGAGCAGGTGCACTCCTCTGAGACCCACTAGGAAAGTCTGGGCCTCTGCTGTTCCCCCCCCCACCCCACCACAAGGCCTTGTTGAACACCCCCCTCCGTGACTTACCTACATGCTGGCGAGTCTTCCGTTAGTGCCAGTGGCCAGCCTCTGGGCTGTTACTTTCTGCCCATTTTGGGTGAGCAGCTGACTGACGGCAGTTAAATGGATACATTTTGCACTCGCCCCACTCTCTGCCAGCCTGAAACCTGCTCCAGGGTTAAAGTTTAACCTTATATCTTTCTTATTGTGTTCCACACCATTTTTCCATTTAGCTATTGCACATTTTTCCCATTGTGGTGTCTGTATTTTTCTGTTTGTGTCTGACTCATTTTCTCACTCTTTTTCTGAGTCCTTCTCTCTTCTCTGCGTCTTCCAATGTGTTGTACTGGTGACAGATAGTTCATAGGCCCTTTGCATATGGAGATAGGAGGCCTAACGCCTGTTTGAGGCCCATTTCCTGAAATTGGACCGCATGAGCACAACAGGAGCCAGGCCTACTGCATTCAACAACAACAACAACAACAACAACTACTACTACTACTTGTATTTTATATAGCGCCTTTAACATAGTAGCACATCCCAAGGCACTTCACAGGAGCGTTAACTATGTCTAGATGTGGCCTAATCAGCCTGCCTTTAAAGGTCGTCACCAAAAAGGAAATGTTTTAGGTAAATGCTTACTTAAATATTGAGCTGGGAGGAGCAAGAGTGCTCCGCAGCAGTCCTGAAGATCGTTGCCGGACTTCGCTCAGCCCCCTCCTGATTGCCTCCCCCGCTCCCGATCGCCTCCTCGCTCTTCCAGGACCTACCTGAGGGCTGCTGCCGGGAGGCAGCCGGCCTAACTTCATCCTTGTGGATCCGGCGGGCTGTCTCTTGACGCCCAGTTGGCGTCCGCAGCTTGCCGGTAATACGTGGATGAGGCCAAAGGCCCAATTTCAGGTGAACCTCAGGCTTTCGGCTTTGCCACCTATTTCAGACCCGAAAACAGGCTGAAACACATTTCCACCCCATTATTTTTTGACTTTTTAAAAAAAAATCAGTGGGCCCTTTGAGCTGATCAGCATGGTTTGTTAGTGGTTTGTAAATCAATTTTTAATAAATAGACGTTTGAGCCAAAGAGGATTTTTTTGCCCTATGAATACTTTTGTGCTAAGCTGAGCTACAGGACTTTTAATTATATTGAGTTTTAAGAAATTCTTAGAATTTCTCATTATGTTAGTTTGAGGATATTGAAAAATAAATACTTGGGCCTTGTACTTCCTTTATTAGATCAGAATTTGATCTTTAGAAATTACCAATACGTATGTTGAACCCTGTAAGCTCGCAAATGTATTCTAGAGATAATCTGGGGTATATATGACAATGACGATGATGACAGCAGCAACAACAACAACTTTAATGTAAAACATCTCAAGGTGCATCACAGAGGTGTAATCAGACAAAAATGGTTGCCGAGCCGAGCCAAAGAAGGAGTTACTAGGAAGGTTGACCAAAAACTTGACCAAAGAAATGAGTTTGAAGGAGGGTCATAATGGAGAAGGTGGGAGAGATGGTGGGGTTTAGGTGGGAAATTCCAGAGCACGGGGCCTCGACGGCTGAAGGCATGGTCACTAATTTTGGGATGAGGGGTGTGCTGGGCATGTACAAGAGGCCAGAATCGGGGGAACAGAGAGTTTATTGAGCTGTCCTGCCTATCTGTGTCAAATAAGAGCTCTAAATCCTTTAAATGTAGACCATAGTAACTGAATTCCAATTTCACTTAATGCTGTTCAGGAACAGTCAAAACTAATCTTGAAATTTCTTTGTCATGCTCTTACATTGGCTCCCACTGTATTTTAACATCTTTAGAGAAGCAGTCAACACAAATTAAATGACAAAGCTATTAGAAGATTACTTGCTAAGCAACCTGAAATTACAAAATACTTTTTTTTGGCATCAAGAATGACCTGTTATCGGACCAGGAAACAGCAACAATAGATAATGTGACACTGATATAACAAGTAGTCCCGACTCACTGTAAATTTCGAGTAGATCAGTCGTTTTTTGTAGAGGGATCACTTTCCCCAACACTCAGATTTCTGACCAAGACCTGAGAGGTAAAGGCTCACCTGAAGGAACTGTGAGTGCAATGCCCAATGCTAGTTTCTCATTCGGATTAGAATGCATGGCTTTAGGTAGAACTTATTGTAGGCTGATTTGTAAATATTGCAACAAGTTTGCCTCTCAGGAAACCTTCGGAATGTGTGCACTTCAATTCAGTTTACAGTTGCAATTCCTAATATATTACGACATGTTGGAAATGTTCATCAGGTTTTATGTTCTTGATACAGGAGAATGTTTTAATGCAAATTACAGTGACAAGGGGCCCGATATTACCATGGCGGTGGGGGGGGGGGGTCTATTGGGCGCGTGGGTAACGCGCCCGGTGGAATCAGTTAGCTCCGCGCGCAATTACAGGATAATTGGAGCCACTTACCTTTGCTTCCGGGTTTCCCGCTGGTAAGCTGCACGGTGGGCGGACTGCGCATGCGCAGTAAGGTCTGACAGCTGGAGGAGCTCTATTTAAAGGGGCAGTCCACCAATGCTCCTCCTGCTGCAAACAACGAATGCGACACCATGGAGCACTCCAGAGGGAAGGCTGCCCAAGATTCTCGGACTCCTCACTCCAGCTGCTGCTGGATGGGGTGAGAAGGAGGAGGGAAACATTGTTCCTATCTGATGGGAGGAAGTGCCCTCCCTCCACCACGAGGAAGGCATGGTTGGAGGTGGCAGAGGAGGTCAGCAGCTGCGGCAACGTTGCACGAACCTGGGTCCAGAGCTGCAAGAGATTTAATGATCTAACCAGGTCAGGCAAAGTGAGTATACTTACGCATTCTCCCACACTCCGTCTTCCACATCACCTCCACCACCACACAACTCCTTCTGCACTGCCACCACAACGCTCTCGCATCACTCCTCACATCCAATCAACTATCATCCTCACCTTGCCTGCACGTACTCACCGCCCCTGTCCCCATTCGAACACTACCACGCACCCCAATCCTCATACAATGTCATGGCCATGTTGCACACGCACCCTCCCATCAACCTTCCTTACGCTCAACCCACCCACACCAATGCATGCAGCGTCTCACCATGCAAGCATCACTCAATCACGCCTCTGTGTTCTGCCTTGATAGGAGAAGAGATGCCAGAACGCCCGGGAGAGGGCACGGACCGGAGGGGGCCCGCCACACCAGGTGGTGGTAACGGACGCGGAGCAGCAGGTGCTAGAGATCAGCCGCACGCTGGAGTGCCTGTCCGTGGCGGATGCCGAGACTGGGATTGCACAAGCGGCTGGTGACAGAAAGCTAACACTCAGCACACATGATAGCGAATGATCTTAGCTTCACTTGGCATCTGCCGCACCTCAACATCTGTCCACATGCCTAATATTGCTTTCTGTTCTCTTGCAGGGCCATCTGCGAGCGCCGTGAGCGTGGAGGGCGATTCCTCAGAGGACCTGCCGGTCTCTGAGGGTCCATCGTCACATCCGAGCCATGCATCCACCACTTCGGTGGGTCCCCGTCCTCACTTAGTTGGGCTTGCACATGGTGAGTCACCACGCACATGTGAGCACGAGCAGACCCTGGTGGCAGGGACAGCCGTGGAGAGTCCACGTCAGTGGGAGCACTCTTCTCCAGGCTCTGCTCAGCTGGACCCAGATGCTGAACCCCGGGGGCCAGCTATGAAAAGGAGAGTCATCGAGGGGCAGCAGCACATTGCCGAGGTGCTGGAACAGGTGCCACGCGCACTCTCCACAATTGCGCAGAGGATGGAGGAGTCCAACTCCTGCATGAGGGGAATGGTGGCACAGGTACAGGAGGGTATCTGCGAGATAGTGTCGCGGGTAGGTGTGGGAATGTCTGCGATGGAGAAAAGGCTGGCCTCCCTCGAGCGTCAAGCACGGCTCAACAATGAGTCCATCCAGGCCCTGACAACGGCTGTTCGGACTCAGGGTGAGCAACATTCTGCCGCCTTAAACAGACTGACAGATACATTGCAGGTGGCCTTCCAAGGCCTCACACAAGTTCTCCAAACTGCCGTCCAGCAGGGTGGAAGGAGTGATGTGGGCCTGGGCCACGAGAGGGATGATGGTGAAAGGGGACATGGAAGCGGGGACGCAACTCAAGGCGCTCCCATGTCTCACCCATTGACCCCTCTCAACCAGTACCCGCAATGCTGCCTCCTCTCCAGGTGGCCGAGTCTGCCCCTGCACAGGTGCAGGAGGAGCAGTCTTTGGAGGGACCCTCACGGGCACCGAAACCCAGAGGGCGTAGGCCCAAAGCATCTAATCGGTCAGGGCATGGACAAGAGCAACCTGCCACTACCTCTGCTGAAGCCACAGGGGTAGCACCACATAGGGGTTCCCGGAAGCGTAAGGCGAAGGTGTTGTGAGCACAAAGGGAATGCACAAGGGTGTATGACGATTTGTCATGTTTTTTATTTATATTTGTTTAGTTCACATCCACAATAAACCCCATTGTTATCACCACTACTGCCACATCTTGCCCATTCTTCACTGGCTTGTGCAATAGGTCCCTTTCGTGGGGCTCACCATGAAGACGAACACTTGGTCCCACCCATTGGGTCATACTACAGTGGGTGCAGGTATAGTTGCAGGCTGGAGAGGACTGGACTCTTCAGACAGTCTGATGTTAGAAGAACCGTTCACATATCAGTGCCTCCCTGGCCTGCTCAATTGTGGACCTGGTAGCAATGTGGATGTCATTATACCAATGCTGTGGCTCGGTGGTGGGGTTCCTCAGAGGTGTCATAAGCCACGTGTGCAGGGGATATCCCTTGTCCCCGAGGAGTCAGCCCTTGTGGGTGTTGGGTGAGTGGAAAAGGGGCGGCACGGTGGACTCCCTGAGGATGAAGGAATCGTGGCAGCTGCCAGGGTATCTGGCGCACACGTGAAGGAATCTCTTGCGGTGGTCACAGAATAACTGAGTGTTCATGGAGTGATAGCCCTTCCTATTGACGAACAGTCCTGGCTCGTGTGGAGGGGCCCGTATTGCTATATGGGTGCAATCGATTACACCCTGCACCCGTGGGAAGCCAGCCACAGCGTGGAATCCCACTGCCCTCTCCATCTGGCTGTGGTCATCCACGGGGAAGTTGATGTAGTGCGAGGCCCTGTGAAACAAGCCGTCGGTGACCTGCCTTATGCACTTGTGTGCAGACGACTGAGAGACGCCGGTGATGTCCCCGGTGGCACCCTGGAAGGATCCGGAGGCGAAGAAGTTGAGGGCAGTGGTGACTTTGACAGCGACAGGTAAGAAGATGGTGCTCGGGCCAGCCGGGAGCAGCTCGTCATTAAGGAGGCTGCAGATGTCCGCGACTACCTGGCGACTGAATCTGAGCCTCCGTATGCACTGCTCCTCAGAGAGGTCCAGGAAGCTGAGCCTCGTTCTGTAGACCCTGTGGCGAGGGTAGTCCCTTCTGCGATGCATCTCTCTCTGCGGTTGCCCTCCCTCCTGCTGTGCAGGTGGGTGTGTCACAGCACTCTGTTGTGGAGCTCCACGTGTCAGGGGCGGACGCGTGGCCGGCGAGGCTGGTGATGCTGTTCGTCCTCCGAGGAGGTCATGACTGCAACTATGGCGGCCCCCATCCGGAAGGTGTACGTCTGAGGGGGTCCGCAAGGTAGGTAAGTGTGTCTGCACATCGGGGTTGAGGTTCCAGGTCGGTGAATTTTCTTGTTAGGAGGAGGGTGGTGGAGGCCAAACTTTGTCCAAAGTGACAGAGTGGCCTCCTGCGATGGTTAAGGGTCTCCCCCCCCGACCTGTCGGATGGACCTTTGCAGCTGCCACAGGCTGCTGCTGGCTGCAACATGTCCGTTTGAACTGGGAGTGTTTCCCCCAGTACGGGAAACAGTCTCTGTCAATTGCAAAATCTCATCTCTCCTAATATAACAGGTCAATCAGGTCTGTAAACAGCTTGAAGTACCTGTTCAATTACTTTAAGTGGCACCCCGCTGGCTTTAATTGCCGGCGGGAGTCCCACATGCGGGGGCTGCGTGTGCATGTCAGCGCTTCTGTGGGAAACCCGGAAGTGGGCGGGTTGGAGCCGTGCTCCCGACCCGCCCCGGGAATCCCCGATTTTCGGAGCCCCCCCCCGCCAGGAACGCACCCGATGGCGGGTGCTAAAATCGACCCCAAGATTTCTAAAGTCTTGAAATGACTCTATGTTTTTAATGTCTCAGATAAAATAGTGGACAAAGAAATTTGATGCATACTTCTTAAGTGTTGATACATTAATATCATACAACAAATTTTCCACGAGTATCCAATATGAAAGTAATAGAAGGAATATTGGAATACAAGATATTACAACACCTGCAGCTAGAGAAATAGAGAAAGTGAGCCTATACAGGTTAAAGAGTAACAAATTTAGGTGGATGTAATACGGAGGAACATGGGAACATCATGGATAATATCTTGCAAAGCATGATCACCTAATGATTGAATAAATTTTCTTAAGAAAGTGGAGACTTGGCAGCAATTTTTTAAGTTCTCCATATCTACTAAAAATATAGTTAGCAGCTTCTGTGAAAGGGCATCTTTTAGAAATGCATTTGAACAATCACCCGACTGCCAAATGTGCATTCATGATGAGAAATAGCTTTACTCTGCAAGTTGTACTACAGGATAAATGTTTATCTAGACTTTGTTGTTACAACAGTGGCATTCTATTCTAACAGGATTTCACAGGCTTACAAAGATTTGAAGGTTGACAAAAAATTCTAAATATGAACATATGAACAAGTTCTTGCAAGCTACCCCACCCAGGCCCATGACTTATTGATTCAGTCACTATGTGAACTCTACAAATCCTGCAGGGAGAAGATGAAGGGGTTCACTGGAATGAATATAGGACCTCGAAGAAATGTATTAAAATAGTGATCAGAGGGGCAAAGAGAGACCTGGGAAAAAGCATAGCTACAGACATACAGTAAGATACTCCATCAGTACTTCAGTAGGAGGGCATTCAGCGAAGAGGTAAGAACCATAAAAGATGCAAATAGGACTGAAACAGTACAAGACAGTTAATATTCTGGATTATTGTTTCCTCCAAGCATTCACAAGGAAAGACATGAGTAACATGCACTCCCCAAGCAGTGATAAACTAAGCAGAATTAATTATTTTTATATAAATGAGATGGAAGTTTTAAACAGGCTAAAAGGGCTCAAAACAAACAAGTATCCTGGGATAGATGGTATTTATCCCAGAGTAATAAGAGATACTAGGGAAAAGATTTGTTAGGCTTTGACAGTTATTATGAGGGAGTCACTGGATACTGGAGCAGTATCAGTAGATGGGGAATAGGTTAATATGGTGCCCATTACCCAGATGGACAACTGTAGACACATTGGGTAATTTTAACTTAGGGCAATGGTGTAAAATGGGTGATATTGAATTAGCCAGCTATTATACATAAGAACATAAGAACATAAGAAATAGGAGCAGGAGTAGGCCAATCGGCCCCTCGAGCCTGCTCCGCCATTCAATAAGATCATGGCTGATCTGATCCTAACCTCAAATCTAAATTCATGTCCAATTTCCTGCCCGCTCCCCGTAACCCCTAATTCCCTTTACTTCTAGGAAACTGTCGATTTCTGTTTTAAATTTATTTAATGATGTAGCTTCCACAGCTTCCTGGGGCAGCAAATTCCACAGACCTACTACCCTCTGAGTGAAGAAGTTTCTCCTCATCTCAGTTTTGAAAGAGCAGCCCCTTATTCTAAGATTATGCCCCCTAGTTCTAGTATCACCCATCCTTGGGAACATCCTTACCGCATCCACCCGATCAAGCCCCTTCACAATCTTATATGTTTCAATAAGATCGCCTCTCATTCTTCTGAACTCCAATGAGTAGAGTCCCAATCTACTCAACCTCTCCTCATATGTCCGCCCCCTCATCCCCGGGATTAACCGAGTGAACCTTCTTTGTACTGCCTCGAGAGCAAGAATGTCTTTTCTTAAGTATGGACACCAAAACTGTATGCAGTATTGCAGGTGTGATCTCACCAATACCTTATATAACTGCAGCAATACCTCCCTTATTTTATGTTCTATCCCCCTAGCAATAAAAGCCAACATTCCGTTGGCCTTCTTGATCACCTGCTGCACCTGCATGCTAACTTTTTGATTTTCTTGCACTGGGACCCCCTGATCCCTTTGTACTGCAGTTCTTTCCAGTTTCTCGCCATTAAAATAATAACTTGCTCTCTGATTTTTCCTGCCAAAGTGCATAACCTCACATTTACCAATATTGTATTGCATCTGCCAAATCTCTGCCCACTCACCCAGCCTGTCTATATCCCCTTGTAGGTTTTTTATGCCCTCCTCACTCTCTACTTTCCCTCCCATCTTTGTATCATCTGCAAACTTTGATACGTTACACTCGGTCCCCTCCTCCAAATCGTTAATATAGATTGTAAAGAGTTGGGGACCCAGCACCGACCCCTGCGGAACACCACTGGCTACTGGTTGCCAGTCCGAGAATGAACCGTTTATCCCAACTCTCTGCTTCCTGTTAGATAACCAATCCTCCACCCATGCCAGAATATTACCCCCAATCCAGTGATTCTTTATCTTGAGCAATAATCTTTTATGTGGCACCTTGTCGAATGCCTTCTGGAAGTCTAAATACACTACGTCCACTGGTTCCCCTTTATCCACCCTGTACGTTATGTCCTCAAAGAACTCAAGCAAATTTGTCAGACGTGACTTCCCCTTCGTAAAGCCATGCTGACTTTGTCCTATTAAATTATGTTTATCCAAATGTTCTGCTACTGTCTCCTTAATAATAGACTCCAACATTTTACCCACCACAGATGTTAGGCTAACTGGTCTATAATTTCCAGCCTTCTGCCTACTACCCTTTTTAAATAAGGGTGTTACATTAGCAGTTTTCCAATCTGCCGGGACCTTTGCCGAGTCCAGAGAATTTTGGAAAATTACTACCAAAGCATCCACAATCCCTACTGCCACTTCCCTCAAGACCCTCGGATGTAAGCCATCAGGTCCAGGGGATTTAGGATGTAAGCCATCAGGTCCCATTAATTTACTGAGTACCAATTCCTTAGTGATTTTAATCGTATTTAGCTCCTCCCCCCCCAGAGCCCCCTGTTTGTCCAGTGTTGGGATATTCTTAGTGTCCTCTACCGTAAAGACTGAAACAAAATATTTGTTCAGCATTTTTGCCATCTCCATGTTTCCCACCATTAATTTCCCGGTCTCATCCTCTAAGGGACCTACGTTTGCCTTAGCCACCCTTTTTCTTTTTATATAACTATAGAAACTCTTGCTATCTGTTTTTATATTTTTTGCTAATTTATTTTCATAATCTATCTTCCCTTTCTTAATCAATCCTTTAGTTACTTTTTGCTGTCTTTTGAAGACTTCCCAATCTTCTATCCTCCCACTAGGTTTGGCTACCTTATATGTCCTTGTTTTTAGTCGGATACTATCCTTAATTTCTTTACTTAGCCACGGATGGCTGTCATTTCTTTTACACCCTTTTTTCCTCAGTGGAATATATATTTTTTGACAGTTGTAAAATAACTCCTTAAATGAACACCACTGCTCATGTACCGTCTTACCCTTTAATCTATTTTCCCAGTCCACTTTAATCAATTCCGCTCTCATACCATCATAGTCTCCTTTATTCAAGCTCAGTACGCTTGTTTGAGAACCAACCTTCTCACCCTCTAATTGGATATGGAATGTAACCATGTTATGGTCACTCATTCCAAGGAGATCCTTAACTAGGACATCATTAATTAATCCTGGCTCATTAGTGCACCCCACTAGTTACAGATTGCCATGTTGAAAATGACTCTTTTATCCCGACTCTTTGTTTTCTGTTAGTTAGCGAATCCTCTATCCACGCCTGTATATTACACCCAACACCATGAGCTCTTACACCTTCCGATGGAAGGGAAAATCAGGCAGGATGTATAATGGGCGGCTAATTGGATATGACCTATTTTACACTATCATCTGAAGTTAAAATGACCCCTGTTAGTCTTATTAGGAATAAACCTGAAGATTATCTGTACAATAACAATCGAGTAAACAACAGTCAACATGGACTCAGAAGAGAGTGATCCTGCCTGACCAATGTCCTTGACTTTTTTGAGGAAGTGGTTTCCATAAGACCATAAGACCATAAGAGATAGGAGCAGGAGTAGGCCATTCGGCCCCTCGAGCCTGCTCCTCCATTTAATGAGATCATGGCTGATATGATTTTTACACAACTCCACTTTCCCACCCTTTCCCCATATCCTTTGACTCCCTTGCTGATCAAAAATTTGTCTAACTCAGCCTTGAATGTATTCAATGACTCAGCCTCCACAGCTTTTTGGGGTAAAGAATTCCAAAGATTCACGACCCTCTGGGCGAAGAAATTCCTCCTCATTTCCGTCTTAAACGGGCGACCCCTTATCCTGAGACTATGCCCCCTAGTTTTAGATTCCCCCATGAGGGGTAACATCCTCTCAGCATCTACCCTATCGAGTCCCCTCAGAATCTTATATGTTTCAATAAGATCTCCTCACATTCTTCTAATCTCCAATGAGTATAGACCCAACCTGTTCAATCTTTCCTCATAAAGCAACCCTTCCATTCCCGGAATCAACCTAGTGAACCTTCTCTGAACTGCCTCCAATGCAAGTAAATAAGGGCACCAGAACTGTACGCAGTACTCCAGGTGTGGTCTCACCAGCACCCTGTACAGTTGTAGCATGACTTCCCTGCTTTTATACTCCATCCCCCTGGAAATAAAGGTCAATATTCCGTTTGCCTTCTGGATTACCTGCTGCACCGTATGTGGACTTTTTGTGTTTCATGTACGAGGACGCAGCATTTTGTAGTATTTCTCCATTCAAATAATATTTTGCTTTTTTATTTTTCCTCCCAAAGTGGATGACTTCACATTTTCCCACATTATATTCCATCTGCCAAATTTTTGCCGATTCGCTTAACCTGTCAATATCCCCTTGCAGACACTTTGTGTCCTCATCGCAACTTGCTTTTCCACCTATCTTTGTATCATCAACAAATTTGGCCACACGACACTCTGTTGCTTCATCCAAGTCATTGACATATATTGTAAATAGTCGAGGCCCCAGCACTGATCCCTGCGGCACCCCACTAGTTGCAGATTGCCATTTTGAAAATGACCCTTTTATCCCGACTCTTTGTTTTCTGTTAGTTAGCCAATCCTTTATCCATGCCAGTATATTACCCCCAACACCATGAGCTCTCATCTTATGCAATAATCTTTTATGTGGCTCCTTATCGAATACCTTTTGGAAATCCAAATATACTGCATCCATTGGTTCCCCTTTATCCACCCTACCCGTTACTTCCTCAAAGAACTCTAATAAATTCATCAGATATGATTTCCCCTTCATAAAACCATGTTGACTCTCCTTGATTGTATTATGAGTCTCCAAATGTCCTGCTACTACTTCCTTAATAATGGATTCTAGCATTTTCCCAATGACAGATGTTAGGCTAACTGGTATATAGTTACCTGCTTTCTGTCTCACTCCCGTCTTGAATAGGGGTGTTATGTTTGCGGTTTTCCAATCCGCTGGGACCTTTCCAGAATCTAGTGAATTCTGGAAGATTACAACCAATGCATCCACTATCTCTGTGGCCACTTCCTTTAAGACCCTCGGATGCAAGCTATCAGGTCCAGGGGACTTGTCAGCCTTTAGACCCATTAATTTACCTAGTACTTTTTCTCTAGTGATAGTGATTGATTTTAGTTCCTCCCTCCACTTTGCCCCTTGATTTTCTACTATTATTGGTATGTTATTAGTGTCTTCCACTGTGAAGACAGATAAAAAATATCTGTTCAATTCTTCTGCCATTTCCTCGTTTTCCATTATTATTTCCCCCAAGTGAACTGTGGAAAATCCTATGACATGATGTACCTAGACGTATGAAGGTACGGACAATGACAGACAGGAAAAGACCCTTTGATCCATCCAGCCTGTCCCACACAGTGGTGATACCTTTATCACAATATATACACTCCCCACCCCACCCCACTCAAAACCATGTGGTCTCCTGGGAGAGGCAAGAAACCAGATAAAAACCCAGGCCAATTTGGGGGAAAAAAAATCTGGTAAATTTCTCTCCATCCTCCTTAGGTGATTGAAACTAGTCCAGGAGATCACTCTGGCCCTGATGAATTTATGCTGTACCTACCGAGGTGATCTCTGTCCCAGCCAGAATCAGATCCAGCTCCTGCTTGAAGGAATTCAGTGAATCAGCGTCCACCGCACGAGACGGCAGCCTGTTCCACAGGTCCACTATTCTCTGGGAAAAGAACTTCCTCCTGACATTTACCCTAGATCTGGCCTTATACAACTTTAAATTGTGACCCTTGAACTTCCAGAAGTCATTTGACAACGTTCCATTTTAAAGGCTATTAGTTAAGATCAAAGCTATAGTGATTCAATGGTTGGATAAAAAAGTTGGCTGAAGGGTAGAAAACAGTAGGTACATGTTAGAGGAGTTATGTCAGGGTGAGCAGAAGTACTAAGTGGGTGCTCCAAGGGTCAGTATATTGTGCCCATTTCTGGTCACCAAGACACAGGGGACACACTCAAGTGCTGGTGGCGTTATAGAGAAAGGCCACAAAGCTAATCCCAAGTCTTAAGAGGCCTGAATTATGAGGAAAAACGGGAGAAACCTGGGCTTTGCTTAACTACATCATTAGGATCCCAATTTGCATGGGAAAGAGGGCTTCTTTGAAAGTTACAGCGGGCTGATTGTCGGGGTGAACAGGGCGGTAAGGTTACCGACCCCATTTTTAGGCCCTTACTGCCCTGTTAATGACAATTTGTTCAAGTGAAAATCAACCCCAGAGATTCCTAAATGGAGTTGATGTAAAGATGCTAAGATGCTGTTATCACAACTGTTCACTTCTCCACCCTTCCAAACAGAATGTCAGTTCCCCATTACACATAGTGTGATAGCTCATCAAATATTGGATTTTCAGTTGGCTGTAACAGACCCATAAAGGTGAAATAATTGGTGAAAGATAATGCTCCAATCTGCACCAGTGCACAAATAGAGACGTGAAAGTGTAGGACACAGTACAGAACAAAATTAACTGCTGGCTTCAGAACTTGATTGTCTCTCCATTCCTATTAATGTACCCCTTGGGATAATAAAAAGTGAATCAATAGTCACATTGCAGCAAAAGAACAGAGCCTATTTAAATTACAGTTAAACATTGATCACCAGCGTGCTGCCTCACTCGAAGACTTGCACTGGAACAGAACACATTTGTGATCTTTGAAAACTACTATCTTCAGATTAAATTTCCACATTGTAGGGTAACTGGTTGGAATATATTTTGATTTTTTTTCATTCAATTTAGTTACTTTGTTTTCACGCAATTATTTTCCTGGATTAAAAGCTACTTTTCCAAACTATTCAAATGCTCACTATAAGGCACTGCCACCCATCACTGTATATGGAGTGTGATCACAAAGTTTTTGATTTTACTGAATATATAATTCAGGATATGAAGCTGAATGTCATAAAAACTGAGACATTTCAGAGATTCCCCAAGGCCTTGGCCACTAGAGGGCAGAACATGCACAGATTACTAACCTGTGGACAGTGTGGGCTCGAAATTCGGCCGTGTGGTGTCCGTTGTTTCTGCGCTACGTGGTCTCCTGAAGTTCCAAAATGAGTGCACACGACGTGCGCCGGACACCATCTTGGTAAAGGGGTTTGCGCAGGCGCAGATAACGAACACTGGCAGCATGTAAAGTAAGGAGAATATGCATTAGATCAGTGTTTAAAGGGATAAACACCATTTTGGCACAACGCTGCAGCCAACCGCGACCAGCTAAACATGTCCTAGACAGCCTGGAGGACCCCCCCCCCCCACCAGCGTTATTTAAAGGACCACCATGCAGGATTTAGAGGTTAGTTGCTGGATTATTGCTTCTGGTCGCTGATGCACTTGTACCTGTTTTTGGAGGTTTCCTATACTTGAAGACTAGGACTAGGGGACATAGCCTAACATTTAGAGCCAGGACTTGCAGGAGTGAAGTTAGGAAACGCTTCTACGAGCAAAGGGTGGGAGAAGATTAGAACGCTCTTCTGCAAACAGTAGTTGATGCTAGCTCTATTGCTAATTTTAAGTCTGAGATTGATAGATGTTTGCTAACCAAGGGTATTAAGGGATATGGGGCTAAGGCCATAGATCAGCCATGATCTTACTGAATGGCGGAATAGGCTCGAGGGGCTAAATGCCACTGTCTCTCGATGCCTCCTGTTATGCGCCACCTTGTCCTGCAAGAAAGCAGGATGTGTGTCGGTGAGTGTCCTGTAGGATGTTTGGGTGGTGTGCCTGTCATGGTTAAATAGATGCCAGTGTGTGTGACCTGCGTGTTGTGGGTTTGCGGCTTGCAACAGTGGTAATGTGTGAGGGTGAGAGGAAGCATCTGATTGGAAGAGTTGAGTACTGATTGAAAGAGTTTGTTGGTATGTGGGTGATGGCAGTGTAGTGCGTGGAACAGTGGACTAGTGGTGCAGTTGGTAGGAGATGCCTCTTGACAGTTGAACCCTCTCGCCTTGACCACTCGTGTTAAAGCATTGAACTTTTTCCTGCACTGCATCCGTGTTTGTGGTGCAATGCGCCTGGCATTGACTTAATTCCCTACTGCATCCCACTGCCTTGTGAGCATTTGTCTGGAGGGCCGCTTACCCTCCTGCGGATATAGGATGCCACTCCTGCTGTCTACCTCTTGCACCAAGGCCGTTAGTGCATCAGGGGAGAACCTTGGTGCACGCAATCTCGCAGGCCTGGTACAAACTCAGATTGGCAGATTGGTGATGCCTGGCGTACAAATTGGAGGATGTGGGATATAGTGGTGCGCAACCTTTATTCAATGTTTTAACATAACTCAACAGTTTGTAAACATAGGGATGGGACCTGTGTTTTATGTGTGCGATGTCTGATCTCCGTTCAGACTCCGTGCGGACCTGTGTCTTATTTTTTGCAATACCTTTAATAGGTGTAGCCTGCCTTTAAGAGATGCGAGCAACTCACCCGAGATTTGGGTCCCCCCTGCTGGTGAGAAGTGGAGAGAATGGAGAAAATGGAGGGACGAACACAGTTAGGGCTTCACACTGCGCATCTATCAGGTAAATGAAGTTGCAGCATTAATCTAACGTGCTGGCTGCATCAGTACCACCGGGCGTTGGCTAATCACGCACTGCGATGCCCACGCCTGGATTCGGGAGTTAACCAATTTAACCTCCTAAGTCTTTTGGTGAGATTCTGAGAAATGAAACTATAGAAAAAAACTAGGAAAAATAGGCTAAACAGCATGCAATAACATAAAACAATAGGCTCACATAACTTCCTATAAGATAGTTAGGAGCTTAATACAAAGTATAATGGTGCAAATAGAATGGCATCACCAAATAACCAGGGAACACAGATTTAAGATAATTGGCAAAAGAACCGGGGGGAGATGAGGAAAATTTTTTTTTACGCAGCGTGTTGCTACGATCTGGAATACACTGCTTGTGGTGGAAGCAGATTCAGTAGTAACTTTCAAAAGGGAATTGGATAAATACTTGAAAAGGAAGAATTTGCAGGGCTATAGGGAAAGAGCAGGGGAGTGGGACTAATTGGATAACTCTTGCAAAGAGCTAGCATGGGCACGATGGGCCGAATGACCTCCTTCTCTGCAGTATGATTCTATGACTCTATTAAATTTCAAGTGCAGAGAGTCTAGTCTCTTATCTAGTAATGTGCATGCTGCACTGTATCTTCTATCTCAAAAGTCTTGCCTATAGCATGCATTTCCTAAGTATCACACTTTCTGTAATACTTTCCCCATCACACTTTGTTGATTGGCTCAAAGTATAACAGCAGCAAATCAGAATTTAAGAATCAGGGACCACGAGCATGAGATCAGCTCGTAATATATAATTTGCGTTGTATCCACAGAGTTCAGGATACCTGACATCTGGTGGATGTGATTTACTATATTGTGTATTGCTTTCATTACGGGACTGGATTGTCATTCAATCAGTTGGCTGTAATTTCGCTTTCCTATCTTTTAGTAAATTTTGCACTACGACTGATAACTGCCAGATTAAAATATAACATGATTGCCTGGTGACATTCTAATAGTTTTTCACGCTGATATATGGGCACTGATGGCAGCAAAATGACACTTGGAAGTCCAGCTGAGCAATAATTGGGAGCTGGGTTCCAGAAAGTGATTTTTTTATTCTTGTTGCTACCCTTTCTTTCCCAGTGCCAAGAGAACATATGAATGGAGCCTTACCCTATCAATGAAACTGGAAGGTTGTGAGCATTTTTTCTTCGGATGTACTAGAAAACTGGAGTATTGAGCAGTGAGTTGGTAATTCCAATGACCCAATCCCAACACAGGAACATAGGAACAGGAGTAGGCCATTCAGCCCCTCGTGCCTGCTCCGCCATTTGATAAGATCATGGCTGATCTGTGATCTAACTCCATATACCTGCCTTTGGCCCATATCCCTTAATACCTTTGGTTGCCAAAAAGCTATCTATCTCACATTTAAATTTAGCAATTGAGCTAGTATCAATTGCCGTTTGCGGAAGAGAGTTCCAAACTTCTACCACCCTTTGTGTGTAGAAATGTTTTCTAATCTCACTCCTGAAAGGTCTGGCTCTAATTTTTAGACTGTGCCCCCTACTCCTAGAATCCCCAACCAGCGGAAATAGTTTCTCTCTATCCACCCTATCCGTTCCCCTTAATATCTTATAAACTTCGATCAGATCACCCCTTAACCTTCTAAACTCTAGAGAATACAACCCCAATTTGTGTAATCTCGCCTCGTAACTTAATCCTTGAAGTCCGGGTATCATTCTAGTAAACCTACGCTGCACTCCCTCCAAGGCCAATATGTCCTTCCGAAGGTGCGGTGCCCAGAACTGCTCACAGTACTCCAGGTGCGGTCTAACCAGGGTTTTGTATAGCTGCAGCATAACTTCTGCGCCCTTGTACTCCAGTCCTCTAGATATAAAGGCCAGCATTCCATTAGCCTTCTTGATTATTTTCTGCACCTGTTCATGACACTTCAATGATCTATGTACCTGAACCCTTAAGTCCCTTTGGACATCCACAGTTTTTAACTTTTTACCATTTAGAAAGTACCCTGTTCTATCCTTTTTTGATCCAAAGTGGATGACCTCACATTTGTCTACATTGAATTCCATTTGCCACAGTTTTGCCCATTCACCTAATCTATCAATATCCCTTTGTAATTTTATGTTTTCATCTACACTGCTTACAATGCCACCAATCTTTGTATCATCGGCAAACTTAGATATGAGACTTTCTATGCCTTCATCTAAGTCATGATGTGGAGATGCCGGTGATGGACTGGGGTGTACTAATGTAAGGAATCTTACAACACTTGACGAAGGAGAAAGCCTCCGAAAGCTTGTGATTTTCAAATAAAACTGTTGGACTATAACCTGGTGTTGTAAGATTCCTTACATTCATCTAAGTCGTTAATAAATATTGTGAATAATTGAGGCCCCAAGACAGATCCCTGCAGGACTCCACTAGTCACATCCTGCCAATGTGAATACTTACCCATTATCCCTACTCTCTGTCGCCTTTCGCTCCGCCAATTTCCTAACCAAGTCTGTACTTTTCCCTCGATCCCATGGGCTTCTAACTTAGCTAACAGTCTCTTATGTGGGACCTTATCAAATGCCTTCTGGAAGTCCATATAAATAACATCCATTGACATTCCCCTGTCCACTACTTTAGTCATCTCTTCAAAAAATTCAATCAGGTTTGTCAGGCACGACCTACCTTTCACAAATCCATGCTGGCTCTCCCTGATTAACTGAAAATTCTCGAGGTGTTCAGTCACCCTATCCTTAATTATAGACTCCAGCAATTTCCCCACACAGATGTTAGGCTAACTGGTCTATAATTCCCCGGTTTCCCTCTCTCTCCTTTCTTAAAAAGCGGAGTGACATGTTATCCTATTGTAGCCCTTGGTCAGTGTCGGATTACTTCTTAGGTTGTCTTCAGCACCAAAAATCATTTTCCTTATCAGACATCATTATAATGGATAAAAATTAATCATAAACTGGACACTATAGTTACTGCCAACAGGAATATGCAGGAAGGCTGTATCCATTTGATTGCATAGTATGTGATATAACAAAATTATTTTTTATTATCTGAGGTATTCATGTACAAGCTTTAAAATAGAAAATCTAACATCTAGAACTAATGAAAAACCCTAACATTTCTTTTCATACTTCTTATCTGCTACTTTACGCCTTTCTCACATTTCATATTGACATGATTTTTTGTCTGCTTTCTTTTGGACTCCTTTATTGAGAAGGCAAATATGGATAGCAATAGCTATGAGTTTGTTCAGAACAGTGCAGTTATTTTAGTAGCCCCTTTCCCACTACCGTATGAAGAAGGCATACAGAATGCTCTCCGTTATTAGCCGAGGTATAGAATACAAAAGCAGGGATGTAATGATGGAACTGTATAAAACGCTGGTAAGGCCACAGCTGAAGTATTGTGCGCAGTTCTGGTCACCACATTACAGGAAGGACGTAATTGCTCTGGAGAGAGTGCAGAGAAGATTTACAAGAATGTTGCCAGGGCTTGAAAATTGCAGCTACGAGGAGAGATTGGATAGGCTGGGGTTGTTTTCCTTGGAGCAGAGGGGGCTGAGGGGAGACTTGATTGAGGTGTACAAAATTATGAGGGGCCTAGATAGAGTAGACAGGAAGTACCTGTTTCCCCTAGCGGAGAGTTCAAGAACTAGAGGACATAGATTTAAGCTGATTGGCGGAAGGATTAGAGGGGACATGAGGAAAAACTTTTTTATCCAGAGGGTGGTGGGTGTATGGAATTCACTGCCTGAATTGGTGGTAGAGGCAGGGACCCTCAACTCTTTTAAAAAGAGTGCTGTAAGCTGCAGGGCTGCGGATCGGGTGCTGGAAGATGGGATTAGAATGGGCTCCTGGTTGTTCTTCGAGCCGGCGCGGACACGATGGGCCGAATAGCCCCCTTCTGTGCTGTATCTTTTCTATGATTCTATGGAAGGTAGTGGCACCTGGATGGAGCCTGTAATTTGATTTTGGTGATTCAATCAGACTTTTATTGATTTTAACTAAATTTAATTTACTTACTGTTTATATTTCCCCAGAAAAATGCCCTGAAAAAATCAAATTACAGGCTCCATGACTGGCCTATAATTGTTTGGCCTTTCCCTTGTACCCTTTTTAAACAATGGTACTACATTTGCAGTCTTCCAGTCCTCCGGTGCCTACCCTGTATCTAGTGAGGATTGGAAAATGATCCTCAGAGCATCCGCTATTTCCTCCCAGGCTTCCTTCAATAGCCTAGGAAACAATCCATCCGGCCCTGATGACTTATCAACTTTCAAGGATTCCAGTCCCTCTAGTACTTCCTCTCTCGTAATGTTTACCTTATCCAATATTTCACACCTCTCCTCTTTAACTACTACGTCCGGATCATCCCTTTCCTTTGTGAATACGGAGACAAAATATTCATTTAAAACCATACCCACATCCTCTGTTTCTGCACACAAGTTACCCTTATCATCCCTGATAGGTCCCACCTTTTCCTTAGCTATCCTCTTGTTCTTAATGTACTGAAAAACATCTTTGGGTTTTCTTTAATCTTACTAGCTAATATTTTTTCATGTCCTCTCTTTGCTTTCCTTATTTCCTTTTTTACGTCATCCCTGTACTTTCTATACTCCTCTAATGATGAAACAGTTGTCCAACATTAAGGAACTATTGTGCTGAGCATCTAGAGAGGAAAAGAGAAAACAAGTTACCCCGACTAACAAAAAAATTAGAAATAAAAGCAAAATACCGCAGATGTAGGAAATCTGAAATAAATACAGAAAATGTTGGAAACACTCAGCACGTTGGGCAGTATCCGTGGAGAGAGAAACAGAGATAATGGGCTCGCTATTAGGAGGGAGGTGGGTTGCCAGCGGGGGGTCGACTGGGCGCGTGGGTAACCCGCCCAGTAAAATCGGTGGGTTCCCCACGTGATCGCAGCCTAATTGAAGGCACTTACCTTGGCTTCCGGGTTTCGCGCTGGAAAGCTGCGCAGTGGGTGGACTGCGTACCCGCATCATAGGCTATCAGCTGGAGGAGCCCTATTTAAAGGGGCAGTCCTTCACTGACTGATGCTGCAGAAAGGAGTCAAAATTACAGCATGGAGCAGCCCAGGGGGAAGGCTGCTCCCAGGTTTAATGATGCCTCACTACAGGTCCTATGAGATGGGGTGAGGAGGAGGGGGAGGACAGAGATCTTCTCCCTGGCGGACGGGAGGAAGTGGCCTGCCTCTGCCACCACGAAGGCCTGGCTCGAGGTGGCAGAGGAGGTCACCAGCACCACCAATATATCACGCACCCGCATACAGTGCAGGAGATGCTTCAATGACCTAAGTAAGTCAGCCGAAGTGAGTACACTTACTCATTCCCCTGCACTCCGTCTGCCACATCACCGCCCCCACCCCACATCTCCTTCTGCACTGCCAACACTACTCTATCACATCACTCCTCACACCCACTCAAAGCTCATCCTCATCTTACCTGCACTTACTCACCTCGCCAATACTCATCCCACCACTACCACTCAACCCAATCCTCATACAATCTCATGGCTCTATCTCATACTCACCCTCTGATGCATCTATTTCACGGTCAGACTCACCCCACCCGCCACTACCTATGCTGCAGCCACAGGGCATGCATCACATATGTGCAGTAGGAAGCGTAAGGCAAACGTGTTGTGAGCATGAAGGGGATGCACAAGGGTGTTTGAGGGTTTGTCATGGTTTTTACTTATATTTGATTTCTGATCAACTCACATTACATATTATATTGTCACCACTACTGCCACGTCTTGGCCATTCCTGACTGGCTTGTGCAATAATGCCTTTTCCTGAGGATCACTTTGAAGACCCACACCTGATACCACCCATTGTGTCACTGCAGAGTTGGTGTAGGTGTATTTGCAGGGCTCTTTTGTCCAGATGACTGAGAGACACCAGCGATGTGTCTGGTGGCACCCTAGAAGGACCCAGAGGAGAAGTTGTTGAGGGCAGTGGTGACTTTGACAGCGACAGGTAAGAAGATGGTGCTTGGGCCAGCCGGGAGCAGCTCGGCATGAAAGAGGCTGCAGATGTCCATGACTACATGTCGAGTGACTCTGAGCCTCCGTGTGCACTGCTCCTCAGAGGGGTCCAGGAAACTGAGCCTCGGTCTGTAGACCCTGTGGTGAGGGTAGTACCTTCTGCGACGCATCTCTCTCTGCGGTTGCCCTCCCTCCTGCTGTGCAGGTGGATGTGTCACAGCACTGTGTTGTGGAGCTCCACGTGTCAGAGGTGGATGGCGTGGCCGACGAGGCTGGTGATGCTGTTCGTCCTCTGAGGAGGTCATGACTGCAGCTACGGCGGGCCCATCCGAAAGATGTACGTTTGAGGGGGTCCGCAAGACAGGTAAATGTGTCTGTACACCGGGGTTGAGGTTGCAAGTTGGTTAATTTTAGTGTTAGGAGGAGGGTGGTGCAGGCCAAACTTTGTCCAAAGTGGCCTCCTGCAATGAGTGAGGGTCTCCCCCCCACATGTCAAATGGACCTTTGCAGCTGCCATAGGCTGGTTTCCCCCAGTACGGGAAACACTTTCAGTTTTGATGAAAATCCCACCCCTCCTAAAATATCCTACAAATCAGGTCTGCGAACGACCTGAAGTATCAAAATAATTGCCTTAAGTGGGATCCCGCCGGCTTTAATTGCCGGTGGGAGTCCCGCATGCGGGGGCTGCGCGCGCATCTAAGCGCGTCACTGGGGAACCTGGAAGTGGGCAGGTTGGAGCCGGGCTCCGGACTCGCCCCGGGAATCCCCAATTTTCGGAGCCCCCCCACCACGAACAGACCCGCTCGGACGTTTGAAAATCGAGCCCAACGTTTCAGGTTGATGCCCTTTCAACAACAACAATTTGCATTTCTATGGTATCTTTAATGTAGCTTGACAGAAGGTCATTGACTTGAAACATCTGTTTCTCTCGCCACAGATGCTGCCTGACCTGCTGAGTGTTTCCAGCATTTTATGTTTTTCTAACAAAAAAATTGAGCATGGAATCAATCATTGGAAGGAAACTAGCCAACAATACCAACAGGGCAACAATTGCAAAGTAACAAGGGAGCTTGGATCCTGTCGTTGAAGAGAATGTAGGCAGCCAGTAATTACTCTATACTGCAACAAAGATGAACAACCCAAAATAAAAGTACTTCTGGAGCTCAGTTAATCAGTGAAAACAATGGGGTAGTAATAACACTGGCAGTGTAACAGCCACCAATAATTCAAAATTAAAAAGACATGTTGTTGGCCTAAGATAGTCTGGAAAGGACAAGTATCTAGAGACAAAACAATGAGGGTGAATTGTCCTAAATAGTAGCAGTATGTCAGTCAGTACATAAACCTGTAACTGTGTTAAATGTGTAATTAGGGTGAAATAATAATTACATGGGAACATTAACAGTTAAAATATGATGTATGAATAAAATATGGTTTTGAAATGTATTTTTCTGTCACATAACTTCTTATTTGCATGTATTAATGTAACTGGAGTTGATGGTATTAGCTTACAATATGGAGCAAGCATGCTGCAAAATATATATAGAAATACATATACCATCACAATCCTGTGATAATGGCAGCCAGATAGTGTTTGATGACGAGTCACAGAAAACAAAACATTGTAGCACTGCAGTCCCATCAGTGGTACATCTGGTTTACATATAGACTAGAGTGTTTCTTGATATTAAGTTACCTCCTCTGCTGCCTGTTTGCTGTGTGATTGCCAAAGTTGACTGCACTACCATCATAGATCCTGCGTTATTTGACGTAGATTTATTTTACTGACTGTGTAAAAGACTTGCATTTATAAAGCGCCTTTCACGACCTCAGGACGTCCCAAGCGCTTCACAGACAATGAAGTACTTTTGAACTGTATTCACTATTGTAATGTAGGAAATGTGGCAGCAAATTTTGAGCACAGCAAGATCCCAAAAGCAGCAATGTGATAATGACTAAATAATCTGTTTTAGTGATGTTGGTTGAGGGATAAATATTACCCAAGACACCGGGGAGAACTCCCCTGCTCTTCTTCAAAATAGTGCTATCGGAATTTTTATGTTCATCTGAGAGGGCAGATGCGGCTTTGGTTTAATGTCTCATCTGAAAGACGGCTCCTCCCACAGTGCAGCACCCCCTCAGTACTGCACTGGAGTGTCAGCCTAGACTTTTATGCTCAAGTCTCTGGAGTGGAGCTTGAATCCACAATCTTCTGACTCAGAGGCAAGAGTGCTACAACTGAGCTGTGTAATGTACTGTTTTTTCTGTTCTGTTGGTAGCTTCTAATGTAACTATTTTATATTAACAATCAATGTAACCAATTTAAATTATTTATCTGCCTTAGCACAACACTAGGGTTTTTGACAGAAAAGTGGTGCATGAAAATGCGGAAACTAACTGACGTGGAATTGTTGCTATCTGGGCTGTTCATTTGTGAATCACTTGTTCCATCTTAATTATTTCTTGAGTTGGCACACTCAGGTATTTAGAGTTGAATAATGGTTGGTTGCCTTTGATAAACAGAAGTTCCATGACCTGCTCTGGCTGCAACTTCTAAATGTAAACTGAAACAATGCTACCTGTTGTGCTGAATAAGCACTGCAGTGAGAAAACAGCTCAGATACTTCACAGCTACCCGAGTGAATGGCAGCTGCATCAGTCACTTGGATTTACAATGTGCAATAAGCAGAAACAGAGAACTGTGAGACATGAGTGTAAACTAAAAAACATCTTTAGCTAGATGTAACTTAATGACAGCCATTTTATGCTAACACATGGAATAGACTGATATTGAGTACAGTGAAGGAAGCAGGTAGAAAAGGGGAGATTCTGGCTATGTTTGCAATTTGCCTTGACTTGACTTCTTAGCAACAGTTGTTTTAAGGGAACCAGAATAGTTCTTATTATTAGATTCATTTGTATCCAGGTAATACTGTAGCTCCATTCTCATTTCTACAATTGATGGACAGGAAGAGACTCCAGAGACTCTGCCCCCAACATATCCATTTAAACCTCGAAGAACAGCCCTAACCTGGGAGCTGTGTCCACTTCAACCTGCCAAGGTGCCTATCTTAACCTTCCCTTACCAAATGATCCTAATGTTTAGCAATCATCTAATTAGATGCAATGGAGAGAGTCTAACCTCCTCCCCATGACATTCAACAGCATTACCATCGCCGAATCCCCCACCATCAACATCCTGGGGGTCACCATTGACCAGAAACTTAACTGGACCAGCCATATAAATACTGTGGCTACGAGAGCAGGTCAGAGGTTGGGTATTCTGCGGCGAGTGACTCACCTCCTGACTCCCCAAAGCCTTTCCACTATCTACAAGGCACAAGTCAGGAGTGTGATGGAATACTCTCCACTTGCTTGGATGAGTGCAGCTCCAACAACACTCAAGAAGCTCGACACCATCCAAGATAAAGCAGCCCGCTTGATTGGCACCCCATCCACCACCCTAAACATTCACTCCCTTCACCACCGGCGCACTGTGGCTGCAATGTGTACCATCCACAGGATGCACTGCAGCAACTCGCCAAGGCTTCTTCGACAGCACCTCCCAAACCCGCGACCTCTACCACCTAGAAGGACAAGAGCAGCAGGCACATGGGAACAACACCACCTGCACGTTCCCCTCCAAGTCACACACCATCCCGACTTGGAAATATATCGCCGTTCCTTCATCGTCGCTGTGTCAAAATCCTGGAACTCCCTTCCTAACAGCACTGTGGGAGAACCATCACCACGCGGACTGCAGCGGTTCAAGAAGGCGGCTCACCACCACCTTCTCGAGGGCAATTAGGGATGGGCAATAAATGCTGGCCTCGCCAGTGACGCCCACATCCCGTGAACGAATTAAAAAAATGGAGGTGTTCAAGTGTCAAATAATGAGAAAAAAACATCCTTTTGTTCTGTAAGTGTATAGTTGAAATGCCAGTGTTCCTCTAAAAATGGAACACCTCTCAGTGGGGATGTCATTGATTTCACTGAAGGGATCTATCATAGACACAAGTATGTGAGTTTTGTGACTGACATACACATAACTGAAATGAATTCAGTGCTTAATTCCCAGGTGAACTAGTTGAATGGTGTAAGCACATTGATAAGTGCCTCCAATATGGATTGCTGCACAAATGTCTTGAATACATTGCTAAATCGTTGTCCACGGTCGTCAATTTTTGCTTTATGGAACATCACGCAACATAAAAAAGCGGAGATCATTCATTTTGTACAATATTGTCCCTTCTTAAAAATGAAAATGATTTGTTAATGGAATACTGACATTTGAATAGTTCTGAATAAATATGCATTTATAGTGATTCCAAGAAGACACCATTCAAGTATTCTAAATAGCCTGAATTTCAACCACTTCAGATTCCCCTTGCAGCTCGCTCATCCTCAGTGTATGTCTAAATGTGGGATAATCTAATACATCATTCATAAACAATAAGAGATCAAAAGACTGCTGCATTCAATGCTGAGAAGGCATAACAACATGAATAGCAATGATTCATTTTTGTTGACGTGAGCAACACAATGGCAAGTTTCAACACAAATTATGTTATTGCATCGTAGAGATTGTAAAGCAGAAAAAAAGATGGTTTGTAAAGATGGTGAGGTTGATTTTCATTGCCTTTGCTTGGTGTTAACGGTGTGGGAATGGCCTCAAAATGGGATCAGTAGCGTTATCGCCCCATTACCACCAGCGATGGGGCCAGCTCAATTTTGAAAAGGACCTACTGCTGGGTGTCCAAAGCGCCTGCTTGTTTCAGGCGATAGGCTCCTTTTAATATGGAAATTGGGGTCCCAAGACATAAATAGGACCCTGATTGCCAATTTAGATCAGAACTGATCGGAGCCTGCGCCGTGTTCGCTCTGACCACTTCCATGGGCGATGCAGCCGAAGAGGCCTGCAAAGGTAATTGCCGAATTATTTTTGTGGGCCCCAGAGACACTGCAATTCTCCTCCTTGGCCCACAAAAATAATCTGGGCTGCTGTCGCCCCAGGGTCCCCACCCTCCATGATCTCAACCCTGTCTACCGCAACTTACCACGCTGGCGGCCCTCAATCCGGCGAAATACATCGGGACGTCTGTTGGGCACCCGCAGCTCGCTTGCCAAATTTAAATGAGGCGGGACCTCAAAATGATGGTGGTGAAGAACGAGCGGCCGGCCAGAGTGCTCCGCTGGTCGGTTGCCCAAAAGTCAAACTCGACCCCAGTACTTTATACTTGTTGTATGTATAAATCCCCTTTAGAGAGTTTAGAACCTGAAACAAATTTCTGCCATTTATATCACAGAATACACAGATATAAACTCAGAACTAATTGCAAGGAGACAATGCTGTGACTCATAGATATTTAATGTGGTTGTTTGACTTTAAATACCAGGTCACAGCTTGGTTAGGCCAGGGCATGAAGTTTCATGGATGGATATGTGTGTGTGTGTGTGTGTGTGGAGAGATTGAGGTAAATTGTTGGAATGATTGGAATGTGAAATTGGGGCTGTTTATGTGTTTATTTTCTGAATTGTTGAGTTTTGTATGTATTACTAATAGACTCCAGTCAATGTGCAGGTTGCTTTTTCTGACTTACCTTCTCACTTCCCTTTCACACGCCTCTCCTCCTTTAATTCATTTCTCTAATTTCTTTTCACTTTTCCCTTTTCTTCCTTTTTGCTCTTGTTTATTTCTGTAACACTTCCCCCCGCACCCCCTGCGCCCCCCTCACCACTTCCTGCAGTATGCACACACCTGCTTGTGTATACTGAAAGAAGGAGGCTCAGCTATGAAAAAATGCAGAGAGATCCTGAAGTAATGGTAGTCTTGTGTATTAGAGTTGGGAGGCAAACTGCAGCAAATGGACTCGTGCACATGCTTGGGGGCTGTGTTGGGAGGAAAGAGTTGTATGGTGATTCCTGGAACTTCCTCCAGTAGAGAAGGCTACAGTGGCTCCTGGGATCTGTAGCCCTTGGAGCCCCAGTGAACAAATTTACTTCATATATCTTGCCTGCTTATTTGCTGCAGAAAAAGTATGCCCAGGCAGGGAATAAAATGTACCCAGAGTCCAGGATGCTTCTTGTAGAAGGTAGGGGGAGAAGTTTATTGGTAAGTTTGTGATTTTTAAAAAACTGATGTGCTATGTGGGTCAATTTTATTTTTAAGGATATATAGCAAGGTGAAGTACGGTCATGATCTTGGGCTTTTTCCCCTCTGAAATTTGATGGCAAAGAAAATCAAAATTAGAGAGATTATCATGCAATCTAATGGAACACTAACACATCTATCTGAGATTACGCCATGGGATACCAGCAGATAATGGCCAGCAACCTTATCTGAGATTATTTATAGGATACCACCATACAAATGCTAATGCATTTGTCTGCAGTTCCTCTCTCCACTATTTTGGAGGTGGTTACACATGGAGAGAGGAATATCAGACAAATGCAATAACATTTATCTGCTAGCATCCCATGGTGTAATTTCAGGGCCTTTATTATAAAGATTGTAGGGGGTGGGGGGCACCTCGAACACTCCATTGACACCCAAGGCCAGCCTGATGCAATTTTCAGGCAGGCCCTGTAAATGACCAAGCAGCAATCCACTCAAAAAATAGCCCAGGCGCCTTTTCATTTCTTTTTTGGTGGAGTGATATCTAGCCCACTGCTGGCCTGTTCGAGGACCCCCACCCGCTCCAGGATTGCCTCCCTCCGCCAGAACCGACCTGCCAGCCAGCAGGGAGACGGATGATTTCCTGTCCTCTCACAATCTGCGAGCTGCAGCGGGGCACTTGCTTGGCACCCACAGCTCGCTGGTGGCATGTTAATGAAGACGGGCCTCACGCAACACCAACAGGCGGGCTGCGCTACTAGAAAATCGCCCCACCCCCCCATATATCCCAATCATTTTGCACAGAGGATAAATGACAGAATTGGTGACACGCACAATAACATAAGGGAACAAGGGCAGCTATTCTGTGGTGTGTTCAAGAGCCAGATATAGCAGCAAAATGAATTAAACATCCTGTACCAAAGGTCTCTTTGTACAGAAGCGTTCTGAACAGTCATGAATGGTTTACAGTCAAAAACAATTGTTTAATGTCATGAGGTCTTGATCATGTGGACACAGGATTCCTATAAATTATATATTTATATAATAATTTATTATAGAATTCTAAAACATCAAACTCCATAATAAATTTTCTAGTTTATGTGATGAGTGTGTTTAGTTTTGTCTTTTTTCTAACATTGAATTTCTAGCCTTGAATTTAACTCACATTTAACTTAAGAATGATTTAAACCTCATGAATATGTTAGCAGATGCATGAATTAATCCTCTTTCATCCATTTGGCAACATTTTTACAAAGCTCTTTCTTGATTTTATTCTTTTAATTTTTTAATCTCTTATAATATATTTGACATTCTTTTCTTTATTACCATTTTCATTCTAAGAGAAGGATGTCTATTCTATTCGAATTTGGAAAATCCACAATATATGTGTAAGCTAGGTCCTCTAATTGTCTGGTGACAGTGACAACTCTCCGCCAAGTTACTGCTGCATCTTAAGTTGATCAGGTTCCACTCCTCAGGGTGCAATCCTCCTGAGTAAATTTAGAATTTCAGATGTGAGTACTAATCAGTAAGATTAATCTATATTGCTGTAAAGGGAGTTTACTGTTTCCCAGTAAAATTCGCTCTTCCTCTCATTAAATTAACAAAGAACACTTTTCCCCACTTGTGAAAAAAAGCCTTCTTACCATGTGATATATATTGTTATATAATATATTAAAAGTTCTGTGCTTAGTGTGCACTTCCTGTTTGTGCCACACTCCTGCATGATACTTTTTTGTCAAGCTATATGTATCATTATTTCTGTCATGGTTTTGTCATGTTTCAATTTTCCTATTTATTACAAGGGCCTATGATGCAGTGCTGATCCAGTCCTCCTATCAGAGCCTGTAAGTGAGGTGATGCTATGGCCCTGGGCTATTGCTTCTTTTATCTGTAAGTAATTTAACCTCTATTCTGAAGGACAGCAGTTCATACAATGCAGCACTCCTTCAGTTCTGTAGTGAAGCATCAGCCCAGATTTTGTGCTCAAATCGTCCTGTGGGACTTGAGCCTACAGCCTTCTGACTCCGATGTGAAAGTGCAATCATATGAACATCAGAATATAGGAACAGAAGTAGGCCATTCGGCCCCTTGAGCCTGTCCTGCCATTCAATTAGATCACGGCTGATCTGTACCTCAACTCCATTCACCCGCCTTTTGACTCCATATCCACAGCCTTTTGGGAAGCGAATTCCAGACTGCCACTACCCTTTGTATGAAAAAGTGCTTCCTAATTTCACTCCTAAATGGTCTAGCTCTAATTTCAAGATTACACCCTCTTGTTTCGGATTCCCCATCTACCCTTTTGAAATCCTTTATCATTTTAAAGACCTCAATTAGATCACCCCTCAACCTTCTGAACTCAAGGGAATACAAACCAAGTTTATGCAACCTGTCCTTATAATGTAACCCTTTAAGCCCTGGTATCATTCTGATGAATTTGCACTATACCTGTTCCAAGGCCAATATATCTTTCCTGAGATTTAATGCCCAAAACTGATCGCAGTACTCCAGATTGGGCCCGACCAAGACTCTATACAACTGAAGCATCACTTCCTTACTTTTGAATTCCAACCCTTTGACATAAAGGCCAGCATTGCATTAGTCTTTTTGATTACTTTTTGTACCTCTGCACTAGCTTTTAGTGATTTGTGTATTTGGACACCTAAATCACTTTGCCCCTCCACAACTCCTAGTCTCTCATCATTAAGAAAATATTCCCATGTGTCTTTCTTGGACCCAAAGTGGATGACCTCACACCCCCACATTGAACTTCATCTGCCACAGTTTTGCCCACTTGCATAATCTGCCTGTGTCCCTTTGTAACTTCCTGATCCCATCTACACAACTTACTGTATCTTCTGCAAACTTGGATATACAACTCTCTATTCCTTCTTCCAAGTCATTAATATATGTGGTGAAAAGCTGAGACCCCAGTACAGATCCCTGGGGAATACCACTTATCATATCCTGCCAATCAGAGAACATTCCCTTTATCCCTACTCTCTGTCTCCTCCCAACTAATTACCAATCCATGTCACAAGGTTACCTTCAATTCCATGAGCTTTCATTTTTACTAATAATCTCTTGTGTGGAACCTTATCAAATGCCTTCTGGAAGTCCATACAGGCAACATCCATAGACACTCCCCTATCCACCATGCTAGTGACTGCCTCAAAAAATTCAATTAGATTAGTCAGACATGACCTACTCTTCACAAACCCATGCTGACTTGCTTTGATCATCTCACACTTTTCCAAGTGCTCAGCTGCTCTGACTCTGATAATAGATACTAGTAACTTCCTCACAGTAGATGTTAAACTGACAGGTTAGTAGTTATCTGGTTTCTCTCTTCTGAAATAATGGAGTGTCATTTGCAATTTTCCAATCCAAAGGCACAATACCTGAATCAAGAGAGCTTTGTAAAATTATGACTGACATAATTTGCAATTTATTCACCTAGTACTTTTCATACCCTGGGGTGGAAACCATCAGGTCCTGGAGATTTGTGCATCTTAAATGCCATTATTTTCTTCATTACCATTTTCTTTACTTATATTAAATCCACTAAGTTCCTTACTGTGTTTTAAGGTTCCCTTGTACTGCTTGTATTTTGTCCTCTTCCTCCACTGTGAAAGCAGATACAAAGTGCTCATTTAACAAGTCTGCCATTTCCTTATTACCCACTATAGTCTCACCTGCATCTACCTTTAATGGGCCCACATTCCACTTTACCACCCTCTTTCACTTAATATATTTATAAAAACTTTTGCTGTTAGCTTTGATATCCTTTGCAAATTTCTTTTTCATATTATCATTTTTGCACCTCTCCTTTCTTTGTATCCCTTGTTGCTTCTGTTAGCAATCAACTGAGTGAAGCCAACATTGTCTATTGCATAATTCAAAATGTCAAAAGTATTTTTAAAAAGTTTCTTCTGCCCTGCAGCTGGAAATTTACAAGCACCTGCTAGTCGACAAATTTGTTTTGCCAACGGTATTAAACTGGTAATGGACCTCAGGATTTACAATAAACAGACTTTCTGGCCTTAAAGGGACAGACCATCTTAAACATTGCTCCACCCAAGTACATATATTGTGCCTTATATGTTGCAATGCTGCTGTCATTTTAAAACAGTGTATCATCTGACTTACTGTGAACAACATCGTGGGAGAACCACTTGTAATATATTGAAAATATTGCATAGAGCACACACTTCCTGTAATTACCTCCTGTAAAACTTTTCAATCACAATATTTCCATCATACCTTTTTGTCATATTTTAAGTTTAGCTGCTTCTTGAGTTAGCCAGGCAGTTAGCACTGTGACACTGTTCTCCTAAGTGCCACCTCCCTGAGGCCTGAAAATATCAGGGCATGGTGAATAGGAGAGTGTCTATGGAGGTTGCCTGACTCTGTCCCTGCTACCTCTCCCCATTTGGATTGCGCAGCCCAAGTATGTGAAGTGAACTAATTTCCCAGGATGCACCAGTGCTATTCAATCAGATGCACTGATGGAATATTATTCTTTAACTACCAGCAGTTACTGTTCAGTATTTTTTCAAAATTATTTGCAGTAAAGCTAGAAGACAAAGTTCAAAAATGCTATTCAGAAATAGCTTAAATTGAATGTTTAAATAGAGAGGCTGTGTGCGTGTGTGTTTGTGTGTCATCCATGTTGTTGTTATCTCCAGACTCGAGTATTTCAATGCTCTCCTAGCCAGCCTCCCATCCTCCATGATCTGTAAACTTCAGCTCAGGCAAAACACTGCTACCTGTATCCTATTCCACACCAAACCCTGCTCACCCATCACCCTGTCTTTGCTGACCTACATTGACTCCAGGTCCCAAAATACTTCCAATTTAAAATTTGCCTATTTGTATTTAAATCTCTTCGTGGCCTTGTCCTTTCCTATCACTGTGTCCTCCTCCAGGCATAAAGCCCTCCACCCCTCACCACCCGAACTCTCCATCCTTCTGACTCTGGTCTTGTGTATCTTTCCTTCCCTTTTTCCCACCGTTGGCGGCCATGCCTTGAGCCATCGAGGCCCCATGCTCTAATTCCCTTCCTAATTCCCTCTACCTCACTACCTCCCTCTCCTCCTTAAAACCACCCCTTTGACGAAGCCTCTGATCACCTTCCTAATATTTTCTTCTTTGGCTTGGCATCCATTTTTGTCTGCTCACACCTCTGTGAAGTGCCCCGGCATGTTTATCTACCTTAAAGAGGCTATAAAAATGTTAGTTGTTGGTATTGTTGTTGTAACCAATATCCAAAAATTATGCCTGTATGAAGTATGAAAATTTCCAGTGCTTCAAAAAGGTGGCATTCTCCTTTAAGTTTGTACTATTACATCAATGTTTGCGAATTCAGCATTGAGAACCCCACTGAAAAAGGATTCATCACAATGTGGAATGGGTACTGTCTCTTGAATCTAGGTTTGTAGGAATACCAATAATTGCTGTCTCCCATTTTTCACTCTGATGGACTTTTCTGTGATCTATCAGCTGTCAGGCCATATGACTGATGAGTAAGCATCTTACATGGCCTTGATGATATGGAAGGTTAATTGGCGTGTTTTAGGTTTACTATAGGAATTTGTTAATTACCTGCAGTAAGGACCGTTAACAGTGGACTGATGAATTTCCCCCAAACTGTGATCAATCACATTACTTGCATTGCAATGCCAGGTTGTAGCAGTCACTTCATCTGCTGTTTGGTAAGTATTTGACATTAAGAGCTATTCCTGGAATGGATGAAGATCTCTCGTGAACTGAGTCCTATTTTATACCTATGGTGGTTGGAGACCAATGTGCTAATTTCTTTTCTGCTGAACCTGGCTGAAGTTGGATGTGAAGTAGATGTGTAAGCAGATTAATGCTTCAGATGCAATCTTTGGATGTTTATAGTCTGAGTTTAAATTTTGTGTTTTTGTACTTTGAATGAAAACATGTGCTTTTTCATTTCGTTCTACTTCTCCATCTCATTCCTTTGCCTCGGTGTCAAATTTTGTCTGATGTCGTTCCTGTGAAGCGCCTTGGGATGTTTTGCAATGTTAAATGCGCTATATAAATGCAAGTTGCTGTTGTTGTTAGTATACTTCCATTTTTCGGATATAGGATCCAATTGACACAGAGATTCCTGTACTTTATAGGGTTGTGATCTACAAATACAGGATACAGGAAGAAAACTGATACAAAAAATGGGATTCTAACCCAATGGGCTACTCTGACCCTTTCTCACTTCAATTGTGCCCTTCTTCCTCTCCAATCCAATCTGCCTGCCTCCTGTCCTCTGCTGCCTGGTTTGCCTTTATAAATGTCTTTCATATGTTCCCCCTGTAATTCTTATGGCCATCATCCCTGCCTGATCTGTCGTCTTGTATCTTTACCATAGGGAATCCTACTGGGAGGTGGGGCTCTATGTCAATATGGCTTATTCCTATAGTGACAGTAGGCTTCACATTGCAGGGGAGGTTGGGAAAGTCCAACCATCCATTAATGTACCTTGACTCTTGCTGTGAAAGCAAGAGCAGGAAGCAGATTCTATGAGAAAGGTACAGACAGACTGATCAGGGAGGCTGGAGGGGCAGAAGAATTTATGGGGGGATGAATGAAGGATATTGGGTTTCAAAGTATGGAGTGAAGGAGAGATCACAGTTTGAAACGTGGATTAAACATCCTATAAGTCTAATTACTTTTACTTTTTCTTGCTTCCAAGTCCTTGCTACTTTAACCAAAGTGACGAATGGAGGGCAAGGGGAACTAAAAAAGGCAAACATCAGAAAATAAAGAAAAAGAGAGAAACACAAGGAATTAAAAGAGAGCAGAAAATCATCGGAGGAGAAAACACAACAGAAAAAAATAGTCAGGAAAGGAAAAGAACTAGGAAAAGAAGAACACAGTCTGAGACTAAATAGTAAAGAAAGAACGAACTTGCATTTATATCGCACCTTTCACGACCTGAGGACATCCTAAAGCGCCTTACAGCCATTGAAGTACTTTTGAAGTGTTGCAATGTAGGAAGAGCGATAGCTAATTTGTGCACAGTAAGGTCTGACTTCCATGACTACCGTTCATCAACAGAGACTGCACTTAATAACCAAAAATAATTTAATTAACTTCTGCTTTATAGTTGATGTTAT